>NC_137874.1:28676413-29421757 GCF_963924005.1 Protomyctophum bolini | reverse complement strand
GGGACTCGAACAACCACGCCGTCAGGCTGGATAACCGGCCTAGGTGCACTGACCATTGGACCAGTGGACCACTCAGCCACGGCCCATGCAGTCATTGGCCAAGTTTTTACTTAATTTTTATCAGTTCACATTCTCACTCTTTTCCCCTTGAATTACCATACACTTCCTCACCTGTTAGTGTACAGTTATTCCACCGTGCACTTAGAATATTTTGCTGATGCTGTCTTTCCAGGGTGAGCAGGTCTTCTTGCTCAAGGGCACTAAAACACGATTGCTGTTGCCTGTACAAAGACTGAAACTCATCTCTGATCTCTTTGGTCACAAGACATTTCTCTATCTCTAAGTAGTTCATGCCACCCACCCTCAGTTCCTTATCAGAATTCTTACATTAACATGTACTGCAGTATGCTTACATGTTGTGGGAGCTGTGATGCTTGTTATGTTGCTGACTGTCATTTTTCTAGAAATCCTGCTTCAAAGAGAAGAGTGAAACTGTAACTGTACTTTTACAATGCGGCTGGTTCTTTTCAAAGTAACATTTCTTAGCACTTTCTAATAAATGCATAGTTGTCGAGGGACGCTAGCCCCTCCTATATTCAGCTTTTAGTGAATATGAAACTTCGTCCTACCAAAACATTAAATTCCATTGACAATGAATGTAGAATTTTACGTCATAGTGTCTGAGCAAATAGGCAAAGTGTCTATTTTACCGTCATGATGATGTACGATGATAAGAGCGCCCCTCACTTCACACAGGTGTGATTTTTTATTATAATTAGCAAAAGAGATGACTAAATGTCTGCATGTTTCATTACAAAGGAAGATGTTTCCTACAGTTGCATTTGAGGAGATGGGTGTGATCAGGATTGTATTAACTAGTTATACTGTAGGTGCAACTATAACTACAGTATAACATTGAAATCACAACAACATTATGGCCAGCCTATTGCCCAAATGTAGACTCTCGTAGATGTATTTATCGATTCTGACATTTCAATCTACAAGAGTCCAAACGTATTACCTTTGGTGGGTAGAGTGAAAACCCCCTGCCTCAAAGTAACTCTGAACATGTACAAATGCAAAATCTAAGGTGCTTTCCTGGTTGCCCCACCTGTCCGATTATTCTCCGGGAAGGTTCGGAAACCCGGAGGTCCGTAGTTTTCAATAAAAAAAGGAGTCCACTCTGTCTTGGAATCTGTCATCCATCTTGGACCGATTTCTTGTAATTCTCTTTAATTCACAATTCAGTTTAGTTTTGCAGAATGGGTTTGCTCATTACTTACGCAAGCAGAGCGTGCATGTAATAGTTTTCGTCCAGTTATGTCGCTGTTTGATGTGTATGCGCCATGCCAGGGTATGACGTAATGACTACTTGTGCTTGATATGGCAGTGGTGTCAGATTACATACATGAGGGGCATTACCTTTAATCCTCCCGACACTAAAACATATCGTCATTACGTCACCATCGAAAACCAATTACACCCTGGCCCTGGCCACATCTTTATTACGTCATCATTGAGAGCTAATTGCACCAGTTATACCCTGACATCATATGCTGCGATACATACACATCAAACGGGGCATACGCAAAGTAACCATGCACAGTATACCGCTAATCAATTTACAAATTACATATACATATACATAGAGGCATTTCCTTTAATCCACCCGACACTGTACTACAGTGTACTTGCGCGCTCTGCTTGCGCACTATGGCCTACTTGTGTGCAACAAGCAAGTAGGCACTCGACAGTTTAGTTTTCAATTTAGATTTTATTGCTTACAAAAGTTTACTTTTAGTTTAGTTTGTATTCGTTTTGAGTAGGCTATTAGTTGATGTTTTTAATATAATACATGTCACACATGATGTTTGTCAGGGTCAGAATAGTTATTACAATACAAACACTCAATAATATTATATTATGTCACGATCATCTCAAGATGCCAAGTCTGCCTGCCTGCCTAATTGTCCATGAGTAGCTGTCTGTCTGCCTGTCTATGAGTAGCTGTCTGCCTTCCTGCCTGTCCAATTGTCCATGAGTAGCTGTCTGTCTGTCTATGAGTAGCTGTCTGCCTGCCTGCCCAATTGTCTATGAGTAGCTGTCTGTCTGTCTATGAGTAGCTGTCTGCCTTCCTGCCTGTCCAATTGTCCATGAGTAGCTGTCTGTCTGTCTATGAGTATAGCTGTCTGCCTTCCTGCCTGTCCAATTGTCCATGAGTAGCTGTCTGCCTGCCTGTCCAATTCTCCATGAGTAGCTGTCTGTCTGCCTGTCTATGAGTAGCTGTCTGACTGCCTGCCTGTCCAATTCTCCATGAGTAGCTGTCTGTCTGTCTGCCTGTCTATGAGTAGCTGTCTGCCTGCCTGCCAGCCAGCAAGTTGGTTAACAGAAAATAAATTGTTATGGCTGAGTAAAATAAAATACAATAAACACAATTTGCCTGAAAATAGATTACCCAGCTATGACCTTTTTCATGAAAAAAAATGAGTAGTGATATGGCTGACTGAGTAAAATAAAACAATCTACCTGAAAATAGATAGCTATAAGTGAAGAGCAATTTCCGCAATTACCATTTCCGCAATTTCCATTTCCGCAATTTCCGCAATTTCCACAATTTCCTCAATTTCAATTTCCGCAATTTCCGCAATCCCCCCCCCCCCCCAAGCTTTTATTTTCGTTCGAGTAATAGTACAACTCTAATAGTATTACTTATAATAATGTAATTAAAGATAACTTCATTCAGATTTATTTATTTTTATTTCATTTTCCAGATTTCTTTTTCTTCTTTTTTTTAGATTTTCATTGGTGGGCCAGTCATAATGGTCCCGCGGGCCTGATGTGGCCCGCGGGCCTGAGGTTGAGTATCACTGCTGTAGCTCATTGCGTGCCGTCAGCAGACAACCACAAACCCGAATTCACCCAAAGGAATCATTCACTGAAGAAGCCGTTTATATCGCTTTTGTCCCGTGGACGGGACATTTAGATTTATCGGATTGGATGGAAGCCTCCACGCTACCCACACGGAAAGGACTTATATGTTACATATATGTTAGACATATATGTCTAACATGTTTCCCTCGGTTGACACTGGGTGGAAAAAATGGGTTGCAAAATCGTGGGATAAAAAATAAATTAATTGAGATGAATTAATTATAAGGCCTCTAATTAATTAGAAATTAAAAACTTGTATCAAGTCCCAGGCCTATTATTAACTTACTTTTATTTAATTTAGTTATTTAGAGTAGAGCTTAACAATAATGTCATCTCATCATATTAAAGAAACATCAAAATACAAATGACGTATTGCAGAGAAACAGGTGTTTTTTTTTACAAATCAAAACATTTGCCTAAATTAATAATCATATAGTGCTCTGTGCTGAAAATAGGATGTTTAAAATATATATTGATTGCATCGTATCGAATATCGTATCATATTGAATCGTGACCTTAAAATCAAAAGTTGAATCGAATCGTGGATTAGGCGAATCGTGACAGCCCTAGTGTTTCCTCCTAATTTCTTCTAATGTCTAGTTTTGTTTTAGTTTTTCAGCAACATTTTAAAGGGAATGGGCCCTAGTATATAGACTCCTGGGGGACTCATATACAAGGTACAAGGAATAGACATAAAAGAAACAGGCATATTACAGTTCTGTTAAAAATATAATGCTGCAGCAACTTCCTCTATTTTTTGCTGATTGCTTTGTGTTTGGACATAGCTATGCAGCATGTTGTTAGTAACACATTAATACACCTTTACTTGTCGAGACATTCATTAAGATTGAGTGGTGCAACCCGATTTAGTAAATCTTTAGTATGAAACTTACTAGTAATAGCTACTAAGATCTTAGTATGGTCTTCACACACAGACATAGTCATTTATATTAAATGTATTTATGAATAGCTGGTACAACCCCTGATAAAAACAATGAACTACTACTTCTACGATCTACTACTAGGTGAATGCAATTAACTGCTATTATTCTGGGTCCTCTATTATGTGCTGAGAACAAAGGTGCTAAGACATAATGTTATAACAATATCACTATGAAATATGACTTAAGTCACATCTAATTGTAATTTAAGTTCAGGAATCGCTCAGGAATTGGCGTTGATCCGTCCTGCACCCGGTACGAACCAATCAGCGGCAGCTACGGGCTGGATCTTGCGAAACCGGGTATGACGCCATCGTGAAGCGCCTGTTGCAAATGTATTTCCTATTGCCTTAAAATTGAAAAACCGTCTTCGATTCTTGAAAGCAAGCGAAGACATGACCTACACATCCGACACGATAGTGAGGGGTTTCTAAAAAGTGTTGAACCTAATGCTATCAGGCCTTAGTCTTTTGCCGTTCGCAGGGGTTATTTACTTTCCAACACCACCATATGTCATGTAGACACGTCAATATGATTGACATACGGTCCCATCCAATCACCTGCCAAGTAGCTTGAACAAAGGGACGGCTTTCTTCATTGATTGGGCTACAGAGATCCCAGATGGAAGTATGTCGTGAAACAAATGTGGAAAGATCTCGTCCCTCCTGCAAATGTGATTGTGAAGCAAGCTTCTCTTCCATCTGGCAGAGTCAGGTTAATATGTTTGTGCCACCATAGATAAATCATGACATAAACCCAATATATTTTATTATTTGTTTCTAAGGACCTTTTATGGACCACATTGTCTCTCACTGCCAGCCTGCCTAACTGATGAATGTGAGAATACCACAATCCATCGCAAAAATACAATATCATTTGATATAAACTGGCTAAAAAAAGTCCTTGATAGCGCACACTACTTTCGCAGTAGGAGCCTTTGGGATGCTTCATTCAGTCAATGACTAACAGGGGGTAGAATTGATTACACCCCATCGGAGTGGTTGGGGTTTCGCACCCCTGAGTATGATGTGAGAACAAAATGTCTGACACGTAAATATTATTATGTGTGACTGTGCACCATTAATGCTAATGAATTGGAATGATGTACAGTATAAGTGCATGGTAGATAATATGTGGCACCATCTGCACCTGCACCTAGATCTAGATCTTGCATCTGCACCTGGATCTGATCTGCACATGCATCTACACCTGTATCTGCATCTGCACATGCATCTACACCTGTATCTGCATCTGCACATGCATCTACACCTGGATCTGCATCTGCACATGCATCTACACCTGGATCTGCATCTGCACATGCATCTACACCTGGATCTGCATCTGCACATGCATCTACACCTGGATCTGCATCTGCACATGCATCTACACCTGGATCTGCATCTGCACATGCATCTGCACATGCATCTGCATATGCTGCACTTACACTCGCATTTGCATCCATCTATTCTGCATCTGCGTGAGCCTTCCATGTAAATTACAGCATTCCATACTGGCTACACTACAGTATTCAGCTGCCACTGCTGTTGCCCAGCAACATACAGCATACAGTAGTTCCACTTTGCTTGGGTGCCCAGTAGAAGTGAGCTGTCAATTTGTACTACTCTCTTTCTCTCTCTCTCTCACGTGTGTGTGTGTGTGTGTGTGTGTGTGTGTGTGTGTGTGTGTGTGTGTGTGCGTGCGTGCGTGCGAAACTAAATGTGTAAGAATGTAAGTCTTTGCACGGCAAAGTCAAGCAGAGATTTAAAGTATTTGTACAATATTATACCATTTGTAATTGTAGGTATTCTATTGTAAAAGCTCTGCCCTAATGAAAGTCTTTATGTAGGCTCCCACTGTGTAGCTAGGAGGATATATATCTACAGCAGCAAGCGTGCTACATCCATTTTACCATGCAATGATCACAGAATGATACATGTATAATACACATATAATACACGCATGCACGCATGCACACAAGCACACACGCATACACACATACACACACCCACATCCACACACACACACACACACACACACACGCACACGCACACGCACACACACACACACACACACACACACACACACACACACACACACACACACACAGATCAGAAAACATTTTGTCAAGTTTTTTTTCCTTTTTTCTCATGGCTGGCTGCATGCTTACAGAACAGTCTGAAAATTAAATGTGATCTCGTTGTACGCGTCAATGAGCAATGGACTTCCCAGCTGAAGTTCCCAGCTGGCACACTCAAATGTGAACAAAGTGTGAGCCATGGCATGTAGCTTGCATGATTATGGTTTTGAATAAAGACTGCCGTATTTGCTACACACCAATAAACAGAGTAGGCATATCATGGGGGGAAAAGAGGCACATTGAGCAGGGGCAAGTTCAGATAAACACATTTATAATGCAGGTTAATAAATAATATAACCACATATGGAAGTGGTATGTATAGCCATGGTTAATTTGACAATACAGGGAATCTTGAGTTAGAACTCAAAAGTATGCTTAAGTTGTAACAAAGCTCCTACAACGGTGTCTCTCAATCAGTGGTTACAGTCCAAAAGTGACTTAAGATCACCTGACAAAGAAAAAACTACTGCAAAAGTTGCATTGCCGGTATCAAGTGCAAACTAAATCTAAATCTACGAAACCCTCCAGACCTGATTGTCTCTGTACTTGGACCGCTTTTTTTCTATCTAGAAAAAGATATAGGCCTATAGCCCCATACTGATCTTATTTTGATTAAACAAACTGAATCTTTATTTCCGTGTCTTGTTGTTAAGACCCATCCCTTACGGGATTATAAGTATTTGGTTAAAAGAAACCCAGAACAGAAATAAGCAAAAACATAAAAATAAAATACATCACATAATACGTTTTCTTTGTCCGTATGTCCCAAGCTTTCTCTATATATTCTGCTAATGCAAATATCTTCTGTTCGCTCTGCATCACTTAACCACATCAGATCTATATATATATTTTTTTACATCTGTTAAAAATAACTTTTGACATAGCTAATGATACAACAATAGAAAAGAAAATGGAACTCATTCTCAATATCATTTAAATCACAATAGGTACAAATACGTTCTTCTTCTGTAACTCCTCTATACCTCCCAGTCTCAAGGTGCAAGGGCATTTTCGTATGTATGCCGTATGTATGTCAGAAAAACTTGTGAGGCGGTTGGTTATATTGTGCACTATATTGTTGATTTCCAGAAATTAATAAATGATGATGGCTCTGGAATTATCCATAATTAAAGTAGGTCAAATGTTTCAGTTTATGCTTCAGTCAGATGAGAGTCACAAAAAACGAATACACAAAAAGTTCGGAAACTTAACTTTGGTCTGTAATTTCTCCCCATTTAATAATACCAAATGGTATTGTATTTTATATTGTTGACTAGTCACCTTTACAACGAGGTATAGCTTGTAAGGACCGGGATTCCTGAAATGAGCAACACAGCTAAACGTGTGGGTAGCGCCTCCAAAACATTTGTCAAAATGGCAAATGGTTGGTATTCACCCTTGTTTTGAGTTGCTTATTGGATTGCATTCTCCCACAGTAAAATAACACATATTGGCCATTTTTACACTTAAATAATAAAAATAAATAATAATAATAACTATAAAAATAACAATAAAAATATGTGTTGTTTTTTCCCTCATTACTGTGGGAGAGTGCAATCATCCAATCTGCTAAGGCTAAGCAACTCAAAGCAAGGGTGTATATACCAACCATTTGCCGTTTTGGCAATTGTTTGGCAATTGAATGTTGCTCATTCCAAGGGTCGATTCATACTCCTATTTTAGAGCTGAATAAAAGTCGGTTCGGCGCTGTAGAGCCTACAATTTGACGTCATTTGAGGTTCGGGGGGGCGGGTACCGTCCTAAAGTCGGCTCTTCGGTGCTACTGAAATTTTCTGACGAGCCGAAATCATTTCGGCACTACAGCGCCGAAACAGGAGTATGAATCGGCCCCAAGAATGCCCCATCCTTACAAGCTATACCTCGTTGTAAAGGTGACTAATTGCAACGATAAAAAACATATATAATTAAATACCAATTGGTATTATTAAAGGTGAGAAATAACAGACCAAATTTATTTCTTTTATTTCTTTTCAGACCGAGTTTAGGCTATGTATACATTTGAATAGTAACATCCTCACTTCAAATGTGCATCAGTGTTTCTCTATCAGTGGATCTACACCAAAACAATGGGCTGTGAGATAACTTTAAGTGAGGTATGATGTATTATTAATATGTCATGACATCATTGTACCAAAATGTTATAACATTTACAGCAGGACCACTCTTGAATGTGTCTGGGGATTCTCTGCATTTAATTAAGCTATAGGCCACCACCATATGGTGTAGCACACCGAGGAATAAGTGACTCTGCTGAGTAGGTACAAAGGTGTCGGGAGTGCAACGGTAGCATCTTTTCTGCTTCCGTCACCCAACCCAGCTGCCTTTGGCAAGATGACAGATTCAGATGTGCAATTGTTTGAAAGTTTGGACATGGGGAACGTATTCATGGTCTATTACAAATGACATAAATTAGAATAAGGAGGCTGTGTTCTCTAAAGCTTGCCATCCAAGCCCCCCCTCCCCCCATACCACAATCCACAACAATTATTGCTACTTTTATATCCTGTGTAAATGTCCTATTTTGTCTTTTCTTTTTTTTTCTTTAGCCGTTCCCTTCCCCTTAAGTCATCGCCTCACAATGAAGGAGGTGTTTGACAGTGAAGGAAAACCCCGTGTGGACATGCTCAAGGCCCATCTCACCAAGGAGGGTCGCGTGGATGAGGTCGTAGCGCTTCGCATAATTAACGAGGGAGGAGCCATCCTCCGCCAGGAGAAAACCATGCTGGACATTGAGGCACCGGTCACAGGTAGGCGGCCCTGCTTATACCCTGTGTTCCAGACATGTCGGAAAGTTGGAATCTTTGACTTGCTGCATACTGTAGACTGTAGAGTAATACAATGGAAATGTCATTTCCATTTTAGATGTGCTGCTCCCGTATGAGCCTGAGCGCAGCCTTAGATCCTCAGATAGGCCTCTCTCGGTTGTTCCTAAACCTCGCCTCATCATCTGGGATGATCGGCCTTTCCGTGCACCTAAACTCTGATACACGCTGTTCAGTCCACCGGTGCCGGAGATTCTCTGACATCTGACAGTATGAACAGTATGAACATGGCCTAGAACAGTGGTTCTCAACCTTTTATCCCTGACTCCCCAGTCCCCTCTTACATCTGCCAAAAGCTGTACTTTACAATAATGTTACATCATGTGGGTGTTAACTATGTTGGTTACAAGGCAACAGAACAGATACTGTATGTGGAATCTGATTGATATCACATTGAGAAGCAGCAAGAGACAGTGGATGAAAGCAAGGACTTATTTAGAGATGGTCAGGAGAATTTGTTTCGATTTCGATGTTCAAATTGTATTACCTCAAAACCGACAGGGCCTCACACTGTCAGTGTGATGTTTGGCCTCCCCCTAAGGGACACCCAGACCCCACATTGGGAACACTGGCCTAGAAGTATGTTCCATTTAGACAATTATGAGTGACACTTCTCTATTCGTACCGTTGGGAGCTGAGCCGCTTAGCTTGTGTGCTATATTCCGTGCTGTATTTCTGTAGAGAAAATTAGTCCTACTGGAGGTGATAGTGATTCTTTCAGGGATACAAGGAAACAGTGTGTGTGTGTGTGTGTGTGCGCGCGCATGCGTGTGTGTGTGTGTGTGTGTGTGTGTGTGCGTGTGTTTGTGTGTGTGTGTGTGTGTGTGTGCGTGTGTGTGTGTGCGTGCGTGCACCCACATGCGCGTGTGTGCGTGTGGGTGTTTTAACGGCAGGGAGCCATCACTTTCAGAGTTGTGCCTTTGTTCTGAGATCATGAAACAGGAGTAGACCTACTATAGCTATATACTATTCATATCCCTGTTCACGAGAGCTTTACGGAAGCACTGGTGTGTTCATTGGGTGCAATTTTAGATACTATTTAAAGTAAAAAGTTGAATATAAACAGAGGGCATCTTCTTCAATACTAACAAGTTGAGCCACTATAAACCAAATCATCAGGACACACCACAACCAAAAATGGATTTCCGGTAGGTAGATAACGCTGGCATTGTGGCATTGGAGCGCAATTAGGGGTGTAATGCATCCACCCAGGCGGATGCGTGCACGCGACCTCGCCCTAGCTTCTCGCCCTCAGGGTGTCTTACTGGTTGACAATTGGAAATATATGTTCTGGACACTTTATTACTTGCGCAAGCAGAGCACGCAAGTATTGTGGTCGTGCTGGCTTTTTTATGCGTATGCTCGGAGGTATATATACTAGATGGTGACGTAATTAAGATATGTTTCCACGTCGGGTTATAACTGGCTGTCGTAATAATAGTTTTCGTCCAGTACTTCGATGCATATGTTGCCGTTTGATGTGTATGCGCCGTGCCAGCGTATGACTACTTGTGCTTGATATGGCAGTGGTGTCAGATTGCATACATGTATACATGGGGGCATTACCTTTAATCCTCCCGACACTAAAACATATCGTCATTACGTCACCATCGAAAACCAATTACACCCTGGCATTGGGTCCTTTAATCCACATCTTTATTACGTCATCATTGAGAGCTAGTTATACCAGTTATACCCTGACGTCATATGCTGCTACGATACATACGCATCAAACGGGGCATACGCAAAGTAACCACAGTATACCGCTAATCAACTTACAAATTATATATAAATATACATAGAGGCATTTCCTTTAATCCACCCGACACTGATCGACATATACGTCACCATCGAAAGCCGTCTCTTACAATACAACTTTTTTACCTCCAAAAACTAGGTACGTAGCAAATAGCTAAACCTAATAATTCAATATTTCAAACGTTCTTTCACAGAGAAGCTGAGATTTGACAGTTTGTAGCGGTCGACAGTACTTGCGCGCTCTGCTTGCGCACTAGGCCATTTATGGCCTACTTGTGTGCAACAAGCAAGTAGGCACTCGACAGAGTGCAGTTCTAGTTTTGTATTGTGAAAACGTCCATAGACATTCTGTCTGAAAATACACGTTTGCTTACAAACATTCAAATATTGTGATCTGGTCTAGAGTGATTCAGACAGCATTGTCATTCACCACAGAAGACGACCCAGGATCCTCTTGTCGACTGGCGTTAGGAAAATGGAGGCTTTATGTATTAAGTATGAAATATGGATGACAAGCTCAGTATCGCGTATGGGCTTTGGTGAGCGTGGGGACTGTGGAGGTGGGTTTTCATCCTTTCTAGCTCCAGAATGAGGTTTGAATGTCTGCAGCAGTGTGTGTGTATGTACTGTATGTGTGTTTTTGTGTGTGTGTGTGTGTGTGTGTGTGTGTGTGTGTGTTTGTGCGTGCGAACGTGCGCACAAATTCATGCGCCGTTTAGTTATGAATCTCTACTTGCATATGTATGTTGTGTGTGCGCACGCATGTATTCGATTGCTTTAGTCACACAAGCAGAGTCTCCCACTCACATTGCTCTAAGCTTTGAGTGGGCGAAGGCCACAGCGTAGCTGATAGGGGAGACAGAAAAGAGAGGAGATGGGAGAGTAGAAATGAGAAGTGGAAGAAGGAGTAAGAAGATAATGAAAAATTGAAGACATGCAAGGAGATGGAGCCTTGCACTCCAGGGCCGTTGTGTTGTAACTTCAACATCTCAACACAAGCTCCCAGATTCTTGTTGTTTTGTACAGTGACAAGTGTCATTGGCTAACAAAAGATTGACGTGAAAAAGACAAAACCGCACATTATCTGACAGCATCTCGTATCAAACGTTGTAAGGTTGCAGACACGCAGCGTTTGTTGTTTGCTGGGCCAAACGTCTGTCATTGACTGGAGCTATGGGAACTCTTGTTCTTATTGTTTCAAGCGTCATCCTACAGCTATCATCAGGGTCTTTCATATTACATTTTAGATCGTTCTATAGAGCTCTCCTGACACATCTTCAGAGCAGTGTTTTTCAAACTCTTTGTGCCCAACGCATACCAATGGGCAAGTCCAACTATCAAGGCACACCTCTATTCATAGCAGATACAGCAGATCTACAAACTCAAAACCCATGCCATGCCCAAAACAGGCACGCAAGGCAGAAGTAAGTACCGCCCAAGGAAATGACGTTGATGCTTTGCAGATCTGTTTACATTCTCTGTGGCTGAGACCAGTGTCGTAATAGGTCGAAGAAAAAAGCTTCTGTGGGAAGTGCATACAATGGAAGTCCCGTCCTGTATACACGCTCTGCATCTGCTTGTTACCAGGCTTTTCTTCTCAGACATGAGAAAAGACTTGGAACGAGGCTGGCAGAGCCCAGGAACTCAGAGCAACGCCTAGGCACCCCACTGTCTCCCACAGCGGGAGATCCAGAACAAAACCTCTTGGGCATCCTTGGCAGCGTGTAACGATAACGCATGAGCCCAGCAGACATTCTGGTTATTTATTTATATATCCCTAAAACACAGATCACCATGGCAACAAGAGTTTGCAACGCCCTCATCTTCTCTCATTTCCCCTCTCACGTTATCCTTCTATCTACAGTATGTGTACAGTGTATTGTATGTTGGTCGAACTACAGTACAGTATACAGATCTATTGAACAATTGATCCATTTGTTTATCAATCAGCTGATTTTATAGAATCTTTATCAATCTGTGTGTGCGTGCACACAGACTGGTTGTGTGTGTCTGTGCTTGTGTGCACGCACAGACACACACACACACACACACACACACACACACACACACACACACACACACACACACACACACACACACACACACACACACACACACACACACACACAGTCCAAAATATGTACATTTATTATACAGTATATTTTGTTATATGTGTGCTTGTACTGATATATTCTATCTTAACCAACCAACCAACCAACCAACCAACCTAAAAAGAGACATGCATGCATTCTTGGGTGTACACACAAAAGACATAAATGGTTTGACGGTGTTGTGTTTCAGTGTGTGGAGACATCCATGGGCAGTTCTTTGACCTCATGAAGTTGTTTGAAGTGGGGGGATCTCCAGCCACGACACGGTACCTGTTCCTTGGCGATTATGTGGACCGCGGTTACTTCAGTATTGAGGTATGGTAATTAGCTCCTCACTGTATTATTGAACACATTTTTCATTCAAGAGTTTGGGCAGTTACAGTTCGGTTAACCAGTTAAAACCAGGAAAGCATCTGTGTCATTTTAGAATTGATCTAGATACCGTATTCTAACCAAACCATTATTTTATATATTCTATTCTTTGGCTATTCGAAAATTGCATATATACAAGCTCATATAGCTTGTGTATGAGCATGCAGATCTGCTATTTTGGGAAAAAACCTTTTTCGTGTCACATTCCTTCACGGTTAATAATATTGACAAATCAAAAAATGAAGAGAATACAGTTTGATGAATTCCAGTTGAATTGAACTGCAAAACGAAATAAATCCATTTATAAACTCCAATACAGCTCTAGGAGTATAATCCAAGTGGATAATATGTCTCCTCAGTACTTCTTAAACATAACATTTTCACTTCCCGGCTTGTCTTGTGCACGAATGACGCAATGCTTGGGAAAGCGTGTGCGTTTGAACTTGTGTTGAACTCCATGTGCCCTCACATGCGGACCCAGAGTTCCACATGATTACATATTTTTCTCTCCGTTTGTGTAAATTCAATATTTTCCCTCTCTGCTTTCTTGACAGTGTGTTTTATACCTCTGGTCGCTGAAAATCCTCTATCCAAAGACACTATTTTTACTGCGAGGAAATCACGAATGTAGACATTTGACAGAATATTTCACCTTCAAACAAGAATGTGAGTACCTCTCACTTTTTATCATTATGTCTTTCTGCCTTAATGTCTCTAATGTTTAATTGTCATGCTATATTTGGTATTCATTATTCATAATTATTACATGGCTTGATTCTGATTGGTCAATCGCTGAATTCAGCGGTGTGTTATTGCTGAATAATGAATGACCGATGCGCTCTATAAAAGGCAGCTGTCTAATCAAAGCCTCAGATCAGAGCACCTGGCTGCGCTGCTTGAATTCTATGCTGTACAAGTGTACAACATGACAACCGTGTAAACAAACACATAATGTAAACAAGGTTCTTGTCATCTCCATCGCGTTTCACTCCGTCCACACTAGCAACGATCTTTAGCTGCGTTTATCTCAGAATTGAGACTCAGATTGAGGTGATCATAAAAAACATCAATGTTATAGGAGCTCAATAAAAAAATCGCTGTATCTAGCGAGTGCCCCGGAAATTATTTCTTGGTACTTCTGGTTAATCAAATCAGCTGGTGGCTCTTCAAAAGAAAAGCTCGGCGGCTGAAAAGCGTGGCAATTTGCGACTAAAACTTGAAGGAAACGTGGTGCTGAAGGAGTTAATAGAAGGGAGAAGGAATGAATATGACAAAAACGGGGACAGGACAAATATCTTTGTTCAGAGGAAACTGGGGCATTGACAATACAAACACTCACGGATAATGCGCACACACGCACGCACGCACGCGCACGCACACACACACACACAAGAAACCAAGACGAGCAAGTGAGACTCGGATGAGTTTAAATATTTAAAGGAACATACTGTCATGTTTCCCGTGCCATTAAATAAGCAAGGACGGTAAAAAGCTTTCTAGCCGCCTTCGTTTCCTCCCCCGTTTCATTCCATAACTGAGTGCCAGTAATTGCTGACAAAACATATATATTGCTTTCAGGTAAAATCAAGTACTCAGAGCAGGTGTATGACTCATGTATGGATGCATTCGACTGCCTTCCGCTGGCCGCTCTCATGAACCAACAGTTTCTGTGTGTCCATGGCGGGCTGTCGCCTGAAATACACACCTTAGATGACATTAGGAAGGTAAACAACACCTATAATTAACATAACTATTAACTATATTACTAACTTTGTGTGCATGTCTGTACAGTAGGTGTACTGATGCATGTGAGACAACCGAGTCGTGTGTGTGTGTGTGTGTGTGTGCGTGTGTGTGTGTGTGTGTTTGCGTGCGTGCGTGCATGTGCATACCTCTGAGATTCTCTTCTCATTGTAATATAACTAGAGGAAAGCAGTGGTTCTCATAGTGGGGTTTCTTGAGGGGGTACTCTGTAACTGTGAGAGTTATCAGGGTCCTTGAGATGAAAACGTGTGCGTGCGTGCGTGTGTGTGTGTGTGTGTGTGTGTGTGTGTGTGTGTGTGTGTGTGTGTGTGTGTGTGTGTGTGTGTGTGTGTGTGTGTGTGTGTGTGTGTGTGTAGTTGGACCGGTTCAAGGAGCCACCAGCGTTTGGGCCCATGTGCGATCTGCTATGGTCTGACCCTCTGGAGGATTACGGCAATGAGAAAACCCAGGAGTACTTCAGTCACAACTCAGTCCGGGGCTGTTCCTACTTCTACAGGTGAGTCCAACATTAATTTCCTCATCCCTGCAGGCTGATCCCTTGTTTCTGTTTCATTTGGAAGTGCAGCCATTCTGACGAAGTCAACCAACAATGTGCCAGGGTCATGATCGTGTTGCCATGTAATACCAACGATACTTGCAACTCATAGTCCGGTCAACAAGGGAAGACTAGCAACATTGGCCATGCAGAAAATGCGCCGCTGCTGGGGTTATTTTGCTGACTACACATCACTTCACGACTCTAGAACCTGAACATGCTGATGAATGTGTCCGTCATTCATTCATTCATTCATTCATTCATTCATCATCAGTTTATCCAGGTGCTCACGGCATGGCAATGACCTTGTTTTTCTTCCGGTGTAGACCTTTGAGCATTAATAAATCATTAAAACACTTTGAAAGTTTGATGGGTTTGTGGATAACAGTGAGGAAATGGAGAAACAGAGGATTGTTGCTGGGGAGGATGCACTGGGCTGTATTTCAAGTAACATAACGTTGCATACTGCAACTTACATACTGTATGTGTAGAACATAACACTTAACAATATCTACATAGGCTACGGCAACTTGACAAATGCAAGGCCAGGTAGGTTGTTGGGCCAACATTGTATGAATTTATTGCACAGACACAATATGAGTGTTTAAAATAGTAATATAAAAAGTAATGTTTTGTAAAAATAGAGATAATGTGTACCGATTTGCAAATTATAAATATAAATCGGCCTGTTACACCGTCAACATGAGGCCGATCTGTAACATTTAGGATGGCATTTCTTCCTCATCCTAGTGGGAACTAACCTGACGCTGCCAGATCCAAAAAGCTTGCTACACAAATTTGTTTCACAGCTTATTGGGATCTGGGATCGCGGAAGCAAATTCGATGACGGGGCTGTTCCTTTTTTTCAAGATACATGGTAGATGATTGGATGGGAGCGTCTGTCTATCACCGTGTGGGCGTGCAAACACAACCAATCATATTGACGTGTCTGTATAGCTTCACATCCGGTTTCGCACATAGCTCACGCTGATTGGTTCGGTACGAAGCAGATCTGACTCAGGGCTCAACTCCGTCAGAGATCCCAGATGAGTGTTGTGTTGGGGAATATGTTTCCCCAATACCGCCCTCATCTGGCAGCGTCAGGTTAAGTGGGAACTACTGGGAATGGGAATGTGTCCAAAGTTTCATGACAATCGAACACACATTTGAGGCCTTTTATTCAAAACGGACCACTCCTGGAAACCAATTTCCGTCTTGATCACATGACTACAGATATTGTGTAGTATGTACCAAGTTTGGACCAAATAGTAATATAAAACAATGCGTTTTGCAAAAATGGGCCTCCTGGTGGTGTGATAAAGGGCCAGAGGTTCTGCTCTTGTCACAGTGCAAAGGCAGGAGATTTAGGACCCAATAGCAGACAGATAGGCGCAGGCAGATGAGCTTCAGTGCAAGGTTTTTTTTTTTAAACCTTGCCACAAGGAACACTAGTTAAATCATGGCTACACGAGGAGAACACTACTGACATAAAGTGACGAACTAGCAAGGGAACTGAACAAACAGGGGAGTATAAATAGACACAGACTAACTAGGCACAGGTGAAACAAAACTCAAAATCAAGACAGGGATTGGCTGGGGGACTAAGAGGACACAGGTGGACTAATCACAATACAGGTTAGACAAAGCAGGTACCGAACTACAGGGGCAGACAGGAAGGCACAAAACAATACTAAAAAATAAAAGCTACACAAGTTAAAGGTGAAACTCAAACTGGAACTAAGAAACAGGGAAAAACACAACACTTCAAAATCACAGGAAAACACCAACTCAAAACAAATGAACACAGGAAAAATCCAACAGGGATACAGAACACGGACACAGAAGTCACGGACCGTGACAGCTCTGGCCTCCAGTGAGTGTGTGTGCACAGTTTTGCGTCGATCAGGGCAACGGTGCTGGAGATTAGCTGTGCACAGAAGGACGGACACACAGGGACACACATACAGGCGGACAGACAAGGGCGAAAATATATTCTCTCCGACGCCTTTAGCCTGGCGGAGACAATAATCACAGATTTGTTTTTGTATTTTTAAGTGATTCAAGTGAATAAAACAAAAACAAATCAACAAATGCAGGTATCGATGCAGTGGTTGGGGTATGAATACCAACCTATGACCACAGGTACATGCAACATGCCATCATGCGCATCTCCGTCCTCTCTCCCTTCCTGAATAAATCTCTGAATAAATCAATTAAATGCCATAAAATCTTTAAAGAGAGCCTGGGGTTTGCATATGGCTCAAGAGCTGTTAACAACACTCTTTGTCCTGTATCTTCTCTCTGCTCCATGCTGTACTAATACTATCCAATAAAGCAAAGGCCTTTAACCACTTAAACCCTGATTTGGCTCTGTAAACATTTTCCAAAAATAGCGGATCTACAAGGAGTGGATCGGCTACTTTTGGTTAATGTCCCGACCCCCCAGAATATGGATGCTGCGGTTCAAGGGGTAAGAAAAGAAGAATGACAGTGAAACTGGTGGCAGCAGGTCATTGCCGAACCTAAAGATGGAAAACAAAATAGATGGCAAACCATGGTTGTCAAGCAGCTAGGTCTCCTGATTAATTATGTGGACTACCGGATTTGGACATTTACCAACTCCAGGCACAGCTCCTGAGTCCTGTCAGGTTGGAGAACTGGAACACAGGAAGCAGTGATACGAGAATCGTCGATTCTCATTTCACTGCTTCCTGCACGCTGCAGTTCCAGCCTGACAGGTTTCATTGGCTCGCTTCGTGTTGAAGAAGGTAGCTCTGAGGGCACTGCGAGCTGTGGGAGGAGTTGCTCTAAGAGCAATGATTCTCAACATGTGGGCCAAGGGCCACTGGTGGTCTCCAGGGTATCGCAAGTGAAACACTATACCATTTTAATTATATATAAAGAAAAGAAAATGCCAATGATGTTTTTTCTTTAAAACCTTGAAAATGCTGTTTTCATTTTGATAACGATAAATAGGGATACTGTGTTACTTCAATTGATCCATGCCGGAACACATTCGATTGATTGATGATCATTAAAATTGCACACGGCCCAGTCATCTGACCACTTGTGGGTGGGCCGCTTTCAAGATTTTCAAGTGGGCCCTGATCCAGGAAAGGTTGAGAACCACAATTACATCTCTCTCACATCATCTTCATCACAGACCTGATTTCACCGCATTTTCATAATTGAAGATGCTTTTTACAGTAATCTGTAATCTCTCTGTGTTAATTATGCTATTGTTGTTTTGCAATTTGCATACATTGTTAAAAGGTTAAAGCTTTATTCTGATAGCCACAACATTAGTGATGCGCGGGCCGGCCCGTTGCCCGCAGGTCCCGTGGGCAGGTTTTCAGCACAATTATCATGGGACGGACATGGCGGGTCAAACTATTCTGTCTCCCGTCTCTACTCCTCCTGAAATCTTCTAGCTTGTTCAATGTGTTGCTTATTTGATCAAGTAGCCTATGCACAGCTGCCAATGATATCCTCATTATCCTGATATCCCGGCAACTTCATTTGAATGTTCTCTCATGTATTGAATCGTAGCCTACACAATTATAAAAGACAGGGAAAATATTAATTGTCTAACTCTATCCTACTAAAACCGATCCATGGGGCTGTATGTGCTATGGTTTTGTGTGCTACCGTTTCATCAATTGATTGTAAATGCAACGTCTCTCTCTCTCTCTCTCTCTCTCACCCGCCCGCAGGCGAGAGAGGCTAAATATGAAATAGGCTAAATATGAAATTTAGCCTACCTATATTTTTTGGCTTATTTTATTGTTGAGGTCTCTTACCTCCATCTGCTGTCAGTAAAGCCAATATTATGAACGAAATGCTGCACTGATGTAAATAGATGGGGAAATAGCCCAGTCTCCCCTCTCTCTATCGAAAGCAATTGAATGGACTGGACTCGCTGCGTGTTGAAAAGCCATTTTTGCGGGCCGTGGGGTGGGCGGGTCGTTGATTAATACAGTATATTGTTTTGCAGGGCGGGTTGGTGGGTTGGCTCCCCTGGTGGGACGGGACGGTTATGAAAAAAAGCCGTCCCGCGCATTACTAGTACCACCCACACTTTGTCTGGACTTGGACTCGCTTTAGGTGGACTTGACTAGTCATTGCTAGAGAAATGTATTCTTTGTTTACTAAAGAGCTGGAGAGAACCATGTAAAACTGACTGGAACCTATATTTTACATGGACCATTTATGCACTACACTAATTATAGTGTTTTGACAAGATGTTTTAGTATAGTGTAATTCAATAAATATTCACTGTAATGGTCTTTCTTCCAGGAAATAAAACGTCTGGGTTTCCGAGGCTACTGTAATGGTGACAGCTTCCTAAAACCTTGTTAATGTTCTGCTTTGCAGTTATCCAGCTGTATGTGAGTTCCTACAGAGCAACAACTTGTTATCAGTCATCAGAGCACACGAAGCACAAGATGCTGGGTATGTAACACAATGCATATATAATACAATACTTGTGTGTATATATTATATATGTGCGGGGGTGGGGCTGCCAACTAAAGTATGATATTATTATGTCATTATTATTCATTTTTTTACCATAGAGAAAACTGCTCATGACGGAACGTTCCGCCAATTAAAATCCAACTGTTAACTGCTTCTGGAGGAATGTTCCGCTTTATTATTGATATCAAACGGGATCGCTGTATTCTTTTTTTTGCTTGGCCTTTCCTTCTTCAGCAATCCTAGGCCAGTTTCGCGCATGCGCACTGCCGTTCACTTCTTGTATACAGGCTGACTAAAAAGCTGAATAAATAAATAAAATAAATAAATAAAATAAAAATCTAAATCTACGGAGCGCTCCATGGTTTTGACAAAACGTGCGATGTTCGGAGGTCTTTTCTGACTGTCCGGTGATCCCGATTGGAGCATTGGCGTTTTATAGCGCAAGGATGGTCTCATTTTAGCTCGCTAGCATTGACGCTAAATATTTAGCTTCTAAAATGGACCAGCAAAGTGGACGTGTGTCTCACACACACACACACACACACACACACACACACACACACACACACACACACACATGAATGAATGAATAACAACTATGTGCTGTTCCTCTCTTCTGCAATTATCTCTTCCTGATCACTTTGTAGTTATCGGATGTACCGCAAGAGTCAGACCACTGGGTTCCCCTCCCTCATTACGATTTTCTCAGCGCCAAACTACCTGGATGTTTACAACAATAAAGGTGAAGCAACCTCATCATCCATATTTTACAATTTACTGTTGAGCAGAAGTTTGTATCCAGAGTGATAAATGAAACCAATCCTAGTCTACAGATGATATTGTAAATGGTCACATAAGTAGAGTGCAAAATAAAAGGAAGAAAAAGAAGAAGAAGGTGCTAGATGGTAACCATGGATACCAGGTGAACATGATCAAACCTCTCTCTAAATAAAACAACATACTATCGAATTCATAATATTAGCTTTTGAGGTCAGGAAAACAATATGTCTGTCTAAAACAACTATGTGGATGCCAAAGGTACCTGACCAAGACAGCAAGACTGTACCTGGACATCAAACACATTTACATATCTCTGAGTAATCCCCCCCCAGTAACAGTTGTACACATGTACTGTATAACTTTTTTTTGTCAAGCTGCACATCAAAATGGCCACTTAAAGGTATGAAATAGCCTTGGTATGTTAAGCTCCTGTTTAGTGTTCTGAAACGTGCGTCTGGGTTGCCATGGGCTGTGGGAGGGACTGTCGGCCCCACTGACTATCTCCATGTGGCTTTATCTGCCTTGATGTAACAGTGTCAGCAATGCTGGGCCTCAGCTGGGTCTCAGCGGGGCCCTCTAGTGGCTCACTGTGTCATAGTCCCTCCTACTGACTTGCATCACTCACATAAACTACAAACAACTCCTATACGACCATATCAAAGATGATTAATTTATAAAGAGGAGGCGAAATGGTACACAAAGCCTACAAATGGTCTCCTAAATAAAGTACCACCCCCCTCTCCCAGGCTGGAAACAACAGCAGCCACCATCAACCAAGAGTCTAAGACAGTTATAGAAAATTATATTATTATTAAGCATTGGAACACACATGTTATTTCACTTTTAATATATCCATTAATTTCACATTATAATATTCACATATTCTCATCTTAAATATGGTTCCAGAGCCCCCTATGTGTCGTCCGTCAAATTGCAGATGGACAGAGAGACTCTTCCGGACTTAAATTCTCGAGAGTTTGTTGCTGGGATAATGAAATGTTGATAACAAAGTAGATTTTCTCGTGATTTGTCTCGCTAAAAGAAGCCATTTTAGTATGAATATCTTGTACATATTGTGTGCCTTGTGATGATTGGGTCCAGTATTTAGTTCAGTGACCATGATAAGGAATGGTTCATAAGCTGTGTTCACGTTCACTCTCCCATTGGAATGAATAGTCTCCAACATTCTTCCCGTCTCCTAATAATGTGTCCGCCCACTTCACGCAGATTAAAGCAAAGTTGGACCCTCTTGCTATAGACTAATTCAGAAACGGGTCTCAGAAACGGGTGTCAGCTTACATATTTCCTGTAGGCGGAGCCGACATAGCTGCGGTGTAAAGTCAGTCAGTCAGTCAGTCAGCACACACATAAGTCAAGGCAGACGGCTGTGGACTCTCAGTGGCCTTGTGGTTAGAGTGTCCGCCCTGAGACTGGGAGGTCGGGGTTCAATCCCCGGCCGGGTCATACCAAAGACTCTAAAAATGGGACCCAGTGCCTCCCTGCTTGACACTCAGCATCAAGGGTTCGATTGGGGGTAAGTCCCTGCGATATACTGGCGTCATGTCCAGGGGGTGTACTTGTACATCAAGCTGCCTCACGCTACAGAAACAGGAGATAGGCTCCTGCCCTATGGGCCTCATGGCTCGGCAAGGCTACTTACTTTTAGACGGCTGTGGAACGTGAAGCACAACTAAACGGAACCGTGCTTATGACTGAAACAACACAAATACAAACTTCGGTGAAAACATAAGCCCAACACGAGGAGATAAAGGAAACATTCAGTTTTCTAATTCACAATGGTCAATATAAGTAAAATAATATAGCCTTTTCATAGGAGTATCCTTTTATGTTTATTATTATTATTTATTATTATTAGAACTCATTTACCTCAGAGAAAGTTTTCATTCTGGATAAACCATAAAATGGTCTATGCCTATGGTCTAATATCATGGAATAAATGGATGATCAAATGTAGGAGTTTTGACGATAACTAACTGTAACTAGTGCCGTCACCTTGCCGTCGCCCCTCCCACCTCTTACTGGTGCGAAAAGGGGTAGTAAAAACGGGGAAGTGTCTGTCTTAGACACCGCGGTGTGGTGTATTTGACATTCCGTTTCTCTCCAAAGTTGAATGTTGCCACCACTGTTGGAGCAGCCATAAACTAGACTAACATCAGTCACTTTTCCATTCACTGTAGTAGAAGAGGTGCTCCGCCTACAGGAAATACGTAAGCTGCGACCATGAGACCCGTTTCCGAATTGGACCATATTCACACAAAGGCCATTTTGTTCTTACATCATACTGGGTTTTACTGGATATATTCACGCAGCAATAGAAAATTAAATAGTTGTAAATCTCAAACTCTTGAAACAGGCATGAACCCATCGTGAGTAGAGTGTGCCCATTATATAGATAGAATTAACTAATAGTAATTATTAAATATGAACTGCTGTTTACACACCCTTACAGCTGCAGTACTGAAGTATGAGAACAATGTGATGAACATCCGACAGTTCAACTGCTCACCACATCCCTACTGGCTGCCTAACTTCATGGATGTCTTCACCTGGTCTCTACCCTTCGTTGGAGAGAAAGGTACATCTAATTATTTCAATTTCAATTCAAACTTTATTCAAGACACTCACAGGGGGGTCCATAGGGCGGAGCACATAAAACATAAAAACACAAAAGTAAACAAACAGGGGGGACTTATCTCTGTACATACAGGCTAGAACGCCAGTGGCTCCACAGCTTAGATGATAGTCTGACAGAGCTCTCAGCAGGGTTAGAAAGTGATGCAATGATGCTGTTTTCAGAGTCTGTTAGCCTGCACATGAATCTATTTAGATTAGAAATATATGAGATAAAATATGTGTGATGCAGTGGTTCTCAAAAAGTTGTGATTGCGGGCCTTCAAAGGTCCATTCAGTTCGATGTGTACACTACACAGTTACAGAGTTAGAAAATCTGTAAGATTTCTGTAAGATTTTGTTAGGTTTAATGGTGCCAATACAATACAATCAATGTCAACTGTTGCTTGAGGTCCTACCTACAGTAGGCCTACAAGAGCTTTGGACCTGTCTAAGGTGCTAGCCTCTCCCAAGAATTTCTGTGGTCAGGTCACACACACACACACACACACACACACACACACACACACACACACACACACACACACACACACACACACACACACACACACACACACACACGTAAGGAGGGGTCATTACAACCCTCAAGGTTAAGTCAACAACTGTGTTTGACTCCTGACACAAACCATGTGTCTCACTTACTTTTAGGATGAAATATTATATTCTGATTATATTTATTGCTGATATTCTTACTATTCCTAAAATTTAGCTTATGATTTTCCCCCCCTTTCATTCAACTGTTTTCTGGTTCTTGTATTGTCTGCATAAATCTCACACACACACACACACACACACACACACACACACACACACACACACACATAAAACTATTCTCAAATAAAACTGTCATCCTTCAGTTATCTTTTCATGCCTTTTCCATTATCCAGTCACAGAGATGTTGGTGAACGTGCTCAGTATCTGCTCAGATGACGAACTCATGAATGAAGAAGATGAGATTTTTGATGGTAAGACTGAGACATACAAAACACTGCTTTAAAAATGTGTATTATTTATTACTATTATAATAATGTATTTTTATTAAAATATTAATTATTATAAATTATTATTATAATTAATTATGAAATGGTTCAGTGCAGTGCTCATTTGATATACATATCTGTAATGCAAATAGTTTAGATCATTACATCTTGCAACTTAGCAGCAAATCTTATAGTATGGCAGTACATGCTTCATTTTCAAGTTCAGATCGTATAATCAATTAATGTAATTTCAGCCAATGCAGCTGCGCAACGCAAGGAGGTGATTAAGAACAAGATCCGTGCCATTGGGAAGATGGCCAAGATGTTCCAAGTTCTCAGGTGTGTGTGTGTGTGTGTGTGTGTGTGTGTGTACGGCGTGGTACCAATAATTCACTTGCATGGCACTCGCAGGTACGGCACAGTACAGTGCACGTACGTGTGCGCTAGAATGCGTCCACTAACAGAAGTGTAGTCTGTTGAGAAGCCCAGTCAATGGAGCTCTTCTTGCCCAAGCTAGGCTGGGCTGCTGGAGGGGAAAAAACAGCTCCTCCGACAACAATAGATCTCGTGCATATCAATGGTCTATATGTGACCTGTTAAGGGTAATGAGTCAATGACGTATGAACGTATTGCTTATTTTACTGTCCAATGACATAGTGTCATGCACTCTAGGGCAATACATTACAAAAAGGTAGTCCACACACAAGGCAAACCTTTTATATACTATAATACGTATATACTCTCCCAAACCACACCCCACTCAGGTGTACACAGTTGGCTAGCCTACTTTGAAGAGACAGAGGGGGCAGGGCCGTCACACATGGGCCAATACAGAGTCAATACAGAGACAGGGGAACAAGGCTTACGTTTGTCATGGACGCACGGCTGCAAGGAAGTGAGTGGTTGTACTCAGTGAGCGCAGGTTCTGCATGTTGCCTGTGTGAAGGCTGGAGACTGAGTGAGGTGTGTGGAATGAGTGAGGGTTATATGTGGCACACCTAGACTGTGATTGGCTAGTGAGTTGAGTGGTGTAATGGCAAACACATGTGTGATTGATTGTGGATGCAGGGAATGGGGAATGTCCACCAGAGGCTGCCAGTCAGACAGCATGAGATAATTCACAACAGTATGGTGCTACGACACACTAACTGACAGGAAATGCTTGATTCCATAATTAACTGCGACCTTTGGTCGCAATAAATTAAGGTACCCAATTTCCCACTTTACACAAACTCCCAGTTGGTAATTTGGTATGCTCTCTACACTGGAGTCAATACAATCGGCAATCAACAATCAAACAATATACATATGTATATACACTCAAATAAATATAATTTACACTCAAACGAATATCATTCTCTGCAACATACTGTAAACAATAAAGAATAATTCAAACATTAACCCTGTGTTGTGTGATATCTTTCCTGTTAAAGGTTTTGCGAAAAAGAACACAGGAAACTTATTACACAGTGTGTGTGTGTGTGTGTGTGTGTGTGTGTGTGTGTGTGTGTGTGTGTGTGTGTGTGTGTGTACGTGCGTGCTGTTTGTGTGCTGGGTTCAGAGGACTTTACTGACTTGTGCATACTTCCTTCCCTCCTTGTGTGTGTGTCCTTCAGAGAGGAGAGTGAGAACGTGTTGACGCTGAAGGGCCTGACGCCGACTGGCATGCTGCCCAGTGGGGTGCTCGCTGGAGGCAAACAGACACTGCAGAGTGGTGAGAACAAAGCCCAGCACGGCCCATTTGTCTCTCCCTTCTTACAATTCCTTTTTATGTCTTTGTCTCTTTCATTCCCTATCCATCTCAACACACTGTTCTTTCCCCTCATTGATCCAATCTGTCTGTCTGTCTGTCTGTTTGTCTGTCCTAAACACAGAAAAACACAAAGCGTTTTATTATTCCCTTTTTCGTTATCTCATGTAAATTAGGTTAATCTACTCAAGCCGACGGCGGGCTGTCCGCTCGTTGGGCCATCGATAAGTGTCCGTCACCGAAAATAGCTTGTAGTATGTGCACAGTATCATATGTAGTATATGTAGCACAGCCGTCGGTGGTGGTACTGAGGTGTCCCTCACCTGATCCTCCAGCTCAATCAATGTCGCCCATTGAGGAGGGGTGCAATACAATGATTGCATCTGTGCGTGCAAGTCTCGCTCCCTCGCTCCCTCTCTCTCTCTCTCTCTCTCTCTATCTCACACACTCACTGTCTTATGGGCTGAACAAGCCAACCAGAGAGCTCCCCCCTTCTATCTTCAACTAGTCCCACGGCAGATTCAACATTTGAATTGGGTGCCCAACCCACACAGATGCCTGGCTACCACTGATGACGTAATACATCACATAGGACGAGGGCACAGACACTAATCAACGAGCCAACATATTGGCTTAGTCAGTGTTTCAGTAGCCTCGGAAACCCAGATTTTTTTATTTCCAGGGAGGAAAAAAAGTCTGGGACCGAGTCCACTTCAATTCGGCATAGAGTAGTGCAAACGTTGATCACTGATTTCTGATCGTCTGCACCTTTGTTAAATTGACGCACACATGCACACCCGCACACACACACACACACACACACACACACACACACACACACACACACACACACTCCTCTCTCTCTCTGTCGCTCTAATAAATTAGTCTCATGTCGCGCAGCTGCGTCTAGATTCTCCTGGCGGATCCTGCTGGGAGCTGCCTATGCCATAGAAAGCATACAGTAGGTGGACCCCAGGCTAGTGTTTCAGAGTCTTAAGATCACTAGTATAAAAAAAGGTTAGAACAACAGCAATGGACCGTTCATTGTCCAAAGTTGGCTACGATGTAAACAATTTGCATGGTTTAAGAAGTGTTCTAAAGATGTTAACCCTCGGCTCTGATTCAAGTGAGATACCTTATCCAAAGATTTCATACTCTTTTTTTTCCTTAAAATAAATCAGTCTTAGAATATCTATCTGTTGCTGTCTCAATGTCTGTTTTTTCATATTTATTTTATTTCCTTATATCCCCTCTCTGTTTTATAATTGCTCAAGTCCACTCATTGAATTGCAAGATACACAAACAAATACATGAACAACAAGTACATATATAAAATGTGCTCACATCAAAAGAAGAGCAGAAGACAAGTGACACCACCCAGCTACAGTCATTGAAGATATTGTCGTGGGCTTCATGGATCTCTAGGCTCTTTCTCCGTCACCCACCTATAGCAGCCATTCTGAGACCTGAGTGAATTGTCCGACCAACGCATGCTCCACCGATTCCTCCTGGCTGTGATGCCGGTGCATATGCATACATCTCTCATTAGCTTGATGCTAGACCTGCCTTCCGCCCAGGGCTGCTGAAATGCACATTCTGCATGGCTTCGTCATAAGTAACCTGCTCCCCTCCTCTCCCCTCCTCTCCCCTCCTCCCCTTTCAGCCACCGAAGAAGCCATTGAAGCGATTGAACCGGAAGTGGACGAGGATGGAGAAGGTAAATCCATGTCAAGTCCAGGACAGGCCAGTAGTGCATCACATAATCTCTGCCCATTCCGCCTGGAATGTGTTGCATGACTTCCTCCCTCTCCACTCTCCCTCATTGGCCTGTCTCAATAAATAAAATAAATCAGACCAGTCTGAAGTGAGTGGTAGGCCTACTGTACTGTACTGTACTGTACTGTACTGTACTGTACTGTACTGTACTGTACTGTACTGTACTGTACTGTACTGTACTGTACTGTACTGTACAAGCCCTCTGTGTGTGTGTGTGTGTGTGTGTGTGTGATGCTGCTCAACAGTGCCATACAGTGGTAATATCGAGGTGTTTCAGTTGTTCGTGCTCAAACACATCCTGTTTACCGGTCCCGACGACAAGGGGACCGGCAACCATGTTGGAACGGTCGAGAACCAAAAGTGAAAATTCGGCCTCCAAAGAAGCCGCAATCTTTAGCGGGATTTATGTCGGAATTGGCCCTCAGATTTGGTGACATGAGAAAAAGGATCACTCCATCTAGCTACGGACAGGTTGCGCTCTTACTTCTGGATTTAAAATGGCCGATCCAAGGACCCGCGAAAACATGCCGGCATGAAAAGTGTTTTAATGGAGGCCATTTTGTGTACATCAGGCCCTTTTAAAAGGAAATAAACTCTACAGCAGTAGCTTTCCAATACCCCAACAGAATAGTAAATACAAAGCTCATTTGTTGAAATAGTTTCTAGACTATGACCCTGTGCAAAACACTGCTCTATTGTGCTCTACGCATCTTGACATTATAATATATTCACCAACCTCACAAAGTCAAGTGCTTCTTGGAGATGCATGATGGTTGCGGGCTTGGCTGGTAAGCTTCATCTGAATCACAATGGCATTGCATTGCAAAATTAATGCATCTTGAAGGCTGTTTCATGTGTTCATATCAAGATCATGCTCATAGAACGCAGTACCATGCCGTGGTACCAAACAAATTGTGACGTGCACACGCAGGTACGGTACGGAACGGTGCACGTGCATGCACACTAGAATGCGTCCCCCTAGATTCAAGAGAAGACGCACCTAACCCATACCTCGCATCACCAGACTTTCCAAGACCAAGACACACCAAAGTACCCCCCCTCCTATTTTCACATCGTGTCAAGTACCGTGTCGAATTCAAATGGCTACTATACGTTGCATAACAACAGCTTCAACTGTTACCTGAGGGCACGTTCTCATACACAGTTTACAAGCAACACAGCACGGCAGTATGGCTCCAGTAGGCTACTGCTTGTGTTGTTCTGCACGCAACAAGAATGCCTCCTCCACCATCAAAGAAAAGATGAATTCGTACAAAGCAAACTTTTTAGTTTCACTACTGTGCAGTAAGTCTACTTTTGTGTTTGTGTCTAAAACTATTTAACAATATATACTTAGGCTATATCAGCTGTTCTGTACGCGCGCATGCCGCGACACGCACATGTAGGCGTGTGAGCGTGAGTGCACGTACGTGCGTGTGACGTTCCCGTGGTACCAAAACAAAATTCACCATTACACCACTGATCAAGATAGGTCTCAAAACATTACTGGCCAGATTTTGCAGCAGTACATAAAGCAGCACAAACATTTATATAGCCTACATACATCTTAAAAGATGGTGCAGTAAATTGGACACTTCTTCCTTGAATAGCTGGGTGGTGTGAGTGCTGATTACATGGTTGTAAATGTTTTAGTTGGATACAAAAAGAAAAAGAAAAAAACGTTTAATGGTGTTTCATGTTTAGCCAGTAGCATTAACCTTCACCCTAACATCTAAACACACATTGTTTACCTAAAGCCAACAACATGCAAATGTCTCAGCAGTGAGTCCTTACCACTGAAAATGAATCATGAAATCTTAATAGTGATGTAGAGGAGAGTTTCTACTGTACACTCGCATGTACAGTAGAAGGAACTCTACCTGGTGTATGGTTTATATTTAAACAGAGCATATAGAACTAAAAATAACAAAGATAAGTGCAAACAAATAATTTGGATAAGTCAGTGTCAAGTGCATTAAGAGAATATGTAGATTGCTCCACTGATGACCACTAGTTGCATTAATATGCTATATAGCATTAATAAATTAATCTATACCCTTACAGATGAGAGAGCCAGTGGTGCACAGACTGTTAACAGGGTGAGTTATGTCGAGAATCGTGTGATTACAATGCAAGACACTGATCCTGTCTATTGTTTCTCTTCCCTCCTGTCCTTGTCTTCAGCCATTCGAGGGTTCTCTCCTCAGCACAAGATCAACAGCTTTGCGGAGGCTAAGGGCTTGGATCGTATCAACGAGCGCATGCCACCACGCAGGGAAGGGGTGAATAACGTGGATCTCTCCATGGGAAAGATGAATATGGCAGAAGCTAACGGCACGGACGACAACAGCAACGCCCAGTGATGCGTCGTCGCCGCCCCTAAATAACGTGCTGCTGTCAATTAGCTTTCAGCACGACATAGCCAAATCGCGATATCAGGCCTCAGAACATATAGAAGAAACCAAATCAGGCCCCACGCAGACAGAACATGACATCTAATGACAGCTAATCTCAAATGGAGGAAAGTATGAAAATTTCACTGCACACACGTGGGAATGGGGAGGGGGGTAGTGGCTTGGGTCAAGAGCTTAGGGCAGGGATAAAGAGAAGCCAAGCAGGCTGCAGGTAAACTTGTTTGGCTTCATGGTGTGTGGTGTAAAGATGTGTCTGCCTATCATTCCCTTCGTCAATTCAACTACAAGACTGAACTGGCAGTGAGGGCTGCATAGTCTGAGCACTATTGAACATCTGCTCTTTTCATTACAAGACCTGACAGAAGACATACTAATTGCCGTATCCACGCCACACAAATCATTTGACTGGTTTATTGAGTTTCACTCATTAATTCACATTATACAGGGAAAAGAACATGTTTTTTGCTGGTACAGTATTATCGAATACAAATAAAAAGAACACTTCATTTATAAGAAAAGGGCATTTGAAAAGCGAAACATGTACCTTTTACAACTTGCTATTCAGTTTTACCAGAGGACTTTAATTTATTGATTTCTCTTGTGGTAAGATGCCATTAGTCTGCTGGGCGAAACTGGAGTGGGTGCTCATGCATGCTCAGCCAAAACCACCACAGTGTGAGATCAAAATCCATCTTGGTTGCATCTCAAAACTTTCCGCTACTGCTCCTCTTCTAACTTCCGTCACTCACTACCCATGTCTACTATGAAGGAGGAAAGTGCATTTTTTTCGTCTTTGAGAATGAGATAAGACTGCAGGAAAGCTGAGAGGGAAGAGTGTGGGGAGGCACTGAAGGAAGGCTGTGCCTTGATTCAATTCTTGACTAGCAGAGGGTGCACGCGGTTCCACAGGAAAGCATCTGTGTCATCAATGTGTGCCCATAGACATCGCTTTCCATGTTATGAGGTTAGGAAGTAGCAAAGGAAACAAGTGATTTTTTTTTAGGTTTTGGATGCATCCCCCACTTCACACACCACCTGATTGTTTCTCACCTGTTTGTAGATGAAGAATGCGCATAGCTCAAAAACTGCTGTTGCAGGTAAATATTAATATATATATATATGAATATATGTTCAGTAGTTCAAAAAACGCATTCATCCCTGTTGACTTTTTTGCACATTTTGTTGTGCTATGGAAATATGTTGAGATGCATTGAGTGGGATTGTATGCCTAAGATTTACGCTAAGTACTCTTATCAAAGTGAGGAGGAAATTCTACAAGTTTATGAAGGTATAAAATGTACCCCACCCCTTTAGGTCATTTGAGATAAATTGCATCAATGGTGAAAAACCAACAAAAAAAACTTTCATCTCAATTTATATCATGTTATAATCAGATTCTATCTTTAGCTCATTGATTGAAAACTCTATTGAAAATGTATTTAAAAGGATACAGACACAAGAAAGCCATTTTCTATGAAGCATTCCGCTCGGAAATATTCAAATTAGGCTTTTGTTGAAAGTCCCTCTAATAAATCGATTAGGGGTTTTAGCATGTAGGGTGGCTGTGTTTCAGAGCTCAGTGTGCAATATATGGTTCAGATATGGAAAAGGATAAGTATGTATTATGTGTAGGCATGAAAGATCATTAATATTAATTGTATTAGAGGGGATACCACCAGTGCACTTTCTAAAACTGTTTTACTTTGAAAAAATAGTACAGCCACAGACTGGAAAGTTCTTTACCGTTACTAGTATTTATTTATGTATCAGGAGGTATCAAATCTAAAAGATGGATTGCCATGAAAATTGCTGAGTGCATTCCTGATCCCCAGATCCCCATAACCTTTTTTATGTGGCGCCACCATCAAGACTCAAAATGTAAACTTGGCACAACATATTTCTCATTATATATCTGGCAGATTGCAGGATGAACCCTACTGCAGCCTGACTCTGAATAAGTCAGGCTGCAGTTTCATCCTGCCAGATCAAAGGAAGATAAAAGCCTGGCTACCGAGGCTAGGCTGCAGATAGTCTCCTGTGAACAGACTGTTGCCTCCCACAATTTTCAAACGCTTGCTTCCGGTCATGGAGCACGGAAGCTCTTCTGATGATTAACAGGGAAAGCGGATGTGAAGCCTCCTTCCCACTTCCATTTTGTCTTCATGGTCTCGCAAATATGTCCTAATATAAATAAATAAATAATCGAAAGCATATATAGCCTGCTTATTAGCAGAAATGGACATTAATGTGAAAAATAAATGTTAATGTATTTTAAAATATATAATATATATTTTCGTTAAAGGAAATGACAAACAGATGACTTGTATTTCAGGAGGTGTAATTCCAGACCATATAGCATTCAGAGATTGTGGAATAGTTGTCTGGTTATGCAAGACTAGGTCGCAGAGGTAGCAATTCAGTACATAATAGGCAACCTTACTAGATGCCTGAACCATCTGAAGAGGCTCTACTCTGAGTCTATCATGAAAAGTTTTCTTCATGCCAGCCGCCCTTCTGAGAAAACCCATTTCTGCCTCTTGGTTTTTAGACTGTTGTCTTGTTTTGCCCCAGATTACCAAGGAAATGATACATCAGCACCCACACTTCCAAGTGAATGTCATTTTAATCTATTTTAAAATGTTATTTTCTGATAGAGTCAGACCCACATCTTAAGCAATCTAATTAAGATATAACAGCACGATATACAGGAATTAGAAGAACAAAGACATCAAGTTGGAACCAGAAATACATTTGTTCAGACGCAGGATAATTATTTCAAATCTCGCATTAAAATTGTCTAGAGGTCAAATTTGCAATATGTACCACTCAAGCATTTTAGCTCAAATGACAAACTATCACGTGAATTTCTAGAATTTCCTCTCATACAGGAATAATCTTTTCTACTTTATATTCAATCACAGAGATATATTAATTACAAGGATGGACAATGACAGGAACAGTTTTTAACACAGCATCTATGGTATGGAACGCATCGTTGCATGCAATTAAGTTCCTAATTGTTCTGTGAGATTACAGTTGTGATGTGTTTCAAAATAGTAAACTTGAATTATTTTCCTCTAAATTATATTTGTAAAGTTACACTTATTTTGGTTTTGATACATATTTATATGACCTCATTTAATAGTTTTTGTCCATTTCATTATATTTACTTTATTTATCACCATCATCATTATTTTTTATATTGTTTTGTTGTATGGCACAAATGTCCATTTAGGGTCTGAAGCCTTGTGTTTTTCTTCTGTTTTATTGATGTACAGAAGTTGTTTGGTTGTGTGAATGAACATAATCTCAGTGATGAAAAGCAACATTCAGGCTGCCAAAGCATGATCGCATGGTTTTCAAATGTAAGAAGAAACCAGACACGGTGAAAACCATGTGTCTCACTTACTTTTAGGATGAAATATTATATTCTGATTATATTTATTGCTGATATTCTTACTATTCCTAAAATTTAGCTTATGATTTTCCCCCCCTTTCATTCAACTGTTTTCTGGTTCTTGTATTGTCTGCATAAATCACACACACACACACACACACACACACACACACACACACGGTACACACACTTTTATCATGCAACATTCTTTCCTTATCCCTGAAGATATGTTTTGTCATTTGACTTCCTAAAATGATATACACATTGTAAGCATGCCCTATGGGACAAATCACGTTTTTTTACTCTTGAATAAAATATGCATGAACAAAAATGGTGCTGCAAAGTTACTCACTCACTGGAAACATTAAAACAATTTGTATACGTAAGTGTCATAATTTGTATGTGTAGACCCATGTGTGTATGTGTAGACCCACGCCATTCTTACCATAGATCATTACCTATTTCTTTGTCAATCCAAAATGATTGACAAAGAAATAGAAGCTGCATTTTCTGTTCACTCAAAAATAATTTTGTGTAATGGAGTAAAGTATGGTATATTAGTTTACTACCATACATTTACTTAAACTACGTAAAAACAAAACAAAAAAAAGTACTTCCACCACTACATTTGTAGTGCTCTCAAAGGACGCAATAGCTCTACTACGGAATGAAGATAATCTGCTATTAAGACCGACAAGACTCTTTATTATCCCAAAGCCGCACTTTCAAATTTGACAAATATTATAGAAAACATGATAAATATGTGCACTGATAATGCATTCTGTCCATATAAAGGTATGCCCTGTTCAGGCTGTTCACCAGAAAGCACAGAAATGTAACCAAATGGACACTATAATAATGTCATTAAATATCATCCATAAAGTATAGTGACCATTCATTATCTACAGATAATATCCCCAAGCACAATTGGGATTGTCCTTTTCTTCATTTCCCTGGACATTTGGCACCAGACGCAGGGACTGCAGAATGTGGCACACACACAGTCATGACAAATGGATCCCTGGAGAGCGACACAGCAACGTTTACAGGGAATTCACACCAAATGTACAGTATAATGTTATTAGCTCAAATAATAATTTATTAAATACATAATATAAATTCAGTATTCCTGCTACTTCGCTTTATTCAGTACCATGAGATGAAAACTAAAACCAGAATCATGCCTCAGTGTTGTGGCTGAGAGTATATCCCAACAATAATTTAAGGTTTCTAGTCATTGGTTTAAACAACGATTTTTCTGTGTAAATAGTGAACCATTATTGTGCATATAGGCCTATGGAGATTTGATACACCACCAAGATACCCATGTACCTGTCTAGATACTTCCTTAAGTTAATGAAGTCCACACCCACAACACCAGAGGGAGTGCAACGAACCATGTACAACCCAGATTCGGCACAAACAAGGGACTCAATTATTTTCGCTACTATGCCACCAAAATGTGGAACGCCCTACCAACAGTCATTAAGACATGCAAATCCCTTGTCTCCTTCAAAACCGCTCTCAAAGGGCACCTACGGACGGCTGCAATTCGAAAGTGGCCTCTGTAAAATCTGAATCCCCCCACCTCTTTTCCCCCTCACTGTATATGTTTCTCTTCCCTTTTTACCTCCTTTATGATGAATTCCTGTTCTGTTCTTTGACTATATAGAAGTGTCTATTTGTACGTCTCTAAATGTTTTGATGAATTGAACAAGGTGGACCCTCTTGTAAACAAGTGTAATGCTTAATTGGGTCGTCCACTCACAGTCAACAGTCTTTGTATTGAGTTTGTGCTTGAAATGTACTGTAATTCTGCAAACTGTTAATAAATATTTCAATCAATCAATCAAAGAAGTGTGTCTTACTTTGATGCCATAACGTTCACGCATGGAGGCCCTGATTGACATGCCGATAGGTGACCTGAATACCTCCAGCAGGGGGAGACAGAGGCACTCACCGTAGTTCCTCGTGGTTATACATATATAGCAGGGAAGGCACCAGAATGCTAAACAGCCTTTCAACAAGGAAAGAAACAGAACAATGATGTAAGCACAAAGAAATGAATTCCTCTGACTTCCTGAATATATAGCCTACTTACATTTACTGTTTTAATTAACTAGAAGTTCAGGTCAGGTATCTATGCGGCCCTCACGCCTATGAGTTCGGGCTGCCCTCACAACTATGTCGCTGAGCTCATTATGCTGACTGATTTGTTTGTGCCTGATGCCATGATGACAAATTGTGGTTAGACAACACACCCCATATATTTGGGCATGACTGAGTCAGAGCGTGACAACGTGGTCCAGTCCGTCTGCCAGACGGTCCTCCCATTAGCCAATTGTAATATAGAATTATATTTTCTTTACAGTAAATGCATTTTGTTTGTTTTCCCATTGTTGAAGCAAAATGTAAAACAGAGATGGGGGGCCATTTTGCTCTCTTCTGTTGTGTACATTACTTCATAGAAATTGCTTCAAACCTGGAGTCACAGGACAGTATATGACGCAAAAGCTAAATCGGATTCAATCGCTGCCATGTGAATTATGGTCAATTGATCCTTGAGAAGTACAGTAAAACTTACAATCAGGCACATCATCACAGCAGTCACATATTCCTGATGTCCATTCATCTGAGGCCCAAGATGACATAGGCTGAGAGATAACCAAGGAGGTCATTGTGAGGTGTTATTCTGTGGATAGAATGCACCGCACATGTTACAACATACATACATTATATACATACTGTATATGTATTACAACATACATTATACATAGGCTACTGCAAATAAAATGCATCAACAATGTGGCATATATGTTTCACATGACATTTTACAACTATTACAGGTTATTCCCTCTTTTAAATGCATCATTGTCTGCGACCCCGTCAGACTGTCTCTTCACCCACTGATTCAGAAACAGTCATTAATGTATTGGGATACAGTAAGCACACAGATGGCAAATCTGTTTATCATTACTTAATACCCATGTATTGAAAGGAATGTGCATGTATTCTGCCATTCCTCATTCTTACTCAATATAGCATTTACACCAACATACACTTGTACTAGACTAGAACACTACAATGAAAACAATGCAGTTGTGATTCTGCGGAACAGCCCAGAAACATCAAATCCACACTGACAAATCAGAATCAAGCTGTGAAGTTAATGTGGTTACTAATTTGACCCTTACTCAAGTGTTTTAAACCCTATAATTATCTAAACCCTAGCCTAGAAACTTACAGGCCACAAAGCATAACTACACATGACAAACAACAGTGGCAGCCAATATGGGACATTAATGGAATGTAAAATGATACATTGTGGTTAATGTTCTGTAGCCCTATAGCTTTATACAACAGTGTCATGATGTTTGACAAGTCCTCATCAGGTAGGCAAGGTAAGTACAGAAATTAAGATCACCACTGATTAGTAGTAATCCTACTAGCCTATTGCAGTATACCAATTCACAATTCATAAACTATAAAACTACCATACCTGCATGTGAGAGCTCTGGTTGTCTGTGACAGATGTCTGGTACTTCAGTAACTGAAAGTGGAAACATGTCATTTTCTTATTGAGAAGTCACATACTGTACAGACCGAAAGCCTTGAACTAGCCAAACCTGTCAGTCAGGGTTTATGATTAGTCGCCTGTGGGACACAAATGTACAGTACCAAGAAAATGAGTAAGTCACATTGGAAACATTCTCAGCATTACACAAGTGTCAATGTCCTGGAGGTTTAAAGTTAAATAAGCCCTATTTACTGCACATTAACTCAGCCTCAATTTGATTAGGGAAACCCTGCCATGGCGATTTTAGGGCAATGTTCGACGTCAATGCATATTAGTCCTTAGGCCAGAGGTCTTATTATTGGATATCGTTGCCCTAAAAAGGGACAAGACATATGTGGTATAATTTTGTTCGTCTGACATCCAGGAGTGCTAAATTGTGTGATAGCAGTTTCAGAAGGGCAGCTGAATATGATTTAGGGGTATAATCTGATTATGCAAAACCATATAATTCATCTAAACTCCAAAATTATTCACTTTTATGCACATTTCGTTTGTACCATGGATGGGCATGACCAACATAAGGCGTTTTTTTTATTAATAATCTTGAATAGTGAATTAACTCAAATTGGTTGTGATGTGTAAGCTACTGCATTGAGTGAACGTTTTAGACCTTTGAACATCTGAGACAAAATAAAATATAATAGCCGCGGGTAAAAAACATAACAGACATAATATTAATAATAATGTTAAGTCCATCAAAAATATTTGTTATAGCTTATCATCCTGGTTCTACCTTTGGGGGAGGGAAATCTGTTGATCAAAGGAAAACAAACCTTATACAGTAGTTGTTGAATAACTATTTAATATACCAACTTCAAAATGTGTTCAGTACAAATTAACTGGACATCAAGTCAGTAAGTATTTTCCCATCACTAACCAGACTGAACATATATGCCAGTTGCACATAAACCATTATTAGCAGGTTGTGACCAGACTAAAACATGATTATCCACCACTAAAGCAATCTGTCATTTGAGAAGTAAATCCAATTATTTGGATAGCTATAAATCAACGCACACTGTGCAGCATGATTTTCTTTGCTGAAATTTAAATACTTCTATTAACAAGTATTTCCTCTTTTGTTTTTTATTTTCTGCTGTGTACATGAAAAGGAACAGTTTATGAATTTGATTCGGTCTGGGCATGTTGTTCATAGATATAGTAGTCTTGAAAATAATGCACAAATCTGTACATTTGATGAGTATAGATATACACTGATTAATGAGCATTTACAATGTTAAATGTCTGGACATGAATATGTGGTCGCCAAAATGACTGGGGCTTCCAGGTAGGATGCATGCAATAGGGACAGTGTGTGGAACTGATGAGACCAGCTCTACCAATGAGCTTGAGCAATGCCCAACTAAAAACTGTAGAGGTTATACACTAACAATAACTCAAAAGTGCATGAGAGGAACCTGAACATTCAACAGAATGACAACAGCTAAGGCAATTTGGCAAAGTGATAGTGCACAGCAAATACTGTGTACACAACAAAATCCTGGGTGATCAACCTGTAAGGGTCTATTTTTACATTTTGGTATGTTTTCCAGGATTTTGCTGTGTAGTCTGTGTCCTAGGGGCGGTCATGGTAGGTGTTTTCAATGGCAAAAGACAATCTACAAGTTCGTAAAGTTGATCTCCAATTAAACATCTATGGAATACCTCATCAGAATTGATTTTAATGGTTAATGGCTAGGGGTTGGCTTTAGAGTAAAAATAACTGTTCATTTTCACAAATGTTGAACTAATTAACAGATCATTGGACAGATTTAAGTGATTTCTGTAACTTTCCCTGTCAAAACAAAATGCTGGTTCTACAACACATTGTGAATCAAATGAGGGGGCTTTATAAAACTTCTATAAAATTGGGTCTGAAAAAACATTTCCCCCAAAAAACAAAATCTTCAATAGTACACAATAGGTTTACTATGATGTATGTAGGAAACTAACGTGCATTTAATGTTTGAGGGGAAATGTATTTTAGCCCCATTGCTATCCAATACTGTACTTTTGCTTCCATTGCCGTGAACTGCAAACAGTGTAGATCCCCAGTAACTGAAGCATTCACCTGTAGGTGGAAGACTGCAGACATAAAATATAACTACAGAACCTATGCAAAGTTGTACAACAGCCATGCAGAGGCAAGGAGAGAGAGAGCAACATTGAAAGAAAAAGCAGTTTCTGTATGTAATAATTTGGCATGTGAAATCCTGTTTAAACTAGCATATTAGATTAAAAAAATATCCTGCCAACATTTCCAAATCCATTGTCTTTCACGTTACAATAATGAAGGACAGTTGCCTAGAGAGCACTACACCCTCCTCTCCTTTTGCTTCTAAACCTTCTTCACAATAAAAGGTCCTCAGTTCACAGTACAGAGTAGACGCTGTGTTGAAAGACTGCAGTAATATTCAAATCATTGCACTGAAACTTGTGTATGTCACGTTCTACATAAAAATAAACAGCCTTAGCAACTTTCCCCTCAAAGGAAATAATAAATAATTAAATAAACTAAATAAACTCTAATTTCACTCGAGACACACACACACACACACACACACACACGAAGGGTGAAATCAAGTTGAGGTAAACCACATAATCTGAAAACTTAACTTCGTATCCGTGAACATACAGCCACCATATCCTCTTGTCAGGCAAACCCCAAATCCTTAATATAAGAAAGTATTAAGGATCTCGTACTTCACAGAACACTGCTGCAGTCAGTCTACGCTTTATGTTTCAAGTACCATAATGGACATGGCAGCTTTACATAAAACTATCTTCACATATTTTCACAAGGAGAGAAGGCACATTGATTCCACCAGCTCTGTCTGCCATATACAACATTTCTTTTATAAAGTGGCCGGATTAAGTAAATTAACAGCAGGATACTGGAAGCATAGTTTCATGTCCAAAGATACTCCTGGAAGAAATGCCTTCTTCCTCCTCTCCGATTTCTCTTCATTCGCCTTTCTGTCGCCCAATATAGCGCTGCAGCTTTTCACAGTTGTCCAACCTCATCGACTCGGCCTTCTGCTTCAACCTCTCGTCTCGGTAGAGGGTTCCGAGGTTCGCCAAGTCGGACTCTGAAGACGTAGGATAGGAAGACGGGACAGAGGAGAAAGCTTAGAACTATAGCCACATGGTGTTTAGCACTTCTATTCTGTTCGGACTCGGTGAGGACGAGATGTGGCTTAGTTACTAAAATGTAAAACCAGGAGTGCACCGGAAGATTAACTTGGTTCACAGAGTGCGTCGAAAACATAATCAATTGCAATGTTCCCAGATATAATGGTGTGGCATCATATTGACCTCTAAATATAGTTGTTTTCCTCTCCATCTCGACAGAGGTCCTTTATTACTTGCGCAAGCAGAGCGCGCAAGTACTAGTACTAGTTATCGGACGATATTCGATGCGTATGCACCGTCCCAGCAAATGACGTAATGACTACTTGTGCATGATATGGCAGTGGTGCCAGATTACATACATGTAAACATAGGAGCATTACCTTTAATCCTCCCGACACTAAAACATATCGTCATTACGTCACCACCATCGAAAACCAATTACACTCTGGCATTTGGGTCCTTTAATCCACATCTTTATTACGTCATCATTGAGAGCTAGTTATACCAGTTCTATACCCTGACGTCATATGCTGCGACGGTGCATACGCATCAAAAGTGGCGCAAAGTAACCACAGTATACCGCCAATCAACTTACAAATTACACATACATATACACAGAGGCATTTAGTATTAATATCACTATAGTCCAAGATTAAGACATTTTAAAGCAATTGACATTTTAAAATAAATAATTATACTGTATACATGATAACATATTTTATTTCATTTGTTTTTCATCGGATATCGATGATTTATTTTAACTGTATTTATTTTATAGATAGAAACTTGTACCATACTTCATAATACTACTTTTTTACATGCATAAAGTAGGTAGGTAGCAAATAGCTAAACCTAATAATTCAACATTTCAAATGTTCCTTCACAGAGAAGCTGAGATTTGACAGTTTGTGGCACTCGACAGAGTGCAGTTCTAGTTCTATGCTGCAACCACATTTCCTGTATCAGGCCAAATAAGGTAAGGCCTCCTGGGTCAAGAATCTTAAGATGTTCACTCACTCTGTTGTTTTTCCTTCCAGCAGCTGCTTTGCAGATGTTCCATGTATTCGCTTTCAACGGTCTTCTCCAGCTCATCCAGCTCATCTCCACGATACTCCTTCTGGAAACCTTTATCCACGTAGTACGGAACCCCCATGTTCTCTGTCTCCCTTGACACCACTAGCCCCATGGCCCTGAACATAGACCAGGTTAATGACAACAGACTGCACCTTGACACCACTAGCCCTGAACATAGACCAGGTTAATGACAACAGACTGCACCTTGACACCACTAGCCCCATGGCCCTGAACATAGACCAGGTTAATGACAACAGACTGCACCTTGACACCACTAGCCCTGAACATAGACCAGGTTAATGACAACAGACTGCACCTTGACACCACTAGCCCCATGGCCCTGAACATAGACCAGGTTAATGACAACAGACTGCACCTTGACACCACTAGCCCCATGGCCCTGAACATAGACCAGGTTAATGACAACACAATTCAAGTAATTTGGGAAAAAAAACATTTTTTTGTACGTATTCAGAACTCAGAAGTCTCATTGCAGTAAATAAAGACAGTGTAGGAATCATGAGATTATCAACACAGATTGTTTTCTATAACCCAGCTGTTTAAATTGTTGATGTCACAGGCAGAAGAAATAAACCTGCCAAAGAAGCTATCTTTAAGGACAATTTATATGGCATTGCACGGTGCTTGCCAAAAATAACGACTTTTGTCAGCCGGAAATACATACATTTTGTGGAGCAACATGGCTACATGACAAAGCACAAGCCTGTGCTGCTGCTATGAAGTAGATCATGACCTGTTCTTGCTTGATGGGCAAGTGCTTTTGAGACCTTAGTGTCAACCCCTGATAACACGTTCTGCATCGTATCTGATGTCATGCATTCTTTCATCCAGCTTCTATAATTGAATCCAACTGAAAAAAGTTTTCAATTATATCTGCACAGGAGCATGTTCTAAATAAATGCCTGAATTGTAATCATGTGAGGGACTCACGGTTTGTAGAAGAGACTGTAGGGAGGGTTGGTGGCCATCATCTGAGTGAATACTGATATGAAGATCAAAACCAGCACGGGAAGAAGCTGCAGGAATGCAGTGAAGGTGTTCTGTGGAAGATGAAAATCACAAGAGATAATCATTTAAGTAAGTAACAAGTAGTAAGAAGAATGTGGCTGATAGGACAAGAGCCCCTTGGACATGATGCTAGCATGTCGCATCTTGTCTAATCCAACCCTTGATGCAGACTACCAAAAAAGGGATAGTCTTTGGTATGACTCAGCCAGGAGTTGAACCCTGGTCTCAGGGTAGACACTCAAACCACACAGCCACAGAAGTTACTTAAATAAAGGCAGATGTGGACAGTTATTTTATTTTTGAATTACTTGTTTGACAGAGACTAGATAAACCAAGAGCTAGACAGGGCAAAGGGCCATCCACACCAAGCAGTGAAGCACTATACTGCCCTACAAAGCCAAAGTGCAGTAACTGGTGTTTCAACTGGTCAGCCAAATGAGATATCAGCAAATAAGTGATATTACACTGTAAATATGTTCTTGAGGTAATTGTTTATCCCCCCAAAGAATGAAGGCTAATTTGACCTTTGGGATATACAAATTGGATGTACCAAATTGGTATGTCCAAAAACATAGTTACTGCACCTTGGCTTTGTAGGGCAGTTTTCTTAGTTTTTAAAAATTGTTCAAGTCAAGTGCGTAGCAGAGTCTACACCACAACTAAATAACTAAAACTATAACAATAGTGAACAGACAGACGTCAGAAGGCTTTGTCAGAATGTGTTGCTAGCAAGGCTATTGATGGACAGAAACAGAAGTACAAGACTAAGCAAACAAGTCTAAATAGCCGCTCTGAATAAAGTGCTCCTGAATCAATTATTTAGCAGCAGGAGCCACTGACCTGACTTTGGTTTTCCTCTACCTCTTCCTCGCGCCTTTCGTAAGCACGTCGACGGCGGGGCTGATAAAACTGAGAGTAGGCCGCTCCTCTGTTGGTGTAGACGTGGATGTTACCTGAGGACAGAGAGACATTGCATCTTCATGGCATGTGTGCTTGTGGCAGTTAAGACTGATTAAGAGAAGTAATGCCTCTGTTCATATTTTCTGTATAGTGTTGCACTGATACTAGTGTGTATAATAACAAAATTCCTCCTTTTCTCCGCGAGCCGCATGCGTGCGCCTCGCAATTGCGGCTGTGAGTTTTGTTTTCGTTATGTTAAGAGAAGTAATGCCTCTGTTCATATTTTCTGTATAGTGTTGCACTGATACTATTGTGTTTAATAACTCAATTCCTCCTTTGCTCCGCGAGCCGCATGCGTGCGCCTCGCAATTGCTGCTGTGAGTTTGATTGATTGAAATATGTATTGTACAGTAGGCTACAGATGAACCATCCAGATTTATCGCATGCACCTAAAAACATAATGATAACAATCTAACCTTACATTAGCCATGGGGTATTATGTTTCTCCTCCGAAGCACGTTTCGTTTATTATAATACTTGTTCCAAGTGATTTTTCAAACTCGTCGTGGACTTGTGATACGCCAATTTCTTGTCACATATTTGACACACTACTTGTTCTTTGTTGTCTTGGCATATTCTAAAATGCAACCACACTTTAGATTTCTTTTGTGGCGGCATGACTGCAGGCTGCAGCTGTTCTGTGTGTTGTCTTCCTTGTTGTTACCACGAGTGAGGGGGAGAGGGGAGGCGGCGTTGCGAGGTGCTGCGAGGCGCGAGCATGGCTCGCGGACCAAAATGGGCAGTCTAGCGGACCAAAAGCGTCCGCTTTTTTATTTATGACTATTCGATTTAAAATTTCTAAATCGATTCCCGTGCGTATCGATTGAACATCGATTAATCGGTTTTTTTGGGTCAGCCCTACAAATGACACACATCCAAATGCACTTACCTGTAGGAAACCTTCCTCCAAAGAAGATGTTGAACAGCTCCTCAGGGGAAATGTCCGACTCAAAGTCCCTGTGGAAGTTCCGGTGGCGTGGATGGGCACCAGGTTGTTGGGATGTCGCGCTTGACGAGGCTGGACTCTGCTCCCCGTACTGGTCATATTGCAGTCGCTTCTCTGGGTTACTCAGCACTGCATATGCGTTGCCTATTGCTGGAGAAAGAACAGGGGAAGCATTATGCCCTGTTTTTGTTCAGTTGGAATTTTTTAATGTTTAGAGAGAGACCTTGTAGCTAGCAGGGCTAAAAATAAAACTGCACTTGATCTCTTGCCCTCAACATCCCTATCAGGTGATACCATTGTGTCTCAATGAAAACAAACATGACAAGGTTTGTGGAGCCCCAGAACTACACCTGTCACAATTAGGTCAAAAGGAGAGAAGGTGATCGTCCTCGCTTCACGTTTGAAAGGCCTTGCAAACGTGAAGCGAGGAACGCACCATCTTTTTTTGGTGCCATCCTTTAGGACCAAGTGCTTAACTGTACCCTGTGCCATTTGCATTTTTCGAATAAAGTAATCAATCAAACCTTTGAATGCATCAGTCGCTCCCGGCGCACAGTTCTTGTCAGGGTGGAACTTCAGTGCCAACTTCCTGTATGACTTTTTTAGATCTTCATCACAGGCATCCTTGGAAACGCCAAGGATCTCATAGAAGTTTCTGCAGTTCTTTATCCTGCAAGATTACAGCACAAATGCATGTCACAATACAATATCCACCCACAAGCAACTCTTAGATCCTTTTATATCTGCAATCTAGAGTTGCAATACCAACCCCTGACAGCCCATACATTCAAACAAACAAGTGATTGTGATTGTATTAAAAAACATTGCAGCTGTACACCGTACCGAAGGCTTCTATGATTGTTTATTTGCAAAGTTTTTGTTTAATAAAACCCACATAGACATGAGCTAGTTTCTGTCTGCTAGTTAGATTTTCTGGAGGCGATTCTTTTTTCTCAAGTGTTGGAGTTTGGAAGCATTTGTTGGAAATCACTCAATGGTCCTTCATGCACCTGTTCCAAAATTGTACATAATGGAGGAGACAGCAGGACGTTGCCATATTGAAAATGAGCGCTTCCTAACTCCAAAAAATAGAAATATAAATCACCTGCACCGCCCGTGCCACACTTATACGGTGTCTAGCCGGTACCACGTGGGGAGCCACCACAGAGCCACCATGTTCAAAAGCTGAACTCTGCCCTCAACAGCGCACTACGGATTGTCTCTGGGTGCCTACGAGCCACGCCCACAAAACCAACTGCCGGTCCTTGCTGGAATGGTATTGCAACTTTAGATTCCAGATATTAAAAATAGGATCTAAGAGTTGCTTGCGGCTTCCAACTGGAACATCGTTTTCACAGCACATCAGTAGATTATAAGTGACGGCAACATGTTACACTGACTGTGCACCTCAAAACTCCCTGACGCTGATCCTCTGAGTAACTCTTCTTGTCTTCACCACTTCCTCTAGGCTTGTCATCATTATTTGCCATGTCTTCATCTCTCCAGCCAGATGGTGGGGGTACATGGTTTGCTTCTGGGGCAGCAGAGCTTCCATTCCTCAATATGGCATCAATCAGCACTTTAGGAAAAACAGAGAGGGTTCACATCAGCTGTTAATTCAATTGTAATTACATAACTAGTGTAGCATTACCTATGCTACCTTGACAACAAACTTCTACGACACCTAGCTCTGTGTGTGTGTGTGTGTGTGTGTGTGTGTGTGTGTGTGTGTGTGTGTGTGTGTGTGTGGGGGGGGGGGGGTGTAAAGCACTTAAGTACACTGATGGTGTGGGCCTTGGGGCCACATAAATAAGTAATAATGAGACAAAGTGTGCATTTGCTTTCAAGTTTGTTGTGAAACAAAATGATAAAATAGTGACATCTACTGGACATTTCTTTATAACTTTATTGAAACACTGCCCACTCTTTGCCTATCCCAGTCTCAGAGTATAGTGCCATGTGTTTCTCTAGTCTACATCAAATGTTTGATTATTCTTAAAGCATGCATGCTTCGATGCTTAAAACGTCTCATTACCAAAACAATCTACCAATTAGTTCGACAAATATAACCAATTAAAGAATTGTATCTAATTGACTTATTAATAATAATATTGTTATCAATATGTCAGTTAACCCATCCCCGCCCAAATTGCCCCAAGCCAGTGGTGATGCATAGATTTCTGAAATGGCATACTGATATACAGTTAAATTGATCTCCACTAGCCGAAACAGGCGAGATATATGAACGGTAATGTCATGGGTCAATGAGTATAATGGGCAATATAGAATTTCAATGAGTCAGTGGTATTCGAAGAGGTCAGTCGCACACAGTCAGCGGTGCGGTCTGGGAACCAAAACACCCACCATTTGACTTCATTGGGCTGTAAACATTTGCGATGAATAAACTTAACTGCAATTTGTTATCGGACTAAATGTATTTTCGGTCAACAGTTCGCTCTTGAGCTAACCAACGTTAGCCGCACACTGCCATTGCCTAATGTCCCTGTGTATGCGTTTGCATGTCAGCTGGTTTTAATTTTACCTCTGGCCCTGGTGCTGGGGTAAATGTTCTGGGCTTCATACAGTAGTTGCAGTGCATTTTCTTTCCGTCCGGAACGCAAACACAGCTTCGCTTTCTCTATGAGCCGATCCGATTCTTCTTTATCCATTCTATCCATTTGTTTTGAGGCCCAGCAGTCTGGCAGTGGTCCCTTGTCGGTCCGAACGGGGCTGGCTGACTGCTTCGGTACGCCTCTCTGCAGCGTTCTCCGCCGACAAGACTGAGGACAAGACAGCCGCCTGCCCGTTTAGGCTGCCACTAACATGAATTAATTCAAAACGAATTATTTACACGAATCCACAGCAGGGACATGTAGCATTGCAACAAGACGTTAGCATTAGAGAGCTAACGGGCTGCATTCACTGGACGGAGTGGACGCTAATTCGCTAAGCTCAGCAATCAAAAACATAGGTCAGCTAAAAACCAAAAGGGCTTCCGGCTGGCGAACTTCAAAATAAAACCCAGTTTAGTAATAATTTAAGCCTGGTGACGCGAGGTTAGGTAATCACAATGGGACTTTGCCATTTTAGTGTTTAAACTATCTGGAGTCTCTGGACCCGCTCAAGGACCCCTGGGGGTGCCCGGACCCCACTTTGAGAGTACTTTGAGTGCCGTAATTTAGCCACACAGCACTACTGTAGTAGATTGCAGCCAAATCAAATCTCTCCAAAGAGCCCTTCTGGTCCCAGAGTCCTCACAGAGAAATAGAACATGTTGCTGAGTAATCCTGTCTATACCTTAATTTCCTTGGAGATCATTCATATGATATGACACATATGGCAGGCCAGGTGTCATGATTTTTGTATGGAAAGCCTGGTGAGGAGGTTATTTTTGTAAGTAGGCTACATTATAGGCCTAGCCTAGGATTTAAACTCGATGTATTTATAGTTTATGAATCCGAATCGATAAAATACATATAAGAGTCTAAATCTTAGGCTATATATATATACACACACACACACACACACAAATGTTCACTATCGTGAAGTTCATGCTCTCATAGAATTAAAGGTGCTCCAATCAATTTTCACTCCAAATGACTCGATCAGTTATTTACCCGATCTGGGGAAACAGATTTATACCATTTAAGTGGTATAAAAGTCGTATATCACTTTGCATCTTTGTGACAGGCCTAAACATTCTCCCCTTTCTCACCACAAACACAGGAACAGTTTGTCGTGAGTTTTGACATAATTTTGGAAATATTCAAAATTTCCCCTTGTGCTGCCATGCACAAGATTGTGAGAAAGAAAAATCAGTGATCAGTCCCAGAAAACCTGATCGGAGCACCCCTAAATAAAAGAGCGGTGTGGCCGTGCCCTAGTTCACAACACAACACGAGTCACAAAGTGAGGCAGTGGTTCAACTCCGACATGAACTGTGAACACATGTATAAATCAGTTCTGAAGGCAGTAGGCTACCTGCTGTACTTTTGATGCTACAGTGTCTGTACTGTAGACATTGACTCAAATTAATTTCAGTCAGGAATGTTTTTCCACATTGTTTAATTAAAAAACAAGTTAGATTTAACATCAACAACAAAAGCATATAATTTGAAAACAAATGGTTAACAGTTTCATATAAAGTTTCAAAGAAAACATCTCACTAACAGTAGCAATGCTGCGCCACCAGATAAACCAGAGAATTGGAAAACCATAAACTTTGTCATACACTTTGACAGATTACTTTAATTGATAAACAATTATACATTCGAAATCAATATTTTTTTCGAATCGAATTTCACTTTTTTTAGCATGTTTACTCTGCACCAGCAACATGTCAGGTTTGCGACCAAAACCAAGAGCCATGTTCGGCTTCAATCGACATAGTGTAAACATGCTGTGCACCGACTGATCTAAATTACGATCAGCTGCTAATGGTCAACTGTCAAATGACTGGCTGATTTTTCTTTTTACATATTTCCATTCGGTAGGATCTTTCCAAATTCCTGCTGCTTGCTTCCTCGACTGTCTATAGAACAGACAGTAAAAAGGTGGTGTACGTGTGTTTGGTATGAGTGTTTATAGTATCTTTTAGCAGGGCTTGGGCAGCGCTGTGACCTCCTGAAGACATTCATCATAGGCCTCCTGGTAATCCTCATGGGGTTTGATTAGGATCACACAGGTTGGTCTCTTAGAGCCTGCCGAGGAGCCCAAGTCCTGAAGAGGGACAGACAAAGAGATTGTATTATACTAGAATTTCGCCGGCCTTCGGCCGGCGAATCCTAGTTACATTGCAGCGCAATATGGGAAGAAGGAAATTGCGTTGACAGAGTTGACAGACTCCACTTCATGTTTCAGCTGTGTTTTTAAACTCAGTAGTGTGCCCTGCACATGTAGTAACGGATGGGTTATAAATTATTATAATAACAGAAAGTGTTTTTTATTTCTCATAAATACGCAAACATGGTGAAACAACTACAGTCACAGAGAGCAGTGCCAAGGTAGCTGCTGCCTGCTAACGATGCAAACAACAGCCTTGCCTGTCGTGTGTGTGTGTGTGTGTGTGTGGGGGGGGGGGGGGGGGGGGGGGGGGGGGATAGCACTAATTTTTGACATTTTACTGTGTCATAAATATTTACATCTGTAGCCTATATTGTGATTACATTTGACCGTACATTTGACTCTTGTGTTATATTCTTGTGAAATATTCAGTAAAGTATTGTGGTGAAATATTCACCCCAAGTTGATAAGTTTGAAATGCATTAGGCCACAGACCCCCATTTGATACCATTTGCTCTCTGGGAAAATCAGGGTCCATTTGGTTCCATTTGTATGCTCTTGGAGTATGATGACTGTGCTAACAGTATTATCATAAAATATGTCTCAGTTTGAAGATTCAAAAAAACATATTTCATATGTGTGAGCTTGTAAAGTAGAACGTTCAACCTAGAGACAGTGTTGCCAAGTCTGATCATTATAAGCTACTTTGGACTTGTTTATCTATTGGTAGTCCTTGACATGGAAATGTTTGAGTTCCACTGCTCTGAAACAACATTAGACAACAAAGTTTGACAGTCAACACTATAATTGATTATTTTAAGACTAATTTCCGGACCATTTCTGATGTACCTACTTTGAACTGGCCTATTAACATTTTTATAGACCTGGTTGCTTGTTTCACTCTCACATCCACGATATGTGGCAACCCTGGTCCCTGGTTTGTTTTGCGTGTGGATGTTTTTTTGTGTTGCTTTAGCATCTTTAGCACAGTAGCTATCAGAGGCTGCAGTCATGTGGAAGCAGGAGGGAAAAAGGAAAAAAGACGAAAACACACAGCATTGCGCGCCCGCAGATCTGCCCTTAAACGGCAGATCTGTCGTTTTATGGATCATAGAACGAACGTATGCTGTTAGCTTGTTGCCCCCCCCCTCCCTCTCTCTCTCTCTCTCTCTCTCTCTGACGTTCTCTCTCTCTCGCTCGCGCGCGTTACTCTAACACGTCTTTCTGTCTTTCTGTCTCTCTCTCTCTCTCTCTCTCTGTCAGAAAGCGTTGTCAGTTTACTCACAGCACCGTCACTCCTGTCAGTTATTTCGTCGTGTATTGGTAGCCTATATGAGCCCAATATTGGCGTTACGCATTTCACTTGAATAATGTTGTGTGCGCACGCTGAGAAAGACAGTTATTTAATGAAACTGAAAATTGAAAACACACAGCATTGCGCGCCCGCAGATCTGCCCTTAAACGGCAGATCTGTCGTTTTATGGATCATAGAACGAACGTATGCTGTTAGCTTGTTGCCCCCCCCTCCCTCTCTCTCTCTCTCTCTCTCTCTGACGTTCTCTCTCTCTCGCTCGCGTTACTCTAACACGTCTTTCTGTCTTTCTCTCTCTCTCTCTCTCTCTGTCAGAAAGCGTTGTCAGTTTACTCACAGCACCGTCACTCCTGTCAGTTATTTCGTCGTGTATTGGTAGCCTATATGAGCCCAATATTGGCGTTACGCATTTCACTTGAATAATGTTGTGTGCGCACGTGCGCACGCTGAGAAAGACAGTTATTTAATGAAACTGAAAATTATGTGCTGCACTGCTGTCTCGCCGCCGTATAGCCATTCCTGTGTGTGTGTGTGTGTGTGTGTGTGTGTGTGTGTGCGTGTGTGCAGGCGTGTGTAGTCGGCGGTGGGCTGGCAGGCGAAAATAGCAAAAGCTATACGTGTAATGTAAAGATTTCGGCACAATCCAAGTAGTGACAATGAACAATGTTGATTTAACTAAGGGATTCGCTGAGTGTTTTATTTTGTAAATACAGGGATTTAGAAGTGATAAGCAAAATAGTGAGCCAATAATTTCTCCCCTTCCTTCTGTCTGTTATCCTGCGAGAGCCCGAAAAAGCAAGATGGCTGATTGTGAGAGTGTGAGAAGTAGTGTGGGGGCGGGCCTGGTGGGCCTATGAGAACACAGAGCAGTGTTGCCAGGTTTGCGAATTGTAAGCGAGTTGTAGTGTGTGCAAGTAGCCTGGTTAAAAGGCCTTGTTTCTGCCCCTGTGGGGCAACAGCAGTTTCTGTCGACCAGTTTCTGTCCACCGCTTTTGGCACGTGACCAACTTAAGAATTGTTAAATTAGATACACACCTAAATCAATCAGTTGTCACTTGTTGACACTTGGAAGGTAGAGCTATAAGTGGGGTGCACAGACGCCCAGGGGTCCTAGAGGATGTTCCTGGGGGTCTGTTTTTTGTTAGTCTGTCACAATGTGTCCTAATGTGATGTGTTGTAAACTTGTAGATCTGCCATTTTCTATAAAAAAATACTGAAAAATAGAAAAATAATTATTATTGAGGCACACAACCTTTTCAAATGGGGGTCCACAGCCAAATACAAATTATGAGGTCCTTGACATGAAAATGTTTGAAAAGCACTGATGTTAAGGGACTGAAAACATAAAATCAGGCCATCGCTAGGGGTGGGTCCCGAATCTCAGGACCAAGTATGTACCGAACCGAACGTACCTGGGTACCCATTACAACAATTCAATTTCGGTTCTCTCTATCGGTTCCCACAGACACGCAGTCACACGATATTTATTTATTTTCTTCCCTTAATAGATGCGCAGGGAACAGAGCTGATCTACAAGCCTACATTGCGTTGCATTAGCGACGAGTTGTGGGCTTGTAGAGGCGGAGCCATCTCTCTGCATGGAGTTAGTTGTCGAGGAGTCTAGAGACAGTGACACGCGCTGTGCCTGGCACTGAAGCATTGAAGCAACATCATTATTCAAGTTTCTTAAACGTAATTTTCAAGTGTTTATGGGAGGAAACTTTTAAGAGGGGACAGGAATCTTGCGCCTTGCCTGAGTCTTCACTGCATACGTGCGCAGCATTGAATCAACATGAGACGAGGAGAGAAAGCGTTGGTGCACTCACTTCGAGTGCGCACCCGTGTGCGCGCGCGAATTTTAATGTTTTTATGTTTTCAGAATGTGTGTGATCACGGCGTAGGGTCCAGATGCCCAGTCTAACTTCGAGAGGTAGTAGAACAGGGGTTCCCGTCTAGAATGAGTTAATAGAATGTAGGCACATGGGTTTCATCGTGCTGCCATGAGGACAGGAGATGAGCACAACATGCCAGATCACTGTGGGCCCGTTAGCATCATCTCTGACCACTGACACGGTCAGAGATCACTTTCAGACTGGGCCACCACCTGCTTTATAAAAAGATCATAAAGATAACGCATTGATGTAGACAAAAAACAACTAAATACACCCACAAAGCTATTGAAAGGAATACGATTACCCAACCCACCACACACTGTTAGAATGTGTGTGATCACGGCGTAGGGTCCAGATGCCCAGTCTAACTTCGAGAGGTGGCGAAAAAACAACAAAAGATAGCCTACTTTGGGCAGCCTGTGTGCATGCACATTTCTGTTAGTAGCAAACCACAGCATGCAAGCCGCCTTTGTTTTCAATGATCCCCCATTGATGCGCTGCCCCCTCCCCTTCATTAGCGATGCTAATTTACACAGTCAATCGTGTGTGTGTTGCAGATCTCAGACATGCTTTTATTTGTTATTGGTAATAAGAGAAGTAGCCTACAACACTATTAACCTGGGTAAATACAGAATCGATATTATATAGATAAATTTAAAATAATCACTATATTATCCACAAATGGCTCAATAAAGGAGAAGAGGTTATACTATTCATTATACATGTCTTAAATTGACATTGAGCTTTTTTGTTAAATAAACATTTGACCTCTTATTTAAGTTATTTTATACCATTTTGGAACCGTTAAGTCTACCGTTAAGTAGAACCGGAACCGGATTCGCAAAAATCCAAACGATACCCATCGCCCCTATTGAAATGCTGTACATTCACAGCAAATATCTTCAGTGTTTAACTAGTATCAAGTATCATAAATTGACGTGTAGGACCTACCACTTTGGATGGGATGTATGCATATGGCAGACTCTTGTCTTCACACATGACGGGCAGATGGCAGTAGACGTCTATGGGTAGGGTGTCCCCTGCCAGCACCACGATCCTTCAAAAAGTCAGGATTAGGAGTAGCAAGAGAAAAGATGGGAGACAGAGAGAGAATAGTAAGAAAGAGATAATTGGGAGTATTTGGAAGAGGAACTGATGTAAAGAAATTAATTTAGTCCCAATTGCTAATCAATTTTGACAAATTCATACTGACATTTCACAGAAATGTTTAGAGGTCAATTACATTATTATGTGTGGACAGTGTCCCGACAGTTCTTCAAACTCACCCTTTTTCTCCTTTGTTGATGAATTTCTGAACTTCTTTCACCCCTCGTCGAATCTGTTTTACCTTGGCAGCTAAGATTAGAGAGACAAAGTCTTTAAAAAGGAGCTGAAACTCCACAATAGGAAATAATTATTCCGCCATAGTGACTGACTACAATACACCATAAATGATAGGATATATTCACATGTATTATGAATGAGTTTGACTGGTGAAAGGAAAACACGGAACGTTTCTACTCAATCATAAATGACTCCATTCTATACTAACAAACAAACCTACAAGCTCCATTTTTACTAGTTGCCTAATTTACTAGTCTACTACGTAGTTTAACTAGTATAAAAAATATAAAAATGTGTACATTGGTGTCTATAACTATAATCTACCTGGTCTAGAGGCCTACAAAAAAATTATTATAATCTTATCAACTAGTACCAACAAGGTCGACTAGTGGATTTACTAGTCGACTAGTTGAATAGTCGAATAGTTGCTTTAATCCCAACCTATGTTTCTATGTCAGTGGTGCTCAACATTTTTCATGTCAAGGACCCCCAGAATTATCTGAATTTGGTCACCAAATCCCATCTGAAAATATGTTGTTCCAAAGACCCCAAGGATTTGAGTCCAAAATGTTCGCTCTGAAAGAATATATTCAAACAAGTGGGCGACATTTTCACAAATTTTCAAAAACAGCAGATCTACAAGATCATAGCGCAGCACCGAGTGCCGCGCTACGAGCTTGTAGATCTGCTATTTTTCTAAAGCTAAAGTAGAACAGGGGTTCCCGTCTAGAATGAGTTAATAGAATGTAGGCACATGGGTTTCATCGTGCTGCCATGAGGACAGGAGATGAGCACAACATGCCAGATCACTGTGGGCCCGTTAGCATCATCTCTGACCACTGACACGGTCAGAGATCACTTTCAGACTGGGCCACCACCTGCTTTATAAAAAGATCATAAAGATAACGCATTGATGTAGACAAAAAACAACTAAATACATCCACAAAGCTATTGAAAGGAATACGATTACCCAACCCACCACACACTGTTAGATAATTTAGCTGGGTCCAAAACTATATATGTTGTTAACTGCCACCCCAATAGCAGCTTTTCAGTGCCTTCTGCCAGCTCTATTCATATTTTTTAATTTATCATTTTAACGCCAATAGAAAAATCTGCGATATACACACTATATCTCATTTCGGCACGACAATCCTATATTGTTAGAGACACTGGGTCTCTAACAATGACGGTGCCGGTAACTTCTACATTATGCCGATTTTGCCCGAATAGAGCGAGCTTTCTGCACTGTTACCTCTGCTGACCACCAGATGGGGTACTTTACAAACAGTCCATGTGGTTGGATACCACCACGTGCATGTTAATATCTACCAGTATGTGATTTGTACTGTAGCTTTGTTGGCTAAATTTAGCTGCAGATTAGCCTCGTTCCAACTTCCCAGCCTTTTTGCATTGGACAAGCGACACCGTCGTACTACAAATAAATGTTTAAGTGGTGAAACAAACCACGGCCACGAGTCACGACGACACCATACAGTGCTCACTAGCTTTAGCGGTTAGCAGTCACTGGCCAAGTATCACACCCAATAGTTATGATTGATCACACCAGAATGGAAGCGTTACATCTCATTACTACTCTTCATTATACTCTTACCTTTTTTGACGCATTTGTAAAGCTTCTTGCTGAGTTTCCGTGACGCCAGCGGCGTGGCTATGGGGTTGATGTTAGCTATGAGCTCATGGTAGGACTTCTCATTACCACCTGGGGTAGTGGGCTCCTCGACGTCGTTTTCAACCTTCACCGTTTTCGTCATGTTTTAATCGGAGGGTCTGATAAAGCTGGCCGATTATAATTAAATGAAAATATGTAGGTTAGTTCGTTGAGTTCCAACTAGTTGCGCAGGAAACACACGTGCCTCAGCAGTCAGCTCAGGAACTTAGGAAGGCAGCGTCTACTGCTTCCTGCTTCCTGCTTCCTCTTCTTCTACTTGGAGTTACTTAGTTGGAAATGGAAGATCGCAAACCAACATTAGAAAGAACATACCGCCCCTACTGCACTGAATGTGTGTCAGCTGTTTGAAACTCGAAAAATAGGCTGGTAGTGGTTCTCAAACGTTTTAAGGTCATGGACCGAACCCCATAACTAAAACTGAGTGTACAAATGAACACAGAACACTACATAAATTATGTGTATATGCCTGGGTCCAGATTTGGAACCCTGAGGTCCCTGTCCCATGGGCCCCACTTGAGAACCACTGATGTAGGATAGGGCTAGCCATGGTTCACACGCTCGTATTTCACGAGTGTCATGATAATCATGACAGTCATCATAGGGCAGGCCCCTAAAACAACCTCAGTATTAAGTAGCTCAGTACAAAAATCTGATTGATTGATTGATTGATTGATTGATTGAAGTATTTATTAACAGTTTGCAGAATTACAGTACATTTCAAGCCCAACTCAATACACAAACTGTTAACTGTGAGTTGACGACACCATAAAGCATTAGGCCTACACTTGTTTACAAGAGGGTCCACCGTTTTCAATTCATCATTACATTTAGACGTACAAATATACACTACTATAGAGGGTATGCGCATGCAGATCAAGTGGCACAGTGAGTGACAAAGTGAATTATTGACTGAGCTCAGGCTGGTAAACTCAGTCTCTTTCACCTCTTCTTTTATCATGTCTTTTTATTAACTACATGAACCTGACCTGATGTCATTCGGAAATATTTGGCAGAAATAGCTGTTCTACAAGCTCACAATGCATCACAACGTGATGGGTTGTGAGCTTGTAGATCTGCTATTTTCGCCATTGATGTACAACTTTATTAGCAACTGCATATATCGAAACAGGTTACAAAGTGATTTACAATAGCAATATTTAGGGTTTAAATCGTTAACTAAACACATTTATTATTTTAATCATTGTAGCTATTTAAATAAGTTTGTTCTCACTGAGTTTAAATGTATTAAGTCATTAAACAAACTTTTAAAATTACTGTTTGCTGAAAACTCAAGAGACCATAATGCTCCCTAGTGGTCTCTTATTTAGTAGCCTTTTCTTTCATCACCACTCATCAGAATAACATCATATAGCCCATGTTGCAATATAGCATAATGATGAGATGAATTATAATGTGTGCACACTTTTTAACACTCACAAGGGAGTTTACATGCTCATTAATGAGATCCTCAGTGAGCTGGTTTGAACTTATTAACTGTTTGTGATGATAATTAGTCCTGATGGAGGCAGGTAATTGCCAGGTAATGGATGTTTATCAGACTTAGAGCACAACACTGATAACATAACATTGAAGTTTGTGAAAGTAGTCAACAAAAGCTCAAATGGAGTTCTACTTATATTATTTTCTTTTAAAAATGTCACAAAAATACACAAACAACCCCTCCACAACCCTCCCCACATACATGGTCAAGTTAATGCAGTGCAAAGAATACAATTAAGTGCTACTAAGATACTACGTAAACATCAAAACTAGCATCTGATCTGTCTATCTGAGACCTTTTTTAGTAGACCACAGTTTACAACTTACAATTTAGGCATATAGCAGACGCTCTTAATCCATAGCGACTTACATTAAGCAAGAACAAAAAAGCATATAAAGTGCTATGACTACATACAATGCAATTCTAGTGCTGTCTACATAATATGCTATAAGTCTGTATAAAATCCTATATAAAGTCTACAAAAAAGTGCTATCTAAGGGGCTAGGGTAAGTGCTGTATACGGGCCATGATGGAGTCTGAAAAGGTGCGTTTTCAGACTACGGCAGAAGATTGGGAGTGAGGCTGCTGCTGTTCTGATTGTAATGGGAAGTGCATTCAATAGTTTTGGAACCAGAAGGGAGAAGAGTTCAGGACATGTAGACTAGACTAGAGCATTGTCTCAGCGTTTTCAGTGAGGGTACTTCCAGCTTCCCTGCATTGGCTGATCTGAGTGCGCGGGAGGGTTTGTAGTGTTCGATCATACTTGCAAGATATGGGGGAGCCATACCTTTGGTTGCTTTGAATGCCAGCATTAGAGTATTGTATTCTGTGCATGCAGCGACCGGGAGCCAATGGAGGGAGCGGAGAAGGGGGGAGACATGTGAGAATTTTGGCAGGTTGAAGACCTGCAAGCGAGCTGCGGCATTTTGGATCAGTTGGATAGGCTTAAAGTGCACATGGCGGTAGGCCAGTAAGGAGGGAGTTACCGGGTGATGTTATAGAGTGTGAACCTGCAGGATCGAGTGACAGCTGTGATGTGTGTTTTGAACGAGAGCTGACTGACTGTACAGGACAACACCAAGGTTCCTGGCTGTTGGGACATACGTTACCAGGGCGTTGACTTAGCTGGGATGAAGAGAAGCTCAGTCTTGTCTGGGTTCAGCTTGAGGTGGTTGGAAGACGTCCACTGTGAGATGTCAGCCAGGCATGCAGTGATGCGTTCTTCCACCACAGGACATGCATGCCACTATATATATGTTTTTAAATCTAAATGGAAAAGGCCTCGTCAATTTATAGGTAGTCCTAGAAAGAAATCATAACTTTCTTTCATCTACTTTCTGGCCTACTGTATGTTCTCAATGTAATGTGATATCAGTCCAACTTGTCGAACAGATTTATTTATTTTTCTTCAAAAAGTAAAAATATCTAATCAACAAGCTAACAATGCATGTTTTGTGAGCTTACTTCCTTACTTAACTTACTGCCTTTTATGCCGGCTGACATGTAGGGCAGCCAGCAACAAAGGATCTCCACTCCTGTCTGTTCTGGGCTAGAGTTTTTATAGAACCCCAGGTGTGATGCAGGGTCTTCATCTGTCAGTGTGTCACTGTCCTACGCCAGGTGTTCTTGGGTCGGCCTCTTTTACGTTTATCCTGGTGTCCAGTGAAGGGCAGTTTGGGTGATGTTGTCCTGCTCCACGGATTACATGCCCAATTCAATTCCACCGCCTTCTCATAAGGATAGCAGCCATGTTGTCCTGTTTACACAGGCTAAGAAGATGTTGGTTGGATATGGTTGTTCCACAGGAGCCCAAAGCGATCCCTGACTGTCCGTTGGCTCGGAATGCATCTGTTATCTTTAATTCTATTACCTCTTGGTCACCTGGAGCAGCTCTGAGTTTCCAGGCCTTTTGGACTGCTCATTAGATGCCATGCACATTCTTTTCCTTGGGGGTGGGGTGGGGGATTTTGTCCCCAATGTGACCCCAATCAGCTAGTTGTATGTACAACATTAATTTTGTCCCTAGATGTGGCCTATTTCACGCACACTCGGATGCACGCTCACGCGCGCACACACACACACACACACACACACACACACACACACACACACACACACACACACACGCGCGCACACACACACGCACGCACACACACACACACACACACACGCACATACACACGCGCATACACACACACACTAGTTAAATGTTTGTTAGAGAGGACACAGAATGAGAGGCCTGGATGTACTGTATATATGCTGTACATTAGAGAAAAACAGGAAGGGTTCTCGCACTTAATTTGTTAGGTTGGCAGGATAAGGATTAGAAGAAATAGTTAAAAAGTGATGAAATTGAGGAACCAAAAGATAGGAAACCGATACTGATTCAAATATACAACCTTTACAATATATTTATATATATGTCATGCTGCCATGTTATCCACAGCGGCATGAAAACAGTTTTCATCCTGTTAACAGTAGTTGAATTAAGGCACAAGTGGATTATAAAATAAAAAGTCACTTAGAACAATAAGTAAAGGTTGCTGGTAATTATAGGCTACACCTACTCCACACTCCACTTTGAAGGATTTATGCGGTATATGGTAGTGAATTGATGTGAATCTATAGCTGTGAAATAATTGGTACTGGTTATTTCTGTGCCTTGTGCAATGTTTCTTTAGAAAAAGTTTGGGCACCTGCTGGCCAAGTGGCCTAGGCGCATGCCACATATAGTGGCCTGACAGCGTGTTGCATGTTCGAGTCCCGTTCATGACGACCTTTGCTGCATGTCTCTCCCCTTCTCTCTCTCCATCTTTCCTGTCAGTCTTCACTTGAAACTATCAGTAAAGGCAAAGGCAAAGGCAGAAAAAGAAATCCTAAAAGGTCAATTTAAATGTAGGATAAAATGTTGAATGTATATATTCCAATGTTCAATGCAAAAGATACAATGAATGACAATGAATCATAGTGATGAGGCCATGGTTGGTTTGTGTTATGTCCGAGTGACATGGCCGTGGTCTGTCCACCTGCCCTCTCAAGTCATTAGCCTACCTGTCATTACTACTGTTCATTTTGCAAAGCACCGTGGTTCTTTGGTCTTGGTTGTCAAGGAATCCAGGACTTGAAACTCCCTTGAGATAGGTAGCCTAATCCCTCACAGGGATCACACAAAACTTTGTTATTTCTTTGTCAAAGTTAAGTTTTCTGCACCATGGGAAAAAGAGAAGTCAAAGTAAAAAAACAACAGTTGCCTAGTCACAGACTCACAGCCCCTTCAGAATTCAGTAGCAGAGAATACGCCTTCCAGTGCCACTATATAACACTATAAAAAGTAGCCTATATTTGAGCTCTGGTCTGGGGTGGAGGGTGGTTTATGTAACAGAAGGTAAGGTGTACCTGTACCACACACACACACACACACACACACACACACACACACACACACACACACACACACACACACACACACACACACACACACACACACACACACACACACACACACACACACACACACACACACACACACACACACACACACACAGTTAACACATCAGTCAGACCACTCAAACTAATAATATGAAATATTCATCTTGTTTAATTATTAGTGCCATAAGGAGTTAACAAATTATGAAATGACCCATTTCACCAATCCAGCCTCGAGTTTCATTTGTTGACATGATGCTTACATGATGCTTACACATTGATCAATTTGAAAATTTTAGTATATTTCTACAGTCGTCTATAGTGCAGGGGTGGGAAACTGTAATGATGGAGAGGGCCACTATATTTCCACAATCACTCCAGAGGGCCATTGACTATGCATAGAGCGTCCAGTCCAGGAGTGGTCCAGGAAATAATTCCCCAATACATTTTCCCCATAGGCTTTTCAAAAAAGACGTTTACACCGTGGACAAAGCAAACTCGGCTCGTGACAAAATCATGACAATAAACACAATGTTGAAGAAGAACAAAAAGGGTACAACACTTTTTGATTCGTTTTTTGTCCAGGGGTGCCTCAGAATACTTGGAATAATATTTGGAATTTATCAATGTCACTCCACTGTATACTTACACCCTTATATACAGTAAACCAAAGTCTCTTCACCAAAAATAGCAGATCTACAAGCTCGCAACATGTCTCAGATCCACTCATTTTGCTGAATGTTCCCCCGAGAATGGGGATGCTGGCCGGGGTGTAAGTGCTTAAAGCCCAGTATAAAAGTATTTTCCGTCTGTCCTAATGGAAACAAATATTCTCTCAAGTTTTCCTTGTGACATACAGGACAATATATAAAGGTGCTATAAAATAACAATGTAATTCAGGGTTGCCATGGATGAAAAAGTTATTTACAGGAGTGACCTGAGCCAAAAATATCTGAGGACCACTGATCTAATTACTACAGCATGCATGTTTGACAATTTTAGGTTTTATGGACCCTCCGCAATATGGACAACCAGACTTTCAGAGAGGATGTCTTATATCTGGAGGGATTAAAGGTCACCAATGAGTCTTCTCTTCCTGCCTTTATCATCCTACTCGTCCTCTACATCATCATCATCATCTCCAACCTCACCCTGATGGTTCTGATCTTCAAGGAGAGGACCCTCCATCAGCCCATGTACCTGCTCCGCTGCAACATGAGCGTTAATGACATCCTGGGGGCCACCGTTGTCATTCCTCCATTATTGAGCGACATTTTTGTGGTGAACACAGAGCGGTTCGTCAGCTACATAGAGTGTGTCATCCAGGCATTCTTTGCACATTTGTACGGAAGCACGGCGTACACGGTGCTCATGGTCATGGCCTTTGACAGATACGTGGCCATCTGCAACCCCCTGCGCTACGCCACCATCATGGACAACAAGATGGTAGTGAAGCTGACGCTGTCTGCCTGGGGGGTGACTCTGGTCCTAGTGGGCATCCTCCTAGCCCTGACCATCCGTCTGTCACGCTGCAGGTGGATGATATTCAACCCCTACTGTGACAATGCCTCCTTGTTCAAGCTCTCCTGCCAGAATGTCTTCGTCAATAATATCTATGGTCTGTGCTACACCGTGCTACTCCTAGGCTCCTCCATTGGGAGCACAGCACTCACTTATCTGAAGATCGCTATTGTGTGCTTGAGCGGCAAGAACAAGGCCATCAACAGTCGGGCGTTACAGACCTGCACCACCCATCTCGCTGTCTATATCATACTCCTGATTTCGGGTTTCACCATTGTTTTTCTGCACCGTTACCCCCACTGGGCTGATCATAGGAAACTGGCAGGCATTATGGGTCATGTGGTCCCCCCTGTACTCAATCCTGTTATCTATGGGTTGCAGATAAAAGAAATTAGACTCAAGATTACCGGCATGTTTTGTAATAACAAAGTGGCTGCAGCGGGTATGAAATGAGAGCAGCCGGGCATCTGTTAAGTATCTGATGGAAATGTTTACCTCAGATCAGGCGTGCAGATAGGGGGGGGGGGGATGGGGGGGGGATTGACCCCCTCAGTTTCATGAGGAGGGGGGATTATCCCCTCGAAAAAAAAGCCATTGCATGTATTTTGCTGTGTTGGCAGTGTTTTGCCGTGAAATCCGCAAAATATCTGCGTAATCATGCACAAAAGTGGGGAGGATATCCCCCCCTCCTCATGAAATATTTTGCGTGCGCTTTGCACGCACAGATAGCCCCCAAATATGTCCCCCCCAGTTATAAAATGCTATCTGCGCCACTGCCTCAGATGCTTGCACTTCCTGAATACATGATGTTTTAACAGTACTTATGTGTACCGTTGGTACTTGCCGTTAGTGATCTCCCAGCTGATCAATCTAATCACACGCAAGCTGATTAGATTGTTTGATTGATCAGAGGAGCTGCTCATTTAGTTTACACAATATACTGTATAATTTGTATTTATGTTCATTACATCAAATGTTTAAACATGTATCTGTTTTAAAGTTGTTTCATTGTTTGATTCAAATATTTTTTTATTTACATTTTAAATTTTTTGAGAAACTAATTTCAAATGATTTTGAATAAAGGAAGGCAGTAGTGCAGGCAAATGCAAAAACACCCACGGGGCTTCTTCCCGGCCTGGCTCTGCCTATATAAAAACACCCAAGGGGCTTCTTCTGGCCTGGCTCTGCCTGTATAAAATGAATAAAGTCAAAAATCACATCAATTTATATAGAAGAAAAAATGGTTCTGATTATCAAAAGAACAATTGAAATAGTTGTTGCATTTCAGTTATCTCCTAATACCAGAAGTATTAGTCAAGTCAAGTCAAGTCAATTTTATTGACAACAGCAGTTGACCCAAAGTGCATGCAATCCAGAGAACAGGTAGACCGTAGTCTATCCACAGTGCAATAGTAGAGCATGATGTAATACAATCAACAGGCCAAGGAAACAAAATAACAACAAAAACAAATTACACATACGGTTAATGTTACTAATACCAATACATTTATATATTAAATACATCACCTATTATCTATTCTATAAATCAAGAATGAATGGGTTGCCTGATTGAATGTGTGAATCTTGCCAGCAAAGTGTTTGTTTCATAAAAATCCACGTAGACAACTAGACATGTTATGAGCTAATTCCTTGCAGGTGATTTTTGTGTTGGAGTATGGAAGCGCTCGTTTTCAGTAAAGCAACCTCCTGCTGCCTCCTGCATTATGAGTTTAAAGTCGGGCAGGCATTTGAAGTGTGAACTGTGTAAAATAAGAAGAAGGAAAGTAGCTGCCCCACTGCATGCAGAGTCTGGGGGTTTGTATGTAATGAACAGTGGGATCAATAAACATGGTAACTCTTCAATTAAAATAACAAACTCAATTGTGTCTGTCAAACAGCAAGCACATAAAGACAAAACCCAGTTAATCAGTGTAAATGTGACATGACATCCTCTATCGCTCATGATTTCCCTAAACTGCAGATACATAAAAGTTTACATTCATCTCAAATGAATGAAAAAATACACAATATAACACACCCTGGGCACACCCTGATGAATGCTGGGAGGTCTCTCCTCAGCCACTAACCAACCACCAGGGTGCTCAGTATTGTCCAGGCTGGAGAAGGCTGTAATACCCGTGGTGAAGTGGCAAAATGGGTTGGATATATTATTATTATCAGTGATTTTGTGATCTAGATTCTAGAAGACCAATAAAATGATACCCTGAGAGCAGTGCACTACACTCAGTGCAATGATGTATTGGTTAGATTAGATTCCACAGTGTCATGGAAGAAAAGCCTTGGAAATGTAATTCCTCCCAATAGCAACTGATGTTCTCGTGCCGGAGTTGCAAAGTCATCAACAACAAACAACAAACAAACCTGCTGAGTGGCCTGCGGCACCCGATACCCCTGGGTCATGGTGGAAATCACCCAGGGGTCCGCCCCGATTGTCCCCCGGAACAATGTCTGTTCCAGGGGGCGGCAAGGGGGGGCTGAGCGCCCCCCACTGTCAGGAGCGCGCATGGGGCGCCCGGGGCCCTCTGCCCCGCCCCTGCCTCTGGCCTCGGCCGGACCTGCCGGACCAGTCCAACTGGCCCCTTAGGTCCCCTGGAGCGTCATAAGTCGGTCGGGGTGGCTCTGCCCGTGGGGTCGTGACACGCTGGCTGCGACCCTCCTGGATAGCCCCCCGACACCTCCCATGCCACCGCTTGCTCCTTCATTAGTTTTGCCAAAAGCGTAGACACCTGCTGCAACTCCGCAGTGGGGTCGGGACCCTCGCTGTCCAGCTGCCTAGCCAGACCGCGTTGGTACAGGGCTAGGATCGATGCTGTATTGGCCAGTTGGCCCTGAACTGACAAGGCTCCATGCACTCTGGTCAGCATGGTGTCCATGGCCTTGGTGTCCTTTGTGGCACAGGCTGGTTGCCCCAGAACCGATGTGGCGGGGGCGATCCAGGCCCCCAAGGCCCGATCCAAGGTCGGTGGTGGGCCACAGCCGATCCTCTCCGGACCTTCCACGTTCGCTAGTCGTCTAACTAGGCCTGACCAGCGGTGGGCCTCCGTCGGCTTCTTAAACTGCCGGAGCCGGAGGAGCCACCATTATGGCTGCCGGACGCCGTGGGGTTGTCAGATTTAGCGGAGCTGGTGGGGCTGACGAAGCCGTGGCTGACGGTGGTTGCCTCTGCCGCTGGTCGCCCCCAACGGCAGTCTTCAGCCGCTTGGCCTGATGCTGCTGAGCTAAAGTATAGCCTCTACCGGTGCCAGAGAGAAAGATGGAGCCCTGGCCTCCCTCGCTCTAGCCGGCAGGATGAAACAGTTTATACAGGATGCCGGGTCCAAACTGGCCATGTGTGCATGGTCCGGGCCCAAGCACAACATGCACCTGTCATGGCCGTCCTCCATGGGCATTTTCACCGCACACACCGAACAGGTGTGCACTGAAGTGGCCATGTTTCTGTTTCCCCTATGTACCTCAATATGTATAGCTATGTGTTATAATTTATATATATATATATATATATATATATATATATGTTCAAATTGTTCATATACATATATAGATATCTATCTATCTACTTATTTGATTATTCAGACAAGTATATAGACATGTATTATAACTGCATATATTTAATTTATCTATATATATATATAAATACATGAATGTATAGCTATTAAGTTTAGTAGATGGGTATAGAGCACCGAAGTCTGACATCACTTTCAGTAGAGGGCGTCAGTCCCCAGGTTCATGTATTTGTTTAGTTGCATTGAATGAAGCGATTTTAGATCGCCTCATATAACAACTGTGTTTGAAAAATAAACATGTCACCCCGGCCGCTTCACTCATATGGATATGCAGCCAGGGAACCAAGGATCTACCAACGAGGTTGGCTTCACGCTTGGACCCTTTGGCCACACCGAACGCCGGCCCAAGGTTTCCCCCGACGAGCAGGTTTCACCAAGGGTCGGACGCACGGACCGAACGCCGCCTCCAAGGTTTCCCCCGACGAGCAGGTTTCACCAAGGAGCGGTCGCCGGGCAAGACTGAGGCTTCCTCCGCGGGGCAGATTCGGCACTCAGTCTTGTTGCTGTTGTTGTTTTTTTGTGGAGCTACGCGGCGCCCCGAGAGGAGTCGTCGAGACGACCGGCTCTCTTCTTACCTAAAGTAAGTGGACTGTGTGCCACGCAGCTGTTCTAATATTGTTTTATTTTTTGAATGCGTTTCCAAACTGCTGAGATAGCCTACGTAACGTCTGCTCTCGTGGAAATCAAAAGATCGAAGTGGCTCTGCACAGATGGGGCTTAAATAGCCCGCTGATTGGCATCTGGGCAGGGCCACCATAGAGGATGTGTCTTAAAGAGATATCCATGTACACTGCCCCGTGGGGTCAGTTCCTGTACATATTGAACAATATGTAGTGGAGAGCCAGTCTCGAACACGATAGAGAACTTATATTATACAGTCAAATCACTGACTCATGTACATTCATGTTTTTCCCCCTGGCATACCATATTGGTCGGGGGGGTAGGACCAAGGGATTTGGGATTTGTTTATAAACATTTTGGTATTTGTTTATAAACATTTGTGATTTGTTTATAAACATTTTGGGATTTGTTTATAAACATTTGGGATTTGTTTACAAACATTTGGGATTTGTTTATAAACATTTGGGATTTGTAAGTCTCATGGGGGGGGTAGGACCACTACCAGTTGACCTGTAGTAAGTCTCATGGTCGGGGGGGTAGGACCAAGGGATTTGGGATTTGTTTATAAACATTTTGGTATTTGTTTATAAACATTTGTGATTTGTTTATAAACATTTGTGATTTGTTTATAAACATTTGTGATTTGTTTATAAACATTTTGGGATTTGTTTATAAACATTTGGGATTTGTTTACAAACATTTGGGATTTGTTTATAAACATTTGGGATTTGTAAGTCTCATGGGGGGGGGGGGGGGGGTAGGACCACTACCAGTTGACCTGTAGTAAGTCTCATGGTCGGGGGGGTAGGACCAAGTCTCATGGGATTTGGGATTTGTTTATAAACATTTTGGTATTTGTTTATAAACATTTGGGATTTGTTTATAAACATTTGGGATTTGTTTATAAACATTTGGGATTTGTTTATAAACATATGTGGCCCCCACCTAGCTTCTTAATTTTGATCTCAAAGTGCACCAGATTGAAGCATTTTCATGGCAAATTTACAATTTCTATCCGGCGTGGCAAAGCAGGAGGGGGGGGGGGGGGCTCTGTATAATATGTTGCCTAGGGCCTCAAAAGGCCTAGAACCGGCACTGACCATACCATATGCAATTATTGTACTACACAACCATGCAGTAAGATGCCCTGAGGTCGTGTGCACACTTCCACCTGGGTCATGGCAGACTGCTGGGCGAGCACTAGCGCTTTGACATGGGGGGTCAAATCAATATATGGAATGAATTATGTACTGGACATATATGGAGTGTGTCCTTCCGCCTGCATGTACAGGGTTTGATGAGGTCAGAACAAAATATGGATGTCAGAATAGGTCAGCTCTATATATGGAGAAATAAGGGTGTCTTTTTTAAATGTTTGTTTTGAGGCTTTCGCCTTTATTTTATATTTTATGGAGAGATGCGGAGACGTGCAGTAAAGTCCTCTCCATATATGCAGATCTAGGTGATGATCCAGTCTTCTCCATGTATGGCTATCCAGGGTTTGATGAGGTCAGTGTCGTGATCTTCATAATGGAGATGGCCATCCAGTGGTGAGCACTCCAAAGTGTCACTGGTGGTGCCTCCCTGGCACCTCCCTGGTATGTCTTTGGTGGTACCACTTTATTCCATGCTGCCAGGAGATGGCAGCAGAGAGCAACTAATGGTCAGACACAGGCATTTTGTGTCAGTAAGGAATGCTTTAAATGTAACCCTCAATGAAATCAAGACATTTTGAGGCAGGGGCAATCTATGAAATAACACCCAGGAATTGCACATAATACAAAATAATGCATGGCTGGAATCTAATCATGTAAAATCCTTGCATGAACTGGATCTCAACCTGTCTGTGGACCACCAGTGGTCCCTGAGGGGCTCCAGGTGGTCCCCAGCTAAATGGATAGTTGTTATCCAAATGGACCCTTATAGATATTTAACTCTGTCTGTCTGTCTGTCTGTCTGTCTGTCTGTCTGTCTAATGAACCCTAGCACAATGTTGTTTGTTTTGAATGTATCATTAGTTTTCATGTTCCATTTAGTTTATTTTTGTATTGTAATATGGGGTATTTGTCAGGGAATTAAAGGCTAAAACTCATTAAATGGCGGCTGTGGATAAAATGCAGAATAAATATTGATATGAAAAGGGTTGAAAACCACTGATTTAAGGTATATTTAGAACGGATAAAAATATGCAATTAATTTGCGATTAACAATGGACAATCATGCGATTAATCACGATTAAATATTTTAATCGATTGACAGCCCTATATATTCTTTTTTGAGGGGTTAAGGAAACTTAACTTATTTATGCATAAGAACATCACATTGCTTTACATTTTACAAGCTTGTCTCTGCCTCAAAATAATAATTTGTCTAATGCTGTGATAAACTGTTTTGTTTAAAGAAACAATTGCTTTGAATTCATCCTAAGGATTCTGTTTATAAAACATAAAAATAGTAAGTAAAAGGCATGATGTTACGAGGCGTGGCCTGCATATATGGAGGCGTGTCGTGATGTCACAAGGTGTGACCATATATGGAGGCGTGACCGACTGACTGACCGACTGATGGGAAATGCTGGTTTTCATAGCTACAGTAATGCAGGCATTTTACTCCGGGGCTCCACTGGACGCGTCAGCGTCACGACTCCGTCACCGTCAGGGAATGTTCCCTTTTTAATCAATGAAGGGTGGCTCCACTGCCTACAATGCGATGCGTTGCGTTGCGCTGCGTTTGGTGACTGCTTTAAAATGGCCCGGTTCGTTTTTTGACCCGCGTCACACGCGTCCAGTGGAGCTCCGCCGTTACAGACAGCATTAATGGTTTTGATGGGGTTAAAGTTAAGGTTAGGATTTTAATCAGGGCTTTTCTTTTATTGGGCTTGAAGGTAAATGCATAATAGTGAATCACTCAATTAATACATTCCCAATTTTGGAATAAATAAAAACAGTCATTAATCATACTTCTGTGTGATTCAGGTACAAAAGTCTAAAGCAAGGATACATGGCAAAATCTAGACACACAGGTTAATTTATTTTGATACAAATGTTGATAACTGTAGTGGTCATAACTAGGGGCTAAATAGCTGAATTGAAGGTACACAATTGTAAGTAATATGTTTTAAGGCGAGACTGGTCTTGAATACTATACAGCCCTAATACGGCAATGAAGTGTTTTGCTTTGTTACGCATGATCATCATGAATCATGGTGTACAGTACAAGTTAAGCAGGTTGATACAGTAAAAAATTCAATCAACATTATAATGTACCAATAGTTGAGCAAATATGTTTATGAACATAATTGATTTGATTGTATTTAAATGTACTATAAACATTGCACAGGTAAAAAAAATACCAATAATGAATGAAGACTGAAAAGTCTTACAAGGCAGCACACATGACCTTGGAATATTTTAATATTCTAATCTATACCAATAGAGGTGGGCATTCGATCCAGTTTAACATAGTATAATATATAATAATATAGTTCTGTTTTCACAATTAATTACAAAAAGCTGTACAATTACAATTTCCCTGCGACCCGACTACGGATAAGTAGCTGAAGATGGATGTAGGCTACAATTTGCATCTTAAGGTGAAGTTAAAACCTTTTTGGATTGAAATACATTTGACAATAATTTGCTAATTTCCTTGCGAATTTGCACTCCATAAATGACAGGGTTTAGGCTCCCGGGGACGATGTGAAACAAAATGCCTGCAAGCTTCCTATAGTCTGAGTACTGTGGGTAACGATGAAGAGCCATGATAAGCATTCCACATATCATCATAATGAGGTATATAGACAGGTGAGTGCTGCATGTCTTCAAGGCTTTACTGTTTAAAGTCTTATTCTTACTGGTCACGCAAACAGCGGTGATCATTGAATAGGTGACTACAATACTGCCTGTGGAGGCAATCAACAGCACCACAGTAAACGCAACGCTATAGACATTATTGATAAACACACTCTCGCAAGAGAGTTTGTACAGTGTAGCATTGTCACAGAAAGGGCTCATGATCATAGCCCTGCATCTGTTCAGCCGTACGGTTAAGCCAAGAAGAATGGCCACCAAAACAAAGGCTACACCCCATGCAGACACAACTAACTTGACCACCATTTTACCATTCATGATGGTGGCATAGCGCAAGGGATTGCAGATGGCCACATACCTATCGAAAGCCATTATTATGAGCACTGTGTGAGAGGTTGTACCGTATATGTGTCCGAAGAACGCCTGGACCACACACTCATAGTAACTGATGAGGCGTTCAGACGGAGGCACCAGAATGTCTCTAAGCAAACGAGGCAACACAATGGAGTTACCAATGATGTCATTGATTGGCAGGTTGCAAAAGAGCATATACATGGGCTGGTGAAGGCTCTTCTCAAGGCCAATCAGGACTACAATCCCCACATTGGTAAACATAATAAACAGGTAACATAAAAAGAAGAAGACAAACATAGCGTGTGAATAGTTCTCTGCGACCTTTAGCCCCTCGATCTGGAGTGTAATGCTGTTGAAAGTGTAGTTTTCCTTCAACCTAAAACAAGATGCATGTGAGAGAAGATGTAGTTGTGACATACTGTATATTGTCTGGAAGATGCGAATAGCAAGCTATAACACTACCTTTGACACATAGCTTCCTATTCAGATTTCAAATGCAAAAAGAGACGATTAAGATTTGACAAAGTAGTAGCTAAGCCATTGAATGAAACAGCAAGAACTGCAGGGAATTTATTCTTGTCCTACGTCTGTATTACATGACAAGCGCATTTTGCATCATGTTATGTTGCAGGCTATTGGAACTTATAGTAAGGAATAATAAGTAGTCTATGACATGTATGAGAGGAAAGTCTAATAAATACATAGTAGTACCTGGTTTGCTCCATTTTGTTCCCTTGATTTTTGCTTCAGCATGCAGTCACCTGACTGCTCTGTCTTGATTTTTATAGGCCCTACTGTAGATGTCTTCCATCTGAAGGATTAGACACTGATGTACCATTACGTCATGAAGTTCTCATAGCAACCATTCCCTTAAGAAGAAGGTAAGAAAAATATAAAGTAGTCATGAAAAACAAACAAGCATCAACAATACAGAGCAATGGTATACAGAAATAAAACCGCTACAACAGGTGGATAATATAGAACACACATTTACCAGTGATTGGTGGTAGACTGGTACAGCATCTGCAGCAGCCTTTTACACATGTTCAAGGAACCAAGACTCCTCAGGAAGAATGGCTTTGCTCTCTCCCTTCCAGCCTTCCTGTAGAGGGCCTCAGTTTGGGCCTCCAGTTTGCGTTAATAGTTCACAGAGAAGATTGTGTGCACATATTTTATTTAGAATAATTGCGACCGCAGGTCAGTTAACTATACTATACGAAATTGTGCAGTCAGTCAGTCAGGCAGGCAGGCAGGCAGTCAGTCAGTCGACTAGTCAGTCAGTCAATTAGTCAGCCACGCCCCATATATGGTCATGCCTCGTGACATCACATGATGTCATCAATATTAAGCCCATATATGGAGATCCTTGATGTCATCAATATTGGCCAGCAACTCTATCTCACCTCAAACCATTATATCTCCATATATGGAGCTGACCTGTTCTGACCTGTTCCCCATCCATCCTTCCTCTTTGATGTCTCCCTTTTGACTGATACCTGTCCATTTAAACTCTAGACTAGAGTTCTCAACTCAACAGGCCAGGCCCTACCTGGGCCCTCATCAAACCCTGTACACTCAAGACACTGCCCCCGCTGCCACCCTTAGATCTCCATATGGAGCTGACCTGTTCTGACATTCCATATGTTGATCTGACCTCATCAAACCCCATACACTCAAGACATGCTCCATATATGGCCAGTACAGAATTCATTCCATATGTTGATCTGATGATCGGCCTCCCAGTAGGAGGCCGACTTTTGAAAAACAGATTTGTTGATATTACTCCTCCAGATTCTGTCCAATAATAATATTGGCTTTCAAAGTTTGCAGGATTGGCCCGTTTTGAATAAAAATACTCAAATTATGAACGTAGCGTGCAATTTACGTGAAATCTTTCACAGACTAAGGCCTGACTCACACCTTCAGATTGATGTATAGCTGATGCATGAGACTTGTTTACTGATGCAAGCTTGCAATTCATTTCCAATGGGAGTCACATGGTTTGACACAACATTTGTGTTGTATGAGGGGGTGGGGGGCAGTCGAAACACAGCCGAAAGCCGTACAACACAAATGTGTCAAACCATGTGACTTCCATTGGAAATGCATTGGGGCAAGATGTAAACAAACCCTTTCATACATCTAGCATGCATCTTGTATATGCTAGATGCGAACAGATTGATGTATAGCTGATGCATGAGACTTAGGGCCGATTCATACTCCTATTTTACCGCTGTTTCGGCGCTGTAGTGCCGAAATGATTTCGGCTCGTCAGAAATTTTCAGTAGCACCGAAGAGCCGACTTTAGGAGGGTACCCGCCCCCCCGAACCTCAAATGACGTCAAATTGTAGGCTCTACAGAGCCGAACCGACTTTTATTCGGCTCTAAAATAGGAGTATGAATCGGCCCTTATTTACTAAAGCAAGCTCTCAATTCATTTCCAATGGGAGTCACATGGTTTGACACAACATTTGTGTTGTATGAGGGGGTGGGGGGCAGTCGAACACAGCCGAAAGCCGTACAACACAAATGTGTCAAACCATGTGACTTCCATTGGAAATGCATTGGGGCAAGATGTAAACAAACCCTTTGTTTACATCTAGCATGCATCAATGTTGTATCCTAGATGCGAAGGTGTGAGTCAGGCCTAAGGCCTGACTCACACCTTCACAACAGATTGATGTATAGCTGATGCATGAGACTTATTGACTGATGCAAGCTCGCAATTCATTTCCAATGGGAGTCACATGGTTTGACACAACATTTTTGTTGTATGAGGGGGTGGGGGCAGTCGAAACACAGCCGAAAGCCATACAACAAAAATGTTGTGTCAAACCATGTGACTTCCATTGGAAATGCATTGGGGCAAGATGTAAACAAACCCTTTCATACATCTAGCATGCATCAATGTTGTATGCTAGATGCGAAGGTGAGTATAGCTGATGCATGAGACTTATTGACTGATGCCAGCTCGCAATTCATTTCCAATGGGAGTCACATGGTTTGACACAACATTTGTGTTGTATGAGGGGGATGTCTGAAATGTTTTCAGCACGAGTACTATAGCTGCATTCCCATCTAAGAACATGATCTTTGACAATGATGTGACATGGGATCAATTGCCATGGGACACACCTGACAAGTATTACATCATGTACAGTAAATGCAAGTCATTATTCAGACGTCTGAAAGTGGTCTATAAAAGTAGGGACAGAGGATAAGGTCTTTAGTTTAGAAGTGAAGACAGGCTTCTTGTGTGAATAGTTGTTGGAGTTGTTGAGCTAAAGATTAAGGCAACAGAAGCAAGTGAAGAAGGTATTATTATTACAAATTCTCCTCATGAAATTATCTTCAAAAATACAAAATTTATGTAATGTACTGCCACTATGCAATTGTCAGCTTGACATGTATAGAACAACATTGAGGGGAAAACATGTCTCTCTCTACTGATTGGATGCAACTGGTATCCTGACCTGAAAATGTATTTATTTTTAATTAAGAGCAGGAGGACCAGCTCAGTGGTCTTGTGGTTATAGTGTCGCAGGGGGTGTATACTTGTAAATAAAACTCCATCATGCTGGAGAACCAGGAGATAGGCTGCTGCTCTGTGCGCCACATGGCATGGGAAACATTGGTTCCCATGGATGGATACTTACTTAAAAAAATGAAAAATCACTGACAGCATCTTTTACTTTCTTGCCAAAGCTTAAAGGAACTGTCTTGCATTATTGTTAACAGCCACTCTGGCATTTTGTTCACATATTGGGTCATAACGTCATCATCTCTCTTGTTTTAGGTCGATGGAAAACTACACTTACAACAGCCTCATACTCCAGGTGGAGGGATTAAAGGTCACAGAGAAATCTATGTATCCTGTGTTTCTCTTCTTCTTTTTTTCCTACTTGTTTATTATGTTCACCAACGTGGGGATTGTAGTCCTGATTGGCCTTGAGAAGAGCCTTCACCAGCCCATGTATATGCTCTTTTGTAACCTGCCAATCAATGACATAGTTGGTAACTCCATTATGGTACCTCGTTTGCTTAGAGACATTCTGGTGCCTCCCTCTGAGCGCGTTATCAGTTACTATGAGTGTGTGGTCCAGGCGTTTACCACACACATGTATGCTACAGCCTCTCACACAGTGCTCATCATAATGGCTTTCGATAGGTATGTGGCCATCTGCAATCCCTTGCGCTATGCCACCATCATGAGTGGTAAAATGCTGATTATGCTGACTGTGTCTGCATGGGGTGCAGCCTTTGTTTCGGTGGGTATTCTTGTTGGGTTATCCATACGGCTGAACAGATGCAGGACCATGATCATGAACCCTTACTGTGACAATGCCTCACTGTTCAAACTCTCTTGCGAGAGTGTGTTTATTAATAATGTCTATGGGCTCACTTTCACTGTGGTACTGTTTGCATCCTCCATAGGCAGTGTGGCTCTCACCTACAGTAAGATCACAGCTGTTTGCCTGACCAGTAACAACAAGAGTTTGAACACTAAAGCCCTGAAGACATGCAGCACTCACCTGTCTGTATACATGATTATGCTTTTATCTGGAATGCTTATCATTGCTCTTCATCGTTTCCCACAGTACTCAGACTATAGGAAGCTCTCAGCGATTCTGTTTCACATCATCCCTGGCAGCCTAAACCCCATCATTTATGGAGTGCAGTCTAAAGAAATACGCAAATTCTTGTCAAACGTATGTCGGTCCAAACAAAAAGTGTTTCCTTAATTTTAAGTACTGGTTTGTTAGTTTTTTCTTTCTTTTTTAATTACTATAGGGTTAATGATGCAGTCTAAAGAAATACGCAAATTCTTGACGAATGCATTTAGCTCCAAAAAATTGTTTTCATTATCTTAATACCGGTATGCAAATTCTACAAATCTTTTTGAAATGACATGTGATTGATCCTGTAAACCTCACATCTGGAGTATCATTTTGCATTGTGCCGACCTTTTTTTTGTAATTCACTTTTTTTTGGCATTATATGATTACAATTCTAGCACCTAGCTAATATGATTTTACATGGATGCTATACCTGGGAACTGTGGGAAGCAAATTGAAAGTTTGAATTGAAATTTACTGTACATACATACAGATATGTCTTTAAACAGAGAATCCCACAGACATCAGGGCTTGGAACAGTCACCTCAAAGACAGTTTTTTACCCTCAGGCTGTCAGAATAATGAACCATAGGAGCACCTTACTAACTTTTTCTAAAACCATATAGGCTTTAGTTTTTTTCTTTTCTTTTCCCCCCCTCTTTTGTTTATCATTTACAGTATTTGCATGGTTTTATAGATAATGGATGAGAAAGCCAGGCGGTAGTGTATATAAGTGTATGAAAATGAAGTTGAACATTAAACCTAATGGTTAATGATTAGAATGTCTTGTGTCGTTTCTGAAGAGAGGGCTTCTGGGTTTAACAAAATATTTGTACTCTGGTCGGAGTGTGAGTTAAAACCGTTTAATCCTCTGGAATCGGAGATGTCAGTCCTGAAGAAAAAGGATAGTAATTTTGTATTTTAAAGCAATGCAAGACACCAGAGGGTTGTTAATGCACATGTATTTAATCACCATTTTAATGTAGAGCTACGCTAGCAGTACATATATCTTTACACTGTAGAAGCTGGCTACTGTAGGATAAAACAACAGTAAACAGTCAAAGCTTCAATGTTATTGGCAAATAATTGTTTTACCATCTAATAGGCCTATATCTTAGATACACCGTTTAAAAATGTAGAATATTTAAGTTTAGCAAAGTTCTACAAACTATAACAATGGCATGCATTAGTAGTTCTCTTCCACTGCAAAACATTAGAGTACTGCTCAGGGGCGGTCTTAGGGATCTGGAGGCCAAATATGAAGCCCCCATATTACCCCCCATCCATGGCTGAGGGAAGTAGGGGTGCTGGGGGGGGGGGCTGGAGCCCCCCCCCCCCCCCCCCCCCCTCGGACAGGAGGGTAAATATAATAATAATTTTAATCAGAAAAGATTTCTGTTACCAGGCCTAATAAATATGCTGTATTGCGAAATATCACAGTATCGGCGCCTTAACCTGGTTAATTGACTGTGTTATTTTGCTCATTAGTGTTGACAATTACACCAGCAACAACAATTATCCTCATCCTGTCATCCCTTCACAATAAAGTCCCCCCCCTTTACCTCCCAATGCCACACATTAACAGGAAATAGGTGTAAATTAACAGCATGGCAGAGAGCAAGGCAGCGAGTGAGCAAGAGAGACAGGGCGAGAGAGAGGGCCTCGGTGCAAGGGTGGGTGGCCTGAGGCCCCCTAGAGGGTGGAGGCCCCCTAGAAGCTGCAGGCAATTGAAACTGATGAAACATAACAACGGCCTCCTATTGCTGGCTGGAATGGAATATCTAGCTATAGCAACTATCCAGGACACTAGGACAGTAAAAATCCTGATCCATTATTTTAACCTAAAAGTACATTTTAGACCCCATAGATGGGATGGTAACCGATGTAATTTTTTTATAAACGGTACGGTACTTTTTTATTTACTGTCCAATATTATTGTGTGTGGGTGTGTGTATGACTGTGTGAGTGTGTGGGGGTGTATGCGTGTGAGTGTGTGTGTGTGTGTGTGTGTGTGTGTGAGTGCGTGTGTGTGTGTACACGTGTGTGTGTGTGTGTGTGTGTGTGTGTGTGTGTGTGTGTGTGTGTGTGTGTGTGTGTGTGTGTGTGTGTGTGTGTGTACACTCACATAATGTTTGCACTTTATTATTATCCTGTCTGTGTGTGATCTCCTACAATTATAGCATTTATCTACTGTTTTTTACTTTTTATTTACTAAGTTGGCAACACATATTGTAATGTTCGTTTGTTTGTCTTTTTGCTTTCTGTATGTCCTTGTCTATTTCTGTTCATGAAAAATGAATAAAATTTAAGTTGAAAAAAAAAGTACATTTTAATTATGATGAACCTTTTTTGGGCATGTCATGACGATCAACTTAAAATAAATTAATAAAGGGCAAAAATACATCAAGATCTCAACATGTTGTGTGTAACTTATTTGTGAGCGTGTATAGATCTTCTATTTTCACTATAGGCCTATTTGAGAATTGAGAATTTCAACGAGAGGCGTAAGTTTATTTTGGACGCGCAGATAAGTTGAGGGCGATTACGTACAGTAAGTGAGCACTATAGACCTGGATTGTAGCAAGCTTTTTTCGCAAGCTGCGTCCCGTGTCCCTCATGAGTCGTTGATGCAGGCGACAATGCCATACGTACGTCTAATATTTTGGACTGTGAAGATATTATCTGTTTACTTGTTTTTATGAATGATTGTCTCACAAGAAGTGATGTCCTTGCTTGGATAAAGTGTTCCCTCTTCACAAAACTCCCAGCCCACTGTAAGTCATGTGATCAGGGAATCGGACGGTTTTCTCATCTACGGTTTTCTCATCAACGGTTATCATCAGTTTTCTTCTTATTAACAGAGTAAATGAATGACAGCTCAAAATGTTCCAAAGATAAAGGTCCATAATCATGATCATTATGCAAGTAGGCCATAGCATTATATGGCTTAATGGCTGCAGTACAGCCAATAAAATATTATAAGGGAGGTCAGTAAGGTTGCAGGTTGCCTGTGTGTGTGTGTGTGTGTGTGTGTGTGTGTGTGTGTGTGTGTGTGTGTGTGTGTGTGTGTGTGTGTGTGTGTGTGTGTGTGTGTGCGCACGCATCGTGGTTTTATTCAAACGCAATCAAAGGCTACGTCTTATAATGCAAGCATTGGGGTTGCGATAACTTGGCCATTACATTATGATGTTTCATTTTCTTTTGGTCTCACCACTTAACGCACAGAAAATAGACTGCGTCTTGCGCTGATCTTTAACCCTAGAACCAGAGAGGGATTAACCCCCATGAGGGCCCCTAGGCCTGTAATTTATTTGGGGCCCCCATAGCGTGCGTGCAGAATATTCAGGATTTTATTTTATTTATCACAATCAAAAATGGCCAATGAAGGACCTCAAACCCAGTACTGTGCAGTCCAGTTTCCCTGATGGGCCCGTGAGAGCCAAGGGCCCCTGAGAGCCATGGGCCCCTGGGCCACGGCCCCACTGGACCAATGGCTAATTTGGCTAGAACACTTGCATCCTTTCTGTCAAAACATCAATAATTTTAACCCGGGTATATGTTACCCAATGTAAAATATTCCCAAAAATATTTCTTATCAAAATATATTGAAGTATTATTTTAAAAAGAGTGTGGGGTGTGTGGAACGGGTGTGTCGAATTTGAAGTCGGTGGGGCGAACGGTTCTCGAGTTCTCGAGAATAGGGAAGAAATAAAAGATCAAGAATAGAGCCAAGGCCAAGCTTACTAAGGCTATAGGTAAACACCTATAGCCTACGGGTATTTTTATAGCTACAGTTTATCTTGTCCACAAGGAGACGCATAAACAGAGTTGCCAGAGTTTAAAAAAAGATTTGTTTATATGGGCCGTTTATAAAAATAGCCGTCTCTGTGTGGACGGGGCCTAAGTATTGAGAGTTAAGTGCAGGTAATACACATCAACACGAATGTAATATTCATATACAAGACAATGTGTAAACAAACAAAACATGAATTCACACAACACTGATGATAGTAGCCTACTGTCAAACAAGTTTATGAAACTATCTATGAAATCTATGGAAAAGTTTACACAATTTTATACAATATGTAGTGGGGAGCGTTGCAGACTGAAGAGTGACCCTTGCCTTAACCAATGATTGTCTGCACTGACGTCAGAGACGTCATGGACAGGCAAGTACTAGTACAGGTACAAGTGCATTTGTACCTTTCAGAGATCTCTGTATGCAATCACAGCACAGAAAAATGATAAATGTCTGTGTCTGTCCTTTGCATATTCCAAGTTCCATCTTCTATAAATGGTGCACTGCATGGTGGAGTCCATCAGATGAGCATGAATGCCCTGACCCCTTCCCCCCAAAAAATGCAAATCGCTGACGTTCATGTCTGAAAATCTACCTTTCAATAGGCCAAAGGGAGAAGTGCCTGACTCTCTTTATTTCCCCCTTTCTTTTTTCCCCAACCTATACCTGTTTTTATATTTTTTGGTGATTTTGATTTTTCATGTCATGATTATGAATTGAATACCCAGGACCTGAATGTAAATAACCACTGAAACTATAGTTAACTGTTCTCTGTTTACATTTCTGCATAATAAAGTATTCAATCAATCAATCAATCAATCAATCAAAGAAGTGCCACCCAGCCTGTTCAGATTGAGAACACAAATCTCACAAACTGTGAGATATTCCCTCAGCTTGCTCCTTTGATCTGTGTTAGGGACTTCGGAAAACTGTTGAAATCGGTACATGATAAGTCCATAAATTATTGTGTTGACATATAGGCCTACTGTGTGTGACACACAGAATTCTGCAAATCCGTACCCAGTGAAAAACACCAAATAATGCATGCAGGGCAGAATTAGGACGATACCCACTCATAATCAAAATAAAAAAGAGAGCACTTAAGTTCTACAACCACCTAAAAGAAAGTGACCTAGATGCACTCCATAACAAGGCAGTCACACACAGTGAAACTCTAGAGAGTTGCCCCCTCAGCCAGCTGGCCCTGGAACTCCGGACACAAACAAAGCCACGAGATAGAAAACCCATTGGACTAAACCATATTATAAAACAGCAAAAGGAAAACTATCTGACACATTGGAAAGAAGCAGAGTAAACTAGAATGGCCCTAAACAGAGAATACACATGGCAGAATACCTGAGCACCGTGACCGACCCAAAACAAAGAAAAATCTTAACTAGGTACAGACTCAGTGAGTACAGTCTCGCGATCGAGAAAGGCCGTCATAGGCAGACCTGTATCCCGAGAGAAGACAGACTACGCACGCACCCACTGCACACAAAATGAAGTGGAAACCGAGCTACACTTCCTAACCATCTGTCCATTGTACCAAGACATCAGACACAGATTACAACCACACACGGAGATTTTTAAAACAATGACAAAAAACTTCCATATCTGCTGGGCGAAGTACAACAATGTGCAAACACAGCAGCAAGATTTGTGAGTTGCTGTGATAGGAGAAGGATATCAAATGGAACACAACCACCCTAAAGACTAATCATTGTGTATATTCCTGCACTATACCTGCATCGAGTGATCTTGGTACATAGAATTTGATCTATTGAAGATTCTGACCTTCAAATGTACATCATTTTTGTTTTGATTGTATTGCTGTATTGTTGTATTGTTCTTTCTGCTTTGGCAATGTAAACGTATGTTTTCTCATGCCAATAAAGCCCTTTGAATTGAATTGTGTGTGTGTGTGTGTGTGTGTGTGTGTGTGTGTGTGTGTATGTGTGTGTGTGTGTGTGTGTGTGTGTGTGTGTGTGTGTGTGTGTGTGTGCGTGCGTGCGCGCGTGCGTGCATGCCCGCAACGTCATATAGTGCTGTAAATATACAAATCAGAATAATATTGTATTTCTGTACCAAATCCATTGTTCAAATGATGTTATTCGATAATAATTTCACACTTTAGCAAGCTGTGTCTAAACAAGCCCATTATCTGCATGTTTTATGTTTTATTTGAGTTTATACATTGTGGATTCAAGACATGTATTCTGAATGCAGAGTATGTACATATATAACCCTCTGCTCTTTTTGTATATACAAAAAACAATCCATATTCTAAGCAAGAATAAGGACTGATTATTATATTAATTATTTTAAATACTATCCGATTGGCACCAATCCTAAAACAAAATAATGATGTACAACTTCAAAATTGATTCACATTTATAATTCATTCATTCATTGTGTGGTGTATAATAAGTTGAGCAATCAAAATGACCGTAGACATATTTTAATACTTATTTATAATTCACCTAACTGCAACCATTTGTAGGTATAATACATACATGCCAACAAAAGACATGAAATCGCAACAAGACACTCCAGGTGCATGTTTTCACAGGATTCATCATTACCCTATAACAAACCAGTACTTAAAATTAAGGAAACACTTTTTGCTTGGACCGACATACATTTGACAAGAATTTGCGTATTTCTTTAGACTGCACTCCATAAATGATGGGGTTTAGGCTGCCAGGGATGATGTGAAACAGAATGGCTGAGAGCTTCCTATAGTCTGACAACTGTGGGAAACGATGAAGAGCAATGATAAGCATTCCAGATAAAAGCATAATCATGTATACAGACAGGTGAGTGCTGCATGTCTTCAGGGCTTTAGTGTTCAAACTCTTGTTGTTACTGGTCAGGCAAACAGCTGTGATCTTAGTGTAGGTGAGAGCTACACCCCCTATAGATGATGTAAAAAGTACCACAGTGAAAGTGAGCCCATAGACATTATTGATAAAAACGCTCTCACAAGAAAGTTTGAACAGTGAAGCATTGTCACAGAAAGGATTTGTGATCATAGTCCTGCATCTGTTCAGCCGTACGGTTAAGCCAAGGAGAATACCCACCAAAACACAAGCTACACCCCACGCAGACACAGTCAGCTTAATCAGCATTTTACCACTCATGATGGTGGAATAGCGCAAGGGATTGCAGATGGCCACATACCTATCGAAAGCCATTATCATTAGTATTGTATGAGAGGTTGTACCGAACATGTGCGTACAGAACGCCTGGACCACACACTCATTGTAACTGATGAGGCGCTCAGACGGAGGCACCAGAATGTCTCTGAGCAAACGAGGTACCATTATAGTGTTACCAATGATATCATTGATTGGCAGGTTGCAAAAGAGAATATACATGGGCTGGTGAAGGCTCTTTTCAATGCCAATCAGAACTACAATCCCCACGTTGGCAAACATAATAAACAAGTAGGAAACAAAGAAGAAGATAAAGACAGGGACCACAGATTTCTCTGTGACCTTTAACCCCTCAAGCTGGAGTACGAGGCTGTTGTAAGTGTAGTTTTCCATCGACCTAAAACAAGAGAGATGACACAGTTAGGACTCAAAACAGTTAGCCAAGGCACATAGTCACATATTGTAGAAAATAGTAGTCTCCTGTTAAAGTAAAGGCAAAACATAGAAACTGAAGAGAAGGATTCTACTTTGGAGAAATACAAAACAAACATGTTGTCAGAGTTTTAGAAGTACATGCAGTAGTCAGACCATGTTTAATTAGTACTCAAGGTTAGTGTGAGTTACAAATGCACAGATCTGGGTTTAAAGCTCACAACTCTTCTATCCACTGCTATGAATGATTGGCAGTATCTACTCTAGATATTTTGACTCCATGATAATAATAAAAAAAAGGAAACATTTTGCCTTTAGTATGAATGGTGACGCTATAAGGTTAGGAAATTACTTTGTCTACAAAAATCAATGGAAAAACCAAGAAAGCAGCATCACTCAATAGGCCTATAGATTATTATGAGTCACCATACAGTTGATTGGTTTTTGCTTTAGAATGAACACATTCAACTTAAATTGGAATGATGAAAAGATTTTTCTTGAAATAAAACATTTTTAGATGGAGAAATACCTGATCTTCTTCTTCCTCGTTCCTCAACAGTCCGTCTTGTCCCTGTTGTAACATTCACCGGACAACCTTAAGCAAGTAACAAGAACACCCTCCGTCTGTTTTTATAAATGGTGGAGAAGGGTTTGTTTTCTCAAATTCATGTCAGCAAGATGTCAGCTGTCATAGTAACTGTCAACATCTTCTCCAGGGAGAAGTAATGAGGACATTATACATTTTCATTTAGTTGAACGAAATTTAATTCAACAACTTAACAATTTTCCTGTAAGGAAAACTTCAAACGCATTTTCAAAGTCCATCAGACATGAAGTCTTTTTACTTGCATTCTGTTTTGATCAAAGGTTTAGCTTGATATGAATATAAAACACAATATGACAACTTATTTTCAAAGTTCTTAAGCTTAAATTTCAACAGCCATGAAGGTCTTGGTCATCCTTTTGTGTCACAGAAGATATAGCTATAATCTAACTATCAATATCATGTTGGTTATTTTCATATACTGTAAAATAGGTGTGTTATGTATGTACATGCTTCTGTAGGTAAAATATCTGTGATAGACTAGTGTAAATGTATACTTTTGCCATTTTCAAAAGTATACATTTTGATTATTATACACTCCATATGTTGTCTCCATATGTTTTCACTATTATTTACATACTGTAGACATACAGTACATACACAAAGGCAGACAAACATTTATAATTGCGGCTATATAATGTCCTCGCTTGTCTGTTGAAATCCCATGAGAAGAGTCTCCGATTTCTTACTGGCTGTCTCTCAGTAAAGACAAACAAATGGAATGCTACCCTATAGCTCTTATATAATGTATAAGGGTCTGTGCTATAATCTTCACCTCAACCCCACGTTAAGGTGGGTAATATTATATGCAAATATGGTGCAACATATGTAAATAAAATATTAACCTACAATGTATTTTTCAATTGATAATTAGGAAATGTTTCAAATTACAATAAAATGAAGATGAACAAAGAATCTGCAAAGCCCAGCTAGAATAGGTGATTTTTTCCCCCTATAGGCCCTATTTTCATAAATAGGGCCGCAAATGTTTTACACCAAATGTTTTACCTGAGCCAGTTATAGCACTTTTTTATATTACAATTTAGGCATTTAGCAGACGCTCTTAATCCAAAGCGATTTATAGTAAGCAAGAACAAAAAACATGGTAATACATCAAATACATAAAAGAATTGTCATCATGAATCATACGTAAGCTTACGAACCTAACAGTGGAATGTCTATCTAATGAAACTATGTATACTATGTATATACACTATAGAGTGCTATGTCTACATAAAGTGCTATTTAAGTTACATAAGTTGAGCCTGTGCATACGCCTGTAGGAGGTCGAGGCTAGGGCAAGTACTACGGCAAGTGCTATGGGCTAAGATGGAGTTTGAAGAGGTGGGTTTTTAGACTGCGGCGGAAGATTGGGAGTGAGTTTGCAGTTCTGATTGCAATGAGATGTGCATTCCATAGTTTTGGAGCCAGAAGGGAGAAGAGTTTGGGACGTGTGGAGCGTTGTCCCGGCGTTTTTAACGAAGGTACTTCCAGCTTCCCTTCGTCGGCTGCTCTGAGCGCAAGGGTTTATGGGTGCGATCAGACTTGCAAGATATCTGTGTGCCATACCTTTAGTTGCTTTGAATGCCAGCATCAGAGTTTTGTACTAGCAAATGGAGGGAGCAGCAGAGAAGGGGAGTGACATGCAGAATTTTGGCTGGCTAAAAACCAGGCGAGCTGCGGCATTTTGGATCAATAGAGGCATAAGTGCGCAAGCCGGTAGGCCAGTAAGGAGGTCAAGTTTTGACATGACTGACATGTCTGTATAAGGAGCTGGGCTGACTCCTGGGTGAGGAAGGGTCTGATTCGTTGAATGTTGTAGAGTGTAAACCTACAGGATCGAGTGACGGCTGTAATGTGTGCTTTGAATGAGAGCTGACCATGTCCAGGACAACACCAAGGTTCCTGGCTGTTGGGGCAGACGTTACCAAGGCATTGTCTTTGGAAATAGTTAGCTCCCGCATCGGGCAGGACTTAGCTGGGAAGAAGAGAAGGGAAGGGTTCAGCTTGAGGTGGTTAGAAGACATCCACTGTGTGTCACGAGTGAGTACGGATGAGGACCCAAATGCAGGCGACAGTAGGCAGAGCAATAAACTTAGAAGGATTTATTAATCAAACTGAGGTTCTTCCATAAACAGGGCAAAGAAGGCATGGCAAAACACAGAAACTATACAGGAACTCACACCACAGGGAACTACGAACCAACAAGAACAATATGCAAACACAGGACTTAAATACACACAGGATAACAGGGCACAGGTGGAACCAAAATACAATCAACATTAGGATAGGCTGGGGGACTAAAAGGACACAGGTGGAAACACTGACAAATTACAAGGCAGGGACACTAGGCACAAATACTACAAAAAGAAACACAAAACCAAAACCAAAGAGAACAGTCAGGAACACATGAGCAAATGCATATAAAACATACTGAAATCAGTGAAATGACAGAAATACATCCAGAAGTCCAATATCAAATAAGGACAGTCAAAGTTCACAGTCCGAGGAGCGGACTGCGACATAAACTTAACGCAGGCACATAGGCAACAATTAAACTGAGGCTAAAGCGTAGCAGCATAGATATAGGGGTTCCAATTTAATGGAGCTAGATACTGAGAAGATACTACTAGACATGATACTGAGAAGATACTAGACAAGATACTACTGACATGATTACTAGACATGATACCTAGAATGTCAATGATACTGACATTATACTGACCATGATATTGACATGATAGTGATACTGACATGATATTGACAAGATACTCAAAGTTCACGGTCCGAGGAGCGGACCGTGACACTGTGAGATGTCACTCATCCACTTACTTGTCCAAAGATCACGCAAATCGGTACATTGTTTCTGTATAGTCATTAGTTTATAGGCTATACCGTAGTTAGCAACTTTCATTGTTTCGCAGGGACCAGACGTGAATCTGCCAGTGGCAAAAATAAATGCCTATGAGTTTGGTCAATAAGCCAGGCTAAATAATGTGTACGTGTGTGTGAGTGTATGTGTGAGTATGCATGTGTGCGTGCGTAGTGTGTACTGAGTAACAATCCAGGAGCATTCATGTATAGGTTAGGGTTGTGTTTATGGCACTGGTACAGTGGTACAGTAGTACAGTGTGGTGTGTAATGAGCAGTCTGTGTGGGCTCAGACCTCAAAGGTAACCCCATCGCTCCCACTGACCAACAGCTAATAGAATTAGGGATAACATATTGTAGGATCTGGGGCCCGACTCCAGGGCCAGTGGACGAGGTCAACTTACTGTAGGGCTCACTTCTTATCCCTACTGTACCAATTATTTTCCTCATTTTCCTCTCTCTCTCTCTCTCCCTCTCTCTGTTGTTTGGTGCTGTTTAATATTATGTATATATATATATATATATATATATATATATATATTACTCATACTATTTGCATTATGTCAATGCAAAGCCCTTTTTTTAAGAACAAGGAAATGTTTTCAGTTAGAATATTGCAGTGCCTTAGAGAGTGAATTCTAAGGCTCATATATCCCAGGAGCTATCAGGGTTGACAATTAGTTTTTAATAGCTTAACTTATTTTGAATTAGCTATCACTATCATGTGCTGTGATTAGTGTTATCTTCTGAGTTCCAGATAGGTCTGACAAACAACCCGCTCTCTGGTTCTCTTGGGCCTAATTATCATCATATACTGTTAATAGGTGTTTTGTTCAGACCAGTTCACAGAGGATCTCATTAATGGCCGTCTCCTATTGCAGTGATGTTATTCTGACAAGTGACGAGGAGTCGGGTTAGCAGGGATGAAACAGTCACCATTAGGGGCATTGTGGTCTCTTGAGCTTTTAGAAAACAACAGTAATTATCTCCTCTAGGCCATAACAGCCAGTGTCTGTCTGTCTGTCTGTTTGTTACTCTAGGGCACTACTGGACCGAGTGGCACTACTGGACCGAGGAAGGACTTCTCTCTCAATGGTGTCCCAATTCTGGAACAATAATGTTAGGCTGAATTCATGTTTTGGCTATAGCATAACTATTGAACCGTAGCAGGGAAAAAAGGTGTTTTCATACCAAAATACTAACATGGATATAGTAGAAAAGTTTGGTCTCCATTTACTTAAAATGTGCATTATTGTTTACATGGTGGAAATGGCTTTTTCAATCTAGGCTCCCATCATGGTATGGAAAAATGGAAACCCAAATACAGGTGAAAATAGTGAGACACTGACAGTCAGTCTGCTTTCGATTTCATATTTTTATAGCAGTGAAAAGATACAGAATATAATTCATACAATTATAAAATAAAATAATGTAGACCTTTATTGACCACCAGAATAACTACTATCAAGGAATTAGGAGAATTGGCGAGTCGAGACTGTTTTCACTTTCTCTCTGCCGTTTGGCAACCCAGGTTGCCAGGTTGGTGCCCTGCGCTGCAGCAGGCACCAACCTGGCACCTGGGTTGCCAAACGGCAGAGAGAAAGTGAAAACAGTCTCTAGACTCGCAATTCTCTAATTCACTCTGATAGTAGTTACTTTTTGGCTGGTCAATTTGATGGTGAAAGATATTAATTTGCTCCAAAATAAATAAATACGAATACATTCGTGCACTAATGCCCATTTTGGAAAATATATGTCATGCATTAATCAAATGCATTTATACAGTACTGTACATCTAAACAATAATATCTGTTAATGTATTTTCATTCATCAAATGTATTTAAATACATTTAGAAAGTGCATTGTACATGTATCAAAAGCATTTATCAAATGTATTTAACACATAACGTTGTAATACATTTGATGAACAAGTTTAAAAATAAATGTTACATTTGCGTTTCCTTTAGTGTTTCATGGTGGTCCTCTTCTCTTGTCTTCTCTTGCCTCCGGAGGACCAGCATGGACAGCACGAAGAAGATCAGCCCTCCAATGATGAAGCTGAGCTGAACGCCCATGAATCTATGGAGCAGCAGCATGAGTACAATGTCACTGAATGTATTATACCATAGAACCTAGGGCTTGTTGGGCATAATATGTTATAACAATTTGTGGTTGTACTTGTACTAAATACGTATAGGTTTTTATATCTGTTAGCTGGATGTTGTCGCTTTTAAGTGCTTTTTATGCATTGGCAACTGCGACTTGTCGACACATACGTTAAAATCACTTTTGGTGTGTGTGTGTGTGTGTGTAGGGTTAGAGTCGAGATAAGGTGAGAAGCTCAGCCATCCGTGAGGAAATTGTGGTTGGACATCTATTATGGATGCCTCCTGGTCGCCTCCCCAGGGAGGTCTTCCTATGGCACGTCCAACTGGGAGGAGACCACAGGTCGAAGCGAAGACCAGGTGGATTATATCTCCAGGCTGGCCTGGGGAAATTCCACAAGATCCCCCAGTCTGAGCTGATATCAAAAGAAAACCCTGTTTGACGGTCACTGTTACAGTACATGACTTCAGAGATCATTTGTACCCAATTTGTTGAGTCATGTTTCTGGAAGTCTGGGGTCTGCTACACTGTTGAAAATGGATGGATGGATGGATGGGTGAGTGGGTGGGTGGATGGATGGATGGATGGGTGGGTGGGTGGGTGGATGGATGGATGGATGGGTGGGTGGATGGGTGAGTGGGTGGGTGGGTGGGTGGGTGGGTGGGTGAGTTGGTGGGGACTTGGACAGTTTTTACCATCAGCTAATGTATTGACAACCCTGCTTGGGAGGTAGTGTACTTGCCTCTGTCTGAAGTTGGTCATGTCGTAGTAGAGACAGGAAGTCCTCTGGCCACACTTCTCGCCCCACAGGATGCAGGTGGTGTCTATGACACTGCCATACAACACCGGGCCTGGCAAGAACGCTGTACAGAGAGAGTTGTGTGTGACCAAAAATCAAGATGAATTTCATATTAGGCCCTTTAAACCTTCACAGAAAAATACTATTGTTGGTTTAACTGAAAATATTGACCTGTGAGGTTTCATTTTGTGTTGTGTGATGGACTCACCCAAGACCCTCCAAAGAAAGTGCTGGACTCCAACTGCGAAGGACTTATCTTCTGGAGGTACTATCCTGAGAGAGACAGAGACAGAGTATACTTGTTGGTGTATTTTAAGAGGGAGCATGTGCACGTGTTAGTCCATCTCTTGTAGTGTTTCCATTGCAGCCATGGTAGCACCATTTGAATTTGAAACAGCTGCCAATACACATCCTGCTACCATAGTTGCTCTAAAAAAAGGGATAATGGAAAATAATCTGTGTTATGTCATGATGTGTGTGTGCGTGCGTGTGTGCGTGTGTACGTGTGCGTGTGCGCGTGCGACGTGCGTGCAACGTGTGTGTGCATGTGTGTCTCTCCATCTGTCTGTACCTGAGTATCATCATGAAGGAGGGTGTCTGGGAGGTGGAGGCAAGGAAGCAGGTGACAGCGGCTAACGCCATGAATACAGGGAGGACGTGGGTGCAGTCACTGCCACAAGCCCCTGGCAACGCATGGCCTTCGTCCACACACCTGCATGATGTATAGTTCTGTGGGGAGACAAGTCAAAAACCATGTAAAAAACACTATATTCAGTACAGCACGGACTGTATTATATAAAGAAACATTGGCTTGGCAAAAGTTTCACTTTACAAATTGCAGTTTTAAGCTGGTCCAAGTGCTTTACTCAATGCAGCATTCAGGTATTTGCTTTGGAACAAGTCATTGCAAAAACACCTGATGCAGAACCTGTTATCCTAGTTACTTTGTAGTATAGGTGGTTATAATAGTACTTTTAGAATGCCAATGTGTTTAAAAAAAACGAATCTAACTGTATAATTGTGAACCATTGAGTGTTTAACTTCACAGCAGTTGTATTTCCACAGCTCCTGTTGCTGTCATTAACAGCTGTACCAAGGTCTATTTCCACGACACTATTCTCTTTCTAGCTTGTTCAGCAATACCACTGATGTTTGTAAGGGACATTTCTGTAATATGTGGGAACAAATTTCACAGGTCTATTTGTGTCTGTTATTTAAAACCTTTTTAACCAATCAGATCTCGTAATGATCATGGGTCCATTAAGTTTGCACGAAGACAATTTTCACTGTCATTTGTGCCATTTAATTTTACCTACTAATTAAATAACTAAAGACCTAAATCGAAAATTGCCACACGTTTCCTTCCCGTTACCCTCTCCTCTTGCAAAGCAAGCACCTACCATAACTTTCATGTCATCCATCTGCATAGACTGACAGCCCGCATGACAGGGGGACCTGAATTCTACTCCATCTGAGCCACATACTGGGTTGAATGCCTCCTTAGGACATGCACAGTCAGCATTACATGACATGGGAGCATTGCTAAAGAATAAAAAACAAAGACACATTAGTAGGACAACAGAACATCAGCAATGTGGCAATTAGTTCCTGCTGGTTCATACAAAAACATGCATGTACTGTGTCAGTCAGTCTGTGTGTACTCTCTCACACCCACCCACTCACACACGCACATACAGAGATCTTGAACCAAGGTCAACATACAGAAAGCAATCATGGAATCCTCCATAAATACTTTACTGGGGGAATACGCCACCAATTGTCTGCGTGGGGCAGCCAATCATTAGTAGCGGTATAGCCGTGCACACGGCCAGCAGTACGACTGCAGAACACAGCTTGCCAGCGCCATACAAAGATAGATTCAACTTCCGCATCAGACCTCCACCCAGCAAGATGCCCAGCACAGCACATGGAATAACGACTCCACCTGCGTGGAACAGAGTACATGTCTGTATACATTGATACGTACATACAGGTACTACCTGCATTAAATATCCATGTGCACCCAAGTAAGTCTCTTGAGAGACAGATGTGTTTGCTCCCACAGTTTTCAAATACTTCTGCCTATTAACAGTGTACTTCGCAAGCTCTGAAAATGAGCATAAAATAAAGCAGCTGTCCCGCCTTTCCCCCACTTCTGTTACACTTGTACACGTAAATAAGTCTATTTGGAGAACAAATTAGTCAACGCCTAGCTGGCTTACACAATGGAGGGTTTCTAGTGCAGCACTATAGCTCACCTATCATCATGTTGGCGAAGGAGAAAGACAGGCTGAACTGTTTCTCAATGAACTTTCCCATGAAGGTGGCAACGCCGACCACCAGCGCTGTCATGCACACTTGGGCAAACACTACCAACAGGAAGACGGGGCTTCGGAATGTCCTCAAGGCGATGCGAGGGAAACCTGGTGGAGGTAAGGATAAGGATGAGGATGAGCAGAAAGGAAAAATACTTAAATTGATGGGAAGAGGAGAAGGGAAAGGGAAGAATGAGAAAGACGAAGCAAGAGAAAGTGAAAGAGATAAGTTATGAAAACATTCTGGAGCAATGACTCTTATCTACTCTAGTCTATTCACAGCTATCCTAAATTTTCTGAAAACCTTTCTGGGGCCCAAGCCTATTAGGAGAAGTGTGGAGAAATCATGTTGGTGTGTTAAGTCACACAGATTTTTAGCCCCCGCTTACAAATATTAATTTAATATAATAATTTAAAGATGATTTATGGCTTTGATAACTGCGGACATGTCTCATATTAAATAGGTATCTAAGTGTGCATGCACGCACGCACGCACAGGAGTGCACACATTATCTATGAATAATGAATTCGGTGCAATCATCATTTCCCTGTGGAGTCACCTGTACCCTGCAGCAGACATAACAGGTAAATTGCAAGTCTCACTTTTGAGGAACTGAGTGAGGGTTTGTTCCTGCTCCGGGCCTGCTGGCTGCTCCTTCTCTGTTGTTGGGTCATCATCCTCATCACCATCCTGACCAAAGGAAACGGAGATGACACAGTGGGCTTACACACACACACACACACACACACACACACACACACACACACACACACACACACACTATACTGCACCCTTTTGGGCATCTCCCTGGGGAAGAACATGTAGGGCAGCGCTGTGATGAAGAGGAGGATGGCAGATCCTAAGAAGCCCAGCCACCAGGCTCCCACGAAGCGCTGATCTCTAGGGTCCAATTGGATCTCATCTGGAGACAGCAGAGAACCACTAAAGAATCAATGAAAACCACTAAACAATCTTATTACAGTACATCCGTCTGTCTGTTTGTTTGTCTGTATAGAAAGGTTTGCCAGATTGCCATGAAACCTTTTGTGCACTTTCATGATCCCAGGAGGCAGAAACCTATTTGTGATACCACCATGACCTTTCCTTTAGCGCCAGGCCCGCATCCAGCAAACTGTTTGTCTCTATTGAGTGCATTTCTGTCTCAAAAATAGATAACAGTCCATCCATCTTTGAACAGTGATACCCACAAAATGTAAAGAAAAAAAATCTAATGCTGAATCATGTTCCTGTTACTGCATTAACTATCCCTCCTCAAAAGTTTGGAAACATATTTTACTGTACTGTTTATGCTTTACAAATAGGTAAAATCTTGTAACTTCGGCAGCCATTCAATATGCAGCACTGCCCTCTAGTGTCTACCATAATACATGCATCATAGAGTGATGGAGGATTTGAGTCCATCTCAAGATAATACCTGTTGACACACTGACAGATGACAGATAGGTGACTCGTTTTTGATAGATAGAAACCAAGATTAGACTGTAAAAATATAAATGTCCTTGTTTTTGCATATGTTACTGTATGTCCACGGATATGGTTTAAAATGGTGAAACCATTCATTTCTTTTTGAGAACCAAAAGATTCCAGCCACAATAAGTATTCCATGCAGCTGGTTAATGAGTTGCACTTGATCATGAGTTTCACAATGTCCCATTTTTGTCACACATATAGACAGACAGGGTCATCCCTATAGGAGCAATAATGTTTTGTGTGCATTATCAGAATAATTAACTGGTGTACATTTCCCCCCTATGCTTCACTTTAGCCTACTGTGAACCACTTCTTCCTTCCTTTATAATATTCATACTTCACGTATAATGACAAATAACCTCTGCTAACCTGGCGACAGCTTGTCGAAGTCCACGTAATAGCTTAGCGTGAAGCCACCCACAAGGAAACCAAGAGCCGGACCAAAACAACTCACTGCCAGAAGAACACCTGCAGAGAAGAGAAACCACAGCCAAGGGTAAGAATTTAGTTGCTTTTGGCAGAGAAACATTTATAGGCCTACACAATTAAGGGGACCTTGTTGTAAATGACAATGCCACTGTTTTTTTTATTTCACAAATGAGACAAAAAGTGAGAAAAGTGGAGAAAACATCAAAAACTCTGTTGTGAATCTATCATGCAGCTGGCTCCCACAATTTTCTGGGTACCCAAAGTCGCTTTACAGAAAGAAGTACAGACATATTTTATTAGAAAACTATTTAAAAAGGTTTAAAAGGTTAAAAACTAGAAATCTAAATCAAAAGAGGGACAAACAAGAAGGGTGTGTGTGTGTGTGTGTGTGTGTGTGTGTGTGTGTGTGTGTGGGGGGGGGGGGGGGGGGGGGGGGGGCAGCTCTGATGCGAGTATGGGTCTGATCTACGCTTCCACTCTCCCTCCCAAGTAATCAAACTTTGTTTTGTGCCCACTAGCGCATACCAAGGTATATCGGTGAGGACTTCTTGCTGGCAAAGTCATCAATGTAGGAGATGCCAAAGGGCTGGATAGGAACAGTGCCAATGCCCAGCAGTAGCTGAGCCACGAGCAGGACAGGGTAGATCCACTGCTCTGCTGTGCTTCCCTGTGATGTGCAACCCTGTTCAGGTGACACCGTGGCGTTGTCTGTTTGGCAGAGGCCAGAGCTGTTTGCTGTTTGAACACAGAGAGAGAGACAGCAGGTAGATGGAATAGAACTGTCCACAGCCAGAATATGAATACATCGTTCATTTTCATCATGTCTGTTACTTTTTGTAAGTGGGCATTCATCTACAGTATGTATGCAGTGGTGGAAAAAGTTCTCTATTGTTTTTTACTTCAGTAAAAGTATCAATACGGCAATGCAGAAATACTCTGTTACAAGTAAAAGTCCAGAATTCAAGATTTACTTGACTAAAAGTACAAAAGTATTATAGGGCAGAAGTGGGTAATGTATGTTTTTTGTAATAAAGTAACTAGTAAATTAAGTTTTCAAATAATTGTAGTGGAGTAAAAGTATATTTGCCTCTGAGATGTAGGCTAGAGGAGTAAAAGTAAAAGCACAGAATATTGGTAGTACTCCAGTAAAGTAAAAACTGTACACCACTGTATTGTATGTGTGAACATGCGTGCTGTGCGACTCACAGCTGACGTGGTCAGTGTATGTGTAGGGATCTCCCAGGAACTGAGGCAGAGTAACGAGCAGGGAGGCCAGGCTGCAGATCAGAGCTCCTGCTCCGATGAACTTGGGACGGTGAACACGGCTCCCCAAGAAACTCACAAAGATTATGAGCAACAAGCTCCCCACCTGCACATTACATCCAGGAAACAGCCCCAACAAGAGAAATAATTATTCAGAAGGGGGTTCCAATCGCGCCTCTAGCCTATGGCAGGCCAGTCTGGTGCATCTCAGAGGCAGGACAGGTTACAGGAGAAAAGGAGGCACTGGACCAGCTCAGACAGTTTAAGCCCTTATTTTTTGAACAGGGTTCAAGTAATAAAGCGACAACGTTTCAATGTTTCAGTTACATCCTCGTCAGGTCATGAGAAATATTTACTGTATGCTCTGTGAAGGCAAAAAGCGAAACTGAATGCCGGTTCAGCTACAAGCAGGATCTGATGTAGTATAAGGGGGTGGACCATTGCGGACATGGCATAAACATGACCTTGTAGACTAGAGGAATGGTCTGATTTCCAAAAAAATGCTTCTGTGTAAGGATGTCAGAAATTATCGCCCTCCCGATATTATCAGCAGATAATATCATACAAATTAAATATCAGAAAATATCATGCTATTTTACAGACTAAACAAAGATCTACAGCAGAAGAATCAACTTGTTTGTTTGTTTTACTGTCTGTTGTGCATGTGTGAAGTCTGAAGTAGATATACTATGAAAACCTGTATTTCATGTCAGTCACTTCATTAGCCCAGCAACCGGCGAAAACTACAGCTCTCAACAGTTGCGAAATTAAGGCCCTACTGGGGCCCTAACAGGGCTGGCCCGAGGCTCCGCCTGGCCTTACTAATTAGCACACAGAAAACGTCAATTAAAAAAAAAGTTTTTAAAAGAACAAAAAAGTTTCATATATGGGCATTCCCAGACCTGTTGTTTTGACCTTTTAGGCCGGGAAAGGTCGCTTCTCGCCCTCAGGGTGTCTTACTGGTATTGATATTATAGCCATTTTGTTTTATTATATTTCTGATATAGTTTACTTTTGGTGAAACCGTATATATCGGTGTTGATATCGGAATCAGAAATTAAGAGTTGGACAAATATCGAAATCCGACATTGGGGGAAAAAGCCAATATCTAAACATCCCTTATGTGAAATGCCAGAGAGTGCTGTCCCGAGACATCTTGCTCGTAATAATCAAAGAATGTTTGTATGTAACCTAAATTCTTCTCATTGGTGTGTGGGCTAGTGAAGTGTGGAGATAACTAGGGCTCACCTCATTGAAACCAGACAGGAGGCCAGATTCCGTGCTGGAGAACCCATAGCGTCTCTCTATGGTGGGGATGCCACCCTTCATAAAACCAGACACTAACAGCAGAGCCAACTGCAGCAGTCCATGGCAGAAGACAAAGAACTAAACAAAGTGGGGGAGAGAGAAGTCAGATAATTAGAATACTGTATACAATTAATGTAGCTCTGTTATTACATCATCTGTCTATGGTCTCTTAAAACAGCAATTCCCAGAATAAAGTATCTATCTATCTATGAAGAGCATATGTTCTAAATATCCAGTTGACAAACTAGAACATCGTTTTCTTGGGTGCGTTCGGAAATGTGCACTGGGAGCGCACTCACGTATTAGTAATAACGGGCCCTATACAGTATGAGGACAGCAAGTTGCATCGTGTGAAAAAGACATACCTCAAGGCTCTTGAATGGACTGCGACACCCGGCCATCTGTCACACAGATAGATGTGCTTTGTCCGAAATCTGTCGATGACATATACACAATAAGAATATGCTACTAATTATTCTAATGGTAATGAATCTTGTTTCAGTGTGTGACATTGGAATTAACCTTCTTCTCTCAATGTTTAGGGAAAGATTTGCGCATAAAAGCTCAGCCTATGACAGAGTCAATGTTTGATTAACAGAGTTACATATGCTTGACATAGCAGCATTGTATCATGTATGGCAGTAATTATATTATTGCCTGTAACAATGTTACATAATCTAACAATCAATCTGCGTTTCTCTCCCTTCCTCTTTTGACTCTGCCTTGTTTAGATGCCCAATTTTCTACTGTAGGTAGGTGGAAATGGGCTATTGTCTAATATGTCTACGGTAAATTGAAAGTTGTGTTGTGAAGCAAGGAATTCAGGGGAAATTTGAAATCTATTAGAATTCTTTTTTTCCATCCTCACGTCCCTCGATCACGTCATTTCCTTAAGTCTTAGATTGAAATCTGATTGGTTTAATCAAGTCTGAACAGCAAAAAACATGGAAATCAGATTTGAATAACGTTCAGACTCAAAACAAATCTGAATCCAATCTGGAGAGAAAATCGGATTTTGGTTGTATTTGGGCAGCCAGTCTGAACAAGGCCTTAGTCCCTCCCTCCCTGAGGAAGAAGGCGAGGATTAGATGCAGGATCAGGATCTCCTCAGTGGTCAGTTGGAAGTTGGGAACACATTGTGGACACTAGCAGAAGCACTCACCTAATCAACTATGCATGCAACTCGTGGTACATTAGTACCACAAAGGCATTAAAAACGAACTGATGAACTCGCAGGAACTTGCAGACACAGGCACAAAACCAGAAGGATCTCACTGAACCCAGTTTCCGCACAACAATGGGGTCGAATTCGTTTTACTACAGAACGTGGAATGCCCTACCAGCAGTCATATTGTATAAAGTGTGACTCCAGTCCTTACCCTCCTTCAAAACCACACCTACAGGTGCCCTTCCCAAACTGTAAATGGAAAAAAGCCCAGAGGGCTTTTTCTTTTTTGGCTTATCCTTTAAGCATTTTTGTGTATAATAAATCTCTGCCACTGTGTAGTTTTATTTATTTTTAGCAAATTATTAATCAGTATTAAATCAATCAATCAATCAAAATTACACCAAATATCTAGGCTAAAATCTAATCATCTAAAACATTATCTACTGTAATTTAGGTGTCTGCACATAAGGGATTGGCGATCTCCTATATTTTTCGGATGGTCATTTCGGGATGGTCATTGTCTCCACCAGGCCGAAGGCATGGGAAGAGAGTATGTTTCGCACTCCGTCCGTGTGTGTCCTTCCTTCCGTCCTTCCGTCTGTTATAAGCTAATCTCCGGCACCGTTGGCCCGATCCATGCCAAACTGTGCACACACACTCCCTGGATGCCAATGACGAACCTCTGCCCAAAATATTCCTCAACGGCCTGTTATAGTGCCGATTTAGGCAAAACACATTTCTGTAGATAACTCATACACATTTTATCCATACATCACACAATTCGGTATACACTATCTCCATGTGATCAACACAGATCCGCACAATTTCCCATCTTCCATCCTGATTGGCTAAGATTGGCTTCCAAAGCTCACATGATTGGTCCGTTTCGAACAAAATGCCACAAATCACATACAGTGTCCAATTCCCATGAAATTATACACGCACATTTCCACTAGGCTGAGGACGACATGCCACAATTTTCCCCCCCAATCAGCCTCACGGTGGCACTATAACAGGCCAATTCCTGTTTTTACCTATAACTGCATTGACAACTTATGTATGCACTCCCTAGAGGCCATGGAAAAACATTTTCCCTGCATCCCCCCACATCTGCCGGTTATAGCACCACCATGAAGCCGATTTCTGCAAAACACATTGTTTGTTAGTCGCACAGATTTAATCCAAATCTCACGCAAATCGGTACACATCTCTGTCGTCATGTGATCAAGACGAGCATGTTGGATTTATCAGATTCTACACTGATTAGCTAAGATTGCCTTCCAAAGTTTTCAGGAGTAGCCCGTTTTGTACAAAATGCTGCACATGTCCTGCTCATCCAGAATTCTATCCTCAGAGATGCTATGAGTGATCTGGCTCTGCATTTCCTCAACAAAATGAAGAAAATTGTTGCAAGAAACAAACAAACAAAAAAACATGTTTATATTACTCCTAAACATTTTTCCAAACATCACACACACATCAGCTTTCAAAGTTTGCAGGATTGGCCCGTTTTGAACAAAAAGCCTCAAATCATGAGAGTGCAATTTACATGTAATCTTTCACAGACTTTCCTACTAGGATGAGGAATATATCCCACCCTTTTCATTGGCCTGTTTTAGTGCCACCAACAGGTGGATTTTTTAAAAACACATTTTGCCCTGGTGGAGTCCTGTGCCCTGAGGGGCATTTTTTTCTAGTTTTGTTTGAGTTCCTTGTTTGAAAACTTGCTCCTGCCGGGTGGAGACACAGCTGAGTGCCTCTCTCTGCTAGAGTACAGTGCACATTGAATAACATACGTACACATATGAGTAGGTTTAGTACTGTATGTCCTCAGACTCTCCTGACACTGTATACAGTATGTACAGTAGCAATGAATCACATGAATCCTCATAAGCCTCATAAACCATCACGATCAGCTAAGCCTGATCGTGATGAGTGGTGACACAGTTTTGGGTGGATAAGTTAAAAACTTGAATAAACTTTAGGGTAATTTCATTCATTATGCAATGCTGCTGTCTAACAACGTAGCTAAACATATAAATCAAACAGTACAAAAAGTGAAATGTATTGTATATAATGCACGTAACATTTTCTTCTGAGAGCTTCTGAGACCCCCCCCCCCCCCCCCAGTTGCCTGGCACAACAATACATTTACTGACATTAAATGTTAGTTTTATTAGGGTTGTAATTTGGCTGTAGGCCTACAAACCTAATCAAAGTCACAATTGTAGCACCACCAGAAAGAAACAGCTCAATCAGACTCACTTTTGTAGCTTTTTGCAGAGACACCGGTGGTGGTATTGTTTCCCTAGCAGGCTGGCAGCTCCTCCCGTTGTAGCTGTGCTGCTGGACTCAATATGTAAGTGGAGTGGTGGAATTTGAACCCATACTGTATGGTTTGTGAATCAATGGTGCAGGGTGGGCAACCCTTGTTTGGGCACATGATCACATATTTATTTTACAATGCTGACGTCATCAGTGCCACAGTGGAAACCAGCACTTTTTATGTCTTAGTATAGACGCACGTGCACACATGCGCGCTCGCACACACACACACACACACACACACACACACACACACACACACACACACACACGCAAGAATAAGTCAATAACTTTATAACAAAACAAAACAAAGAATGAGTCAATAAATTAATCTGATTAATAAAGGTAGGATAACGTGTTCCTCAGTCATGTTGCAGGTCCCTTGGTGTGATCCATGGTCAGGCAATGCCCTCTTGATTGTTTATTGTATTACTACACATTATGATACGGTTGATGATGCTGCGTTTGGTCGTGTAAATAAACTATTTTCAAATTTTAATTAGACTGATCTATCTTGTCTGTCCATGAATACATACTCTGCTGTTGTTGCGTGTGTTTGTATTTTAGGTTTTCTGTTTTATGTGTTTGTAAAAAATCTAAAATAAAGTACTGATCATAAAAATAAAGGTAGGATAAATTCTGAGTATCTGAAGAGAATAGATTAATGCACATCAACAATAATGTTGTTAATAATGGGGTTTTTTTTTCAATCACCTCAATAGCAGGCAGGCAGGCAGGCAGACAGGCAGGCAGGCAGGCAGACAGACAGGCAGACAGACAGAACCAGCCTTATGGTTAATGTGGTTTAATGAAATTCCTTCATGTCAAGTTAATTATTATTTGAATAAAAAATGTTCTCGTAAGCCTGCCTGAAGCCTTATTGGCTCCGACACAGTTCCAGGGTCAAGGGTTCCAAACCAGTTAGCCTTCTTGTGTTTTGCAGACCAGTCAAAAACAGCACGTACAGTCAGACATTCAGAGGACATTGTTTCCATTGTGGTCCTACTGTAGGCCTATGTATTCAATTCATCAGCAAAGCAACAAAAAAAAGAATATACATCAACGAATACAAAGTGAATGAGACCTTTCTATGGGAAAATGGACTTATCCTTCCTTGTGGTCTCCTAATAGATGATTTTTCAGGCCCGTTTTGAAAGAATCCAGTGATTAACTTTTTTAATGGATGGTGTCAGGGTATTCCACATTTTGGTGGCCATTTATGGGTTAGGGTTGCTTTACAACATGAACAGAGTAGTAGAATGAGAATTGTCCCATGTTTGTTCTATATTTGCGTACTACCAGATCGTTTTAACCGCCTGTAGAATTGTGGCTGTGGGCGTGTCACTCACTTTGGAGAAGTAATTAGTTAGGTGTGAGGGTATTCAGGGCTTTAAACTCTTTAAACTCTGATAGTAACTATCGTACTTTACGACTGCACTGATTAACTGACTTGAATTCATTTTATGACTGTACCATAGGTCGTGTTCTACATAGAACACTATCACTTTCATGGAGTAAACATAATATTCCAATTCATTTAAAATGTTATATATAATTACATTTCATCTAGTAAAACAGTGACAGTCTCTAATGTCTCTCTCTCTCAATGCAGAGGATTCTAACTGTTGCAGTGTTGGTTGGAGGGTGGAGTCGGAGGTGATCAGGGGAAGGGGGAGAGCCGGGAGACAGCTGCCACTATCTCCTCAGTCCTCACACATTATAAAAGACCTGCCCTGTTCATGCTGAGTCGCTTCTTCCACCTGGGCCACATTGCTGGGCCAAGTGGGCCATGTCCACACAAAGAGTAATTTGTTATTTTGTTCATTATGCATTGCTTTACTTTTTAGCAAGTTTGGCAGTTTATGTTTCCCTGATCCATTGAAACAGCTTTTTTGTCATTACTTTCTTTGTAAATAAAATCACACATTTTTTTCTTCCTCTCCCATTTACCCTCTATTTTGTGCCATAATATACTACATGGTAAGAAACTACTTGAAAGCTAAATTTACGTCCGGGGGACGGAAGCCGACGCCTGTCAACAGGGAGTGGATGAAAACGACAATGGATAGGCACATTTTAACATTTAATCCACATTCTCAATAGCAATTCTCAATTTGCCAAGATTTGCAACATTACCAGATTAACAGGTTTATCACACAGGTACTGTACATGATGAGGTTCCATTCCTATGATGTGAATACCCCAACAGATACATTCATACATATTTAGTAACTTTCAGTGCAACTACAGAACCTTACTGCCATTGATACTGACGCACTGACGCATTGATGCACATACTATTGTGCATCAATATAACTCCAAACACTTACTGTACTTTCAAATGACTCATAATGCTGACTGTCTAGTGTTGAAGTTTCAGTTGGGACATTCAATAATATGCAGTATACATTGTGACACATTGTGATTATTGCACTACTTTTTTATTTAGTCATACCTGGTCTGAATAAATGCTATTTGGACTCTGAGCTGGGTGTGCTCGCATACCTTCCACTGTATCATTTATTCACTTTGACTTGCAATAAAAGGTTTACTTATTGGCATTGATTTGGACAGTTATAAATGGCACGTCATTAATAGAACACTGTTTTGAATCTAATACTGTTTACTATTTTAAAATAATCCCCCTTGCGTGAAGTGAGGTCTTATCATCACATTCCAGTCAATCACAATTGGCGTCCTCACTTTTCTGTCCTCACTTTGTGAAGGCTCCTATATTCAGCTATTAGTGTAGATTTTCATCTTACACAAACATTCCCATTGACAATGAATGGAGAATTTACACCATGTGTATATACCACAAAATCCATAGATTATTTTAGCATGGTTGTTTTCGCACTTTACTTACATTATCAGCTGCCTTGTGGCCATATTTTTACAAGCCCAGCCCAGGGGAAAGGAGGGATAGATGGCACACAGTTCATCTCCACAAACAGTAGCTTTAATTGCCCCTGTAATTACCCTGAATTACCCTGTGCACCTGTAAAAAAAATCCCTGGATTCCTTGGAACATCACACTTCTCCCCATGCCCATTTCCAAACGCTTCAAATGTCAGTTTGTACCAACCCAGCCTGGTGGAGAGCAGCCGCTTCGGTTGGTGCTATGTGGTGTGCATGGTTGGTGCTATATGTGGTGTGCATGGTTGGTGCTATATGTGGTGTGCATGGTTGTGCTATGTGGTGTGCATGGTTGGTGCTATATGTGGTGTGCATGTGGGTGTTGGCTGATTTAAGCAGTAGCCTACCACCTGGCCTGAGTTCAAAGTAATTGGACTCTGCACTTGTGGGGCTATGTGGGGATGGCTGATTGCACACACGCGCGCGCGCACACACACACACACACACACACACACACACACACACACACACGAGAACACATAATAATAATACTATTTTTTTTATTTATAACGCACTTTACATTTGAAGCAAATCTCAAAGTGCTACAGGCAGAAAAATGTAAAAGAAAAAAAGAATAAAACAGTTAAAACAGCACACACTTTATGAGCAGTCCAAGTAGCATGACTGTCATTAGCAATAGAGGTTAGGAGTCAAGATATGTAGCATCATCTGTTGTAGTATGTGATCTGTCACTTAATAGCTTCAACCTATAGGCTCTGTAATCCTGAGAGAAAGAAAGAGAACAAAACAAAAGAAAAATGCTCATTATTAGCAGGTTGTTGTTCTTGCTTACTGTAAATTGTTCTGGATTACGGGCCTCTGTTAAATGCTTAAATTGTACATTGTTGATAAAATATTATAAATATATACAGACCTTGCTGTGTGTGTATATATTTAATATTGTTGTGGTTGTTATTAGAGAAAGCAAAAGATGAGTGTTCATTGGTTTATTTTCATTTGCTGCTTTCTTTCGTTTTAACGATTTTAGCATTTTTTGACAGGGGGGCGGGGGCATTCGAACATGGGGCTAAATACATTTAATTTACAAAATGTTATGGCAATTTCTTTAATATTATTTACTATAGTCCTACTAGACCCCAGAAAATTACATCTGGCCACAGAAGATCACAGGATCAACTGAATGTGTAGGAGGATACTGTTCACATTCAACAGATCCTGTGATCTTTTGTGGCCAGATGTAATTTCCTGGGGTCTAGTAGGACTATATTAAAAATAAATAATAATAACAATAAAATCGCTATAGCATTTTGTAAAAAATAAATAGAAATAAACATATTTAGCCCCATGTTGGAATGCCCCCCCCCCCACCCCCCCATTTCAAAAATGTGTAAAATCGCTAAAACGAAAGAAAGCAGCAAATGAAAGAAAATGTGCTCATCTTTTACTTTCTCTAATAACCTAAAACATGAATCTAACGTTGTCCTTTAAGTAAAAGTATCAATAGTGCTGTATAGAAATACTGTTTCTGTAAAAGTCCAGACTTTTAAATGTACTTCAACAAAAGTACAAAAGTATTAGTTTTAAAAATGTACATAAAGTACCAAAAGTAGAAAGTAGTCATTCTGCAAAATGTCCCTTTACAAGTTTTCAAATGTGAGCTTGTAGATCTGCTATTTTTGAAAAATCCTGAAAATGTGGCGCAAATCTTTCAGAGCGTACATTTAACTAAAATCTTTGCTTCTATTTATATTTTGTAATAAATATAAAAAATAATCTGTAAAGTAACTAGTAACTAATGTTTTCAAATAAATGCAGTGGAGGTAAAAGTAGAATATTTGGATCCGAGATGTAGTGGTTCGTAGAAGTTAAAAATATTGGGGAAAAACTCAAGTGCAAATGCCTCAAAATGTTAACGGATGACCAAAACCTACTCAAATTCCCTCAAACGGTTTTTAACATTGTAACATTTTAACATTATTGTAGTAACCATATCAGTGTAAGGCTAATGACATTGAAACACTGCAATACATTGTAATTTTGAAAATTACAATATTGATATAATATGCTATTACAATTTGTAATAGCATTGTAACACTATGTAACTAAATAAATAAATTCCAACTCACCAGTCTGCCAGGTCCACAGGCCGGGGAGAGGCAGGGAGCCAAATCTGTACCTCTCCCCCACGCTGTTCTGAGGAGGAGAGGCAGGGAGCCAAATCTGTACCTCTCCCCCACGCTGTTCTGAGGAGGAGAGGCAGGGAGCCAAATCTGTACCTCTCCCCCACGCTGTTCTGAGGAGGAGAGGCAGGGAGCCAAATCTGTACCTCTCCCCCACGCTGTTCTGAGGAGGAGAGGCAGGGAGCCAAATCTGTACCTCTCCCCCACGCTGTTCTGAGGAGGAGAGGCAGGGAGCCAAATCTGTACCTCTCCCCCACGCTGTTCTGAGGAGGAGAGGCAGGGAGCCAAATCTGTACCTCTCCCCCACGCTGTTCTGAGGAGGGTTCCAGACAAGAGCACCAGGCATCATTCTCCTTTAGAAATAAACAAGAAAAAGGATATATATTAAAAAGAAAAACATCAGACCCGTCTGAAGTGAGTGGTAAAGGAAAGGTACTATGTTTACCCAGGGTAACTGGACTAAGGAAAGGAAAGGTACTACGTTTACCCAGGGTAACTGGACTAAGGAAAGGAAAGGTACTATGTTTACCCAGGGTAACTGGACTAAGGAAAGGAAAGGTACTATGATTACCCAGGGTAAAAAATAATCTGCAAAGTAACTAGTAACTAATGTTTTCAAATAAATGCAGTGGAGGTAAAAGTACAATATTTGGATCCGAGATGTAGTGGTTCGTAGAAGTTAAAAATATTGGGGAAAACCTCAAGTGCAAATGCCTCAAAATGTTAACGGATGACCAAAACCTACTCAAATTCCCTCAAACGGTTTTTAACATTGTAACATTTTAACATTATTGTAGTAACCATAACAGTGTAAGGCTAATGACATTGAAACACTGCAATACATTGTAATATTGTAAATTACAATATTAATATAATATGCTATTACAATTTGTAATAGCATTGTAACACTATAACTAAATAAATAAATTCCAACTCACCAGTCTGCCAGGTCCACAGGCCGGGGAGAGGCAGGGAGCCAAATCTGTACCTCTCCCCCACGCTGTTCTGAGGAGGAGAGGCAGGGAGCCAAATCTGTACCTCTCCCCCACGCTGTTCTGAGGAGGAGAGGCAGGGAGCCAAATCTGTACCTCTCCCCCACGCTGTTCTGAGGAGGAGAGGCAGGGAGCCAAATCTGTACCTCTCCCCAGCAGCCATGGCCCCCACTCCCCCAGCAGCAGTCATGGCCCCCAGGCCCCCCTAGCAGCCATGGCCCCCACGGAGGGGGACTCCGGTCCATCTCTGATGGCAGGGTGATCCGTGCTCGAAGGTCCATGAAAGAATTGTATACTGTACGAAGGGGTTTGCTGGTTGTAGGCTATATCACCCACACTGTACTGTACATAATGCGTCGCATGTCGTTATAGGTGAACAGTACTGTACTGTACATTATGTGTCGCATGTCGTTATAGGTGTACAGTACTGTACTGTACTGTACATAATGCGTCGCATGTCGTTATAGGTGAACAGTACTGTACTGTACTGTACATTATGTGTCGCATGTCGTTATAGGTGAACAGTACTGTACTGTACTGTACATTATGTGTCGCATGTCGTTATAGGTGAACAGTACTGTACTGTACTGTACAAAATGCGTCGCATGTCGTTATAGGTGAACAGTACTGTACTGTACTGTACATTATGTGTCGCATGTCGTTATAGGTGAACAGTGCTGTACTGTACATAATGCGTCGCATGTCGTTATAGGTGAACAGTACTGTACTGTACTGTACATAATGAGTCGCATGTCGTTATAGGTGAACAGTACTGTACTGTACTGTACATAATGCGTCGCATGTCGTTATAGGTGAACAGTACTGTACTGTACTGTACATTATGTGTCGCATGTCGTTATAGGTGAATCACTCTACATCTGAAATCAGGGGGACGAAGCTCAGAGGCGCTGCGAACCCCAAAAGCGGAATCACAAGGATTCCGAAGGACAATTCCAATCTGAATTCAAGGGGACGAAGTGCCTAGGCACTGCGACACCCCAAATGCGGAACCACAGGGATTCCGAAGGATACCGAGGGACATACACAACCCACCGAGACGGTTTAAATGGTTGTATGCGGCACAGACGGGCGAGGACCGAAGTCCAAACGCTCGGCAGCCACATCCAGCCAGGACCAAAGCAGAAGGCGCCCCTCTCCCACTCCCTTACGGGTGTAGGCCAGGACGCCTCTACTTTACTGTGGGGCCTTGAGCCCACGCGGGCCGGGCAAAGAGTGGTTGTACGCCGTGTAGATGGGCGAGGGCCGGAGCCCAGACGCCCGCCGACCAAGCACAACCCGGAACTCTAGATTGGTGGTATATTCCCCTCCTAACGGAGGAGCCTTACCCGAATCGGGTTACGAGCGTAAGGCGTCCCTGCAGAGCCCAAAGGGTTGCAGTGAACGTTAGGTCACCGCACTGCCCTCCAAGAGGGTGCGCCACAAACGTTGCCTGCGATCCGAAGATCCTAGCAAACATGCGGGCTTCATGCGGATTGACACCGTGCTCTTCCCCCCGACCGAAACGAGGCGAACTGCCGATCGAACAAGGCGGACGCCCCCGCACCGACCCCCACGCAAGCCCATGGGTCCCCCACCCGCCATGGCGGGCAGGCGGATCCATGAACGGCATGCCGGATCAAGCAACGAGAGCGCCCCTCGCATCCATCAACAACCCTTGCGGGCACAGTTCGGAAATACCACCAAGAAGGAGCAGAAAGCCCCGCTCCGCACGCAAAGAGCACGGGTCGGGGAACTGCTTAAGGGGCCTTGAGCCCCCGCGGGCCGGGCAAAGACTGGTTGTATGCGGCACAGGCGGGCTCGGCCAACTCGGCAGCCACATCCAACCAGGGAAATTGTCTGACTACGCTGCTTCCCATAAGGGATGGCAATGAAGGTCAAATAATTTAGGCACAAGAAGTTTGAGGTGACCTCATGGGTAGGAGGACACCTGGGACCCGCCGGCCAACGCCGCGCCCGCGAGGGACACTGATCGACAGTAACAGTAAAAGGAGACAGGAAACAGCCGTACTGTACTGTACATTATGTGTCGCATGTCGTAATACCAACCCCAGTACACAGTGTGTTCAGCAAGGCCAGTTGTCGGTGTGGCAGACCTTTCTCCTGTGATGCTTTCTTCTGGGTCCCAGATGTAGTGGTGACGTGTGAAAGAAAGAGACAGATGCTCATTATTAGCTAGTTGTTGTTCTTGCTTACTGTAAATTGTTCTGGATTAAAGGCATCTGTTAAATGCCTAAATTGTAAATTGTACATTGTTGATAAAATAAAAAACATACACCTTGCTGTGTGTGTATATATTTAATATTATTTAATCAACAATGTACAATTTAGGCATTTAGCAGATGCCCTTAATCCAAATAGTATAGGTAATATAGTTACCTTGCCATGATGGGACTCCAAGGAATGATGGGAAATTAAATGAAATTCTTAGATTGTCTTGAAGAAATGAAATTCGTCAATTGTTTTATTGAATGAAACACAAACACACACGCACGCACACACGCACACGTGCATTAACATCCACACCACCACAACGTCCTTATAGCCATGTAGGGTAATACGGTACGGAGCTGCACTAATTAATATCTGTTCATTTATGTCACTAGAAGAGTGACACAAATTCAACGTTTGCCACCTGGAAAGAACTACGAAAAGAGGTTAATCAAACAGAAACTACAACATTTGGACAACCTGGCGGGAAGGAAACAACAAGTTAGGGAAAACTCACACAGCTTCAACAAACACACACACATGCGCGCTCGCTCACACAGACACACAGGGGGGAGCGCCCCCCCACACACACACACACACACACACATACACACCCTTAGGCCCATCACAATTACTACATAAGTATTTGTGATAATTGCAATACTTTTGGGATAATAGTCAAAATCGTTCCCATGTTAAAAAGTAGTGGAAGTGGCAGATCTAGGAGCTCAAAACTGTTTTGATCTCGTAGATCTGATACTTTCACTATTCATGTATGTTTTATTGTAATGTAAATCATTTATGAATACTTGTGACGGGCCTAATGTACCTCAATGTACCAGCTTGTGCGGTACATTTGCATGGGGATTCCAGACAACATAGCGCGCCCACTATCGTTGACCGGGCGGGGAGACCCCCCAGGCATCTCGACCCTATCCCCGGCGTTCGGAGGTCACTCCCCTGGCGTTCCCAAGGAGCATTCCAGACATCAAGGGCAGCCGGCATAATTTTTAAATAATGCCTAAAAATAAATAAATAAACACAAAAAAGGTGTTAAAAACAAGTGTTAGAAATGACTACACCTGTACGTGCCCATCGGCCTACTTGAGAACGATGCAACTAGGGAACCTGATAATACCCGTTGTCAACTTGTCATAGCACCCGTTTTAACGGGTCCCTTTTGTGCCCATACTGTATATGGAGGTCTCTACTGTATCTGTCTGTCTGTGCCTGAAGAGTGCAAACTGACTGTGACAAGTGGTTAACCATTCTGAGTCTGACCGGGAACCCATTTTGGTGTTAGCGCTATGTTATGCTTTAGCTATTGAAAAATAGCAGAACTACAAGCTCATAGCACGCCACCGAGTGGCGCGCTACGAGCTTGTAGGTCTGCTATTTTTGAAAAATCGAAGAACGACTGACATTTTTTTAGAATCTGATCTCAGGTCAGAATGGGTTCATCAGACCAGTGTGTGTCCAGTGGAAACCTCGTATGAATCTGATCTTAGGTCAGAATGGGTTAAGTAATCAATTAGCAGCTGTGGGGTTGCCGTGGCAATCAATTGGCTGAGGCAGAGACTGGCAATTGCACAGGTGAGGGACTTGGGCTCATTAGGTCCACTGGCAGAGCCTGACCAGAGCCTTTTGTGGCGTTTCTGGACAACAGTGTTTGCCACCGACCCCTAATTGCTACTCCACTACATCTCAGAGGCAAATATTATGCTTTTACTCCACTACATTTATTATTATTTTAAATCTCTGAAATGACAATTACAAATAAACTAATAAGACCATTGCTGCGTCTAAAGCAACCAACTATACCAAAGATTATAAAACATTAGCCAAATTGGTAATCACATCAGAAAGGCAAAGATTTAGAAAATAACAGCTCGCAGTGCAAGGTATTGTCACTGCAATGCTGAAAAATACAATATTTCTAACAGCAATGATGAATACTATTAAAAAGTATAAGCAGTGTTGGAATTCTCATTTCTGAGGACAACTTTAGTTTTTTTCAACCAAGGTTCATGTTTTAGGTTGTTATTAGAGAAAGCAAAAGATGAGTGTTCATTGGTTTATTTTCATTTGCTGCTTTCTTTCATTTAAAGATTTTAGCATTTTTTGACAGGGGGGCGGGGGCATTCGAACATGGGGCTAAATACATTTAATTTACAAAATGTTATGGCAATTTCTTTAATATTATTTACTATAGTCCTACTAGACCCCAGAAAATTACATCTGGCCACAGAAGATCACAGGATCAACTGAATGTGTAGGAGGATACTGTTCACATTCAACAGATCCTGTGATCTTTTGTGGCCAGATGTAATTTCCTGGGGTCTAGTAGGACTATATTAAAAATAAATAATAATAACAATAAAATCGCTATAGCATTTTGTAAAAAATAAATAGAAATAAACATATTTAGCCCCATGTTGGATCCGAGATGTAGTGGTTCGTAGAAGTTAAAAATATTGCAAATGCCTCAAAATGTTAACGGATGACCAAAACCTACTCAAATTCCCTCAAACGGTTTTTAACATTGTAACATTTTAACATTATTGTAGTAACCATATCAGTGTAAGGCTAATGACATTGAAACACTGCAATACATTGTAATTTTGAAAATTACAATATTAATATAATATGCTATTACAATTTGTAATAGCATTGTAACACTATGTAACTAAATAAATAAATTCCAACTCACCAGTCTGCCAGGTCCACAGGCCGGGGAGAGGCAGGGAGCCAAATCTGTACCTCTCCCCCACTCTGTTCTGAGGAGGAGAGGCAGGGAGCCAAATCTGTACCTCTCCCCCACGCTGTTCTGAGGAGGAGAGGCAGGGAGCCAAATCTGTACCTCTCCCCCACGCTGTTCTGAGGAGGAGAGGCAGGGAGCCAAATCTGTACCTCTCCCCCACGCTGTTCTGAGGAGGAGAGGCAGGGAGCCAAATCTGTACCTCTCCCCCACGCTGTTCTGAGGAGGAGAGGCAGGGAGCCAAATCTGTACCTCTCCCCCACGCTGTTCTGAGGAGGAGAGGCAGGGAGCCAAATCTGTACCTCTCCCCCACGCTGTTCTGAGGAGGAGAGGCAGGGAGCCAAATCTGTACCTCTCCCCCACGCTGTTCTGAGGAGGGTTTCAGACAAGAGCACCAGGCATCATTCTCATTTAGAAATAAACAAGAAAAAGGATATATATTAAAAAGAAAAACATCAGACCCGTCTGAAGTGAGTGGTAAAGGAAAGGAAAGGTACTATGTTTACCCAGGGTAACTGGACTAAGGAAAGGAAAGGTACTACGTTTACCCAGGGTAACTGGACTAAGGAAAGGAAAGGTACTATGTTTACCCAGGGTAACTGGACTAAGGAAAGGAAAGGTACTATGATTACCCAGGGTAAAAAAGAATCTGCAAAGTAACTAGTAACTAATGTTTTCAAATAAATGCAGTGGAGGTAAAAGTAGAATATTTGGATCCGAGATGTAGTGGTTCGTAGAAGTTAAAAATATTGGGGAAAACCTCAAGTGCAAATGCCTCAAAATGTTAACGGATGACCAAAACCTACTCAAATTCCCTCAAACGGTTTTTAACATTGTAACATTATTGTAGTAACCATAACAGTGTAAGGCTAATGACATTGAAACACTGCAATACATTGTAATATTGTAAATTACAATATTAATATAATATGCTATTACAATTTGTAATAGCATTGTAACACTATAACTAAATAAATAAATTCCAACTCACCAGTCTGCCAGGTCCACAGGCCGGGGAGAGGCAGGGAGCCAAATCTGTACCTCTCCCCCACGCTGTTCTGAGGAGGAGAGGCAGGGAGCCAAATCTGTACCTCTCCCCCACGCTGTTCTGAGGAGGAGAGGCAGGGAGCCAAATCTGTACCTCTCCCCCATGCTGTTCTGAGGAGGAGAGGCAGGGAGCCAAATCTGTACCTCTCCCCAGCAGCCATGGCCCCCACTCCCCCAGCAGCAGTCATGGCCCCCAGGCCCCCCTAGCAGCCATGGCCCCCAGGGAGGGGGACTCCGGTCCATCTCTGATGGATGTCGTTATAGGTGAACAGTACTGTACTGTACTGTACATTATGTGTCGCATGTCGTTATAGGTGAACAGTACTGTACTGTACTGTACATAATGCGTCGCATGTCGTTATAGGTGAACAGTACTGTACTGTACTGTACATTATGTGTCGCATGTCGTTATAGGTGAACAGTACTGTACTGTACTGTACATAATGCGTCGCATGTCGTTATAGGTGAACAGTACTGTACTGTACATAATGCGTCGCATGTCGTTATAGGTGAACAGTACTGTACTGTACTGTACATAATGCGTCGCATGTCGTTATAGGTGAACAGTACTGTACTGTACTGTAGATTATGTGTCGCATGTCGTTATAGGTGAACAGTACTGTACTGTACATAATGCGTCGCATGTCGTTATAGGTGAACAGTACTGTACTGTACTGTACATTATGTGTCGCATGTCGTTATAGGTGAACAGTACTGTACTGTACATAATGCGTCGCATGTCGTTATAGGTAAACAGTACTGTACTGTACATTATGTGTCGCATGTCGTTATAGGTGAACAGTACTGTACTGTACATAATGCGTCACATGTCGTTATAGGTGAACAGTACTGTACTGTACATAATGCGTCGCATGTCGTTATAGGTGAACAGTACTGTACTGTACTGTACATTATGTGTTGCATGTCGTTATAGGTGAACAGTACTGTACTGTACATTATGTGTCGCATGTCGTTATAGGTGAACAGTACTGTACTGTACTGTACATAATGCGTCGCATGTCGTTATAGGTGAACAGTACTGTACTGTACTGTACTGTACATTATGTGTCGCATGTCGTTATAGGTGAACAGTACTGTACTGTACTGTACATAATGCGTCGCATGTCGTTATAGGTGAACAGTACTGTACTGTACTGTACATAATGCGTCGCATGTCGTTATAGGTGAACAGTACTGTACTGTACTGTACATTATGTGTCGCATGTCGTTATAGGTGAACAGTACTGTACTGTACTGTACATTATGTGTCGCATGTCGTTATAGGTGAAAAGTACTGTACTGTACTGTACATAATGCGTCGCATGTCGTTATAGGTGAACAGTACTGTACTGTACTGTACATTATGTGTCGCATGTCGTTATAGGTGAACAGTACTGTACTGTACTGTACATAATGCGTCGCATGTCGTTATAGGTGAACAGTACTGTACTGTACTGTACATTATGTGTCGCATGTCGTTATAGGTGAACAGTGCTGTACTGTACATAATGCGTCGCATGTCGTTATAGGTGAACAGTACTGTACTGTACTGTACATAATGCGTCGCATGTCGTTATAGGTGAACAGTACTGTACTGTACTGTACATAATGCGTCGCATGTCGTTATAGGTGAACAGTACTGTACTGTACATTATGTGTCGCATGTCGTTATAGGTGAACAGTACTGTACTGTACTGTACATCATGCGTCGCATGTTGTTATAGGTGAACAGTACTGTACTGTACTGTACATTATGTGTCGCATGTCGTTATAGGTGAACAGTACTGTACTGTACTGTTATAGGTGAACAGTACTGTACTGTACTGTACATAATGCGTCGCATGTTGTTATAGGTGAACTGTACTGTACTGTACATTATGTGTCGCATGTCGTTATAGGTGAACAGTACTGTACTGTACTGTACATTATGTGTCGCATGTCGTTATAGGTGAACAGTACTGTACTGTACATAATGCGTCGCATGTCGTTATAGGTGAACAGTACTGTACTGTACTGTACATTATGTGTCGCATGTCGTTATAGGTGAACAGTACTGTACTGTACTGTACATAATGCGTCGCATGTCGTTATAGGTGAACAGTACTGTACTGTACTGTACATAATGCGTCGCATGTCGTTATAGGTGAACAGTACTGTACTGTACTGTACATTATGCGTCGCATGTCGTTATAGGTGAACAGTACTGTACTGTACATAATGCGTCGCATGTCGTTATAGGTGAACAGTACTGTACTGTACTGTACATTATGTGTCGCATGTCGTTATAGGTGAACAGTACTGTACTGTACTGTACATTATGTGTCGCATGTCGTTATAGGTGAACAGTACTGTACTGTACTGTACTGTACATAATGCGTCGCATGTCGTTATAGGTGAACAGTACTGTACTGTACTGTACATAATGCGTCGCATGTCGTTATAGGTGAACAGTACTGTACTGTACTGTACATTATGTGTCGCATGTCGTTATAGGTGAACAGTACTGTACTGTACTGTACATAATACGTCGCATGTCGTTATAGGTGAACAGTACTGTACTGTACATTATGTGTCGCATGTCGTTATAGGTGAACAGTGCTGTACTGTACATAATGCGTCGCATGTCGTTATAGGTGAACAGTACTGTACTGTACATAATGCGTCGCATGTCGTTATAGGTGAACAGTACTGTACTGTACTGTACATTATGTGTCGCATGTCGTTATAGGTGAACAGTACTGTACTGTACTGTACTGTACATAATGCGTCGCATGTCGTTATAGGTGAACAGTACTGTACTGTACTGTACATTATGTGTCGCATGTCGTTATAGGTGAACAGTACTGTACTGTACTGTACATTATGTGTCGCATGTCGTTATAGGTGAACAGTACTGTACTGTACTGTACATAATGCGTCGCATGTCGTTATAGGTGAACAGTACTGTACTGTACATAATGCGTCGCATGTCGTTATAGGTGAACAGTACTGTACTGTACTGTACATAATGCGTCGCATGTCGTTATAGGTGAACAGTACTGTACTGTACTGTACATTATGTGTCGCATGTCGTTATAGGTGAACAGTACTGTACTGTACATAATGCGTCGCATGTCGTTATAGGTGAACAGTACTGTACTGTACTGTACATTATGTGTCGCATGTATTTATAGGTGAACAGTACTGTACTGTACTGTACATAATGCGTCGCATGTCGTTATAGGTGAACAGTACTGTACTGTACTGTACATTATGTGTCGCATGTCGTTATAGGTGAACAGTACTGTACTGTACATTATGTGTCGCATGTCGTTATAGGTGAACAGTACTGTACTGTACTGTACATAATGCGTCGCATGTCGTTATAGGTGAACAGTACTGTACTGTACATAATGCGTCGCATGTCGTTATAGGTGAACAGTACTGTACTGTACATTATGTGTCGCATGTCGTTATAGGTGAACAGTACTGTACTGTACTGTACATAATGCGTCGCATGTCGTTATAGGTGAACAGTACTGTACTGTACTGTACATTATGTGTCGCATGTCGTTATAGGTGAACAGTACTGTACTGTACTGTACATAATGCGTCGCATGTCGTTATAGGTGAACAGTACTGTACTGTACTGTACATTATGTGTCGCATGTCGTTATAGGTGAACAGTACTGTACTGTACTGTACATTATGTGTGGCATGTCGTTATAGGTGAACAGTACTGTACTGTACTGTACATAATGCGTCGCATGTCGTTATAGGTGAACAGTACTGTACTGTACATAATGCGTCGCATGTCGTTATAGGTGAACAGTACTGTACTGTACTGTACATAATGCGTCGCATGTCGTTATAGGTGAACAGTACTGTACTGTACTGTACTGTACATTATGTGTCGCATGTCGTTATAGGTGAACAGTACTGTACTGTACTGTACATAATGCGTCGCATGTCGTTATAGGTGAACAGTACTGTACTGTACATTATGTGTCGCATGTCGTTATAGGTGAACAGTACTGTACTGTACATTATGTGTCGCATGTCGTTATAGGTGAACAGTACTGTACATTATGTGTCGCATGTCGTTATAGGTGAACAGTACTGTACTGTACTGTACATAATGCGTCGCATGTCGTTATAGGTGAACAGTACTGTACTGTACTGTACATAATGCGTCGCATGTCGTTATAGGTGAACAGTACTGTACTGTACTGTACATAATGCGTCGCATGTCGTTATAGGTGAACAGTACTGTACTGTACTGTACATTATGTGTCGCATGTCGTTATAGGTGAATCACTCTACATCTGAAATCAGGGGGACGAAGCTCAGAGGCGCTGCGAACCCCAAAAGCGGAATCACAAGGATTCCGAAGGACAATTCCAATCTGAATTCAAGGGGACGAAGTGCCTAGGCACTGCGACACCCCAAATGCGGAACCACAGGGATTCCGAAGGATACCGAGGGACATACACAACCCACCGAGACGGTTTAAATGGTTGTATGCGGCACAGACGGGCGAGGACCGAAGTCCAAACGCTCGGCAGCCACATCCAGCCAGGACCCAAGCAGAAGGCGCCCCTCTCCCACTCCCTTACGGGTGTAGGCCAGGACGCCTCTACTTTACTGTGGGGCCTTGAGCCCACGCGGGCCGGGCAAAGAGTGGTTGTACGCAGTGTAGATGGGCGAGGGCCGGAGCCCAGACGCCTGCCGACCAAGCACAACCCGGAACTCTAGATTGGTGGTATATTCCCCTCCTAACGGAGGAGCCTTACCCGAATCGGGTTACGAGCGTAAGGCGTCCCTGCAGAGCCCAAAGGGTTGCAGTGAACGTTAGGTCACCGCACTGCCCTCCAAGAGGGTGCGCCACAAACGTTGCCTGCGATCCGAAGATCCTAGCAAACATGCGGGCTTCATGCGGATTGACACCGTGCTCTTCCCCCCGACCGAAACGAGGCGAACTGCCGATCGAACAAGGCGGACGCCCCCGCACCGACCCCCACGCAAGCCCATGGGTCCCCCACCCGCCATGGCGGGCAGGCGGATCCATGAACGGCATGCCGGATCAAGCAACGAGAGCGCCCCTCGCATCCATCAACAACCCTTGCGGGCACAGTTCGGAAATACCACCAAGAAGGAGCAGAAAGCCCCGCTCCGCACCCAAAGAGCACGGGTCGGGGAACTGCTTAAGGGGCCTTGAGCCCCCGCGGGCCGGGCAAAGACTGGTTGTATGCGGCACAGGCGGGCTCGGCCAACTCGGCAGCCACATCCAACCAGGGAAATTGTCTGACTACGCTGCTTTCCATAAGGGATGGCAATGAAGGTCAAATAATTTAGGCACAAGAAGTTTGAGGTGACCTCATGGGTAGGAGGACACCTCGGACCCGCCGGCCACCGCCACGCCCGCGAGGGACACTGATCGACTGATCGACAGTAACAGTAAAAGGAGACAGGAAACAGCCGTACTGTACTGTACATTATGTGTTGCATGTCGTTATAGGTGAGCCGTACTGTACTGTACTGTACTGTACTGTACTGTACATTATGTGTTGCATGTCGTTATAGGTGAGACGTAATGTACTGTACTGTACATTATGTGTCGCATGTCATTATAGGTGAACAGTACTGTACTGTACTGTACATAATGCGTCGCATGTCGTTATAGGTGAACAGTACTGTACTGTACTGTACATTATGTGTCGCATGTCGTTATAGGTGAACAGTACTGTACTGTACTGTACATAATGCGTCGCATGTCGTTATAGGTGAACAGTACTGTACTGTACTGTACATTATGTGTCGCATGTCGTTATAGGTGAACAGTACTGTACTGTACTGTACATAATGCGTCGCATGTCGTTATAGGTGAACAGTACTGTACTGTACATTATGTGTCGCATGTCGTTATAGGTGAACAGTACTGTACTGTACTGTACATAATGCGTCGCATGTCGTTATAGGTGAACAGTACTGTACTGTACATAATGCGTCGCATGTCGTTATAGGTGAACAGTACTGTACTGTACTGTACATAATGCGTCGCATGTCGTTATAGGTGAACAGTACTGTACTGTACTGTACATTATGTGTCGCATGTCGTTATAGGTGAACAGTACTGTACTGTACTGTACTGTACATAATGCGTCGCATGTCGTTATAGGTGAACAGTACTGTACTGTACATAATGCGTCGCATGTCGTTATAGGTGAACAGTACTGTACTGTACTGTACATAATGCGTCGCATGTCGTTATAGGTGAACAGTACTGTACTGTACTGTACATTATGTGTCGCATGTCGTTATAGGTGAACAGTACTGTACTGTACTGTACATAATGCGTCGCATGTAGTTATAGGTGAACAGTACTGTACTGTACAGTACATTATGTGTCGCATGTCGTTATAGGTGAACAGTGCTGTACTGTACATAATGCGTCGCATGTCGTTATAGGTGAACAGTACTGTACTGTACATAATGAGTCGCATGTCGTTATAGGTGAACAGTACTGTACTGTACATAATGCGTCGCATGTCGTTATAGGTGAACAGTACTGTACTGTACTGTACATTATGTGTCGCATGTCGTTATAGGTGAACAGTACTGTACTGTACTGTACATTATGCGTCGCATGTCGTTATAGGTGAACAGTACTGTACTGTACTGTACATTATGTGTCGCATGTCGTTATAGGTGAATCACTCTACATCTGAAACAGGGGGACGAAGCTCAGAGGCGCTGCGAACCCCAAAAGCGGAATCACAAGGATTCCGAAGGACAATTCCAATCTGAATTCAAGGGGACGAAGTGCCTAGGCACTGCGACACCCCAAATGCGGAACCACAGGGATTCCGAAGGATACCGAGGGACATACACAACCCACCGAGACGGTTTAAATGGTTGTATGCGGCACAGACGGGCGAGGACCGAAGTCCAAACGCTCGGCAGCCACATCCAGCCAGGACCCAAGCAGAAGGCGCCCCTCTCCCACTCCCTTACGGGTGTAGGCCAGGACGCCTCTACTTTACTGTGGGGCCTTGAGCCCACGCGGGCCGGGCAAAGAGTGGTTGTACGCAGTGTAGATGGGCGAGGGCCGGAGCCCAGACGCCCGCCGACCAAGCACAACCCGGAACTCTAGATTGGTGGTATATTCCCCTCCTAACGGAGGAGCCTTACCCGAATCGGGTTACGAGCGTAAGGCGTCCCTGCAGAGCCCAAAGGGTTGCAGTGAACGTTAGGTCACCGCACTGCCCTCCAAGAGTCATTATAGGTGAACAGTACTGTACTGTACTGTACATAATGCGTCGCATGTCGTTATAGGTGAACAGTACTGTACTGTACTGTACATTATGTGTCGCATGTCGTTATAGGTGAACAGTACTGTACTGTACTGTACATAATGCGTCGCATGTTGTTATAGGTGAACAGTACTGTACTGTACATTATGTGTCGCATGTCGTTATAGGTGAACAGTACTGTACTGTACTGTACATTATGTGTCGCATGTCGTTATAGGTGAACAGTACTGTACTGTACTGTACATAATGCGTCGCATGTCGTTATAGGTGAACAGTACTGTACTGTACATAATGCGTCGCATGTCGTTATAGGTGAACAGTACTGTACTGTACTGTACATAATGCGTTGCATGCCGTTATAGGTGAACAGTACTGTACTGTACTGTACATTATGTGTCGCATGTCGTTATAGGTGAACAGTACTGTACTGTACTGTACATTATGTGTCGCATGTCGTTATAGGTGAACAGTACTGTACTGTACTGTACATAATGCGTCGCATGTCGTTATAGGTGAACAGTACTGTACTGTACTGTACATAATGCGTCGCATGTCGTTATAGGTGAACAGTACTGTACTGTACTGTACATTATGTGTCGCATGTCGTTATAGGTGAACTGTACTGTACTGTACATAATGCGTCTTATGTCGTTATAGGTGAACAGTACTGTACTGTACATTATGTGTTGCATGTCGTTATAGGTGAACAGTGCTGTACTGTACATAATGCGTCGCATGTCGTTATAGGTGAACAGTACTGTACTGTACTGTACATAATGCGTCGCATGTCGTTATAGGTGAACAGTGCTGTACTGTACATAATGCGTCGCATGTCGTTATAGGTGAACAGTACTGTACTGTACTGTACATAATGCGTCGCATGTCGTTATAGGTGAACAGTACTGTACTGTACTGTACATAATGCGTCGCATGTCGTTATAGGTGAACAGTACTGTACTGTACTGTACATTATGTGTCGCATGTCGTTATAGGTGAACAGTACTGTACTGTACTGTACATAATGCGTCGCATGTCGTTATAGGTGAACAGTACTGTACTGTACTGTACATAATGCGTCGCATGTCGTTATAGGTGAACAGTACTGTACTGTACTGTACATTATGTGTCGCATGTCGTTATAGGTGAACTGTACTGTACTGTACATAATGCGTCTTATGTCGTTATAGGTGAACAGTACTGTACTGTACATTATGTGTTGCATGTCGTTATAGGTGAACAGTGCTGTACTGTACATAATGCGTCGCATGTCGTTATAGGTGAACAGTACTGTACTGTACTGTACATAATGCGTCGCATGTCGTTATAGGTGAACAGTGCTGTACTGTACATAATGCGTCGCATGTCGTTATAGGTGAACAGTACTGTACTGTACTGTACATAATGCGTCGCATGTCGTTATAGGTGAACAGTACTGTACTGTACTGTACATAATGCGTCGCATGTCGTTATAGGTGAACAGTACTGTACTGTACTGTACATAATGCGTCGCATGTCGTTATAGGTGAACAGTACTGTACTGTACTGTACATTATGTGTCGCATGTCGTTATAGGTGAATCACTCTACATCTGAAATCAGGGGGACGAAGCTCAGAGGCGCTGCGAACCCCAAAAGCGGAATCACAAGGATTCCGAAGGACAATTCCAATCTGAATTCAAGGGGACGAAGTGCCTAGTAGGCACTGCGACACCCCAAATGCGGAACCACAGGGATTCCGAAGGATACCGAGGGACATACACCACCCACCGAGACGGTTTAAATGGTTGTATGCGGCACAGACGGGCGAGGACCGAAGTCCAAACGCTCGGCAGCCACATCCAGCCAGGACCAAAGCAGAAGGCGCCCCTCTCCCACTCCCTTACGGGTGTAGGCCAGGACGCCTCTACTTTACTGTGGGGCCTTGAGCCCACGCGGGCCGGGCAAAGAGTGGTTGTACGCAGTGTAGATGGGCGAGGGCCGGAGCCCAGACGCCCGCCGACCAAGCACAACCCGGAACTCTAGATTGGTGATATATTCCCCTCCTAACGGAGGAGCCTTACCCGAATCGGGTTACGAGCGTAAGGCGTCCCTGCAGAGCCCAAAGGGTTGCAGTGAACGTTAGGTCACCGCACTGCCCTCCAAGAGTCATTATAGGTGAACAGTACTGTACTGTACTGTACATAATGCGTCGCATGTCGTTATAGGTGAACAGTACTGTACTGTACTGTACATTATGTGTCGCATGTCGTTATAGGTGAACAGTACTGTACTGTACTGTACATAATGCGTCGCATGTCATTATAGGTGAACAGTACTGTACTGTACTGTACATTATGTGTCGCATGTCGTTATAGGTGAACAGTACTGTACTGTACTGTACATTATGTGTCGCATGTCGTTATAGGTGAACAGTACTGTACATAATGCGTCGCATGTCGTTATAGGTGAACAGTACTGTACTGTACATAATGCGTCGCATGTCGTTATAGGTGAACAGTACTGTACTGTACTGTACATAATGCGTCGCATGTCGTTATAGGTGAACAGTACTGTACTGTACTGTACATTATGTGTCGCATGTCGTTATAGGTGAACAGTACTGTACTGTACTGTACATAATGCGTCGCATGTCGTTATAGGTGAACAGTACTGTACTGTACTGTACATTATGTGTCGCATGTCGTTATAGGTGAACAGTACTGTACTGTACTGTACATAATGCGTCGCATGTCGTTATAGGTGAACAGTACTGTACTGTACATTATGTGTCGCATGTCGTTATAGGTGAACAGTACTGTACTGTACTGTACATAATGCGTCGCATGTCGTTATAGGTGAACAGTACTGTACTGTACATTATGTGTCGCATGTCGTTATAGGTGAACAGTACTGTACTGTACTGTACATAATGCGTCGCATGTCGTTATAGGTGAACAGTACTGTACTGTACTGTACATTATGTGTTGCATGTCGTTATAGGTGAACAGTACTGTACTGTACTGTACATAATGCGTCGCATGTCGTTATAGGTGAACAATACTGTACTGTACTGTACATTATGTGTCGCATGTCGTTATAGGTGAACAGTACTGTACTGTACATAATGCGTCGCATGTCGTTATAGGTGAACAGTACTGTACTGTACATTATGTGTCGCATGTCGTTATAGGTGAACAGTACTGTACTGTACTGTACATTATGTGTCGCATGTCGTTATAGGTGAACAGTACTGTTTTGTACTGTACATTATGTGTCGCATGTCGTTATAGGTGAACAGTACTGTACTGTACTGTACATAATGCGTCGCATGTCGTTATAGGTGAACAGTACTGTACTGTACTGTACATTATGTGTCGCATGTCGTTATAGGTGAACAGTACTGTACTGTACTGTACATTATGTGTCGCATGTCGTTATAGGTGAACAGTACTGTACTGTACTGTACATAATGCGTCGCATGTCGTTATAGGTGAACAGTACTGTACTGTACTGTACATAATGCGTCGCATGTCGTTATAGGTAAACAGTACTGTACTGTACTGTACATTATGTGTCGCATGTCGTTATAGGTGAACAGTACTGTACTGTACATAATGCGTCGCATGTCGTTATAGGTGAACAGTACTGTACTGTACATTATGTGTCGCATGTCGTTATAGGTGAACAGTGCTGTACTGTACATAATGCGTCGCATGTCGTTATAGGTGAACAGTACTGTACTGTACTGTACTGTACATAATGCGTCGCATGTCGTTATAGGTGAACAGTACTGTACTGTACTGTACATTATGTGTCGCATGTCGTTATAGGTGAACAGTACTGTACTGTACTGTACATAATGCGTCGCATGTCGTTATAGGTGAACAGTACTGTACTGTACATTATGTGTCGCATGTCGTTATAGGTGAACAGTACTGTACTGTACATAATGCGTCGCATGTCGTTATAGGTGAACAGTACTGTACTGTACTGTACATAATGCGTCGCATGTCGTTATAGGTGAACAGTACTGTACTGTACATTATGTGTCGCATGTCGTTATAGGTGAACAGTGCTGTACTGTACATAATGCGTCGCATGTCGTTATAGGTGAACAGTACTGTACTGTACTGTACTGTACATAATGCGTCGCATGTCGTTATAGGTGAACAGTACTGTACTGTACTGTACATTATGTGTCGCATGTCGTTATAGGTGAACAGTACTGTACTGTACTGTACATAATGCGTCGCATGTCGTTATAGGTGAACAGTACTGTACTGTACATTATGTGTCGCATGTCGTTATAGGTGAACAGTACTGTACTGTACATAATGCGTCGCATGTCGTTATAGGTGAACAGTACTGTACTGTACTGTACATTATGTGTCGCATGTCGTTATAGGTGAACAGTACTGTACTGTACTGTACATAATGCGTCGCATGTCGTTATAGGTGAACAATACTGTACTGTAAATTATGTGTCGCATGTCGTTATAGGTGAACAGTACTGTACTGTACATTATGTGTCGCATGTCGTTATAGGTGAACAGTACTGTACTGTACTGTACATTATGTGTCGCATGTCGTTATAGGTGAACAGTACTGTACTGTACTGTACATAATGCGTCGCATGTCGTTATAGGTGAACAGTACTGTACTGTACATTATGTGTCGCATGTCGTTATAGGTGAACAGTACTGTACTGTACTGTACATTATGTGTCGCATGTCGTTATAGGTGAACAGTACTGTACTGTACTGTACATTATGTGTCGCATGTCGTTATAGGTGAACAGTACTGTACTGTACTGTACATAATGCGTCGCATGTCGTTATAGGTGAACAGTACTGTACTGTACTGTACATTATGTGTCGCATGTCGTTATAGGTGAACAGTACTGTACTGTACTGTACATTATGTGTCGCATGTCGTTATAGGTGAACAGTACTGTACTGTACATAATGCGTCGCATGTCGTTATAGGTGAACAGTACTGTACTGTACTGTACATAATGCGTCGCATGTCGTTATAGGTGAACAGTACTGTACTGTACTGTACATTATGTGTCGCATGTCGTTATAGGTGAACAGTACTGTACTGTACATAATGCGTCGCATGTCGTTATAGGTGAACAGTACTGTACTGTACATTATGTGTCGCATGTCGTTATAGGTGAACAGTGCTGTACTGTACATAATGCGTCGCATGTCGTTATAGGTGAACAGTACTGTACTGTACTGTACATAATGCGTCGCATGTCGTTATAGGTGAACAGTACTGTACTGTACATTATGTGTCGCATGTCGTTATAGGTGAACAGTGCTGTACTGTACATAATGCGTCGCATGTCGTTATAGGTGAACAGTACTGTACTGTACTGTACTGTACATAATGCGTCGCATGTCGTTATAGGTGAACAGTACTGTACTGTACTGTACATTATGTGTCGCATGTCGTTATAGGTGAACAGTACTGTACTGTACTGTACATAATGCGTCGCATGTCGTTATAGGTGAACAGTACTGTACTGTACATTATGTGTCGCATGTCGTTATAGGTGAACAGTACTGTACTGTACATAATGCGTCGCATGTCGTTATAGGTGAACAGTACTGTACTGTACTGTACATTATGTGTCGCATGTCGTTATAGGTGAACAGTACTGTACTGTACTGTACATAATGCGTCGCATGTCGTTATAGGTGAACAATACTGTACTGTAAATTATGTGTCGCATGTCGTTATAGGTGAACAGTACTGTACTGTACATTATGTGTCGCATGTCGTTATAGGTGAACAGTACTGTACTGTACTGTACATTATGTGTCGCATGTCGTTATAGGTGAACAGTACTGTACTGTACTGTACATAATGCGTCGCATGTCGTTATAGGTGAACAGTACTGTACTGTACATTATGTGTCGCATGTCGTTATAGGTGAACAGTACTGTACTGTACTGTACATTATGTGTCGCATGTCGTTATAGGTGAACAGTACTGTACTGTACTGTACATTATGTGTCGCATGTCGTTATAGGTGAACAGTACTGTACTGTACTGTACATAATGCGTCGCATGTCGTTATAGGTGAACAGTACTGTACTGTACTGTACATTATGTGTCGCATGTCGTTATAGGTGAACAGTACTGTACTGTACTGTACATTATGTGTCGCATGTCGTTATAGGTGAACAGTACTGTACTGTACATAATGCGTCGCATGTCGTTATAGGTGAACAGTACTGTACTGTACTGTACATAATGCGTCGCATGTCGTTATAGGTGAACAGTACTGTACTGTACTGTACATTATGTGTCGCATGTCGTTATAGGTGAACAGTACTGTACTGTACATAATGCGTCGCATGTCGTTATAGGTGAACAGTACTGTACTGTACATTATGTGTCGCATGTCGTTATAGGTGAACAGTGCTGTACTGTACATAATGCGTCGCATGTCGTTATAGGTGAACAGTACTGTACTGTACTGTACATAATGCGTCGCATGTCGTTAAAGGTGAACAGTACTGTACTGTACTGTACATAATGCGTCGCATGTCGTTATAGGTGAACAGTACTGTACTGTACTGTACATTATGTGTCGCATGTCGTTATAGGTGAACAGTACTGTACTGTACTGTACATTATGTGTCGCATGTCGTTATAGGTGAATCACTCTACATCTGAAATCAGGGGGACGAAGCTCAGAGGCGCTGCGAACCCCAAAAGCGGAATCACAAGGATTCCGAAGGACAATTCCAATCTGAATTCAAGGGGACGAAGTGCCTAGGCACTGCGACACCCCAAATGCGGAACCACAGGGATTCCGAAGGATACCGAGGGACATACACAACCCACCGAGACGGTTTAAATGGTTGTATGCGGCACAGACGGGCGAGGACCGAAGTCCAAACGCTCGGCAGCCACATCCAGCCAGGACCAAAGCAGAAGGCGCCCCTCTCCCACTCCCTTACGGGTGTAGGCCAGGACGCCTCTACTTTACTGTTGGGCCTTGAGCCCAAGCGGGCCGGGCAAAGAGTGGTTGTACGCAGTGTAGATGGGCGAGGGCCGGAGCCCAGACGCCCGCCGACCAAGCACAACCCGGAACTCTAGATTGGTGGTATATTCCCCTCCTAACGGAGGAGCTTTACCCGAATCGGGTTACGAGCGAAAGGCGTCCCTGCAGAGCCCAAAGGGTTGCAGTGAACGTTAGGTCACCGCACATTATGTGTCGCATGTCGTTATAGACGGGCGAGGACCGAAGTCCAAACGCTCGGCAGCCACATCCAGCCAGGACCAAAGCAGAAGGCGCCCCTCTCCCACTCTCTTACGGGTGTAGGCCAGGACGCCTCTACTTTACTGTGGGGCCTTGAGCCCACGCGGGCCGGGCAAAGAGTGGTTGTACGCAGTGTAGATGGGCGAGGGCCGGAGCCCAGACGCCCGCCGACCAAGCACAACCCGGAACCCTAGATTGGTGGTAAATTCCCCTCCTAACGGAGGAGCCTTACCCGAATCGGGTTACGAGCGTAAGGCGTCCCTGCAGAGCCCAAAGGGTTGCAGTGAACGTTAGGTCACCGCACTGCCCTCCAAGAGGTTGCGCCACAAACGTTGCCTGCGATCCGAAGATCCTAGCAAACATGCGGGCTTCATGCGGATTGACACCGTGCTCTTCCCCCCGACCGAAACGAGGCGAACTGCCGATCGAACAAGGCGGACGCCCCCGCACCGACCCCCACGCAAGCCCATGGGTCCCCCACCCGCCATGGCGGGCAGGCGGATCCATGAACGGCATGCCGGATCAAGCAACGAGAGCGCCCCTCGCATCCATCAACAACCCTTGCGGGCACAGTTCGGAAATACCACCAAGAAGGAGCAGAAAGCCCCGCTCCGCACCCAAAGAGCACGGGTCGGGGAACTGCTTAAGGGGCCTTGAGCCCCCGCGGGCCGGGCAAAGACTGGTTGTATGCGGCACAGGCGGGCTCGGCCAACTCGGCAGCCACATCCAACCAGGGAAATTGTCTGACTACGCTGCTTCCCATAAGGGATGGCAATGAAGGTCAAATAATTTAGGCACAAGAAGTTTGAGGTGACCTCATGGGTAGGAGGACACCTCGGACCCGCCGGCCACCGCCGCGCCCGCGAGGGACACTGATCGACAGTAACAGTAAAAGGAGACAGGAAACAGCCGTACTGTACTGTACATTATGTGTTGCATGTCGTTATAGGTGAGCCGTACTGTACTGTACTGTACATTATGTGTCGCATGTCGTTATAGGTGAGACGTAATGTACTGTACTGTACATTATGTGTCGCATGTCATTATAGGTGAACAGTACTGTACTGTACTGTACATAATGCGTCGAAATGTCGTTATAGGTGAACAGTACTGTACTGTACTGTACATTATGTGTCGCATGTCGTTATAGGTGAACAGTACTGTACTGTACTGTACTGTACATAATGCGTCGCATGTCGTTATAGGTGAACAGTACTGTACTGTACATTATGTGTCGCATGTCGTTATAGGTGAACAGTACTGTACTGTACTGTACATTATGTGTCGCATGTCGTTATAGGTGAACAGTACTGTACTGTACTGTACATAATGCGTCGCATGTCGTTATAGGTGAACAGTACTGTACTGTACATAATGTGTCGCATGTCGTTATAGGTGAACAGTACTGTACTGTACTGTACATAATGCGTCGCATGTCGTTATAGGTGAACAGTACTGTACTGTACATAATGCGTCGCATGTCGTTATAGGTGAACAGTACTGTACTGTACTGTACATAATGCGTCGCATGTCGTTATAGGTGAACAGTACTGTACTGTACTGTACATTATGTGTTGCATGTCGTTATAGGTGAACAGTGCTGTACTGTACATAATGCGTCGCATGTCGTTATAGGTGAACAGTACTGTACTGTACTGTACATAATGCGTCGCATGTCGTTATAGGTGAACAGTACTGTACTGTACTGTACATTATGTGTCGCATGTCGTTATAGGTGAACAGTACTGTACTGTACTGTACATAATGCGTCGCATGTCGTTATAGGTGAACAGTACTGTACTGTACATTATGTGTCGCATGTCGTTATAGGTGAACAGTACTGTACTGTACTGTACATAATGCGTCGCATGTCGTTATAGGTGAACAGTACTGTACTGTACATAATGCGTCGCATGTCGTTATAGGTGAACAGTACTGTACTGTACTGTACATAATGCGTCGCATGTCGTTATAGGTGAACAGTACTGTACTGTACATTATGTGTCACATGTCGTGATAGGTGAACAGTACTGTACTGTACTGTACATAATGCGTCGCATGTCGTTATAGGTGAACAGTACTGTACTGTACATAATGCGTCGCATGTCGTTATAGGTGAACAGTACTGTACTGTACTGTACATTATGTGTCGCATGCCGTTATAGGTGAACAGTACTGTACTGTACTGTACATTATGTGTCGCATGTCGTTATAGGTGAACAGTACTGTACTGTACATAATGCGTCGCATGTCGTTATAGGTGAACAGTGCTGTACTGTACATAATGCGTCGCATGTCGTTATAGGTGAACAGTGCTGTACTGTACTGTACATAATGCGTCGCATGTCGTTATAGGTGAACAGTACTGTACTGTACATTATGTGTCGCATGTCGTTATAGGTGAACAGTACTGTACTGTACATAATGCGTCGCATGTCGTTATAGGTGAACAGTACTGTACTGTACATAATGCGTCGCATGTCGTTATAGGTGAACAGTACTGTACTGTACTGTACATAATGCGTCGCATGTCGTTATAGGTGAACAGTACTGTACTGTACATTATGTGTCGCATGTCGTTATAGGTGAACATTACTGTACTGTACTGTACATTATGTGTCGCATGTCGTTATAGGTGAACAGTACTGTATTGTACTGTACATTATGTGTCGCATGTCGTAATACCAACCCCAGTACACAGTGTGTTCAGCAAGGCCAGTTGTCGGTGTGGCAGACCTTCCTCCTGTGATGCTTTCTTCTGGGTCCCAGATGTAGTGGTGACGTGTGAAAGAAAGACAGATGCTCATTATTAGCTAGTTGTTGTTCTTGCTTACTGTAAATTGTTCTGGATTAAAGGCATCTGTTAAATGCCTAAATTGTAAATTGTACATTGTTGATAAAATAAAAAATATACATACAAACACCTTGCTGTGTGTGTGTATATATTTAATATTATTTAATCAACAATGTACAATTTAGGCATTTAGCAGATGCCCTTAATCCAAATAGTATAGGTAATATAGTTACCTTGCCATGATGGGACTCCAAGGAATGATGGGAAATTAAATGAAATTCTTAGATTGTCTTGAAGAAATGAAATTCGTCAATTGTTTTATTGAATGAAACACAAACACACACGCACGCACTCACGCACACGTGCATTAACATCCACACAACCACAACGTCCTTATAGCCATGTAGGGTAATACGGTACGGAGCTGCACTAATTAATATCTGTTAATTTATGTCACTAGAAGAGTGACACAAATTCAACGTTTGCCACCTGGAAAGTACTACGAAAAGAGGTTAATCAAACAGAAACTACAACATTTGGACAACCTGGCGGGAAGGAAACAACAAGTTAGGGAAAACTCACACAGCTTCAACAAACACACGGCACACACATGCGCGCTCGCTCACACAGACACAGGGGGGGAGCGCTGAAGTCCTTCAGCCCCCCCCCCCCACACACACACACACACACACACACACACACACATACACACCCTTAGGCCCATCACAATTACTACATAAGTATTTGTGATAATTGCAATACTTTTGGGATAATAGTCAAAATCGTTCCCATGTTAAAAAGTAGTGGAAGTGGCAGATCTAGGAGCTCAAAACTGTTTTGATCTCGTAGATCTGATACTTTCACTATTCATGTATGTTTTATTGTAATTTAAATCATTTATGAATACTTGTGACGGGCCTAATGTACCTCAAATTTCCAGCTTGTGCGGTACATTTGCATGGGGATTCCAGACAACATAGCGCGCCCACTATCGTTGACCGAGCGGGGAGACCCCCCAGGCATCTCGACCCTATCCCCGGCGTTCGGAGGTCACTCCCCTGGCGTTCCCAAGGAGCATTCCAGACATCAAGGGCAGCCGGCATAATTTTCCTTAATAAATAATGCCTATAAATAAATAAACACAAAAAAGGTGTTAAAAACAAGTGTTAGAAATGACTACACCTGTACGTGCCCATCGGCCTACTTGAGAACGATGCAACTAGGGAACCTGATAATACCCGTTGTCAACTTGTCATAGCACCCGTTTTAACGGGTCCCTTTTGTGCCCATACTGTATATGGCGGTCTCTACTGTATCTGTCTGTCTGTGCCTGAAGAGTGCAAACTGACTGTGACAAGTGGTTAAGTAATCAATTAGCAGCTGTGGGGTTGCCGTGGCAATCAATTGGCTGAGGCAGAGACTGGCAATTGCACAGGTGAGGGACTTGGGCTCATTAGGTCCACTGGCAGAGCCTGACGAGAGCCTTTTGTGGCGTTGCTGGACAACCGTGTTTGCCACCGACCCCTAATTGCTACTCCACTACATCTCAGAGGCAAATATTATGCTTTTACTCCACTACATTTATTATTATTTTAAATCTCTGAAATGACAAATACAAATAAACGAATAAGACCATTGCTGCGTCTAAAGCAACCAACTATACCAAAGATTATCAAACATTAGCCAAATTGGTAATTACATCAGAAAGGCAAAGATTTTGAAAATAACAGCTCGCAGTTCAAGGTATTGCCACTGCAATGCTGAAAAATACAATATTTCTAACAGCAATGATGAATACTATTAAAAAGTATAAGCAGTGTTGGAATTCTCATTTCTGAGGACAACTTTAGTTTTTTTCAACCAAGGTTCATGTTTTAGGTTGTTATTAGAGAAAGCAAAAGATGAGTGTTTATTGGTTTATTTTCATTTGCTGCTTTCTTTCGTTTTAACGATTTTAGCCATTTTTGACAGGGGGGTGGGGGCATTCGAACATGGGGCTAAATACATTTATTTTACAAAATGTTATGGCAATTTCTTTAATATTATTTACTATAGTCCTACTAGACCACAGGAAATGACATCTGGCCACAGAAGATCACGGGATCAACTGAATGTGTAGGAGGATACTGTTCACATTCAACAGATCCTGTGATCTTTTGTGGCCAGATGTAATTTCCTGGGGTCTAGTAGGACTATAGCAAAAAAATAATAGCATTTTGTAAAAAATAAATAGAAATAAACATATTTAGCCCCATGTTGGAATGCCCCCCCCCCCCATTTAAAAAATGGGTAAAAATCGCTAAAACGAAAGAAAGCAGCAAATGAAAGAAAATGTGCTCATATTTTACTTTCTCTAATAACCTAAAACATGAATCTAACGTTGTCCTTTAAGTAAAAGTATCAATAGTGCTGTATAGAAATACTGTTTCTGTAAAAGTCCAGAATTTAAAATGTACTTCAACAAAAGTACAACAGTATTAGTTTTAAAAATGTACATAAAGTACCAAAAGTAGAAAGTAGTCATTCTGCAAAATGTCCCTTTACAAGTTTTCAAATGTGAGGTTGTAGATCTGCTATTTTTGAAAGATCCTGAAAATGTGGCGCAAATCTTTCAGAGCGAACATTTAACTAAAATCTTTGCTTCTATTTATTTTTTGTAATAAATATAAAAAATAATCTGCAAAGTAACTAGTAACTAATGTTTTCAAATAAATGCAGTGGAGGTAAAAGTATAATATTTGGATCCGAGATGTAGTGGTTCGTAGAAGTTAAAAATATTGGGGAAAAACTCAAGTGCAAATGCCTCAAAATGTTAACGGATGACCAAAACCTACTCAAATTCCCTCAAACGGTTTTTAACATTGTAACATTTTAACATTATTGTAGTAACCATATCAGTGTAAGGCTAATGACATTGAAACACTGCAATACATTGTAATTTTGAAAATTACAATATTAATATAATATGCTATTACAATTTGTAATAGCATTGTAACACTATGTAACTAAATAAATAAATTCCAACTCACCAGTCTGCCAGGTCCACAGGCCGGGGAGAGGCAGGGAGCCAAATCTGTACCTCTCCCCCACGCTGTTCTGAGGAGGAGAGGCAGGGAGCCAAATCTGTACCTCTCCCCCACGCTGTTCTGAGGAGGAGAGGCAGGGAGCCAAATCTGTACCTCTCCCCCACGCTGTTCTGAGGAGGAGAGGCAGGGAGCCAAATCTGTACCTCTCCCCCACGCTGTTCTGAGGAGGAGAGGCAGGGAGCCAAATCTGTACCTCTCCCCCACGCTGTTCTGAGGAGGAGAGGCAGGGAGCCAAATCTGTACCTCTCCCCCACGCTGTTCTGAGGAGGAGAGGCAGGGAGCCAAATCTGTACCTCTCCCCCACGCTGTTCTGAGGAGGAGAGGCAGGGAGCCAAATCTGTACCTCTCCCCCACGCTGTTCTGAGGAGGGTTCCAGACAAGAGCACCAGGCATCATTCTCCTTTAGAAATAAACAAGAAAAAGGATATATATTAAAAAGAAAAACATCAGAACCGTCTGAAGTGAGTGGTAAAGGATAGGAAAGGTACTATGTTTACCCAGGGTAACTGGATTAAGGAAAGGAAAGGTTTTAACATTATTGTAGTAACCATAACAGTGTAAGGCTAATGACATTGAAACACTGCAATACATTGTAATATTGTAAATTACAATATTAATATAATATGCTATTACAATTTGTAATAGCATTGTAACACTATGTAACTAAATAAATAAATTCCAACTCACCAGTCTGCCAGGTCCACAGGCCGGGGAGAGGCAGGGAGCCAAATCTGTACCTCTCCCTCACGCTGTTCTGAGGAGGAGAGGCAGGGAGCCAAATCTGTACCTCTCCCCCACGCTGTTCTGAGGAGGAGAGGCAGGGAGCCAAATCTGTACCTCTCCCCCACGCTGTTCTGAGGAGGAGAGGCAGGGAGCCAAATCTGTACCTCTCCCCCACGCTGTTCTGAGGAGGAGAGGCAGGGAGCCAAATCTGTACCTCTCCCCCACGCTGTTCTGAGGAGGGTTCCAGATCCCCCACCGCCGTTCTGAGGAGGGTTCCAGACAAGGGTTGTACTGTACTGTACATTATGTGTCGCATGTCGTTATAGGTGAGCCGTACTGTACTGTACTGTACATTATGTGTCGCATGTCGTTATAGGTGAACAGTACTGTACTGTACATTATGTGTCGCATGTCGTTATAGGTGAACAGTACTGTACTGTACTGTACATTATGTGTCGCATGTCGTTATAGGTGAACAGTACTGTACTGTACTGTACATAATGCGTCGCATGTCGTTATAGGTGAACAGTACTGTACTGTACATAATGCGTCGCATGTCGTTATAGGTGAACAGTACTGTACTGTACTGTACATAATGCGTCGCATGTCGTTATAGGTGAACAGTACTGTACTGTACTGTACATTATGTGTCGCATGTCGTTATAGGTGAACAGTACTGTACTGTACTGTACATAATGCGTCGCATGTCGTTATAGGTGAACAGTACTGTACTGTACATAATGCGTTGCATGTCGATATAGGTGAACAGTACTGTACTGTACTGTACATAATGCGTCGCATGTCGTTATAGGTGAACAGTACTGTACTGTACTGTACATTATGTGTCGCATGTCGTTATAGGTGAACAGTACTGTACTGTACTGTACATTATGTGTCGCATGTCGTTATAGGTGAACAGTACTGTACTGTACTGTACATAATGCGTCGCATGTCGTTATAGGTGAACAGTACTGTACTGTACTGTACATTATGTCGCATGTCGTTAAAGGTGAACCGTACTGTACTGTACATTATGTGTCGCATGTCATTAAAGGTGAACCGTACTGTACTGTACTGTACATTATGTGTCGCATGTCGTTAAAGGTGAACCGTACTGTACTGTACTGTACATTATGTGTCGCATGTCATTAAAGGTGAACCGTACTGTACTGTACATTATGTGTCGCATGTCGTTAAAGGTGAACCGTACCGTTACTGGGTTAACGATCCCCATTTCCTGTCAGCCTACTTTCTATCCCTTCATAAAAATAAAAATAAAGAAGGCGAAGACACAAAAAAAAAGAAAAAAAAAAAGGCCTGTCTTGGTTTAAAGCCCACTCACCACGACAAGGTGCAGGCCGAGAGTGGGGAACACAGCACAAGAACACATAATAATAATAATATATTTTTTATTTATAACGCACTTTACATTTGAAGCAAATCTCAAAGTGCTACAGGCAGAAAAATGTAAAAGAAAAATAAGAATAAAACAGTTAAAACAGCACACACTTTATGAGCAGTCCAAGTAGCATGACTGTCATTAGCAATAGAGGTTAGGAGTCAAGATATGTAGCATCATCTGTTGTAGTATGTGATCTGTCACTTAATATATAGCTTCTGTAACCCTGAGAGAAAGAAAGAGAACAAAACAAAAGAAAAATGCTCATTATTAGCAGGTTGTTGTTCTTGCTTACTGTAAATTGTTCTGGATTACGGGCCTCTGTTAAATGCTTAAATTGTACATTGTTGATAAAATATTATAAATATATACAGACCTTGCTGTGTGTGTATATATTTAATATTATTTAATCAACAATGTACAATTTAGGCATTTAGCAGATGCCCTTAATCCATATAGTAAAGGTAATAGTTACCTTGCCATGATGGGAGTCCAATGAATGATGGGAAATTAAATGAAATTCATAGATTGTCTTGAAGAAATGAAATTCGTCAATTGTTTCATTGAATGAAACACACGCACACACTCTCGTATACACGCATGCACGCGTGCATTAACATCCACACCACCACAACGTCCTAATAGCTATAGGGTAATACGGTACGGAGCTGCACTACGGTAATTCATATGTTAATTTATGTCACTAGAAAAGTGACACAAATTCAATGTTTGCCACCTGGAAAGTACTACAAAAGGGGGTTAATCAAACAGAAACTACAACATTTGGCCAACCTGGCGGGAAGGAAAGTACAGGATAGGGAAAACATTTGGCCAACCTGGCGGGAAGGAAACAACCTTGGGAAGGAAACAAGATATTCAACAGTTGGTACTTTGAAGAGATGTGAAGAGATGAAATCTGAAACCTGAAACTAGAGAAGAGAGAAAACTAGACTAAAGACCTTGGTACGGGAGGCCGGGTAGCAGAGCACAATGGACGGGGGTCGCACGAGGGACCGCTGGGTACGACCCGGTTCCTGCACAACCCAGTTCCTGCACGACCCGCCTGGCCATTATGCCTGATTATCCCAGATTCAACCCATACCCCGGGGAGAACTACACTATAACTGACGTAGATCCAGCGTCGTCCAGCTCGTAGATTCAATGTTGACAACATTGAAACACATGCACGCACACACAGACACAGACACCCCCCCCCCACACACACACACACCCCCACACACACACACCCTTAGGCCCATCACAATTACTACATAATAAGTATTTGTGATAATCGCAATACTTTTGGGATAATAGTCATAATCGCTCCCATGTTAGAAAGTAGTGGAAGTAGCAGATCTAGGAGCTCAAAACTGTTTTGTTCTCATAGATCTGCTACTTTCACAATTCATGTATTTGTTTTTGCAATTTAAATAATTTATTAATACTTGTGACAGGCCTAATGTACCTCAATGTACCAGCTTGAGCGGTACATTTGCATGGGGATTCCAGACAACATAGCGCGCCCACTATCGTTGACCGGGCGGGGAGACCCCCCAGGCATCTCGACCCTATCCCCGGCGTTCGGAGGTCACTCCCCTGGCGTTCCCAAAGGAGCATTCCAGACATCAAGGACAGCCGGGATAATTTTCCTTAATAAATAATGCCTATAAATAAATAAACAAAAAAACAACAAAAAACAAGTGTTAGAAATGACTACACCTGTACGTGCCCATCGACTTGAGAACGATGCAACTAGGGAACCTAATAATACCCGTTGTCAACTTGTCATAGCACCCGTTTTAACGGGTCCCTTTTGTGCCCTTACTGTAGGAGGTCTCTACTGTATCTGTCTGTCTGTGCCTGAAGAGTGCAAGAGGAAAAAGTGGACTGGTTAAGTAATCAATTGGCAAGTGTGGGGTTGCCATGGCAATCAATTGGCTGAGGCAGAGGCTGGAAATTGCACAGGTGAGGCCGGGGACTGATTGGGCCCACTGGCAGAGCCTGACCAGGTGTGCTATGACAAGTTGAAAATAGCCGATCTACAAGCGCACAACAGCTCGCAGTGCAAGGTATTACCACTGCAATGCTGTAGCTAAAGAAAAAAATACAATCTTTCTAACAGCAATGATGAATACTATTTAAAGGTATTCATAAGCAGTGTTGGAATAAATACTCTCATTTCTGACTTGAAGGACAACTTTAGTTGTTTTCAACCAAGGTTCATGTTTTAGGCTGTGATTAGAGAAAGTAAAAGATGAGTGTTAATTTGTTCATTTTAATTTGCTGCTTTCTTTCGTTATGATGTTATTATGATGATTTCTTTAATAATATTTACTATAGTCCTACTAGACCCCTGGAAATGACATCTGGCCTCAGAATATCACGGGATCAACTGAATGTGAAGGAGGATACTGGGGGGGGGATGCCATACTGTGTGTCATAGGCTCAATATGTCAGTTTGTCACCTCACCCTTGACATTCAACAGATCCCGTGATCTTTTGTGGCCAGATGTAATTGTATGGGGTCTAGTAGGACTTCACTATAGTGTAGGAAAACAAATCGCTATAACATATTTAGCCCCATGTTCGAATGGCCCCCGCCCATGTCAAAAATAGGTAAAATCGCTAAAACGAAAGAAAGCAGCAAATGAAAGAAAATGTATGCTCATCTTTTACTTTCTCTAATGACCTAAAAAACATGAACATTGGGTGAAAAAATAGTCCAGAATTGTAAATGTACAAAATATTTGGTTTTAAAAATGTACATAAAGTACCAAAAGTAGAAAGTATAGTAATTCTACAGAATATCCCATTACAAGTTTTCAAATGTGAGCTTGTAGATCGGCTACTTTTGTATACATGTATACAGGACTGAAGTGGTTAATGCATGTTTTGTAATAAATATTTAAAAAAATCTGCAAAGTAACTAGTAACAAATGTTTTCAAATAAATGTAGTGGAGGTAGAAGGATAATATTTGGATCCGAGATGTAGTTGTAGAAGTAAAAAATATTGGGGGAAAACTTTCAAGTGCAAATACCTCAAAATGTAAGGCACAACTTTAGTTTTTTTCAACCAAGGTTCATGTTTTAGGTTGTTATTAGAGAAACTAAAAGGTTTCATTTGCAGCTTTCTTTCGTTTTAGGGATTTTAGCCGTTTTTGACAGCGGGGCAGGGGCATTCGAGCGTAGGGCTAAATATGTATTTTTTTACTAAATGTTATGGCAATTTATTTTTTTATTTCCTACTAGACCCCAAGAAATCTGGCCACAAAAGATCACAGGATCTACTGAATGTGACTGACATATTGAGCCTATACACACAGTGTGGCTTCCCCCAGTAGGCTACCTTCACATTCAGTAGATCCTGTGATCTTCCGTGGCCAGATGCAATTTCATGGGATCTAGTAGGACTATAGTAAATAATAAAAAAATAAATCACCATAAAATGTTGTACAAAAATACATATTTAGCCAACATGCTCGAATAACATTCATCTTTTACTTTCTCTGATAACCTAAAACATGAACCTTGGTTGATCAAAACTAAAGTTGTCCTTTGAGGAATGACCGAAGAACTCAAATTCCCTGGAAAACTGTTTTTTGAGTGGTGTCACTCCCTTGGGTGGCTGGGTGGCTGTGTCTGAGCACGAAAACAGCATGTTTTTTTTCACCACCTGTGCGCAGCCTAACGCACACACAAACACACACTCACGTATTAACTGTAAATATGATGATTTCGGGTGTGCCAGTACAGTACAGTACAGTACAGTACACATTAGACTAGAGACCCCCACACGGTAACCATTTCGGACACGGGGCGGCACGCTGGAACCGGGCCGGCACCCTGGGTGCGTTGCTGTAGGTCTGGAACTTTTTGCGCAGTGAACACTGTAATAACATAACTGTAACAGTGTAACATCATTGTAACAACACTCACCGGTCTGCCGGGGCCACAGGCCGGGGAGAGGCAGGGAGCCAAATCTGTACCTCTCCCCCACCGCAGTTCTGAGGAGAGTTCCCGACAAGGGTTCCAGACAAGGGCTCCAGGCATCGTTTTCCTTTAAAAATAAACAAAGAAAAAAGGATTAGACCTGAGGACAATTCTACAAATGCCTTCTAAATCCTGACAGTTTTCTGAAAAAACTCATGTTTCTATGTCAGTGGTTCTCAAACATTTTCATGTCAAGGACCCTCATCTGAAAATATGCTGTTCCAAGGACCCCCCCGCCCCCCAGAAGCAAAGATTTGAGTTAAAAACGTTCGCTCTGAAAGATTTGTGGCACATTTAAAAAAAGAAAAAAATAGCAGAACTACAAGCTCATCTACAAGCACATGAGCTTGTAGATCTAACATATTGCTTAACACCAAAAGGGATTCCCGCCCTCAATGTGTGAACAATAATCACACCTGTGTGAAGTGAGGGGCCATTTGAGCCACGGAACCACCATTTGGCCTCTCAGACCCAAAACTAAGGAATATTTTGGTGTCGGAGAAGATGTTGGCCATCATTCCATGCTGTATTGATGTTGGTACCAATATTATATTATATACTGTATGTGTATATATATATATATATATATATATATATATATATAATTATACTGTAGGAGATATAGCAGGCAGATGTTGATCAAAATAACAATTATTTTACATTCTCTAATTGGGTAGACTTCTTGTAAATTAAGTAATGCAGATGTTTAACAATAATTTAACTCTTGAGTGTAAAATTAAACCAAATATTTGGTTTAATTTTACGCTCTCAAGAGTTAAAGATATATAGAGAGACCCGGATTTTTTTTTTCCTCAGACTTTTCAAAATATCTGTATACAATGTATACATTTGAAAACGTGTGTGAAATGGGACATTCTGCATAATAATTGCGACCGTAGATTACTATGAAAACCGGCAAAACCCGTGGCGTGACCCATCAGTCACTCCACCATATACGGGCATCAGTCCGTCACGCCTCGTGACACAAGCGAGAACAGAGCGACACGGAGGCTGCCGTGACACTCCATATATGGGCATTGCATTGGGACTGGATTACCAAGAAGCCCTGAGAATTAAAGCTGCTATTAGCAATATTTCTCAAATTTTAAGGACATTTTTTTAATTGATTTCTTTGGTATTCAGACAGCCAGATATGAGTAAAACGCTCAAAAAATAATGTTACGTCTCGGACACATCTAGGGGCCACAATCGGCATTCAAAGATGTTCCTAGAAGCTTTGTCATTGGTCGAAAAGGCAGTGGTAGAAAAAACATTTATTTTACCCCAGTGCCCCCCACAAAGTGACCGAAAAATTAAGAGAAACTTCACCCTTTTTGCAAAACAATATTTGTTTAGAAGATTTAGAACACTTTCCTTTGGGGTCTTTACGAGTGTAATATGTGGTTTTAGATATTTTAGATTTTAGCAGTGAGCCCAGTGTCTATGATGTCATGAACACTGGGCTCACTTACTTTCTGGACTACATATTGTTGTCTCAGTAAGACAGCCCTCCCTCTATCCACAAGGAGGAGCAGTGCAGAGCATTATGGGAATTGTAGTCCAGGAAGGAAGTGAGCCCAGTGTCCATGACATCAAAGACACTGGGCCCACTGCTCAAATATTAAAACTACATATTACACACAAAGACCCCACGGAAAGTTTTCTAAATCTTCTAATCGTCATTAACATATTATTTTTTTGCAAAAAAGGGTGAAGTGTCCCTTTAACCCATTTAGGCCTGACGTCGAAATAAATAAAAAGTCTTCTGAAAGAATATTATATTCAAAGATTTGTGCAGCATTTTCACAATTTTTCAAAAATAGCAGACCTACAAGCTCGTAGCAGCGCGCTATGAGCTTGTAGATCTGCTATTTTGCAATAGCTAAAGTATAACATAATGCTTAGTTAAAACACCAAAAGGGGTTCCCGTCCAGAATGGATTAATATTCACCAAAACCAGAGCAGAACTCCCACCACGAGACTCTGGCAATCAATCAATACAGTTGCAACAACTATATTGAATGGCAAGTATTTCATAGAGTTAAAACAGTTGTGAACTATCCGTTTAAGCAAAAGCATCAATGCTTTCATGTCGAAATATGTCCGGATTTCAAAATGTACTGTATTAACCCAATTTGGGCGGGAACCCCTTTTGGTGTTAGCATTATGTTATGCTTTAGCCATTGAAAAATAGCAGATCTAAAAGCTCATAGCGCGCCACCGAGTGGCGCGCTACGAGCTTGTAGGTCTGCTATTTTTGAAAAATCGAAGAATGACTGACATAGAAACATGCTTTTTCATAAAACTGTCAGGATGTAGAAGACATTTTTAGAATCTGATCATAATGGGTTAAGCAAAAGTATCAATGCTTCCATGTGGAAATATGGTCCGGATTTCAAAATGTACTTGATTAAAACAGCGTAGACATGTTATTTATTATGAGCTACTTTCTCTCAAGAAATGCTGTGCAGGTAGCGCTCGTTTCAAGTCACTGAACGGCCCTGCATACCACCGGTTTGAATTTGCACATAATGCAGGAGGCAGCAGCGCAGCCAGTTAACAACGTGCTTCCAAACTCCCAACACTCCAAAATCTGACCCCTCTGAAGTGAGTGGTACTGTACTGTATCTGTCCGTTAGGCTGTGCAACAGTGACACCTGGTGTTGAACACACAATAAATATTGTCATGCTGTGACACACACTCTTACCAATACCATATACATTAATGGCAAGGTGCTAACAAGGTGCAACTTCCCATAGACAGCCCATTCATCCAAACAGAAAAGTCCTCTCTGATTGTATTAAACAAGGTCAAACTCACCAACATTGCAGCTGTATGGAAAGCTTTAATTATTCTCTTTCTATCCTCAAAGTGTTTGTTTCATAAAAATCCACTGAAGACACGTTACGAGTTATTTTGTAGTTTGTGTCCTGTCCTTGCAGGTGATTATTTTTCCAAGTGATGGACTGGAGTTTGGGAGTGCTCGTTAGATATCACTCAACTGTCCTGAGTGCCACCTGTTTTGAATTATCACATAATGCAGGAGGCAGCAGGACGTTGCTTTACTAAAAACGAGTGCTTCCAAACTCTGATGGAAACATGGCATCTGCAAAAGGTCAATTGACCAGACCGCGGCCATCTTGCCATCAGAGTTTGGAAGCACTCGTTTTCAGTAAAGCAGCGTCCTGCTGCCTCTTGCATTTCATGTGCAAATTCAAAACAGGTGGTACACACTATGCAGGGCAGTTGAGTGATATCTAACAAGCACTTCCAAACTCCAGCAAGGACACAAAGTAGCTCATAACATGTCTACAGTGGATTTTTATGAAACAAACACTTTGAGGATAGAAAGAGAATAATTCAAGCTTTTCATACAGCTGCAATGTTGGTGAATTTGACGTTGTGTAATACAATCAGAGAGGACTGTTCTGTTTGGATGAATGGGCTGCCAGTGCCTATGGGAAGTTGCACTTGCACCTTGCCATTAACTTATATGGTAAGATGGTTGCACCACTCAAAAAGACTAAACACCAAACAAATATGAACACCCCTCTAGTCTACAGTGCTTTGGCACCTTCCCAATCAACAGGATAACCAACAACACTGCAGATCAGACAGGCCAGTGAACCCACAAATAATTTAGCTTCCGCACAGTGTCAATAAATGAACACATTAAAAAAACATTGTAGTTCTCTCGTGTTGTTACTTAAACATGGTCTATATGTTGTACACAAGGAACGAAACGTATGCGACACAACGTTTCCAATCGCTTCCAATCCAGCAGCTGGTGATGTCAATTAGTCATTTTGACTCAGGTGTGTGTGTGTGTGTGTGTGTCCAATCCAAATCACAATGTTGCACATTAAGCAATATCAAGATTTGTATGAAATGCATACAAATAGCAGATCTACAAGCTGTCCAAATATCACAGCGCGCCACACTCGTATCATATCATCATATCACACAAAACAATGCTTCTAACCAACTACTAGATGCTTTATCAAGAAACATCAAAGTGAAATTGCACGCAGGCAATTCCATCAATTCCTTTAATGATAATTAAGCAGTTAATTAGCTAAGCCAGTGCACCATTAGTCCTTCCAGGTGGTCCCCAGCTAAATGAATGATTGTCATTTTGATCAACGTTTGCCTGTCATCTCTCCTAATAGGTGGTACCAACATCAATACAGAATGGACGGAATTGTGGACAACATATTTTATAGAAGTGTATATTTGTTAGTCTCTAGTCTAAATGTTCTGGTGAATTGAAAATGGTGGACCCTATTGAAAACAAGTGTAATGCTGTCCACAGTAACAGTCCTTGTATTGAGTTGTGCTTTCATGTGAAATGTAGCCATATGCTGCAAAACTGTTACTTCAATCAATCTTATCCAAAACAAACAAAACATTCTAATAGACTATATATAGTTTTGGATCCGAGTAAATCTCATCAAACGGTGGTTCCGTGGCTCAAATGGGTCTGACTGAGAGGCTAAATGTAGCTCTTCTCAACAACATTGACGACACAGGCGGTTCTTTATGAACGGGCATTTATTGGGCATTCTTCTCATCCCAGCTGTTCAATGCCTGGTTAACCATGCCCACACAAAAAAACAATAAACGCACAACACAAACAACCAGCGAAGCGCGTCAAGATACATTGACCAAACAAACACATGTAGAAAATGCGAGCGCGTCCATCAAACAAACAACGCAACAAACACCGATCCAAACACTTACACAATACGTTGTTGGCCGGCCGCATGTCGCGGAAAAGGCCCCCTGCATCCCTCAGTTGCTTAGAGTCCTTTGAATGTCTCTTTGACTTAATGTTCTTATAACTTTAGCAGTGCAAACGCACTACACTGCGGCACGCGTAGCCTACTGCTTAATTCCTTGTGCAGACCAGAGTCTGAATGAGAGAGACACGGCTTGCAGGCGTGATTGCCTGGCATTGCGCACAGGTGCTGCAACTTGCAGCACCTGTGCGCAATGCCAGGCAATCACGCATCAACCAGTCAACCATCGTCCAGTGTTGCTACTGAACTGACAGAGAACCTGGCTCTGCCTCAGCAAGTTATCATCACATGTTTTACATTTTAACCTTAAAGGGTAAGACCACTTTTTTTGAGGTTTGGGTTGTGTAGTTACTTTGCCATGATGCTACTCCAAATGTGGACAAGAAATAAAAAAATACTGCTCCAGTGATTAGAAATTGACAATTCAAAATATGCTCCTCATTGACTTGCATTGTAGCTCAAACAGCTCTCAAAGGCACTCTTTTAGTACGTATACAAACACAAACAAAGTTGATTCAGACAATATAGAGCATCACCAAAACTCATGCGGTTTTATTTTTTCATAAAAATGTTAGATTCCTGTTGATTTTACTATTTGAAGATCTGGATCCGGATCCACGGATCCAGTCCGGGTTTTCTTCCCAATAAAATGGACAAATCAACAGGAAGATAACATTTTTATGAAAAAATAAAACCGCATGAGTTTTGGTGATGCTCTATATTGTCTGAATCAACTTTGTTTCTGTTTGTTTACGTACTAAAAGAGTGACTTTGAGAGCTGTTTTAGCTACAATGTAAGTCAATGAGGAGCATATTTTGAATTATCAATTTCTAATCACTGGAGCAGTTATTTCTTATTTCTTGTCCACATTTGGAGTTGCATCATGGCAAAGTAACTACACAACCCAAACCTCAAAAAAAGTGGTCTTCAATCAATTATGAACCACATATTTATTGTAGGCCTACATCATGAAATTGCTATGAATTATTCTTTATATAAACGTATGACCATGAGCTGTTGGATTGTATCCCAGCTATTCCAAAGCAAACACTTCAATAACAGCACTTACAAATGTCATCAAACGGTGGTCGTGGCTCAAATGGGTCTGATATGGCTAAATGTCATCAAATGGTGGACCGTGGCTCAAATGGGTCTGTTATAGGGCTAAATGTCATCAAACGGTGGTCCGTGGCTCAAATGGGTCTGATATAGGGCTACATTTCATCAAACGGTGGTCCGTGGCTCAAATGGGTCTCATGATATAGGGCTAAATGCCATGGTGGTCCGTGGCTCAAAAGCAGAATAAATAGGCTAATGGACCTTGAAAACCCTGAGCTAAATAAGCTAACAGTAGCGTAGCCCAAGCCAACACCTGCAAAACACTCGACTCACCTGATATTTTTATAAAAACGCAAACTGAGGACTTAAGTTTCCACAGCTTCTCAATTGTTGTAGAAGATTGTTGTGTTGTTTTTCTCTAGCCTGGTAAAAACACTGACGGGCGGCCTACTCGATGTCCATGTCAATTAAATGTTATGTTACGAGTTATTCATTAAAACAAACTGCTTATTGTATAGCAACAAACACTCTAGCAGCGTGGTGGTGTTGGCGTGGGTGTGGGTGAGCGACCTGAGGACGCATGCGCGTCCCGTGCACCGCAGCTCAAGGAAACCCCCCCCCCCCCCCCCCCGCACGCACGCACGCACAAACGCACGCGCGAATAATATTATATCAGTATTCTGATATTAACCTGAGGGCCACATTAAGTGAAGGTGGGGGCCGCATGTGGCCCCCGGGCCGCCAGTTTCCCACCTGGAGTATACTGTATATGGGATATGCAGCTTGTTTATACTTCACTGTGCAACGGTCCTATGCTGGAAAATAGCAGATATGCAAACTCACACAGCACATTCTCATTCAAGACACTGAACTTGCATATCTGCCATTTTTGCCATCCAAATGCATTATGGTTAAAGCCGGGGTTGACGTCGGGCGTCAGGTTCTTCTGACGCGGCTGTGCGCGAAGGTGTGCCTGCGGGGACTGGAGAGCACTCCAGGCATAAGTTTGATCAACCCTTTTTTGGGCCACCTGGTTTCTCAGGAGGCACTATCAATAAAGTCTCTTCAATAGTTTGTGACAGTGACAGTGACAGCACATCAACAACAAATGTTCACCACAAGGGGGAAGCAAAAGACAGGCTATAGTATATAAACCTATAAGCAGTATAAGCATATGCTAATAGAATATAACGGTACTATACAGTAGCCTATACTGAAGTTATTTTGTTGATTTCTTAATGCTTTTGTTTTTCAATGCTCTCTTTTCATTATGTGCTGTTGTGGTTGTCTTTGACATTTAAGCAATATTTTCTCTCAGTGTCTGGGGTGGGCTTTTAAAATCAATCTGTCTTTTAAAATGTAACAAAAATTCAAACTATTCTTTGTCGAGCCTCAAGCGTCTACTCTACACAAACATTCTTTACATCGACCTGGGAAAAACTGAATACATTCTCTTCGGATCAAATAGTAAAATCAGCAAGGCAGATGGTTTCTCAGTTAAAGTGGGTGACAATATTATCACACGAAAATATGAAATTACCTACCGGTATCTAGGTTCCATCCTGAGACAAATCTTTCCGGTGATAAAATGGCCACCAACGTAATCAGAAAAGTCATCCAAAGAACAAGATTCCTGCACAGGATCTCCTCACTGGTCAACAAAAGCACCTTGAAGACCCGAACAGGAGCCCCTGCAGGTTTCTTCGACTAAGCATGCACATTTGTACCACGTACATCACCTCAAATGCCCTTAAAACAAGAGTCCAGACTTCCCAAAAGAAACTGGTCAGGCTACTACTTTGTCTTACTCCCCGAACCCACCTCACCCCTGCCCATTTTGATAGGCTGGAATGGTTTAGGGTTGACGACAGAGTACAGCAACTTGCAATGGGTCTGGTCTGATTCGCTACACCACCAATATATAGATACCCATGTACCTGTCTAAATAAAGTCCACACTCACAACACCAGAGGGAGTTCAACAACCACATTCAACCCAGATTTGGCTCAAACTATAGGGATTCAATTAATTTAGCTGATATGTCACTAAAATCAGTAAAATGTGGAATGTACGCTCTACCAACATGTGAATCCCCTTGACTCCTTCAAAACCGCTCTCAAAGAGCACCTATATGGACGACTGTCGACTGCAATTCGAAACTGGCCCCTGTAAATTAAGTCTGAGCTCCCCCCCCTTTCTCCACATAATGTTTTCCCTTTTTTACTTTCTTTATATGATGATTTCCTGTTTTTTCTTTATTTTATAGAAGTGTATATTTGTACGTCTCTAAATACTGTAATGCTTAATCATGGATCGTCCACATGGTAACAGCTTTTGTATTGACTTGTGCTTTCGTTTGAAATGTACCCATTCGGCATACTGTGAAATAAAAAAATCAATCAATCAATCCTGCCAGGCAGGGATGGTGAAAATTGTCACTGCACGTAATCCTACGGGCTGGGGCAACCTGCAGGCCAGGGAATGTAGGACGAAGGCTCTATCCTCCCGGTGGGGAATCCTCACTGGTATAGGTGAGCCGGTACACGTACAGTATATGATACAAATAAAACACAGAAATGTGTGTGGGGGAATCAATTGTGCACAATGGCTAAATTGGGGAGAAAAGTGGGTAAAAAGCAAAGAATAAATAAATCTAAGCAACTTTCTAGTGAGTAGGCCTATTGAGGCCTATTGAGGCCTATTGAAATGAATATAATCCAATGGATTCACTGGAAACATTTTGGAAAACGGACTAGCACCTACATACATTTCCGACCTCTTGTCCCCGCACGTATACCTTCCCGTAACCTCAGATCAGCAGACAAAGTTTTACTCAACCCCCCCAACACAAAGCTGGTGACGCAAGGCGGCAGAGCCTTTGCTGCTAGGGCTCCACTGCTGTGGAACCAACTACCGCTGGAACTCAGACAGACCACTTCAGTGTCCACTTTAAAAAAAACTCTTAAAAACCCTTTTAATGAGTTTGAATGAACAGTCCAAGTTTCTGCTTTTTATCTTATCTCTTATTATTATTTTTTGTATTTTGGATTTGACAAATTTTCATTGTTGATTTTAATTGCCTGTTTGTGTATTGTATGTGAAGCTGAAAGAGCTGAAAATGAAATATGATGTGCTGCGTCTAAATGAATAATAAATAATAAAACAGGAATATGAATTGTAATTCTGTTACTATACTACACTGACAAGAATACCTCTGTAATAGAGCTGTGCATGGTCTTCTTGCCCAATGTCATTTCCTATATGGTCATCGTCATGCCCATTACCGCATCTATCTCCTCATGCCTGTCACCCCTTCTTTTTATTTAGTTAAAATGTTATAGTATGCCATGATTATAAATTATATAATTTCGTATAATTTCATTTAGCAACTAAAGGTTTCAGATTTTGTTTAATTTTGAACACAAAGTGTTGGGGATTGCTATATGTGTGTGGCTGTAACATCATTCCATTATAAACCAATGTATTATTTTTTTAGCCTTTGAAAAGTGTTTTATCTTTTTCCAGGCCAAAGGCTCAGGACAAGAGGCCACCCATAAAAAGATAGTCAGGCCACAGGTGCGGACACCGGACAGCAGTGGAGGTCGCAGGTCAGGCTGCTGACTAGAGACGAACACAGACAGAGACGGCGACAGGGACCAGAGAATAGAGTAAACATCAGTGCACACTCCATGGATTGCTAGAACCAACGGCAACAACACGTCGACTGAGGGCCCCGGAACGGTGACGATGGAGACGGCAGAGAAGAAGTGCCGGCCAGTGCTGTGTGTCAACTCACTGCAGCGGCAGTGCATAGCTCTCAAAATGAGCAGCACTTTTAGCCATGGTACACATATGGCGCTTTTTGTCTTTTGCAGTAACACTGCATGGGTGTGCATGGCTATGACCATAGGGTTTCACCTGAACCTGAACATCTCGTCGTCGGCTCCCCTCTCCTCATACCATTTCAAACTTTTAGTTTAGTTGTTTTTGGTTTTTATTGTTACTGGTTTTATTGTGATTGTGTTTTTACTGTAGGCTAGAGGCCATTTTACAAGGCTTTTATTAGGCTATTAAGGACATTAGCCTTTTTTAGCCTCCATTTCAGTCCTCCTATTGTTTGCTCTTTTGCTAAGTTTTAACTGACCTGTGTAGCCTTTTGGAGTGTTAAATCACCCCTTAATGCACTATAGAGTTGACAACCACTTGTAGGCTCCCTTGGTGGAGTCAAGTGTGTAATTTTTTTTTGCCTGCCTGCCTGCCTGTCTGTCTTTCTGACAGATTGACTGATGATGAATATTTTGTGTCAAATGACCCTTGTCTTGTAGCAGCGATGGTTGAATGAGTGAGAAGAAACGGAGGTAGGCAGACAGGTTGCAGTCTTACGAATCCAGCTTTATTGTCAGGATTCACTCAGTACAACAAGGCAGAGGCACAGGCTGAAGGCCCCGTGCCCTCAAGTTCGGAGTCATATTGTAGTAGCCAATCTATGTGAACACAAAAACAGTGGTTCCAACATTGCAGTTTATTCACTTCAAAGTCCCCCCTCCGGATTCAAACAGGCTACCTCCTCACCGGATCTGCCTGTAAGAGGTAGGCGGGACATCTGGCATGTAGCTCATGTGGCACAGTGACTATACGGTTTATATCAATAGGACTAACTAAATATCTATACTATATTATAAAGTATGCAGAACCTTATTTAACACATAATGTCACAAAGATAGAATGTAATGTAGGCCTATTATTAACAGGTCTAACTAATTCAATCACAAATACCCACTGGGGTCTTGACAGCTTCTAACAGAGACATTGTATTTACAGACCTGATTGTAAATAACTCTACGCAGATTACTCTTTCTATGAAGTTACCACAGTTTGCATGTCCTAACTGTGTCAGCCTGTGTACCAATTATCTGATCCATATTCATCACTGACTCACTGACTACAGTAACAAACAGCAGTGGGCATCGCGGTCACTTGTCGTTCCATTCTCTTCCATGGCCACTTAGCCAGAGATCCAGCATCTCTGTCAGATTACAGACACTCCAACACTCCATTCCACTGCTGATGCCTGGCCCCCTTTCTGAATAATCTGCATGCTGGTGAGTAAGAGAGAGAGAGAGAGAGAGAGAGAGAGAGAGAGAGAGGAGGTGGGAGACCTGTGATTTTAAAGGCTGTCACACACTCCCTTGTGGTGACTCTCTCTGCACACCGTGGAGAAATTCCTCAACAGCACAACTGAAAAGTGAGAAACAAGAAAGGGAAACAATACCACCACACAGCTCCTTGTGTCTGTGCAACAATCTGCAAAAGTGAGTCTGAGTAAGCTGTTTCTTTCTAGGGTAACGCTACAGTAATTGTGACTTTTAGTAAGTTTGTAGTGAGTCTGAGTAAGCTGTTTCTTTCTAGGCTAATTGTGACTTTTAGTCAGTTTGTACAGCCAATTTTACTTTACATTACATTAGTAAATGTGATGCTCTTTCAGGTCTTTCTTGTAGATTAGATCCTTGATGTTGACAAGTTTTGTACAGTTTTTACTTGATTTTGGAGTATTTGCTACTATAGGATGGCAAATAGTCAGTATAATATTATACTGTTCAATCCCCAACTTTTTGCAGCCTTTATTTTATTTTCAACCTTTATCTTCTCCAATAGCCCACTGGGGGCTAATAGATACATTTTTATTTTTTTATTTTTCTTAAAGAAATAAAAACTGCAATGAACACACAGGGAAACATTAGCCTAGTAACTATAACTGGTGGGACTGAGTGGCCTGATAAAAAAAAACACAATTAAACAATAACAGACTAGTTCCATAACAGATGCCGGCTGCCGTAAATCTGACGTAGAGGTTCACACATTTTCTTTTAAAACTGTGTCATACATTGTTTTCATGCAACTTCTAGCTATTATTACAGACTATTCAAATGCTTTAGCTCCACATGATACCAAGGGGGGTAGCGAGAGGGAGAGGAGATAAATAAACATGTCCTAAAGAAACTTGTACAAAGGCCATCTGGGGGGTTTAATCCATGACAGGTATAGCTAGCGGTCTTCCTATAAAACTGGTAAGATCATTCACCCAAAAAAAAAAAAACAACTTTATGCTCCGATATAATAATACCAAATCTAAATACACATTATCAGTACATTTACATCTGCGCTTAGTACATCATCCAAAGTCACATTCTGCCTCTTACATAGCCCTGGATAGATAATGCACATCATTTTCACACACTTTGTCATTGGGAACCTCCTCAGAAATTGCTATTGCAGGAGTCAAAGAACACACCTGCCCCAGTCTGTAGTTCCATTCTCCCCGTTTCAAACAAGGAGACGGCTTGGAGACGTGCTTGGCCATAAGATTAGCCATGTCTTGTTGGTTAAACAGAGATTACTATGTCACATATCCTCATACTTGACTCAAGTTGTCACTTCGTCCATGTTATTAAGAGATCTTAGACATTACCAGAAAGGGATGATGACTTCCTCAAATCTCTAAGAGAGCGTTTACTTGGTTTTTGTTTTGCCCAAAACCCCAACATGCACAGAGCAGAGAGATTCTACCACAATTCCCAGTGGATAACTTGTGAAATTCCAAGGTTATAGTTATTAAAAAATAAACAAGTCAACTTGATTCAAGCAACATGTTCTTATTGTACAGAATTTGGACTGCAGCACGAGTATCTGTGTGAAAGATGGCACAAGTGGCACGATCTTCAAAAAGGTGTAGCAGTCCATTCCACAGTATTAAGGTATATGTCTATTTCACACTGTTCAACGTGTATTCCTCAAATTATATATAAAATTAAACCTGGGGATACTTAGAAAAAACAAACAAAAAAAGTGAACTATATGAGACCTCCGAAATGGACCTTTAAGACTTCTCTCTACCCCACTTTGTTTAGTTCTTTGTCTTCTGCCATGGAATGCTGCAGTTGGCTCTGCTTTTAGTGTCTGGTTATCTGAAGAGTTCCATAAACACCATAGAGAGACGCTATGGGTTCTCCAGTAAGAAATCTGGCCTCCTGTCTTCTTTCAATGAGGTGAGTCCTTACAATATGATAATAATGAACATATTAATTTGATTGAGAACTCCATGTCTTCTGTTATGTGTGAATGCATGCGTGTCTGGGTGCGTGCGTCGGTGTGTGTGTGCGTGCATGTGTGTGTAGCAGCGTATATGCTTTACGTGTGTGAATTCAATTTCGAGTTGGCCCGGCCTGCTATGACTGACCCATGCTTGTTCGGGGAGTCCCTGCCTTCCAGCTGCAGTGCATACTGGGATATTGTAGCCTCATGTGAACCTGAGGATTAAGCAGGTACTGTAAATAATTATATGGATGAAAATGAGGTATTGGTGATCTTATAATATCTTTTCTGGGCTGTGTCCTGGGTGTCATCTGAATGTGCAGGTGGGGAGCACCTTCCTAATAGTGTTTGTGAGTTTCTTCGGGAGCCGAGTTCACCGTCCCAAATTCATTGGATTAGGAGCTCTGATCGCCAGCGCGGCCTCTGGGATCATGGCTCTGCCTCACTTTCTGGGTGGACTCTACAAATTTACCGACCATACCGCGAGTGAGTTGCACACGCACGCGCGCACACACGCACACATGCACTTGCACACATGCACTTGCACACATGCACTGTGCCACTTGCACACACACACACACACACACACACGCACACGCACACGCACACGCGCACGCACACGCACACGCACACGCACACGCACACGCACACGCACATGCACATGCACATGCACATGCACATGCACATGCACATGCACATGCACATGCACATGCACATGCACATATGCACTTGCACACATGCACTGTGCCACTTGCGCACACACACACACGCACGCACATGCACTTGCAGACACAAACACACACACACACACACACACACACACACACACACACACACACACACACACACACACTCACTCTATCTATACATTTTCTGACCGTCGTTGTCTCTCCATGTATTCCCCAGTCACCAATGTTAACAACAGCTCTGGCCTCTGCCAGACAGACGGCGTGGTCACCACATTGTTTGCCGATCCGAGCTGTACAGAAGAGCAGAGCACAGCAGAGCAGTGGATCTACCCCATCCTGCTCACGGGTCAGCTGCTGCTGGGCATCGGCACCGTTCCTATACACCCCTTTGGTATCTCCTACATCGATGACTTTGCCAGCAAGAAGACCTCACCACTATACCTTGGTACGCTATTGTGTACAGTAGAACAAATGTGGATTATATATATATATATATTTCTTGATCTAAGGTGTCTACTGTGCATAATGATCTGCTCGTGAACCCAAACCAGTTTCAGGGATGCTTTTTTTCTTTCTTTTTGCTTTTACATTTTATTTGAAGGCATTTCTTCTCATTGAGCTATAGTGCAGTTTGGATTGACAGGGACAGATTCATCACAAATGCCTTGAGCCGGAGTCACCTTGTTTGTTCTGTGATAGGTTGGTTCTTTGCAGGCCCTCATTAACGTGATTTACACCAAGGAATTAGGCGTACCGCGAGATCAGATCACCGCAATATTCTGCATTTATCATTCCATCGTGATTTTGACGTACTCCAAGCCAAAACTCACGTCTGGTCGGAGCTGTCGTAGGCTTTGTCTACACTTTTGTGCAGTTGTAGGTAGCCTCAGTCCCAGCCTTACTCATCTGCAAAGAGAAAAGCCTGGTCACAATATAAGGCAGAGTTTGCATAGCCGGAAATATCGGGCCAGAACATCCGTCAGATGTATTTCCCCCGCATATGATATTTTTTCAACCCATCACAACACTTTCATACACAAAGAATGTAAACAGATTTGTAAAGCGTTTGTAAAACGTCATTTCCTTGAGCGGTACTTCTGCCGAAATCCCACTACTTCCGCCAAATTCCAGCACCGCCACCGCCAGTCGTAACTGGCGGTGCCGCTGTTTAAATAATTTCAAGGACAGTGAGGTCTTCATACAGTACGTCCTCTGGAGTTACAGTACAACAGTCTGCGTTAACTTCATTAAGGATAGAAACCACACGCTCCAAACCTGTCCACAGTGCAGGTGATCCAGTATCTTCATGCTGTGGATTTGTCCACCGGCAGATCGTAGATATAACCATCCACCCAGCACACTCCAGCCTTCATCCATATGTTTATGCATTCATTCATCAATCAGTGATTGCAAGTACGTGCGTGGGGGTCAGACAGGCAGCGAGGCTAGAGGGGTAAACTATTGGCTTTCCGCACGTTTGTTTGGTCGTATTCCAGTTCATGTCGTAAAATCGGAGCCATGACATTTACCATAGCTCCAAATTTACGCTAGGATCGGCTGTATAGGATCACTTGATGACATGGACGTATGCCAAAACTCACGCTCTAATTTAAGGAAGAATACATGTACACTCCATTGATAAATGAGGCCCTCAGAGCGCACCAACCTATCACAGAACAGCACCCAAACTGAAGAGGTCAGACTCGACCTCTTGAGTGAGAGGTCAGACAGGGTGGATAGAGAGTGGGGGATAAAAATAAGACAGGAAATAAGAGGTTTTTTGTCCCTCAGGGATAAATGGAGCAAGCTGCAGTTGATGTTGCTGAAGTGGTGGGTGCCGCAGCTGCATGATAGATGCACAATGGGAGACCGCCACGGTATAAAACCAGGCACAGAACACAGGCAGGAACTGTTTTCTTCGCTTTTACGCTACTATTTGTCACCTTTGTGGCAAAACACACATCTATAACAAACAAAGGTGTGACCTTCTTATTACTGGTCTGGACAGTCTATGGAACCACCAAGTCAACTTTGTATTTGGCAGTTTCTCTGCCAAAAGCAACGTCATTACGACATTAAACAGTTTCACTGTGATTTTGTTTCTCTTCTCTGCAGGCATTCTTCTGGCGGTTACTTGTATTGGCCCCGCTTTTGGTTTCATCATGGGGGGCTTCATGTTGCGCTTTTATGTCGACATCGACAAGCTGTCAAAAGGTGAGCAGCCGTTTTTCCATATTTTTCATTCTGATGACTCCCAGCTGATTGTAAGTTAGGAACTAGTGGTGGATAATAGGGTGAATAGGGGGCGTACCTATGTTTCCTTGCACTTGGTGTCAAAGGGAATAAACATGTACGTATGGTATATTTTCAAGCGTTCTCTGTTCTAGCCAACCCCAGAAACGCGGTCGGCTAATACTTCCGGTTCAAGAGCCGCGTTTTTCTAGTTTTTGCCTGGCACAGGTAAAAGGGCACCCGTAGAAAGGGGTGGGGGTGGAATGCAAGAAGCCTGTAGGACGGTGTTCAACGCAGCAAGGAGGGCGAAACATGGAGGATTCTGGGTGGTACTGGGCAGGTATAAATAGGGAAAGGTAGATTGGCGTGGAGGGCGGAGAGTGGTGTGAAATGTGTGTTTCTCCACCTCCTGAACATCTGTTTTTCCAACTACATTCAATTTGACTTGTGAGGCTAGGTTACAGTACATGAACAGTGGGTGACAGAGGAGCGGTTATTTGTGGGGACCTCCCTAGAAGGTAAAACGCTACCTAGACATTATGTCTCCTTGTTGTGATTGACTATGTTGATCAATGGTTATAGCCCTCATGGGTTGCTGCTGAAGAGCCTGAAGGGGACACCTTTCTCATACCTCTCACCAACAAAGAACTTCACCACTTTTCACCTTCAATTGGTCCTTAAATGTTCATGATAAAATGCCACCATTTGTTTCTACTCGGTCTGTGTCTCATAGGAGGGCTGTGGGCTGTTCAGAAACCTGTCCACCAGTGACATCATCGATGGGGAATCCAAGCTAATAGAAACGGCAGGCTTTCTATTCCTGAAAAGTTGCAATGCTATAATGGAAGCCATTGTATTTTTTAAATCTAGTTTGGAGAAAAACAATCTACCTAACGATGATGTCACCGGTAGACGGGTTAACTAACATCTGTTATGATTGCAGTTATTGAATTATGCTATAATTGACTAGATACTTAGTACACAGCAATAGGCTCTGTACAGTGTACATATAGTCCCAGGTTTCAGCAGGTGGCATGCGTGTTTCCTGAACAGAATACAAATCAATGAAATCATCCCAGGGACATATACTTAATTAATAATGAACAGTGGGCCCCATATCTGTCAAAATTGACTAAAATAAAATATATAAATAAAGTAGATAGCACATGCAGTAAGCTTGATTGCCCACAACTCCAAAACATTGTTATCTCATGCACCACAGTGACAGCCACGGCCGTGACACACAGCGACAGCGTCATCAAACACACCCATTGTTTTCAAAGGCTGCAGTCCCACTGACGGTATCAAGTGGACATGTCGAAATGTGCCGATGTGTCTTTCAGAGCAACGTTCTCTTTTGGAGTGTCGACACAATGTATAGTGTGGTCATTGACTAGGTCCAAACTTGTATTGCAGTGTGTAAAGTTTTACCATTCTAATATTGTCTTTTGAGAAACACAAACGTTTTGAATTTAATAGATTAACTGATGATGGTCTGTACAAATTGATCTGTTAAACTAATAGTCCGGTCTTCCTTTGCACATATTTAGCTGGTGATGGCAGAGAAATGGCAAATGGCAAAAATATGGATGAGGAGAACAATGTACAACCCTGTTACTAGTTCAAGTGCCAGTCGGAGTATAGAGACATAGAGACAGAGACAGAGAGACAGAGAGACACAGAGAGAGAGATAGAGAGAGAGAAAGAAAGAAAGAGAGAGCAAATGGAACAACAGGTGTGTTATAGTCCCAGTGTGCGTTTGTGTATATGTGTGTGTGCTTGCGTACGTGTACATTTGGGTACTGTACAGTATGTCCCTCGTTTCATTTGGGTCAGTGTAGTGCAGTTCAAATGATTCATAATTGCAGCGAAGCAGAATATACAGTAGAGACTCTTCAAATGTCCTCTACTTCAATGTGAACAAGTTGCTTAACTTGACGCACGTCAATGATGCTCACGTCAATGATGCTTTCAGTGTGTCAGGGCCAAGATGGAGGGGTGTAGGGCGTGAATACTGGCAGAGATTCATTCTTCTGCTTCTTGTTTGAATTGGATGCCTCACAAAATCAACTTTCAACTCACCAGCATCCTCATTTTTGGTTGTTAAACAAACAGAGGATGAATTGTGCCTAGGGTAGCGTGTGTGTCTGAATATCCAGTTTTCTCCAACAAATGTTACCTAAAGGCCTTTTTTCACAGCCGGACTATCTTTGATTAAAGAATCTTTAATCTTTATGTCTAATTAAATAATCAATTTGAGATTATTTCATGAACCTTTATTGAGAAAGGATATCCCCTTGAGATGCATCATCTCGTTTTCGAGGGGGTCCAGCAACATACAGAAAATACAGGACAATACAAGTACATTCATACATACTCAAGGACAAAACAAACAACAAAGCTCTCCTAAAACTAGCCGCTCCCATCCCACCTATTCACCCGCAACACTGTATCAATAAGTCAATATAGTATAGTATACAAGATGATGAACATACAGCATGAGCCTATTTATGCACTACTGTATGGAGTGCAATTAAACCATATAGAGAAATGGTCCTAGTTTGTACAGATAGCTAGTTGACGTGCTTTGGCTGCATGCTCAACTGCTTTATTATGTTTTATGTCAATTTGATTCTGATTCTTGTTTGAATTGGATGCCCAACAAAACCAGCTTTTTTGTGCACAGTGAACATGGGGATGCATTTTGCCTGGATAGCTCAGTTGGTATAGTGTGTGCATCAATTCAGCAGCTGAATTAGCCTACGTGGCCTTCGTTAGCTATACTGACAAAGGCCATGCGTGCGTGCGTTCTACTATACTTATGAGGGCCAAATGTATTGTAGAATTTGATAAATAAACACTGCAATGACAATTTTCCTGGTTCTCACAAGAGAAATGGATTTTGTGGTTAAAAAAATATTTTTACAGTTAGGATGTCACGCACAGACTCGACTCGGAACGCAGACACAGAAGGCACTTAAAAAAATGTCCAAACAGACAAGGAGCAGGAAAAAACAGTGGGCAGGCAAAGGGCGAAATACAAATGGCAGTCAGCAGGCAGAGGTAAAGGCAAGTGCTTGTCAAAAATCTTCATCAGTCAAAATATGTCTTGAGAGCTTGATGAAAACGTAAGACAATCAGGCAAAAAGTAGAGTGAGTTTGTGGCTTAAATAAGATTTGATTTCAGAGCAGATTGTTTGCAAATGGTCATACTTCGAAAACCACTGACTCAAAAGAAAGGCAGCCTTCGGGGAAGGAGGCATCTGGAAGTCAAGAGGATTATTCTATTCCCTCCTATATGAGAGATATTAATCAAATTGGTTATTTCAGCATGTACTGTAAGGAACTGATTATTGAGAATGTCATGTATACAGTAGGTCTCTGCCTCTTGGGAGCATAAAAGTGCACAGTTAAGTTTCATGGTAATCCCATATAGTCAGTCAAACAGACGTTTGACCTAAGTTGTCTTAATCAATTTACTGATTGTTTAGTGGTTCTCTACTCTGTCTCTAGATGAGATCCAATTGGACCCTAAAGATCAGCGTTGGGTCGGAGCCTGGTGGCTGGGCTTCTTGGTGACTTCCATATTCCTCTTCGTCGCAGCGCTGCCATACATGTTCTTCCCCAGGCGCATGCCCAAAGAGGTGCAGTATGATAGTTTCATCCTAATAAAAAAAGATAATTACATTCGTTTTTGGTTTTACATATCTCTGCTGTCGGGGCAGAAACAAGCTAACTCCAAAATTCTCATTTTGTGAGAATTATTATTATTATTTTAATCAGGAAATTAAGAAAACCTTATAATTAAAACAAAGCAATACTGCCTCATCAATGTTGGTATTGTGACTATATATATATTGTCACATACAGTAATTGCATGAGAGGGGGAGATGGGATGGAGTTAGCTGCTTTAGTTTGCGGGACCAATAGTTTAATAGCTGTTTTTGTCCAAAACACTTTTTAATACTTTCATCGGTTCAATGTTTATATTTAACCAACACACTGACATAAAGGGTGTTCAATAGCATTGATTTATGGACAAACAGAAAAAAGAAAAGGATAATGAAGTTAGCTGGGTAACTAATAGTGGGTGTCTTTTTCAAATGGCTACTTACATGGTCAATAACTACGAGAGAGAACCGGATCTACACTCTATTTCTGTATTACATATACAGTACTATTGTTTGTACTGTATAACACATACATTGCATCATGTAACCTACAAACATCAAGACAGCATATTTGCGTTCAGTCTGAAAAGGCATTATACTACTGGTAACAAATGACCAATATTAGTTCAGTGCTTGTATGTTTTCCTACACATAGACAGTGTAAAATGTAAAAAGAATAAGAAATCACTAGCCTTGCACAGCCAGCAAAACTGTTGACTGAGTTATACCTAGATTAGAAAGTGGAGCAATTAGCCAACTGGGGCATGTTGTACTGTAGTGTAGACCAGGGGCATGTTGTAGTGTAGTGTAGACCAGGGGCATGTTGTACTGTAGTGTAGACCAGGGGCATGTTGTACTGTAGTGTAGACTAGGGGCATGTTGTACTGTAGTGTAGACCAGGGGTTCCCCAGCTTTTCCGTGTCAAGATGCTCTGTCCGAAGAGCTAAGAGCCAGCACGTCACGATGTGACGTGCTGTTTGACATTATGTTCTGCTGGTTCTGCTCCTCAAGCAGCTACGATAATTATGTGCTAGTGTAAGTGTCAGGTCTATAGCATAACATGTACAGTATGACTTACTAAAACATTTATTTAAGGGTTCGAACAGCTCATCCAACTCGCTTGGTGTTGTTTGCATTTGGACACACTGGAGGTGTCCTCATCTCACTTTCCCACAGTCTCCCTCTCAGCTGCCCTAATTTTAATCCATTTGTCTATGTCCTTTGGTCAGGAGGATGAAGGAGAAGACGATGAACTAAGAACAGAGAATGCAACAGAACCAAAGAAGGAACAAAGCCTCATTCAGTTCCTCAAAAGTGAGATTTTCAACTGCCTCTGTTTGCCATTTTCCCGTTATGTCTGCTGCATGGTGCAGGTGACTGAAGGGCAATGATGATTGCAGCAAATTCATTCTCTATTTAACTTTTTAATTTGTTAAAGAAATATATTATCTCCACAACACATGTCATTCTTCCTCTTGCGTCTATCCTTCTCATCCTCATCCATTCTCATCCTTCCGTTCTGCAGGTTTCCCTCGTATTGCCCTGCGGACGTTCCGGAGCCCCGTCTACCTGTTGGTGGTTTTCTCTCAGGTTAACATGGCTGCGCTAGTGGTCGGCGTCGCCACCTTCATGGCCAAGTTTCTTGAGCGACAGTTCAGCCTGTCTTTCTCTATAGCCAACATGATGATCGGTGAGCACACAAGCTCTGCATTTCATATTTAAGTATAGTCTGCATGAAATGGGACTTCATGGAGTGCAATGAATATGGGTTCACCATTCAATTACAGAAGAGTCTCTGTAACTACAGGCCTTCATTTCATGTACTGTAGAAGCCCTCCATCATTTTGAATTTGCATAGCATTTATGACCTAACTTTCAACAAGTGAGCAGTGAGAGATTGATTATTACCCACATAATTCTGGTCTGTTTCTCAAAGCATTTAGTGAGGTGTTGAAATGCCTCAGCCTATATGGACATTTAATGCAGTACAGTGTGTCATTCACAGACATGTACTCTGTTTGCTGCGTACAGGTGGTGTTGTCATCCCATTGGCGGTGCTGGGCATCGTTCTGGGCGGAGTCGTGATGCGGAGGCTGAATCTGTCTACGATCGGCGCCAGCAAGATGTGTTGCATTGTCGTTACGCTGTCCATTTTCAGCGCTATACCGCTGCTCTTGATTGGCTGCCCCACACAGAAGGTTTCTGGTGTGTTTCCCCCCAGGTAAGGTGATTATGAAGAACAACATGGTGGTTAATGCACATTGATGTGTGTGTGTGTGTGTGTGTGTGTGTGTGTGTGTGTGTGTGTGTGTGTGTGTGTGTGTGTGTGTGTGTGTGTGTGTGTGTGTGTGTGACTGTGTGTGTGTGTGTGTGTGTGTGTGTGTGTGTGTGTGTGTGTGTGTGTGTGTGTGTGTGTGTGCGTGCGTGCGTGCGTGTGTTATATTGCATTAATGTTTATTAAGTGTATTCACTTGTGCTTCTATGCATGTCTTTAGCCAGGATACCATGTCATGTAACACTGGATGTGCATGTAACAATGAGGCCTTCAACCCAATCTGTGGCTCTGATGGAATAGAATTCAGGTCCCCCTGTCATGCAGGCTGTCTTGCTATGAAGGTGGATAACATAAGCCTGAAAGTCACGGTAGGTCTACATGCTTTGGACCATATACTTTTACGATTATATTAACGATTTTAGAGTGCCGATTCCAGGGACTTGAGATCTCACAGAAAAAAATTGCAAACATGACTTCAGAAGTCAGATAACAAAAGCAAATGGATTTCACTCACCCAAAGATTTAGTGCATGTGACACTTTCACATTACTGGAACACGCTACTGTACATTGCTGTGCACAATTAAACCTTTAGATTAAGTAAAATACCAGTAGGCCTATATGAATCTCCAAATTCTCCATAGCAATACCATAAAAACAAACAGGTCAGGATTTTTTTAAGACCCTGAGACAAGCAGACATTGGCCAAAAAGACATTGTTGAGTGTCTGTGGCCAGCAATCGCCCGTAGTTTTTGCAGTGTGTCCTACATTGTGTAACATTTTAGCAATGCCCATTCTCCAACTGACGGAGAGAGTCGGTGGCCTGAGCCATAGATAACGAAGTGGGCACACAGATATTGACATTAACGAAATGTCTATCTGACATATTATGACTATTATACTGTATAATATTCTCAATTCATATTCTGAGCAAATAAGGACACCATATACGAGTCAACAATAAAATACGAGTATCGTATTTGATTGTTTGTGTTTGTTTGTTTGCTTGTTTTTGCCTTACAAATTGTCTTCTCATGATGCTTGATCTTCCAGTGTATACAGTACTTTTGGCATCATGAATGCAGACTACAGTTGCCTCATGGTACACAAAACTATTTCCTCTTCTGCATCTTTTATGTAAGGAGATGCAAAGCGATGTGATCAGTCACCTTTGGTTCTTCTAATGGATGGTTACATCATATCCCATGTGTTGGCAAATGTCCTTTAGATTAGGTTAGTGCTGCAGATGGCAGATTTGCTCAGGAAGCAGGCATCAGACTTAAGGAAAGGCATCACTTCTGCTTTGACTGTTTTAAGTCTGATGTCCAAGTGGTCTGCAGTCACAGGGCGGCATTCAACCATAATACAAATGCAGCATAAGGTCTAAGCAGTGCTTCAGTGCCATGACCAACCATATGGATAATTATAACACATATTGAGGGTGATCATCTTATTAATTACTTTTTTACATTTGGACACACAGGTGTCTCTTGAGAACTATAGTAAAAGTAATGAATGTTCAATTTACTCAGTACGTACATATTCATTTCTCAATAAAGACCAATTATATAACCTAGGGTAAAACACTTTTGACCAGGGATCCCTATGGGCATGTCTATAATCATATCAAATATATTAATAGTCAGTAGCAAATGTTTAGTTACTAATGCATTTTCGGTAAATATTAGTGAATGAGAAATATTTAATAACTTAAATAATGTCTATTATAAACTTTTGTCCTGATTTTATTTTTTACTAAATAAAGATTTGTTATTTCTTTCACCACTATAATTTATGGCCAGTTGCATGAAAATAGTGCAAATAGTCGAACTACAAGCTCACAAAACTAACAAGAATGGCAATAACTGCCACGTGAAACAAGCGCTCCCCGTTGTACATCTGTCCTCCTGTTGTTTTTTTGTTAGTTTTTTCCCTATTATTTTGTTATTTTTTTAACGTGTATGTTTCTCTGTGACAAACTCTCGGGCGCTGTTTGTGTTAGTTTCCGATGTGCTTTAGGTAGTGGCAACTTCAATGTTGGATAGCCTGGGCCTGGGGGCTTGCCTAGGGCAGTGCAGAGTCTGGGTTAACACTTCCGCATTGCAGCCTTTCAGGGCTTAGGAAGCACTCCCATTGAATTTGGCTGTGTTTCAGAGTATGGGTTCAGACGCGGGCAGCCGATCATGATTAGGTCCTCAAAGCCAATCTGAGCGAAATTAAAGTTTTCTCTGGGGATTCAAAAGAGGAGACAAAACATCAGGCTGCAGGGACAGGGCTACAAACTGAAATGAACTGGTTGAGACGAGAGAGCATGAGCTCAGGTGGAAGCCTTTTATAGACAGCAGATGGTTGTGATTCTGATTGGATGAGGGTGGAGTCAGGCTGATTGTCAGATGAGGTGTTTGGTGACTTCAAGCCTGCAGAGAATGAAAAGAGTGGAGAGGGAAGGACAGACAGGGGAGGAATACAGAGAAATCCCAGACAAACCTACCTACGTGGCACGTAACAGTTTGTGTATTATTGTATGCCCAAAATAGGGACTATGGGGTTCATGTAGTTAAACATCTAATAATTGTTTTTAAATCTGTCCTCCTGGAAGGCCAGATGAGGCCATTTATACAGTAGTAGGTGCAGGGAGAGTGCTGTGTTGCTTGGGGTGCATATAGGTAGACATACCAACACTCCTGCAGTCATTACTAGTCAGACAAACCTGCTGCGAGTTAAAAATCACCCGTGGCTCCCGACTAGAGAGAAGAGGGTTGCCTTTTGCAGTTCATCAAATACTGTAAATCTAGAGGTGATAGATTACATAATCGTATTCCTTCTACAATAAGCACATGAAAAAAAAAATGTGTCTCCTGTCACAGGCCTAATGGTGTATTTTATTTTATGTTATGGTATTTTATTTTATGTTGTATATTATGTAATCTGCCTTGTAAGCATCTGGAGTGTCAGCTTGGTATTCACTCGATCATTGTTGATCATTGTCGATCACCGTCATGTCGGTTTATAAGTCCATATGGGTCCTTGCATGACCGACCGGTCCTGATTGATATATTTACATTTACTCACATTTACATACGTACCCCTTTGGTAATAGTCTAGTTGCAGAGCATAATTATGTGAAATCAAATCATAGCTTCTGTTTAGATACACTTTGTTGGCACGACACCAGCTTATACTAGTGATGACTTCTTGTTGACTTGGTGATACATTGTGCACCAAGCCGAGATGGCGTTTTTTGCATTGTGAACTGTACTGAACCAACTATTTCTGACATGGTTCGATCTGTCTGACTTCTCTCCCCCACAGAACTACACAGGGTGTACGTGTGTGGGCAGAGAAACGGGCGTTCCAGGCACTGCGGTGCCAGGGACCTGTGGCACCTGGTGCAGCCACCTGCTCCTTCCCTTCTTGGTGCTAGCTGCTCTCACCTGCTTCACCGCCTCCTTCTCCCAGACCCCCTCCTTCATGATGATACTCAGGTACCGACAGGTGGAGAGAGGCGATGGACGTATGGGTGGATGATGGACAGATCACTTGCAGGACAAATAGGCAGCACTAGGGTTTAGGCTGACAGATGAACACAGTTTGGATTGTTCTTTTTTTAGTGTAGTGTAGTATGTTAACCTCTTTTTTCTCTCATATTTGACCTGAGAAGCTTTTTTTGCCTCCTATGTCCAGCTTTGAGGGTGTGTGTAAACACAAACATTGTCCTAACACACCCATTGAATGCCATTGGTAATGAATGGCCAGTTCAGAGTGTTTGGCCCATAATGTTTGTGTAAACATGTAACATTATGTAAACACAAACATTGAAGACAAAAGTGAGGACGCAAATTGTGATTGGTCAGAATGATGTATAATGATGTACGATGACAAGAGCGCCCCTCATTTCACACGGGTGTGATGCTTTCAATTAAAAGTGAGTTTATATATTTTAAATATAACCCATCCACTGGGCCAAGCAAAGCGGTATGATTTTTCTGATCTTCTCCCATTACGTGCACCAGTATGAACGAAATTCGTCCAGTGAGAAAGGTTCCCGTAGACGTGTTAATCTTTTTAATTGAGTTATTACTTGCGCAAGCAGAGCGCGCAAGTAATCGTTTCGCTTGGTCTCTTCGAAGTGAAGCCAAGTTTTCTTCAACGGTAAATCTGTGCCTGGTTTGCTGGGACTAGTTACAACATTACGTCATCCTTGAGAGAGTACATGGTGTGTATATGACGTAATGTTACAAGTTACAAGTTACAAGTTACAAGTTACAACATTACGTCATATACACACCATGTACTCTCTCAAGGATGACGTAATGTTGTAACTAGTCCCAGCAAACCAGGCACAGATTTACCGTTGAAGAAAACTTGGCTTCACTTTTTGGAACCAAGTAACCACAGTATACTGCTAATCAAATTATAACTAGAACAACTACATACAGTCTGTGCCTGGTTTGCTGGGACTAGTTACAAGTTACAAGTTACAACATTACGTCATATACACACCATGTACTCTGGTCCCAGTTCACAACGATGACGTAATGTTGTAACTGGTCCCAGCAAACCAGGCACAAACCTACGGTTGAAAAAAACTTGGCTTCACTTTTTGGAACCAAGTAACCACAGTATAATTATACCACAGAGATACTGAGATGTGATACTTTCCAGCGGTCGAAAGTACTTGCGCGCTCTGCTTGCGCACTAGTAGGCCATTTATGGCCTACTAGTGTGCAACAAGCAAGTATGCACTCGGCAGAGTGCAGTTCTAGTTGTTTCTGTAATTCCCAGCCCTAATGACATCAGAACAGCGCAGCTGCAATACCTGTGAGATTAGATGACCTGCTGCATAGCTTCCCAGCTCTTGAATGGCTGTTGTTTGTTTGTCCATGTGTCCCTTGGGCCTTGTGGATTCCCATAGGTCAGGTGTAGCATTCCCTTCTAAGCCCTCAGCAGCTTGCAGCAACACAGTTTTCAACCTCCAACAGTCCAGATGCATTGCATTGCTTCATGCTGCACAGAACTCATGTTTTAACATGTTACATGTTGTTAACACTTTTATTTTACCGCTGTTTCGGCGCTGTAGTGCCGAAATGATTTCGGCTCGTCAGAAATGTTCATTAGCACCGAAGAGACGACTTTAGGACGGTACCTGCCCCCCAGAACCTCAAATGACGTCACATTGTAGGCTCTACAGAGCCGAACCGACTTTTATTCGGCTCTAAAATAGGAGTATGAATCGGCCCTTATACCGCCATTGCCGAAGTCCTTTGGCAATTGAAGCCTAATTTTGATACTAACGCTTAACGCCATTGCCGAAGACGTTTTTCAATTGCGCTTATATAGTGCATTCGATGGATCGAGCCATAATGCTACTTACATTAGCCAGTTAGCTAGCTGTGTTGTTAGCACAGCACTGGATCGCCCATCTTAGATCGTCGTCGCCATAATAATCCATTCTATCCGTGTCTTTAAATCGCCTGTATCTCCTATTCCTTGTCCCAGATGGCATTTTGGTCAAAACAGTGTTTCTTTGACGGCACAGAGCCGGCGAGCCCCCAAGTGCACTGGCATAGACCCATATTGTAAACAACAGTTGAACTGGACCTGTTAAACTTCCAAGGATAAGCTCCCTACCGGAAGTCTGGAACTGTGGCTTTTCAAAATTAAAAAAATGCTGGCGTGAATTAGATCCTAATTTTTCAATAAATGCTAGCGCTAAATGGGTTAATGAAGAACGCACCAAACATGAGCCTCCTTTACATTCAGAGACAAATGAACTCTGTAAAGGAATGACCAACTGCCAAACAAACATGCACTCATGCATGCACGCACGCACTCACGCACGCACGCACGCACGCACGCACGCACGCACACACACACACACACACACGCACGCACACACACACACACACACACACACACACACACACACACACACACACACCATGATGTACTATGTTGAATACATCTTTTCCAATGATGACATCTCTCTCTCTCTATCTCTCTTTCTCTCTCTTGCCCTCATTCTCTCTTGCAGGACAGTAGATCCAGCAGATAAGTCCTTTGCAGTTGGAGTGCAGTACATGCTTTTCAGGGTATTGGGTGAGTCCTTTCACACCATACCAAAAGTATTAAAATGGAGCTCCCAAGTCCCAAGTCAATGTTCAATAGTCAAACTCTCTCTCTCTGTCTCTTTCTTTCTTTCACACACATCTTTGAGGGGTGCTATGTCCAGCTTTGAGTTTTTGTGTAAACACAACACAAACTTAACACAAACATTGAATGCCATTGACAATGAATGGCCAGTTTTGAGTGTTTGTCCAACACTATATGCCACTGACAATGAATGGCCAGTTTTGAGTGTTTGTGTAAACACAAACATTGCGTAAACACAACTGAAGACCAAGGTGAGGATGCAAATTCTCATTGGACGGAATGAGATGATGTATGATGATGATGTATGATGATAAGAGCGCCCCTCGCTTCACACAGGTGTGATTTTGTATCTCTATACAGCATTCTTGCCAGGACCTGTGTTGTATGGCACTGTCATAGACAGTGCCTGTATCCTGTGGGGTGGGAAGTGTGGCAAGACGACTGCCTGTCTCTACTACAACATGGACCATTTCAGACAGAGGCAAGTACAGTACCTCCACGTTTCATTCATGAATACATTTCATGAATTATGTATTTAATTGTGTACTGTATTTCATACATGAATGAAACATTTATAATTTATATACAAAGTTGATTGCAAGATTGCTTTTATTTATCAGGCAGATTTTTCAACTGAAATTTAATCTAACTATCCAACTATTTTTGTCAAGTGACACGGTTGTGCAACAAATTGGTTCGCAACTCGAACGGCCCAGAGTCATTATGGTTGCACTGCTTGGTGTGGACACTCGCTTGGCTAGCAAACTCAAGCTCTCTTCTGAACAATGTACAATGTTAACGTTTTTCTTTGGTTGACGTTTTCAAGAGATCCATCCATCCATCCATCTTCAAACTCTTATCTGGAGTCAGGTCGCTGAGGTAGCAGTTCACAGGGGAGTCAGAGGGGACTCCAGACGTCCATTTCCCTATAGCCACATTAGCTAACTCTGACTGGAGGATCCCAAGGTGTTCCCATGCCAGTGTGGAGATATAATCCCTCTGCCTTATTGGCACGACAGTGATGGGGTCAGTAACGAGACAAAGTCGAGTTCCGCAAGCATCACTGAAGTGGCAATTATCACGTTAAACCACACCCTCGAGGGTAATATTGAAATTAACAACAGTTACCCTTAAAACTAAGAAAATCGCTGAAAAAACATATTTTTTAATGACAGATGTAGTCAATATGACCACAAATGTCCCAAGAACCTAGCTAGCCTAGCCACCGACTTTGCTGCGCTCTGGGAAAACAGAGCAGCTGAATTATTTGTTTTGATTAGGTGTGGAGTGGTGCTCGTTTGATCCACGGCTAGAAGGCTGTTTCAACCAATCAGATTGCTTCCTCGAAACGAACTGTGGTATAATAGTGATTCTAAACCAGTTTTATGGTATAATTCGGTGGTGTTGTACTGTGTTGCTGGCCCGTAGGTTCTTCGGCGTTCAGGCCATCTTTATCTGCGCTGGGCTGTTTTGCTTCTTGATGGTCATGACGGTCCTCCAGAGGCAGACAAAAAAACAGTCCAAAGATACTGGAAAAGAGTATGAGCTGGTCAATGGAGAGAAGAGAAGAGAGAGCGTATCCTCCAGGGAACGTCCAAGCCTCACGACCTGAGCACCCGGGCCTCATGACCTGAGCGCCCGAGCCTCATACCTAAGAGACGGCAGGCAAGAGAGCTGGGCGGAAAATACACTGCAGAAGAAGGATGATGAGACTATGAGGAACACAGAGGACAGATGAAAGGAACGGAAGAAGTTACTGGGAATCGGAAGGTCATTGAGAAATGAGAGGGTTTTAGTTTATTTGGACTCCTCAGAAAGGTGTGTGTGTGTGTGTGTGTGTGTGTGTGTGTGTGTGCGTGCGTGCGTGTGTGCATGCGTGCGTGCGTGCGTGAGTACATGTGTGCACGTGCGCATGTATGTGTGTGTTGGGGGGGGGGGGCATTGGGACCACCGTGAACTGTGTCCTGCCCACCTGAAAGAGTCTAATGTCTACTTGTCATGGAGTTTGCTTAGTGATTGGTAATTACTATGAAGCAATTGTATGGCCTCCATGTGTTTACTGAAGTTAACAGAATATTGTATAAGACATATGCTAGTGGGGATTGTTGCTGTATGGGATTAAATCATGGTTTCTAATATATAAAATTGGAGTGTAATATTTATTTAAAGGATATTTAATATGCACTGAGCCCAACGTTCCAATACTGCTTTGAGTGAACTCAGGTCAATAAAATACCATGTATTTGCATATTCAAGCCCTGGTGTCTTTCTTTCATTGTGGTTGACACTCATTTTCAAGGAAGAGTATTTTTATTTCATTTATGTTTATTTGACAGGGACTATAGAAAAAACAATGTATCAAGTTATAAAAACATGAAACTGTTGAATTGTATATAATTATTGGTATGTATAGCCGAGGCTAATTTGTGACCCCAGTCCCTGGTTAGGCCTTTCTATACAAATATCTACCTAGTAAAAATGTACACGACATGCATGAAGCTCGTACAAAAGCAATAACATTCCCAAAATACAGTCCTGAAAGCAGTGACGTCTATTGTTAGTGTTTGACCTCTGGCCCGACTTCAACCAGTGTTTAACCTTTTCATTAAATATTTTGAGATCAGTTTTGGGTTTTTTTTTCCAGTTGGTAGGGCATTCCACAGGTGTATCCCTTTTACTGAATAAGATGACTGACCAAAAGTGGTGCTGCACATTGCTACCTTGCGGTTGCCGTCTGCTGATTCCCCTGTGATTCTATTAGTAGACCTGTCCCTTTTACCTGAGGACAAAGTACAGCTGGGGCAAGATCATTAACACATTTAAAAATCAATTAAGTAAAATAGGAAGTATTGAGATAAGATATCATTACTACTGTACGTTTGAGTATTCTGGTCTGGTGGTATATTCATTACACCTTTAAGTGAGATGGATGGATTATGTCCATAAAATGCTTTGAGATGCACATAGCAGCACAACACGCACGCACGAGAGACAGAGATAGAGAAACAAGGCAGTTTTTATTTTGTATTTGTATTATATATATATTTGAGGATCATGTATGAGTCTACTTTCTCTTTGCTATTGCTTGCCGTGGCTGGATATAGGAAAGGCACAATTATATCTGTCAATTCAAAGACAGTTTAAGTAATTGTAGCTTAGTCAATCAGGGTGCTATGGAGAAATACATAGTCTTTTTCAATTAGAACCTTGTAACTACTTCCTGTCTCCATTCTATGTTCAGTGTCAAAGGTAATAGAAATTACAATTACAATTATATATGAACATTTGACAGTCATTTGTCATCTCACAAATTGCTGTTTGAATTTCAATCTGGTTTCAGATAATCATATTCTATACAGATACCTAAAAAGAAATATGGAAGTCTGTGACAAAATCACACAACCAGACCCTGCCTGCCATGCCTGGATATAGGAAAGGCACAATTATATCTGACAATTCAAAGACAGTTTAAGTAGCATAGTCAATCAGGGTGTAGTCTCGCGTGGCCAGACTGTTACCTCCCACAATTTACAAATGCTTCCATCATACAGTCTGGTCTGGAGCACGAGCAATCGATAAAGTGGAAGTGAAGCCGCTCCTCCGCACTTCCGTCTCGTCTTTAAAGTCGTGCAAATTTATCCTAATATAAGTCGAAATCATCTAAGCATAGCTTAGATTCCAGATAATCATATTTTATACAGATACCTATCTGCTCTATCGGGGAAAAAAATCGCATTATGAAAGAAACAGATATGACTAAGAATTGTGGTTATGGCTATGTTGGATCTATAAATCAAGTTTATGTTCATGAGCAAGCGTAGGGCTTTGGGTTTTAACAGGGCATATCTTTACAGTGGGTGAGTTCTTATCTGGAGGGCAAGGAGCACGTGGTGTATGTGGATGTCCTCAACTCAACCATTAAGTGGGGTCCCTCAACTCAAGGGGGCATTTTACATCTTGTGTAACCTATTCCTTTTTGCTGATGATTCAGCTCTCCTAGTCTGTCATGATAAATTATAGGTAGAAAAATGACCTAGTGAAAAAGCTGCAGGTCAGTAAGTATCATGATTCAAGTATTATGGTCGGTATTATGGTATGTATCATGGTCATTATCATATCAGTATCATGTCAGTATCATGGTTAGTACGTCAGTATCATGACAGTGTTATGGTATCATTGTCAGTTTCATGGTCATTAATATTATTATATAATGTCAGTATCATGGTTAGTCATGGTCAGTATCATGTCAATACAGTGGTCAGAATCATGTACATAGATCTTTTTTTCTCAGTAACCCAGGAGTAATTCTGCCATGCACAGTCATTCAAAAGCCCTATATGTCGCCACTGGCAAGGCCAGAGCTGAAACAACTCTCAAATGGTATTGTTTTGCAACACAAGCTGGCACACCTAAGATTCTTGATGAGAGAGGAATGAGTGAGAGAGAATGAGATTGTAGTGTAGTGTAGTGTAGTGTAGTGTAGTGTAGTGTAGTGTAGTGTACGTAGTGTAGTAGTGTAGTGTATTGTAGTGTAGAAATTGGACATTTTTTACACCGAAGAGTTAAATTAATACTGACCAACACAGTCCAACACTTTAAGTACTGAGTAAAAACACCTTGTGGTAAAGAAAAAAATAAAGAAAATAGGGCTAGAGGGGGCAGAGAGAGAGAGAGAGAGAGAGAGAGAGAGAGAGAGAGAGAGAGAGAGAGAGAGAGAGAGATTGTTGCATAAAGAATAAAGATGAGTTGTGAGTGATAGGTGCAGTATTATGATAATATTCAGAGAGACCCGGTCCTGGTGTCTCTGAATATTATCATAATACTGCAATAGGGTCTGTTTTTCTGGGTTGTAAACTTGTACCATACTAACTGCATCAACTACAGTATATTGCATCACTACATGTTTGCACATTGATTGAATGATTGACAACTTTATTTACCTGGTATCCATAAGCATCTGTCAAAAGTAACACAATAAAGCTCAAGAGTAGGGCTGTCAAACTTTTTATTTTATTTAAAACAATTTAAGTGGTGCAACCAATTCCTTGTGTCACACACAAACACACGCACATATGAACTGTGTATATATGGTGATTTCAGGTGTGCCAGTACAGTACAGTGACAGTACAGTACAGTACAGTACAGTACAGTACAGTACAGTACAGTACAGTACAGTACAGTACAGTAGAGGGACGCACACGGTTTCTCAACCGTTTCGGACACGGGCGGCTTGCCGGAATCTGGAACAAATAATTATGTGATAAATTGAGATTAAAATAATCGAGTTAACTTTGACAGCCCTAGTTAAAAGCCATTTTGATGGAAGCCTGCAGTGACACGAAAATGAAAACTGATGGCTTAAAGTTGCCACTTGTGACAGGCTGCAAAAGCAAAAAAAATGAAAGAAAGTTGAGCTGACTCCAACTTTTTTTCAGCTCTCTAATGACGCAGTGAAGCGTCAATCAATCATAATATGTTTTTGTTTCACCATTTCCACTCCCGGTCTCTTAGTTTCCACATAGTTCCTGCTTGTAAACGCATTCTTGCCGTCAGCCAAGCCCTTATTATCCTGTACTATTTTATGTTGAGCAAAACTTCAACAGGGACTCAGTGACAGTGTAGGCTACTACAGCTGGCCATGCTTGGTCGTTTTGTAGCTTTTATTACTGTTATTTATTTTCCTTTGGGGGGGGTATTAGGAGACATACAGAAAAACATATACACATTTCATACCATTTCCGATGTAGGCTACATGACAACTAAAATAACAAATCCTAGGTAGGTTTACGAAACTATATATATTATATATAACTATATATATATATATTATATATACTATAACTCAATTTCTGCTGATAATTAAGTCCTGTGTGCGTGCGTGTGTGTGTGCATGCTTGCGTTGCGTGCATGTGAGTGTGTTTGAGTTTACACAGCAGGCGTCAGTTTAATACACACTGAGGCCACAGAGTTGTAGCAGCTCTGGAGAACAGCAACAGAGCAGCAGTTTAGTTTACTTTCAATTATAACTGATGCTCCTGTCCGGGATGTGCATGTGATTGGCTAGTATCTGGTGTTAATTCTAAGCTTAATACCATAAATTACCCTCCCAGACCCCAACTGTTTTGTTTGGGGTCTACTATGTTTTCTACCAGACCAGATTTGACTGAGAGACTGCCATCGCGCACATTCCAGCTTTTCACCAGAGGAGAAAAACTTTTTTTTCTTTTTTTTTCCAAAATGAGTTAATAGCACAGGCAGACTCTTCACATACTAGAGCATGTCTGAAATAAGTGTCAAAGCTGAAATTGACATGTAAATATGAAATAAATGCTTAAACATGTAGCTAGGTAGAGACCACAGAAGTGAACCTTTCAACGAGATGACATGTGAACTGCATTATAATGTATGACCATTTTTATTTTGTTTCGAGACTGCACCAAAAGAATGCCATCTTCCCACATGGCCTGTGTTATAATCTGACCCTTTCCAGCAGGTTGTGTAGACCCAGGTTCATGCAGCCACATAACTGGTGGTAGGGATTCTGAGTTGTGTACATTCTGTCTCCTCAGGGTGGTCACTAAGGATCTGGGATGGGATGGGTTATAATATTGTCAACTGTGAATTAAAGTAGCATACCTAGCATAGAGCCCTGGGGTATACCAGTCAAATAAGTCAGGTTTAAGGCCGGGTAGGGTATGCTCACAACTGACTTTGATTCTGCCTATCTTTTGCAATGGTTTTCAATGGGAAAAGGATCACTTGGTTGCCATTGTGCGGATTTCCACAAAAAACAAACAAACAAAAGTTCTATTCCCATTGAAAGCCATTGCAAAAAGCCACATCAAAGTTAGGTGTGACTGTAACCGTTAGAGGTGCTAACAGAAGAAACTAAAATATAGGCCTACTGCATCGAGTTGTATGCCTCCGCCAACCAAGTTACAGCTATTGGTGAATGAAGGATCTTGAAGGACCTTGAAGGATCATAATTTAAATTATGTTCATGAAATGAAATTCCGTCAGCATTCACAAGGTTTAGAGTGGGACAGGCATTAGGTCACAGTATTTATACTGTATAAATACAGTATTTCTCCCTGGAAATAAAAATGTCTGCATGGGTTTCCGAGGCTACAGTAACCATGACCTCCCCAAAGGTGTTACTGAGATATCACATTCACAAGGAAGGACCTGAAAACATGACTGTAGATGGAAGCAATCAAACATTAAAAAGACTTAAATTATGGTTATTTGGTGCTGCAACAAGGTGATCACTACAACAAGGTGAACATGGTTCAAATCTCACAGTGTGAACATGGTGAACAGTATTTCAGTGCACTGAAATACTGAAGGCTGTAACACCTGCCCCCTCAGACAGAATTACCGTCACTAAAGAGGATGTAAGGAAAGTGTTTCAGTGTACTAACACAAGGAAAGCTAATGGGCCGGACAAATTCAGTGCTTTTCTCCTCAAACATTTTGCATCTGAGTTGGCTCCAGTGTGGCAACCAATATTCCAAACCTCTGTAGACACACACACACACACACACACACACACACACACACACACACACACACACACACACACACACACACACACACAAACAATTCCCCGTCTTGGAAAACCTCACACATAAAACCACTACCCAAAATTAAATGTCCAAAAGAACATAAGGATTACAGACCCATAGCTCTCACTTCAGTGATTATGAAATCACTTGAAAGAATGCTGTTACAACATCTTGTTAGTATAACCAAAGAAATATTCGACCCCTGTCAGTTTGCTTATGAAAAGGTACAGAGGACCTTGTTACACTGGTCCACTTCATTACAAAACACCTAGATAAGTCAAATAAGAATCATGCAAGGGTACTATTCTTAGACCTTTCTTCAGCTTTCAGTACAATACAGTCTGATAGTGTCAAAAATGGTACAATTGGAACTGAATCTCTTTTCTTACTAACAGAGTACAGAGGGTGAAAGTGAACAGTGAACACAACCCTCTCCTCAGCATTAACTTAATAATGTTGGTGCTCCCCAGGGGTGTGTGAGCTCAGCTGTACTTTTACCCTTTATACTGACAGCTGTCGTATTGAGAAATGTGACGTCTGTCTGAATGTCACACTGACACACCAGAACAATATATTCTAAAATACTCAGATGAGACCGTTTTGATTTCTCTCCTACCTAGATAGTTCCAGTGATCCTGGACTGCACCAATAAGGTAAGGTAAATAAGGTGGTTGAATGGAGTGATAACAACGCTCTCATCATTAACACAAAAAAGACAGAAGAGATTGTTTTTGGTACACAACCAGAGATTCACAGATCCCCCATTAGTATTCAACAGATCAACCAGGTATGTTCATACAAATACCTAGGAGTAGTAATAGACCATCTGTTGTCATGGAAAGTCAGTGTAAGAAAACAAAGCAAAGAATCTACTTCCTTCGCGGTCTAAGATCCTTCGGTGCTAGTAGACAAATTCTTCTTTTGTTCTTCTGTTATTATGAGTGTTCTTCAACTAAGCAACACCTGGTATGGATGTTTGTCTGCAGCCCTAAACTGCTGCAACTGAACATTTGTTCAAAGATTGTTGGACAACCACTTCAGAAACTTTATCAGCATCCTAAGGTTAGCAAGGATTGACACCTCTAATACTAACCATGTGTTGTATGTTGAATATACAGTAGGTTGGTACCTTCAGGAAGAAAGAAGATATGGTGTACCAGCATACAATAAGGTCAGACTAAAGAGGTATTGTCCACCAGTCGACTTTGAGGCTTAATCAGGAGTTGTAGTAGCCATGGGGTAATCTAGGCGGTGGACATTGCTCTTGTCTTCAAGTCTTTATGTATATTGTTTTGTGCTATGTCAAATGTGTGTATGTGTTCTGCATACTTGACTGCTGGGTCGCAACTCGCAAGACAAATTTCAGTGTGAACTGACAATAAAGTACTATATCATATCATATCATTTGTTACTAGTAGCCCTGATCCTCTCCCATCTGTCTCTGTTGGTTGCAGATGCCTGGTAGTGGGTAGATGTTGTTTTGTTGTTGTCGTTTGTTTTTGGTCTGTCTCTTTCCTGTCTCTCCATTTTTGTGTCAGGTAAATAAAAATGCCTCCAAAAGTGTACACCATATGGGGTTATATAGGCAGGAGGTGTGTTGCTGACTATGTACACTATCACCCTTGGTCTAGACTAGAGCTCAGCTGGTAGGTACTCAGAAGAGGTTGGTTGAAGGCTCAAGGTTGATGTTGAGCTTGTTATTTGTCCCCCTCTGGTGGAGAGAGTAGGACGGTGCTTCTGTGCCACAGGAAGTAAGATGAATGTGGAGAGCTAATGACCTGCAACATCTTTGCCAGTGAGATATTCAACACTGGTCAGATGACCCGTTGACAGGAAAGATGGTAATTACTTTTTCGAAGATTACTGGAATTATGCAGAACCACTATTCTACAACTGCTGTTCTAAGGCCGGAAGAATGTAGACTGGATGCCAACACTTGGTTCGATCTCCAAATGTTGAAACTTTTCAACAATCAAAGTTGTCAGCAAACATCTGTCTCTTTCTGTCTGTCTGTGCAACCCTTTACTCTAGTCTACACTCTACAACATTGTAGGCCTATCCATTTCCAGGCCTACTTTGATTCCATAGCATTTTTTTAACACCCTATTGTTCTAGCTTTGACATTCTTGTCCTGCCCACATTTCTGGGTTATCCCATCTGAAAATATTACATCTCACACCAGAGTATGATCACAACATCAAAATGTATAATTTAGTATGCATGGTGAACCCTGGTAATTCCTGTCCTCTTTTTGTATAGGTTCACCTGCTGCTGTTTTGCTCTGAGTCATCTTTTTTCCCCTGTAGCCACACTATTTGTGTGGCTATATCTGACTCATTTTTCCTTACTAGTAGTCATAGAGGTTTACACATATACTTTTGCCAGTTAAAGTGTAATATTGGATTCTCTTCGACACCACCAACTATAATATGTATGTCTCATTTGTTTTATTGGGTTCTCTTTACCTACCGTTGTTAATCTGATCTTTTGGGTCACATTTATGCAGACATAGAGAATTCTAAAAGGTTCACAAACTTTAAATCACGACCACAATCACTATTGTGTTGTGTGTTCATTTTTTATTAGTTTATTTACAGTAGTTTATTGTTCCACTGTTTTATATTCATTCTTATTTTTTGTCCTCACTGGTTGACAATGACAAAAACTGTGGTACATTTACTTTAGAACTATCATGTTTGACAACTTTTGATTTAAAAAAAATAAAATAATAATGATGTTCCTTCTGGTGAGTACAAAGTACCTTTGAGACGCCCATCAGATAAACATGATCAGACTCATTTTGTTTCAACATGAAAACGTCAAATTCTTCTCACATAAAATGTCCAAACCGTTCCAGGGGCTGTCAGTTTTGAGATTTAAAAATAAAGTCTAAATACTAATTGGCATTTTGATACAAAGTCAAATGTCTCCTAGCTGCACATCCATTTACTAGTACATGCACTCATTACACAAAAGCAAACAGCCGTTTTCCCTCCTAGGACCTGCTAAGAGTGTGTGTGTGTGTGTGTGTGTGTGTGTGTGTGTGTGTGTGTGTGTGGTGCCTATTTCTTCAGGTCTTTGGGGCTGACCACCTTGCCAATGAAGAGCAGAGCCCCCGAGGGCTCATCCCTGACCAGGTAGAGGAAGGGTCGATCCACGCGGTAGGAGATGGGGCTGGGCAGTGCCGTGGTGCTAGGATACCTCGTTCCCTCAGGGGCCATCTCCATCGTGACCTTGTGATTGACACTGCTGACCTTTAGCGGTTGGGCTGATATCTTGTCCAAGTTCGTCTCTGCCAGCCAATCAGCAAGACCTGGAGATGGAAGAAGGAGAAAGGTGGACAAAAGGTAGAAGTAACAGTGTCGAGGACATAACGTAGGATTGTTGAATTTGGGTGACAAATAACCACTAGAATGGTTAAATAACCAATAGAATCCCCATTCTGGGCCTGTCATAATAACAAAAATAGACAATCTACACCAGTGGTAACCAACCTTTTCAAGCCCAAGAGCCCATTTTATTCCCAATTGTAAGCCAAGATCTACCACTAAAACGTGTTAGAAAAAACACTTGTTACACGACATTCTGCTGTGTATTGGCAGTGATGGCTGGCTGCCCGTCACTTCGCGATCGACGTGAAACGTTCCCGCGAGCTACCGGTAGCTCGCGAACCCCAGGTTGGTCACCCCTGATCTACACGTTGTGACATATTTTGGTGCAGAGGGGACAAACAAGGGGGGCAAGTATAGACCCCTCAGGGGTCAATGTTTAAGTGGTTAAATGCATGGCTCACTTGACTGCTTTTTAGTCCTCTCATACTATTGTGAAGAGTATCTACGGTACTCTATGCTGGATGCCGTGGACATTTTAATGTGTGTGCATCAGTGTATTTTATCTATGAGAAAAAGTGAGAGGGAAAAACAGAGAAAGAAAATGTTTTCTTATTGTCCACTCACCCAGGTCAGTGAGCAAGGGCAGCAGATCTGTGGAGTAACTGAATTTTAGGAGAGGCAGAGTGAGGGATACATGCGCTGGGTGTAGGTTCAGGGAGAGGTCCTGGACGAATTCGGCCGTCAGGCTCTCCTCCATCAGGGTCATGTTCCGAGTGACATCATCAGGAAGGAACACGAACATGCTGACATCATCCTGCATCTGAATCTGAGCGATCTGTGTGCAGAGATTGTGGTCAATGTGGGGTTTAACCACTTAATATCTATATACTTTGTTGTATAACAATTAGCAAAATAGAAGATCTACACGATACAACACCATTTGTATTTTGAAATTATTATCTAATAATAATAATTTATATTATTATTTTTCTTGAAACATTTTGAGAATTGCCCAAAATAGGTACACCAGATTTATGGTATAAACATCTTGTTAATGAATGCAAAAAACGCCTCAATAAATTGAGGGAATGGCTTTAGTGAGAAAATGATATTCTTTTTCAGCAGCACCTGTTTTACATTCATACAGTATAGCTACATACAGTACATATGCAGTGCACGTAAGTTACACTGTAATTAGGTGAATTGTCAGCGTCAGCCCTTGGCCGTTCATTCAAATAGAAAATACTCACTGTGCAACCCAGGTCTGGGTCAATTCCCATTTTAATTGGGTAGTTGTCCTGTTGCATCATGGGAATGCGAGCGGGACCCTCACCATCGAGCTGGAAGGCTTCCATGGCTCCGCTCTGACCAAACCGAGTCATCCACTTCCCTAAACACAGATTGACAGTATTGACAATACAGACCCGTATATAAATTTGTAGAAAGCAGCTTACATGCTAATATTGTCAACAATATGGACATTTACCTTTGAAGTAGGCAGCGCCCACTGGATTCACCCCTACAGTACGAGGTAGAGGCTTTGTCAGGAAGCGGTCCACCTTCCCACCTGTCTCCTGTTTAACCCAGTCGTTGATGTCCTTTGTATCCTTGGCACCGCCCATGAGAGACTTAGGTCGAACACCATACTGTGTCTCCACGAGGCCAAAGAATTCCTGTTTCTGACGCACCCCTACAGTGAGACAGAACATAAAGAAACGAAGGGCCCTGTATTGGTGCAGGCACACTGGCATGAGGCAAGTGGGTAGGAGAATTGCAGATTTCCAGAGGTATAGTGGGATTTATTTCCTTTCTTGTAGGGGTGAGAATAGATTTAAATTCTTGCCAGTAGTAGGCCTACCCCAATCTTCATTAAGGGTGTGTGGTTTGGTCATGAATAAATAAATAAAGTATGGGAACAACAATAGAGGGTATGCGCATGCTTAAAGTGAATGGCACATCGAGTGGCAAATCGAGTGGCAAAGCAACATCCAAAGTGAGTTTAACATTGTTTAATGCAATCAGATAGGACTTTTCTGTTTGGATGCATGGGTTGTCAAGGCCAGAAAGTAGTTTTTTGCCACTCAGTAAGCATTCCTGCAGAACTTCCAGGTTTGATGATGATGTCACGCGCATACCCTCTATACATCAAACCAGCCCGATAGCACGGATTGGCAATTCTGTACATACACGCCTAGAAAACACAAAAATCCGTACTTATTACACGACTACTGTTTTGAGTGGCGTGGCTTTCACTAGTATTGTATGTACGGAATTGCCAATCCGTGCTATTTCACCGTGTTTGGTTGAGATCGGGTTTGACATATGTTAAACATATGTTTATTCATTTTCTTTACAGTACAAAGAAGTATATTCAAAACAATTGACATATATTGGTTTGACATTATTTAGGATTCTGTGCTATTGGGTTACAACTCAGAAGTCGGCTCTACCGAACTTCACAACGTTCGACACGGCAACTTGCGCCCTTTAACTCGCTCGGTGGTGTCTCTCATGGCTCAAGTTTTGTAGAGACGATGCCCCTCCACCATGGTCTATGGCTATGGGGAGGATTTCAGTGTAATATGTACGGATTTTGGGGTTTTCTAGGCGTGTATGTACGGAATTGACAATCCCTGCTATTTCACCGTGTTTGGGTGAGACCGGGTTGATCAAACACACTCTGTTTAAAGAGATTCTCATGCACATTTATTACATTAGAGTTGTTTGGCCTGTTTGAATAATGAAGATCATGAAACATGACTTTTCTGTCATTTTACTTGGGATATTTGAATCACAAAACAATGGGAATGAATAGCACAGCAGTGGGGTTCCGCCCTCCAGCACAAACACGCTGGAACAATTTAGAAGCAATTTAGAACTAAACTAATTGTTGTTTATGTGTCTGTGGATTTTGGCAGGCATCTTCTGTCCCCAGTTCCCAGTACTGTGTACCGGTGCTGAATGTTTTCAGAGGTACAGTATACTGGACCCTACCAGATGCCAATGTGTTAATGTTGAAGGAGAACATATAGCAAATGTGTCATATGCAAATCAGCTGCATACTGAAATGCTGGTGTCCCAAGAACCACAATCTGGAAACTCATTTGGCAAAAGTGTTCCTCCCCTTTGTCAGGAATACAGTCTGAGCCTTGGGTCTGGGCTTGCCTGTGGGTGTGACACTACTTTAGTTGTTGCCTGTTGTGCTTCTGCCCTGACTAATTGTCATTTCTTGTATTTCCAGTGCCGTCACTCCCACTCATCTGCTCACTCTCAATCAGCCTTCTGAGTGGAGCTTCACACCTGCACTCTGTTCGTTTGTCACACTCAGTCTACTTAAACCCTGCTTGTCTCTTTGTTCTCTGCCAGATTATATCTCCTGTTGTCCCTGTGCTCTCTGCTCCAGTCCCACCAGTTTTTGCCTGTTTTGTGCTTTTGTTCCTTGACCACCTGCCTGGATTCCGACCTCCCTCTTGCCTGCCGATTTGGATTTGTTTGCCAGTGTTTTGTGGATTCTGTTTTCATGGACTTGTTTTTGGACTACATTTTCCTGTGAACTGACTCTCAATTAAAACTCTGTTTAACCATCAACCTGTTTTCCGTCCGCTTCTGGGTCCTAAAATCATATCCTGACACCCTTTCATCATGGGTGCTTCTGTTTATTCCTACTAACAACACGTTTAGGGCAGCGCTGCTCACAGATTCTGCTGTTTTGCTATTTTCGTCACTGCGTGTCAATATCTGCGTTTAGAACCAAAGTGGTGGATGGACGGAGAGACGGACAAAGATTGCTATTCTTAGAGATACAAGAAATCACACTTTTGTGAAGTGAGGGGCGCTCTTATCATCATACATCATTATACATCACATTCCGTGCTCAAACGGACAGACAGACAGACAGACAGACAGACAGACACACATACACACAAAGCTCTGCATAGGAGCAGCTAGTGGCCCTCAAAAAAGACCAAACATTAAAAGGAAGAAAGAATAACAGAGTAGCTGAGATTTCGTTGAAATCACAGGGCTCAAATTTACCCACAATGGTCCATTTGGTTGTATTTGTAACCAGTGTTTACATACAGTGTAGTGTATAGAGTCAATATACTCACTGCGAGCCAGGTAGATGCGTGCAGCAAAGCTGAGGCCCTTTCCAGGGGCTCTGACAGAGACCAGGAGCTCCTTCAGAGTGTTGTGCAGCTGAGGGTCTTGCAGGGTGTGGTACCTCAGAGCCCTGTACAAGTGCCTCTGGCCACGCTCAGTTGCTCCTGGGTGGGGGGAGATTAGGGCAGATTTTAGATTAGACTAAATATTATGAGATTTTTAAACCACATAAACGTGGGGTTTTATGTATTGTGCTGGCTGTGAGAAAGGGCTAAATTAAGGCAGAATAGTGATAACACTCTTCCTAATTGTGTGGTTGTGTGTGTGTGTGTGTGTGTGTGTGTGTGTGTGTGTGTGTGTGTGTGTGTGTGTGTGTGTGTGTGTGTGTGTGTGTGTGTGCGCGCGCGCTCGCACGATTAACCTTTTAAAACCGGGAAAGCATGTGTCATTTTAGATTTTAGCTATATACCTGTATATAGCAACATAGGTTTTTCAGAGAACTCTTAGTATATAGAACACTGGTTCTCAAAAATAGCAGATACTGTATACAAGCTCACATAGCGAGTCACTTGCCACACTACGAGCTTGTAAAATTGTTGAAAGTGTTTAATAAAAGTTGAAATCTTCTCTTCTGGGGGGTCCATGTCACAAAGCCATCACAGATAGGGGCCCACAGCCAAATACATGTAATTTTGGGGTGTCCTTAGCACGAAAACGTTTGAGAACTACTCATTTAGAAGGCAGTTGTAGAATCGGCCTCAGATACCAACCCAGAGAGAGCTGTGAAAGCGCTGCAGAGATGCTGATGGGGGACAGGAACACGTTGGCTGTAGGGTTACTATTGGTCATGGCACGAAACAGGTTATAGCCAAAATCTGAGGTGGCGGCAGCCATCTTTGTTCTAGGTGTTGTGAAGAGGTCAACGTGCTCCTCCTCGGCTGCTCCTGTCTCCTCCGTGTCTGACTGTTCAGTTCAGTTTTATTTTGGTCATAAAAAAAAGAAATAAAACATCACATTACATATATTAATTTCGTTGTGTTTTTTAGGGTTAGGGTTTTTTTTTGTAGAGGGTTTAGGCTGAAGCCAATGGCTTATTGTGCCTATCCCAATGGGGGGGGGGGGGGGACATAAAACTAACAGAGAAACAAACAGAAGAGAGAAAACTGTAAAAGTAAAGTAAACATGGAGAAAAGTCAAGCAGAACGACCACCCAGATAATAGGTACAAGGAAACTGAGCACTATAACATATTGATGACAAATATACACAGTTGTGGAACAAATTTAACAACACGGTCTCATCACCTGCGCTTGAGAAAAGGCTAAGAGCGCTGCCAGAAACAGCATAAAGGTTGTGTGCTTCATCCTGTAACACAAAAAGTGTGATAATGAAATACAGATGTTTGTCTTCGTACACTAAAATGCTCCCTCCTAATGTTGGAATAATCTCTCTTTCTCTCTCACTGCACACACACACACACACACACACACACACACACACACACACACACACACACACACACACACACACACACACACACACACACACACACACACACACACACACACACACACACACACACACACACACACACACACACACACACACACACTCTTTATGCACCAATATACACATCTGGTTTTCATTGGACTTGTCTGGTTGAGTTGAAAATAAAAAAACAAACAAAAGATCATGTGCACCTCAGACCGCAAACCACCCAAAACTGTCTCTGTTCCTTTCTCCTGTCTCAGCCATTTTATCTCCTCCTCTTTTTTCCCCTCCAGATGTTTGATGGTAAACCCAGATGCTCATCTTTCCCCAGAAGTAGACGTCCAAAACCACAGCAGCAGTCTTTGTCCCTGCTGCTCTGAAGCAGGTCAAGGCTTTGATTAAAAAAGTGAAATCCTCCGTGTATGTGCTTATTATCTTCCAAATAAGGATACAGTTAAAATGATGATCTCAGACATTTCTTTCAATTAACGCCAAACGAAATCCCCAGTTTTGTCTCAAAAATATGTTTCACACAGGACTGGATGGCTTCACATGCAGGAACATTCCATAGGCTTCAGACAGGTCCAGCCTAAAATCTTTGGCAGTCAAACCATTACTCTAACTCTGGCCCTGTGTGTCTGCATGCAACATTTTCTCACACATTACCACAAATGATGGTCCATCTGTCAGAAGAATATGGGTCTTGTGTGCAGAGGGGATATATCAAATAGTAGGATTACCAAGTTATGAATTATGCTGTATGTATTAATTATATGTAGCCTACTAATCAATGTTTTTGAATACTTATACAGATTAATATTGGCTACTGGTTCTCTGTCGAACTTTACCATTTAACCCTAAAGAGACTTTTAGAGCTATATTTTTTAAATACCTGTCTATTTGTCAATGAGATCATTATCATTACACTTCATGCCACATTACACTGATTGATGCCAGATTGCAGAAACAGCCAAGAAGGTTGAGTAGCACATGTAAAATCATGCTCAACCGTGTCCCAAAATGCCCAACCATGTTTTGGTATGCATTGAAATTGGCTGCAAGTCTCTTTGATATCAGACGAGTGTTTTTCTTTTCCCAAATCTGGATCGGGGCCCAAAGGTGGGGTACAGGGGTGATTTAAATAGTTCAACGAACCAATCTGGAGAAATTGGTCATATTTATTTATTCTAAGCTGTCAAAGGCTTTCACATGAATACATAAAAAGGGAAAGTTGTATGGCACAAGAATTGAAATAGAAAGTTTAAAGAATACTGGCTACTGTTAGTAGTAGTGCCAGTTTCTAAGTGAGAAAATGGAAATATTATGTAAGCTGTAGTAAATATGTAGTTTATATGTATAGTGTCATTATGTAGATATGTTCTAGTTACATTCTTAGCTCACGCATGTTTCATGATAAATGCATTTTATATATGTGACGTATTCCCATGCTTTTTTGTTCTTGCCTAATGTAAATCGCTCTGGATTAAGAGCGTCTGTTAAATGCCTAAATTGTAATTGTAAAATTGTAGTGCCAGTTTCTAAGTGAGAAAATGGAACCATTATGTAAGCCTTGTGTAGCTTGTGGAAAAGATTTGTCAAAATTGTGTCTCTGGCAGTGGTAGCCTACACGAGAATGGAAAGTAGATGGAAAGAGTGGGTTGTCTTTTCTGAGAAAGAAGTTGTGTGGAGGACTGGAAAGACTCTGTACTAGCATTATTAGTATGATGAATCAATGCACGTTAAAGAAAATATAGTTATTGTATATTGACGGCCTGCACACCAACCCCTATCTGTTTATCCCCCCAATTGTCTTTCCTTTTTTAAGACACGCTAAATCAATGACAGACCTTTTTTACCTAAAATAATGAACGGATATGCCATTCTGCTTGAATTGATGGAGGCTTATTTGACTCAAAACTCTTTCATTGCAACATGACGCACTGGAAACACACATACCTCGTGAACGAATTATGTCCAGAGAACTAACGTTATTCAAAAGGCAATAGATAGGCCTATTGGATACTTTACAAAACAGTTTAAAATCACCTAAAATATTAGTACAAAAAAGGGTTTCCTGTTATTAAACAAATGCAACACGTATACGCGATGCGAAAAGGTAAAGATGCGTAAAGGCAGCACTCACCTTTCAGCTTGAACAGCCGTATCCACGCCACGGTCCACTGTCAGCTCAGTTATAGTGCTGCCTGCCTGCCTGCGTGCGTTCTAGACTATAGTGGAGCGGACAGGAGGGAGGAAAACACAGCGGGGTCGACAAGCATGGATTCAATTCCACCCGCCCCTCTCTGACGTGGATTTGTGCGCTCTGCCTCCTGGAAACTGGAGCAGAGCCGAAGAGTTCTGATGATCCTCATGGGGGCTCCCCGCAGCCCCGCCTCCCCGCAAACGACTATTTGGCTGCCAGAAATATGTTTCTGTCATTATTTTGTTTTATTTCACATTATATTGGGAAAGGTAATTTGGAATTGCGTCACGTCCGGTGCCATGTCCTTATTTGGTGTTGAACCAGCGATGGCTCACAACATTGTTTGTCAAGCCTCCGTGTAGACGGAAGGACATGAATTGTTTGAGAGAAGCGTGTCATTAACCAAGGTTTGTTTGTTTGTTTCTGAACCAATGTTTTACGTTCTTTGTCAACATTTAAGGTGTATGTTTGATTTGTATATGAGTTTAATTGATGCGATTTGTTTTTGTTACAGTTTGACGTTTGTTGTTGTTCATAGGTTATGGGTTTCCTGTCATTCCATTCCCTTCATTCCCCTTATGCAGCCAGTGAGGTAAATCCATGTGTTCATGTATGCATTATATTGTCATGTTCGTTATGTTTATGTGCTTAATTTTATGTACTGATCGTTGTTTATTCATTGTGTGTTCATCAGTTTTGACGTTGGTCTATTGAGAGAGTGAGAGCTCAATAAAATCATCAGTAAACAGAAACGACTGACTCGTTCATGGAGGGAGTGACACTAGCTGTCTAAACAAAAAGGTAATAAAAATGTTGACATATTATTGCTTATAGCAGCTTTAAGTAAAAGTATTCATACATCAGAGCCGAAGAGTTCTGATGATCCTGTGGCCTGTTACAGCTTCTCCTTGTTTTAGGTGTTGTTCAGTAGTGTTGTCTTCATGTGTGTTTATGTTTGTACATCTGTTATTTTAGGCCAAATCTTGTTTTTCGTCATTGTCTTTGCAGAGGCTGCACTGTACCATAATCTGCACGGGACTGGAAAGGTGAATTAAAAACCCTAAAAGGGCATTCTTGGACTCTTCTGTCTTTTTGGAGCCTTGGCCGGTCGGCCAACCTCACAGTTACTGTGAAATGTAAGGTATTTAAACCAAATGTGTTGGAAAAAGTAACCGTTCAGTTGTGTTGACAGGCCAACCACCCCATCCCGGCTGCTAAGATGTCCATGTGAAGGTCACCAGGGTTCTGAGTGGCCTCCAGGCCCGACCACCCCATCATGGCTGCTAAGATGTCCATCTGGACATTATGAGTGTTTGTATAGAGAGAAGCATGGCTGAAGAGCGTTGCATATCAGTCGTTTCTTGTTGCTGCCAAAGTCAAATTGTGATATCTGTAGTGTTTAGTACATGGCCGCTTATGAGATGTAGATACAAGTACACCTGACTGGTGGAAATAGCCTTGTGATACATACTGGGTGTGCTCTCACAAAACAAACAAGTAAACAAAATGCCACAAAATCACACAAATCAAGGGATGTCCGACAGTCCGTGTTGGATATTGTCCAACTCCTAATTTCCGATATCAACAGATGTGTATATATGCAGGCTTTTTCCAGTGGTGGAAAAATAACTAAAACTTTTTTCTTAAATAAAAGTAGGCTATAAATACTGCAATATAGAAATACTCCGTTACAAGTAAATTCAACATGTAGGCCTACCCGAGTAAAAGTACAGGTTTTGGTATAAAAATGTACTTAAAGTACAAAAAGTAAAAGTGCTCATTATGTAAAATGTCTCATTTCAAGTTTTCAAATGTAAAAAGAAATATTTGAAAATGGCAGATCTACAAGCTCACGTGTCTCATTGTGACACATTGTGAGCTTGTAGATGTTTTTAATGTAAAAAAAATAAACCGATATTTTTTTAATGCCTTTATCGGCCGACATTCCTAACAAAAACATATCTCAAATGTGTCAATACATTTCAAAGAATGTCACAAAAGCCACAAGTGCCACTAAAACTTCACTAATAAATAAATAAAACATCCACAAGTAAATGCCACAGTTTGACAAACATGCCAAAAAAATGAAGAAATTACAAATAAGTTTCATAAACCTCTTCTGCCGTATGTCCATAGAACTTCAGCTCTGTTGCAGCATGCAGTCCAGTGTGTCATTGTCTAGGTCACCTAAGCCATGATCACCATTCGGTGGCCGGTATTTGGGGCTGATGGTTATTGCGTTCCACAGTCTGTAGTGGATCCTCGCATTCACAGTGGGCACTGTCCGAGATGTCACTTCTGCTTTGAGGGTTGTCCACTCCTTGCAGGGGCGGTGCTGGCAAAGAACATATTTGGGGTCCTCAATGTATTCCACTGGTCCCTCTGTCTTGCCTTCACCCAGGATGCCTTGGAGGTGTCAGCTGGTGTTGTGTGGAGCATTTCCTGGGCCTGTGTGGCAAAGGGGCACCGTGACTTTATGCGTGTGTGTGTGTGTGTGTGTGTGTGTGTGTGTGTTGTGGCAAAGGGCACCGTGACTTGATGCACGTGTGCTGTGGTGTCTCTGACGACCTTGTGGAGGAGGTGGCTGGGATTCACTCAGCTGTGCCTTCCCGGTGAGGGCTAGCGTGGCTGCTTCTCGTCTGATCTCTGTTGGAGTGATTCCAGCGAGGGCAGGCAGTTGTTTGTTTTGGGGTGGCCCATCCGGTGTTGAGGGCAGCATCCAGCTTCTTGACGTGAGGGCTACGGCTCCAGACTGGGGCACAGTACTCTGGTTGTCTGCATAGCCATACTTGATGTTGTTGCAGGGAGGTCGTGGATTTGTAGATGTTGAACAGCATCATTCAGTGCCAGCACTGACCCCCTATGGGACGCCATTCTTGAGCTTTCTCACCCTGCTGCCTCGGTCGTTACTGGTGTGGAACCGAAAAGCTTCACAAACATGCCAAAAAATGATTTCTAGTTTTTAAACCTTAACTAGTTTATTTTCTAATTTGTTTTTACTTCTGTTTTGTGAAGCAACTTTGGGTACCTTGAAAAGTTCTATATAAATTGTATGTATTATTAAAAATAAATAAAAATGGACAGACACAGAAATTGTCGCCACACAGACATCACAAATTCCTATTGGCGGCAGCAACAAGTGAGTGATGTGCAAAGCTCTTCAGCCATTCATAGTCTATAACCACCATGTCTTCCTTCCAGATGCTGCGATCGAGGCTCAACCGGCGCCCATACAGGTGGATATCTGCAGTTCTCGCTGTCCATGGAATGGTATGGTCAGCTTCTGTTTTAAATGTTCTCTATACATTTTGTGTATGATGTGTAAGTACACAATGTCTCTTGGTCACTTTAATTAATCTTTTGTTCTTTCTTTGTCAGGGTGGATGCGTCGTGGAAGGACAGAGATCCGTTCCAAAGCTTCCCTCCCGGGGGTTTCCTCTGCGAACTTCTGATGAGCTGTGAGTAGGAATATTTCTTTGTTTCTGAGGATGGATATCTGCTTTTGTACTGTGGTGGCACGAAGTATAGCATGGCAGTATGATGCCTCTTAGTGGCACTGGTTGAATGTCTGTCAGCTCTCCAAGCTAATCAAAGTCTTAAAACCCCAGCATCCCTATTCTGGGGGGAGCGTTCAGCAAAAAATAGCAGATCTACAAGCTCACACCGCGTTGCAACGTGTTGTGAGCTTGTAGAGCTAATGCTTTCTTCTTTCTCTCTCAGGATGGAAATGGCAGACGCAGCTGAAGCCTCTAGAGATCTGCAGGTCTGTCCATGGATGGATGGGAGGACGGAGATCTGGGTAGACGTCGCTGGAACGCCACTGCTGGACAGGGTACACGCACACACACACACACACATGCACACACAGAGCAAAGCTAATTTGGTGTGGTTTTTTTCTTTTCTTTCTTTGTTAGAATGGAGATATCGATAGACGAGCTGATGTTCTCGGACAGAGATCCGTTCCAAAGCTCCCCCCCCGGGGGCTTCCTCAGAGGACTCTGATGAGCTGTGAGTAGGAATAGTTATGGCTTGTTTCTGAGGATGGATAACTGCTTTTGTACTGTTATGGCACGAAGAATGGCATCATTTACTACAGTCATCCAAATGTTTTAAATATTTTATGATAAATCTAAATGACTCTGCACAATAGTTTGAGAGTCAATATCTCATCTGCTTTTAGAAGCACTTGAATAAAAAATGACAAAATATGTTGAGGACTGTACATGTGTTGATGCCTCCTAGTGGCACTGTGGTTGAATGTCTAATCAAAGTCTTAAAACCCCAGTATCCCTATTCTGGGGGGAGCGTTCAGCAAAAAATAGCAGATCTACAAGCTCACACCGCGTTGCAACGTGTTGTGAGCTTGTAGAGCTAATGCTTTCTTCTTTCTCTCTCAGGATGGAAATGGCAGACGCAGCTGAAGCCTCTAGAGATCTGCAGGTCTGTCCATGGATGGATGGGAGGACGGAGATCTGGGTAGACGTCGCTGGAACGCCACTGCTGGACAGGGTACACGCACACACACACACACACACACATGCACACACAGAGCAAAGCTAATTTGGTGTGTTTTTTTTCTTTTCTTTCTTTGACAGAATGGAGATATCGATAGACGAGCTGATGTTCCCGGACAGAGATCCGTTCCAAAGCTCCCCCCCCCCCCCCCCCCGGGGGCTTCCTCAGGGGACTCTGATGAGCTGTGAGTAGGAATAGTTATGGCTTGTTTCTGAGGATGGATAACTGCTTTTGTACTGTTATGGCACGAAGAATGGCATCATTTACTACAGTCATCCAAATGTTTTAAATATTTTATGATAAATCTAAATGACTCTGCACAATAGTTTGAGAGTCAATATCTCATCTGCTTTTAGAAGCACTTGAATAAAACATGACAAAAGATGTTGAGGACTGTACATGTGTTGATGCCTCCTAGTGGCACTGTGGTTGAATGTCTGTCAGCCTTCCAAGCTAATCAAAGTCTTAATGACACTACCACTTCAACCCCAGCATCCCTATTCTGAGGGAGCGTTCAGCAAAAATAGCAGATCTACAAGCTCACACCGCGTTGCAACGTGTTGTGAGCTTGTAGAGCTAATGCTTTCTTCTTTCTCTCTCAGGATGGAAATGGCAGACGCAGCTGGAGCCTCTAGAGATCTGCAGGTCTGTCCATGGATGGATGGGAGGACGGAGATCTGGGTAGACGCTGGAGGACTTCGGACCTGGGCCTGGATGGATGGGAGGACGGAGGACGGAGATCTGGGTAGACGCTGGAGGACTTCCGACCTGGGCCTGGATGGATGGGAGGACAGAGGACGGAGATCTGTGTAGACGCTGGAGGACTTCGGACCTGGGCCTGGATGGATGGGAGGACAGAGGACGGAGATCTGGGTAGACGCTGGAGGACTTCGGAGAGGAACTCAACATATACGAACCGCTTCGGTGAGGAACTCGACAGTACGAACCGCTTTAGGGTTGGGGCTTTTTTATAGGCTTTATAGTAAAAAGCCAATAATCGTCCGTTGCCGATAATCGGTCAATCCCTATTCTTAAACGTTACTGTAAGTGCATGTGTATGTTGTGACAGGACACACACCCACACAGCAAAGCTAATTTGGGGTGCGTGTGTGTCTGTCTGTCTGTCTTTCGTTCTTTGTTAGAATGGAGATCTCAGCCGATGCCCGAGATCCGAAGCTTTCCCTGGGTGTTTCCGCTGAGGACTTCTGGGTCGCTGGGAGGCTCGGATGGAGCTGGAAGGTTCGGTAGACATCACTGGAACCCGTTTAGGCCTGTCGGAATTTGAGGTTTTATAATGGCAGATTTAATTGTTTCTCAAATAAATTACTAGTAACAATTTAATTGCGTCATAACATAACATTCTAAATAAAACTTTGGCTTTTGTAGGCTTTGTAAACAAAAAGCTGCACATGGCATAATTCAACAACTTTATACACTAAAAGAGAAGAAAATTACAAAGTGACAGGTTTAGAGCTTGTAGATCGGTTGCTTCCATTATTTCTTTAAAATGTTTGACAATATATGAACATTTTCAACATGGAGACGATTATGACTAATCTCTAAAAAAGTATCTCAAATACTTGGCGATTAGGTAATTGTGACAGGCCTAAATCCTTCTAGTTGTGTTTTTTTATATCATGTTCTGTAATCAGTTGGGGTTGACTATAGACTTTTTTTTTAGGAACAAGATCATCATGCCGGTGAAGAGCACGTTTCTAGCCGATGGAGCAACTATTTCTGATCACCTTTGGAGTTACATCACAGCAAGGTAACTATACAACACACGCACACACACTATGATCATCACATGACATCAGCTTGTGACTGCAACTTGTTCCTGTTCGCAGATGACTCGGCACTGCTAGTCTCGGACAGGAACAAACTGCAGGTTGAAAAGGCCCTCAGCTCTGAACTCGGTAGAATCTGCACCTGGCTCGCTGATAACAAACTATCTTTACACCTGGGAAAAACTGAATCCATTCTCTTTGGATCTAATAGTAATCTCAGCAAGGCAAATGGCTTCTTGGTTAGAGTTGGTGACAATGTTATCACACGTAAAGATGAAATTACCTACCTAGGTTCCATCCTGGAGGCTAATCTTTCCGGTGATAAAATGGCCACCAACGTAATCAAAAAAGTCAACCAAAGAACAAGATTCCTTTACAGGATCTCCTCACTGGTCAACAAAAACACCTTGAAGACCTTAACAGGAGCCCTCGTACAAGGTTTCTTTGACTATGCATGCACCTCCTGGTACCACAGCACCTCAAAGGCCCTTAAAACTAGGCTCCAGACCTCCCAAAACAAACTGGTCAGGCTCCTACTTGGCCTCACCCCCCGAACCTACCTCACTCCTGCCCACTTTGACAGGCTGGAATGGCTTAGGGTCGACGACAGAGTACAGCATCTTGCAATGGGTCTGGTCCACAAGATTCGATACACCACCAAGATACCCATGTACCTGTCTAGATACTTTTATGTTAACGAAGTCCACACCCACAACACCAGAGGGAGTGCAACGAACCATGTACAACCCAGATTCGGCACAAACAAGGGACTAAATTATTTTCACTCCTATGCCACCAAAATGTGGAACGCCCTACCAACAGTCATTAAGACATGTGAATCCCTTGACTCCCTTTTTCCCCTCACTGTATACGTTTATTTTCCCTTTTTACCTCCTTTATGATGAATTCCTGTTCTGTTCTTTGACTATATAGAAGTGTCTTATTTGTACGTCTCTAAATGTTTTGAAGAATTGAACATGGTGGACCCTCTTGTAAACAAGTGTAATGCTTAATTGGGTCGTCCACTTGCAGTTAACAGTCTTTGTATTGAGTTTGTGCTTGACATGTACTGTAATTCTGCAAACTGTTAATAAATATTTCAATCAATATTGTTTTATGAACAAAGTAGTAATGAGCATTTCTTTCTTTTCTTTAGGACGTTGCTGGTCTCCTGTGTGGCTCCATCTGGAGGTCACCAGGGTTCTGAGTCACTCAGATCCTGACTGGTAGTGGTGATATGTAGATGTGATCAATCAGGGCTCTAAACAATAAAATAATAAACCAATATAAATAACTAGATAATAATATAAATAAATGGATAAAACGAACGATAAAAAAATAGATTATAGTAAAATAAAAGTAAATTAAAATAGTAAAATAAAAGAAAATTAAAATAGTAAAATAAAAGTAAATTAAAATTAGTAATACATAAAATAAAATTAGTAATAGCATAGTAATGGATAAAATCAATATAATTAGTAATAGACAATAATACATAAAATAAATTAAATTATCAATATAGAAATGCATAAAATTAGTAATGACAGTAATACATAAAATAAATAAATGCATAAAAAATAAAATGAGTAATAACAGTAATACATAAAACAAATACAATTTGTAATGCATGAAGTAAAATTAGTAATAACATAGTAATACATCAAATAAATACAATTAGTAATATAGTTATACATAAAATTAGTAATAACATAGTAATATATAAAATACAATTAATACATAAAATAAATTCAATTACTTTGTGTTGTTGTTATAGAATGACTTAAAAAAAACAAACAAAAAATATCAATCACATCTACATATCACAACCAGGCTATATTGCCAGCAGGCAGGTGGACTGTAGACTCACTACAGCTGTTGCGTGGCTAGTCTGCTATCCGCGAACGTCTCCACGCTGGTTTCCTAAATGAGGGATATAAGTACTGTTGGCACTCTGGACTCTGAATTCTGCGATCATGTGCTTCAGAAGAATGATGCTGCGTCACCTGTGCGGTGACAATTTCCGGTCTTTGGAAAGCTGTGACGTTTGCAGCTGTTCTGTCAAGATGGCCAATCTGCAAGCTGAGCTTGTGGATGAGATGTGCAATAGCCTAGTGCTTTGTGTTTGAGCCCTGTGCAGGAGCTACAAGACTGCCGGTTTGGATTGCTCTGTGCAGTTTTAACCAAGTGACGCCTGCAGCACACTGTCAAGTGTGCAGGTGGACAGTTCTGAGCGGACGGCTTCGCCTTGTTTGTTGTTATAAAACTGTGGTGACGCTGTGTAACGTAGGCCTGAGGGCGGTTGCTCTGATAGACTTAAAGAGAGCCTTGTAGGAAATTTTTTACCTGATATGTGATTTCAGGGTCGTTTCGCCTACTTCTACGTCCGGAGAGTTGTGATATTGGTTTTGAGTTCTTAAATGAATAAATGGGGGAAATGTCAAGGAAATGTGGAATGCTTGTACATTTAAGGACGTCATAAACCAAGCCATGAGAAGCTGTTTTCTGTGACCTGTGACATGTGTGGTCTGGAGGTCTCTGATGTCATGTGTACAACTTAGACCCACCCACCCACCCCTGGGGTGGGGGGTAATAATGTATTTAAGCTGAAGCCTGACTGAGATGTGTTGAGTCAGTACGGTGTTCCATTGTAACGCTTCACTGCTGTCTCCGTATTCGAATACATTCTATTCCAATACTCTGAAACTCTGAATTGTGTCTGTCTCATTATTGATGTTTCAACTATGTTATAAGTGTCAAGTGTATAACAGTCACAATGTGGTGTACTTTGTTTTGACCCAACTGGCCTCCAAGGAGAGGCGAGCATGGAGCCGGACATCTGATGATACACGAGAGAAGACGCCATAGTCATGTTGATTGTAATTTATGCATGATGCCATATATCTGTAAATATTCATTATTTTCTTGTTAATAAATTATTGCATTTATACCCGGGTGTCCGTTATGTGTCCATTACCCTTAGATCGCGCCGCCGCGGATTTATTTTTTTCCCAAATGGTCTAAAAATGAGTTATTTAGCATACTTTTACCAATGAATTAGCCTATACACAGACAGCAACTGATTAGCCTATTTTGGACGATATGGGTCTTTAAAATTATATTAAAAAAAAAGAAACGAATGGTTCAAACCCATTAATTAAGATTTGAGTGCCAACCCTAACAAGCGAACATTCGAACCTTGAATGTTTGGGGACAGCCTTTTTTACAGTCTATGGGACAGCCTTAGTGGAGTTCCCTTTCTCCACAACGGACTTTTTCGCTTCTAAACCCCTTGTTGCTTTTCCCTGTGTGCGTCACTCAGCAATAAGGTGAAACGGAACACAAAGATGAGTAGCCCATTTATTTTTTAACACGCAGCACCCCTCTCTCTCTCTCTCTCTCTCTCTCTAGCATGTGTGCGCACTGCTGCGCAATGTCTGTGACTGTGACACAGACGGTCAATAATATATAGCATAAATAATAGGCCAAATATAACACTTTCCCTCTATCTGTAACTGCATGTGTTCAGCTCCTCACCTATGCTCCTCACACACATAACTCCTCTCTCGTGCATGCACGTCTGCTCAATCTCAGCAACTGTTTGCGTAAATGTATGGGGGGTGCTGTTGGGAGTCAGGTTCGGCGAGACCTGGTCGTGCTGTCTCCCCCCCCGGCCCGGCCCAAAGTAGTTCCGCCAGACAGTGACTATATTAAACTGTATTTGATGATTTTGGTTTTTGAATAGATATGCATATGTCTTTAAATGTTTTGATGAATTGAAAATGGAGGACCCTGATGCTTTCTTCTGGTTTTATCCTGTCCAGTCTGTTAATAAACCTTCAGCCAATGTATTGGCTTGCTAATGAAAAAATAAAATAAATAAATGTGATAGTCTGACAACTCACTCTTCCAAATAAATATATAATTCAGGCAATGGCACAAATATAATATTTAGTCTTATTTTATTTGGCTTTTTGTGAGCAATCATGAATGGGAAATTAGGCAAGTTTAAAAAATATATATAAAATAATTAAATTATTAAATTATTCTCAACACATGCCATGTCTAATCTATTATTGGTATTGTAGGCCTAATACATTTTTACTTCACGTAGGTTTGCATGCTGGATAAAAATTGAAGCAAAAATACATTCAACATTGCACAGGTGTAGGGGTAACAATTGCAAGCAATAAAGTTATAGGGCTAAGCAAATTATAAATTAATATCATCAACTACTCAATATTAATCTAAGAACAAATACATGCATTACAATACACTGTGACTGTGTTGTGAATTGTTTATCTACAGTAGAATGCATTCAACCCAAGCATTTTTACATCACTTGTATAATACAACAGATACGCTATAATATTTTGTTCCGAACACAGTCATACAACATAGTACTCATGATTTCTCAGGATGATATATGCTCGCTCAGGATGTGTGTACATTATAATTAACACCTTAAAGTGTTATTATAACAATCTCACTCTTGGAGCTGTGCGCATTCGAATTCTCTAAGATGCTGCAGGAGTGAGACCATTGATTTTCAGATGGGGTTGCTGTCTGCTCCATGTCCACCTTCATTTCTGAGACATGTCTGCTGGAGACTGTCCTCGCCATCCTATGATTGTGTGCTGGTATCTCCCAGGCCACCCTTGATAATCACATTGTCACCATGTTCGTTATTTACGTCTGTTCCAATTGTTTACGAATCTATACCGGGTTCATCACTCTGGGTGCTGTTGGCTAACGGATCGTCTTGGGGCATCGGGGCATCGTCTGGGGCAGGGTTTGTAACCATGCCCAGGAAGAGGGGGGTCATGGAGGCCTCGTCAACGACCGCAAAGAGGAAAGGAGAGTTGAGGGAAAAGCTCATGGAAATGGAGCGTGAGGTGCTGACTGCAGTGACCGCGGATGCCTCGACACCATCCTCACTCAGCTCCATTTCGCTGGCGTGACGGACACTTGTCACCCTCAGGGGAAGGTCTGAGATCCCAGAGAGGTCTGGTCCAGAAAACAGAGATCCCAGACCTAAGAGGACAGGGGAAAATAACAAAGAAGAAGTTTGATTGATTGATTGAAACCTTTATTTATTCTCGAACAATGCTCAAGAGATCACATATATAAAACAATTTAAGACAGATATAAAACACAAATCAAGTCTACACGTAAGGCATAGAGACATCATATATAGACAGTGAAACAAAACATAAGTGAAAATCACACCCGTGTGAACTGAGTGGTGCAACTCCCCTCTCCCCCCTCCTCTCTCTCTCTCTCTCTCTCTCTCTCTCTCTCTCTCTCATTAGCAGGCAACAGTGCAGCACATGCAGCACTATCTCTCTATCTGTTTCTGGCAAACAGCGCCCCTACTGGTTCTAATAGTCATTCTCGTGCTCATGGCCACATAGTTAGGTACACACAGACATTGCTGTTCCTTGGAGTGGTTGCACCACTCAAAAACAGTTACATATTGAGGTAGGGAAGTTCAGAAGCAGGTTATTAAATTGACCATATGATATTGGGGTACCAATTTTCTGTGTTTGCTGTAGAGTGTTCCATGTAGTAGGGGCATCGAAGCAGAAAGCAGATTTTCCCAGTTCAGACTGCACAGATGGGACCTCTAGTGTAAGCCATTCACTTGAATGGGTCAGTATTTATTTTCCAGTTTAGCAGCAACGTGATGTAGGGTGGTCATATGGTCATATGGTCAATTTAATAACCTGCTTCTGAACTTCCCTACCTCAATATGTAACTGTTTTTGAGTGGTGCAACCACTCCAAGGAACAGCAATGTCTGTGTGTACCTAACTATGTGGCCATGAGCACGAGAATGACTATTAGAACCAGTAGGGGCGCTGTTTGCCAGAAACAGAGAGAGAGATAGTTATGAGATATTATGTTAATTTTCTATAGAGCTAGCATTGAATCTATCTTGAGATATGGAATCTCCAGCTGGTATGGTAACCTGACTGTGAAATATAAAGCTGAAGTTGCAAGAGTTGCGAAAATGGCTGGGAAGATCATGGGCCTGTCTTCCCCCCCGTTTACTCCCCAAGCCATTTTTGAACAGACTGTAGTAAGGCAAGCTAAGAATATAACCTCTGACCCCTCACATGTTCTGTATTCCGAATATGAATTAATGAGATCAGGAAGAAGGTACAGGATGCAACAGTGCAAGTACAACAGATATAAACACTCTTTCATTCCTCTCTCTATAAAAATGTTGAATGGGTAATTGGTACCTTAATGGGGTGTACGCACCAGGGGTGTATTTGTTTTGTTTTGTTGTAATGTCTCTGTCTATGTGATTATATGTATGCAGCTGTGGTCCTGTCTCCAAGACAAATTTCTCCCAAGGGAGACGAAATAAAGACAACCTTGAACCTTGACCTTGAACCTTGGTAACTTCCCATCAATAGCTTTAAAAAATAAACTGGTGCCAATGCTTGGATCTCCTCTCAGAGAGGGACGACCAACCTATTCTATCATAGAGGGTGCAATGGTGAGTGCTGTAGCTTTCACAGTTCACACCCGTGTGAACTGAGTGGTGCTGAGTGATAAACTGTATCTAGGGGTAGAAGAGTGGTAAGGGCAGCATTTCTAGAGATACTAGGAGAGTGAAGAGCGAAGGAAGGCAGAGACGGGAGAGTCTGGTTATCTGTCTTCACACACACATTTATTTTTAATTTGTTGCGACCGCAATTATTATAATTTATTTTACCCCCCTCAGTTTTTAACTTTATTTAGCAGTTTTAAATAGCACATAAAACATACAAACACACAACCCCACTTCCCCCTTTCCACCTCTGTATTGCCCTACCTTCTAAAACAGTGGTTCTCAAACTATTTCATTTCAAAGACCCGCTCAAGGAACCCTGAGGGCCCCTGGCCTGAACACCACTGTTCTAAAACATGTCCCCTCATCATGTTAACCCTGAGGGCCCCTGAACACCACTGTTCTAAAACATGTCCCCTCATCATGTTAACCCTGAGGGCCCCTGAACACCACTGTTCTAAAACATGTCCCCTCATCATGTTAGTGAGGCACATGGTCTTACCCATGCTAGTGAGTGCCTCCTGTAGCTCCTGTCGGTACTGCAGTTTAAACTTGGGCAGGCTGACGTGCATGGCTCTCTCCTGAGGCAGGCGTCTGTACACCTCAGAGATGTTCAACTTGGGAAGCACAGATGAGACATTCCCTCGTCCTGGCAAAGGCATTACGACCAGGAAACTGGTGTTGCCTTTGAAAGGGAAACATGCAATCTAGAAACCCAAGAAAAGACAAAAACATAACATGCTAATAGAGAGATCCCGTTCATTACTGGCTCACTGTCTTTTGTGCCGTTGAAGATGCATAATGATGCACACAATGGCCGCTCGGCTCGTTCAATAAACAGATTAACAACAGAGTCTCCTGACGAACACCTGGATTGTCATTTCCAGCACACCACAAAGAGAGAGTTGAGCTCATAGATGGAAATAACCAGCGTTAAGTCTGGTTTCATGCTGGCCTTCATTTTCTTGGTAAGACCAAGAAAATGTAATTAGCCTTTCCAATCTTCAGCCTCACCCATAGAGTTAAAATAATATGTAGAGGGCGAACTGGCCCGTCCCCAGGTATTTATTTCAATGAAAGTTGCTTAGTGGCATTTGAAGCACCCGAAAAAACGCTCTTGGCCTCACAGGCCATCCAATGCCAACAGCTTTACACCCCAATATTACAACACCTCATCTAAACATTATCAACACATACACACAGAGTACAGCTCAGTGCAATCCAGTCATAACAGTAATTTCACCCACTCAATGTTTATACAAACAAGTACATGTATCAAACAATGCTTCAAATGATCTGTGCCAATGTCACAATTTCATAGGTCACTAATGTGAATGATGATATGATGGTGTGTGTGTGTGTGTGTGTGTGTGTGTGTGTGTGTGTGTGTGTGTGTGTGTGTGTGTGTGTGTGTCACTTGGGATCAAAATGCATGGACTGTACCTGAGCCTTTAGTTGTGCATCATGCAGTAACCGTAGAGGGTAATTGCCTGACTTCATCATGTCTACGGACACAGACTTCTGGTTGTCCAAATAGAACACTCCTTTGGAGGTGGCCTGCGGGTCAAAACGGGACTCCCATTCACCTGTCAACAACAGCGGCAGACACACGGGGAGTCGATACAAACAGTGGAATTGCCAAAGTATATTATAATTAGGTTATTATAATAATTATTATACCTTTGAAGTATACTGCATTGATGAGCATAAGGACTACATCATGTGGAAGGTTTGGCAAGAAGTTGGCAATGTGGCCTTTGGTGGAATTCTCCACCCATTGGTTGACTTCCTCTACAGAGGTAAGGGGGGCGGGCTCTGATCTGTATCTGAGGGAAACCAAGACAATATCCTCTCACAAACCTCAAACCAACAAAAAGGTGCATGAATCGTTGAGTGAGTTGAACGAATTTACATGTTTATGAATTTTCAATGTCATGGCATGGAATTTTCAATGTCAATGGCATCGGCATGTACTGTATTTTGATATTTTTATGCTATGTTGATGAATTGAATACATAGCAATGGAAACAATAGCTTAAATGTCTGACTGTAAGCCTACCTCATGCCGTTTATATTTTTGTCTAATAAAGCATTCAATCAATCAATCAATATGGCTATTTGAAAGATTCAGAGGTTACTGGCAAATTATGTAAAATGTGTTTCTGCCAGTAACAAATACAAAACAACTGAAATATATAAAGAATACTAACATGTATCACAAAATTCTATCTATATATTTGAATTTGTAGTTTAAACTATTTGGGCATCTCCTCAGTAGCCCACTGCCCAACAGCAGGCAGTGGGCTACAGTTGAGAATGACCAGTTGAGAATGACTGGTCTATTTGAATAATAAAAATTATTATCATCATAGCTTTCACTGTTTGATTAATTAAAATAAACTATTTTTTCCCTCTTTTGTCGGTACCTGGCAAGCGAGTCTTCGATAAAGGAGAGCTTCACATTAAACCCTGAGGAGAAGAGGGATAGAGATAGAGGCGTGAGTAAGATAAATGTGCAATATTTGTATGAAGAGGGTGCATGTATACACATAATATCTAATAATGTTTGGTATCTTTTTCTATTAATTTCAGTTTTCTTCTGTTTTAGTTTCCATTATTGCTTTTTTAATGTTTTGTTCTTGCAAGAGGGTGCACGCACACGGGCGTACTGACCTACACACTATACTTAAGCAGACATATAGTATACAAACATACACCCCAACACACCTGGTTGCAGGTACATGCGTGTAGCCACTTCTAGTGTGGTGTTACTGAGATGACGTTGCAGGCCCCCCAGGATGTGATGGTAACAAGGTAGGTTGTGGGCATGAAGAGACTGTAGCAGCAGTGTTTCTGTTGCATTTTGAGCACCTGAAGCAGAATTCACAGTTACAGATATTCATCATGTGTGCACCTCCATCACAGGCGTTTCATTGAAATAGACCCATGTAGACCCAAGTGGTTTGATTTAAATACTTGAATCCTATCATACATATAATTAAGGAAGGTCAGTCACACTCTGGCCCCGCATGGTTCTCCTCACTGGATGGAGCAATTGATCTCAACTTGCACATAGGCACTGACTATTAGAACTATGCAGACAATGAAGAAACCTGTTTTCCCCCAAATTCAAGACGTTTATTAGCCTTTGGAAACAGTAACCAGTCAACCGTAGTTTTTGCCGCTGTTTTCGCCGAATGTTCGCTCCATATTTCACTAGGTTTAAAGAGGTTTAAAGTGATGTTGAACTTTGAGCATTATATAAGTCCTAGATGTATGGTGAACCGAGTCTCAAAACCACAGACAAAACTGACAAAGTAAATTCTACCATTATAACAAATTGTTCCGGGATAATTTGGGCAAAGTGAAATTGCCCAAATTGTTCAAATTGTTCCGGTATAATTTGGGCTGTTGAAATACCCTTGACAGAGGTTGTCTAGACTAGCACAGCAGAAATGTCAGAGTGCTGTCAACAGAAGGCGGACATACACGCAATACATAGAATAAAAAATATTTAGACAATTTGACTTGGCCAGGTAGCTGTATAACTGAAGATTCTACTAAAGTTCATCAGCATTTTAACAAGCAGATTCGGAACCTATCCCAACTCCCAAGGTGTAACTAGAAGGTCCTTACTTGTACTGCCCAGAACGTAAAGCTACATGCCAAGATTTTGGCAACCACAATCAAGGAAATTGTGGTCAACACAAGTTTCATAAAATGGTAAATGATTGCCATGACCCATGAGACAACTTTGTTCTGTCGTGTTGTGCAGGAAACCTGAACACACTGACACACACCCACCCACACATACAGGCCTGCCCACTCCCAAGCAACAATACACACAGACCTAGGGTGAGCTGTGCCAGAGCGAAGGCCACGCTGAGAGGGGATATAATGATGTTAGGTTGCTGTGGTCCGACCGGCAGCTTCTTCAACAGTTGCAGACCCAAACGCTCGATGGCACCCCCTACTGCCTGGCGCGCCCGCATGCTGAACACCTGATCTCCTTCACACCCCTGCTCTTCCTCTTTCACCTCCTCCTCCTCCTCCTCCTCCAGCTCAGATGCAGCACTTGTAGCATTAGGGGGGTCATCATCCTGGATGTAAAATGCAGAGCGAGACAAAAGAGAGCTTGTGCTGGATGGATGGATGGACGGTTCCCAACCCGGCTATGTGTAGAAGACACTTAACCCCAAACTGCACCCTGGATGCTGCCCTCGTAGCACCCACTGCTTCTGAAGTAGGATTGGTTAAATGCGCCTATTAACTGTACATGCAAATATACAGTGACAAATACCACAAAGGATTGTGGACCAAATTATTATGGATAGAAGAAGGATGCATGGATAGATGGTTGGATGGATGAATGAATTGTATTGTATGTCTATCAATACTGTATTGATAGACTTGAAATCTAGTAGTAGCCAACAACCACATAGCTGTGTGGAATGGTGTGGTACTGTAGCTAGACCTGGTGCAGCACAGGTGATGCCATAATGTAGGCCGGTTGATATTAGTATGGGGAGTAGTGTTCTTACAGTTGTTCCCAGACGGCATAAACACAACAGGAGCAGAGGCACACACAGCTTCATTTCAAAGAAACCAGCCTGAAACACACAAACATTAAGTTCAGTCAGGACAGCCCATTAAAATATGTTTAAATAATATAAAATGAGCAAGATATTTTTGGGTTCTCTTCACACTGCATCAACCCTACCAATTAGGGGTCTTCGAAAGGTGGTAGCTGGGGTGGGGAGTGCGAGCAGCAGCAAAAGGCACAAAATAAATTATAAACAGTGACAATAGTGTGTATAAGTGAAAACTTGTTTATATAGGGCGGTCTGAGATTGAAGTGAGTATGTGATTGGTTCAGTTACTGTAACATGCCTGGAGCTGAGACCGACCAATGGTCGGCCGCCAGCAGCTGCACTGAGTTTCCTGACTGAACCAAGGTAATTAAAAAGAAGGTACAGTTATGTATGACTATTCGTTGCACAGGGACACAAACTCCAGCCGAGAGTTTGGTATAATACTACATACAAGTCAATGAGAGCTAGCTTATGAATAAACGCTAGTTCCAAACGACCATTGTAAAATTCTCGGACCATGGAATTTAAAAAAGACATATCACACATTGTTTTCTACTGTGTTGCTTTTCGACACATCGTTCAGAAATAGTGTTTGTTCACAAGCTGGTCACAAGCTGGTCCAGCCGACTCTCATTGTCTCCAATGTATTTCACTGAACTTTCAGTTTTGCCTCCCATGCAATGGCGCCTGACTGGCCCGTGGACTGACACTACCTCTATCATGCCTTGGGCTGAACTTGCTCTGCGCATGTGTCATGTGTGACACTCATTAGTATATACAGTAATTAGTCATATTTACTTGCATCATGTCCTGTATAATGTTTTGCAGTCTGTGTATATAATTTGGATTTCTTCTGTATTCATCGTTTCATACTGTGTTACAATATTCAATTGTTACTGAATTAGAAGCCTTTGTGCAGCTGAAAGTGAAACGTTTTAACACCAATAAATCCTCATAAAAACAACACTGAAAATACACCACTATAATGATATGCATTAGGGACTAAAGTAGATGTGGTTACAGTGGCCTTATTTTCCCATGTCATACAGGTTTGGGATTCTGTGAGTTATTCTGATTCAATCAGCTCCAAGTCAAACAATTATCTTAACAGCTCGTGCTGCACATGCACAGGTTTTGTACACATATTTGATGAGCATACAGTAATTGGATTCTGATTCATAATTGACCAAAAACACCAACAACATGTCATACTATTCAGCAGGTAGTTTGCAGTGTGTTCCCTTCCTTAACCACTGTTATTCTAGGCAATTGCTAGTTATTCTAGTGTTTGCCAGAGGAACAAAGGTTATAGTTTCACTGCTTCAGTTCAGATAGTTTTGTTTTGCAGAGCGAGATTTCTCAGACACAAACAGCAAACAATAATAACTTATAGTCAATCTAGTCTATGTACAGTTATTTCTGCAGCAAGAGCTGCTAGAGTCTGCAGATGCGTGTTTAGTGGTCTTCAATTTAGATTTAATTTAAATTGCAACCGTGATTCTGCCATGATTACTGACAGAATTTTGCAGAATTGCAGATGGACAGGCAGCTAGAATGCTCATGCATGATGTGAATCTTTCCTCTATACTACAGAATACAGTCAAGTAATTTCTTTGAGAAAACAAAACACTGTCCAAACTCACCTGGACGATGTCTAAGGAGGTGGAGGACAGCAAGAAGAGAGGTTAAACCTTGACAGAGAGGGGTAGAAAGAGAGGGAAACAGTCGATGCTCGTCGATCTGTGTTCTGTACTCAAAACTCGCATCCCGCTCGTTGGCCAGTTAATATTTAATTCTGGATTGACACACAGCAGTTGTTACTCACGACTAAATGTAAATATTAAGACCCGTGGTGCCCAGAGGTCGCTGGTGATTCAACTGTCTGAATAATTTGGTATCAAGAAGTTTGCCTGAGATACCTGTGTGACCACAGGAGCCTATTAGAAAACCGGGCTCTAATAATATCCATTAAATTATTCATGTTTTTTATTCAATCTAATATTACATGTATCATATAATATTTTACGGCCCTGGTCAGCAGATTGTGGATGTTATCTCGGAGAGCGACGGAGACTGAGAAAAAGAGTGATATAATATTTGCTTGCCATATAGTAGCTATGTTGCAAATAGAGCACTTTGATTTAGGAAAGGGCCCCTCAACTTTCAAAAGTGTGAGTGTGCCCACGCACATGCGCGCACACACACACACACACACACACACACACACACACACACACACACACACACACACACACACACACACACAGAGAGAGAGAGAGATTCAAGTCTTTGATCCATGGAAAACTCCATAATGACTTCAAAGACAGTCAACATAGAGATTGTGGGGGTGTATTTTTACCAGACTAACTTGTTCCAGCAGTACACCTACGCACATGACCTTGGCACACACACACGCATGCATGCACACTTATGTGCACTCATACACATTCACACGCTCACAGCGCCTCGCAATATGTTTATATGGGGGTCACAGCCAAAATGGTTTGGGAACCCTTGCTGTAAGTGATATTTTTCGTTTGTGTTTGTTCAGTAACCAGTCTCTGCAGCTCTTTCGTAAAAACAGAAAATACATTTTCATATGGGTCACCTATTTCATTCAATCAGGAGAGAGACTCCTTTAATCAGCTCAGATTTAAAAATGTGCCTGTTGTTTGTTTGTTTTCAGCACTTCCAGTTTCACGTCATTCTGTATCTTGCATAGTTCTCTCTTCTGATTGGATAAAAGTGGCATCCTGACGTGAAAATATATTCTCTGTTTACTAAAGAGTTAGGCAGACGTGCCTATAGAGCTATTTGAAACTTATTTTAACAAAATATATCACGTACACCCCCTTGAAGTAGGTGTAGGGGTTCAGTTAAGTAAGGGTTTCAATATTAGGTAGTGGAGTTGAGTATAGGCTATTAGGGGGTTAGGGTTAGGTAGAGGTTTATTAAGGTATACTGTAAGTATACCTTACAGTATACTTACAGTATACAGACCTACAAGCTGCTTGTAGGTCTGCTATTTTTGGCTCGCAACACCATGGTGTGACGGAGCATAAATTAGGCATTAGGGCTTCCATTAAGGGTTCAGTGATAGGGGTTCAAATAAGGGTTCAGTGCCAAGTACATTGATGGAGATTATCCCTGGATAGACACAAGTTCAGTCTTTCTAAGCACCACTTTCTTCTCATCTGTTCATACAAAGATATTAGCTACATTTATGCACATTCTATTTTGTAAAACAACAGCCTGGCTAGGTCAAGGTCAGCCTGGGTTTGCCAACTGCATGTACTGTATGCAATTCAGTGACCACATGGTGGCAGCATAGGATAGATTCACAGTATAACATTAGTTCAATGCATAATGAGCTATATAAATTAATTTAATGAGTGAATATGAATTAGTATAATACATAGTATTCATTATGCACAATACATTACATTGTGATGTAATAATGATCAACTTTATTCATAGAGATCAATTGCAAAGCTCAGAATGAAAATATCTGTGTTCATTATAAATGCAATAAATGCACGTCTCTGTCTGTCTGTGTGTGTGTGTGTGTGTGTGTGTGTGTGTGTGTGTGTGTGTGTGTGTGTGTGTGTGTGTGTGTGTGTGTGTGTGTGTGTGTGTGTGTGTGTGTGTGTGTGTGTGTGTGTGTGTGTGTGTGTGGGTGGGTGTGAGTCTCACAATTCTCACTGACAAATCAATCATCTCAGCAACCTACTGTTGTTCTGAGGAAACTCCATCCTTCTTCCTCCCTCCCTTCCTTTGTTCTCTGCCCTCCCTCACCTCACCTCTCCCTCCCCCTCTCCCTCCCCCTCTCTCTCTGCCTCTCTCTCTCTTTCACTTTCTCTCCCTGTCTCTCCATGACAGAGGGTCTTTGTCACTAGCAGGTTAGATTTTAGACTCTGAGGTCAATTGTCTAAACATGCAGGATAGGCGAAAACGGAAGAGGTGATCAGAAGTTAAACAGAAAAAGAGTTCAAAATGGTGAACATTTTGTAGGCCTACCTCACTTCTCCTCCTTTCATTATCTTCTGTACCTGCTCTAATATGCCCTTGTTTGGAAAACCTCTCACTTCTGCTCTCATCGCTCTTATTTCATTTCTTGAACTTGTCTTGCACGTTCCAAAAGCACAGGAATACCAACAGGGTATATTGACCCTTGAACTCCATACAGTCAGCTACGTGTAGCCCTGTTGCACACAGAGTCCAGTCTTTAAAACAGACCATAGTACAAGCTCAAATGCATCAGCGTGAGCGTGAGCTTGCAACAGAGTCGTACATCAAAGTATATTGAGGTTGCCAATCTATAGCAGCTTTTACTAGAACAGTACATCCTACTATAAATGCGCCACGTCTCTAACTGCGACACACGTGTTCCACACCCCCACAGGGAGTGCAGTGCCCGGCCTCGAGTCGGTGGCATGCACCATTTTCCAGAACCACCACAAAAGGCTCTGGTCAGGCTCTGCCAGTGGGCCTAATTAGGCCAAGGCCTCTGCCTCAGATAATTGATTGCCATGGCAACCTCACACCTGCCAATTGATTACTTAACCAGTCCACTTTTCACAGTCACTCTTCGGACATGTAAATGTAGCACCCAAGTCCTATGCTGGTTGCAGAGGAAGTTCAGACGTATAAATGAGAAAACAACAGGTCATACTCATAATGCCTCTAGTAAAGGTACAGAAATGTGTCTTGCAGAGACGTATACTGTAGTCTTTCCCAGCATTTGCTGACTCACATGCCAAAGCACGAGAGGACCTCACACAGAGTGCAACGCAGCAATGAAAGTCAGATTATGATGGTAGGCTCAACCTCAAATGAAAGGTTACTGTCTGTAATTTATTTTTTCTTCATTCATAGTTGGTGTGCCATTTCTCTTGCAAAATTATTAGATGATGGTGCCATATGTGTCCCTATTCCGACTGGGAGTTGAATCACTTATACCATACTTAGTTAACCGGAGTCCCCCCCAGCCCAGGGTTCTATAGTACCATTCTACACCAAATTTCTTCACTGAAAATAGACTATTACATGCTCACAGCGCATCACAAAGTGATATGTTGTGAGTTGGTAGATCTATTTTTGGCGAATATTTGCCCCAGAATAGGAATGCTAGCGTTCATGTGGTTAAATATATTCAATAAAGTCACTGAATCGCTACCATACAATTTCAAACCAGTCCAGTTCATAAATGTTTGACCACTGTACTGCCTCTCGGTGATGACACATTATTATTCCTTGGAGAGAGAAATGTTTATTTCATGATACTGCCACTGTATTGAACCGTGTACTCCACATTTAGCTGCCTGCAATATATGGCACGCGTTTTGCCATGTGTGTGGTACCACAATGTGGTTGTCATTGGTTGACCTAGCTGTCAAGGAGCCAGGAGGCGTCACAACCAACTGATTTAGCTTTTGGCTGTCATCTGTCTGTCTGTAGGTCTGTCTCCATGCGAAGTCGTGCGGCAATTTTTTATTTATTTTTTTAACTTTCTGATTTTTTTTTAATATATACATATTTATATATATTTCTGTTGTTGGATATCACATTTAGAACACTAGACCTGTACGTGCCCGTTGGCCACCTGCCTACAGTACTTGGGAACGATGCAACTTGGGAACCTAATTATACCCATTTTAACTATCTGTCTGTGTCCCTTTTGTGCCCATACTGTATATGGAAATCTCTGTAGTATGCAATAACCGTTGTCATTGCACCCATTTTAACTGTCTGTCTGTCTCCCACATGGAGATCTGTGTATGTGCCTGTGTCCGAAGAGTGCAGACTGACTGTGAAAAGTGGACTGGTTAATAAGTAGGCAGAGGCTGGAAATTGCACAAGTGAGAGGACTTGGCCAAATTAGGCCCACTGGCAGAGCCTGACCAGAGCCTTTTGTGGTGGTTCTGGAAAACGGTGCATGCCACCGACTCCGGGTACTGCACTCCCTGTGGAACACGTGGGTCGAATTTGAAGTCGGTGGGGCAAACGGTTCTCGAGTTATGTGCATTACAACCGCACACACACACACACACACACACACACACACACACACACACACACACACACACACACACACACGCAGACAGAGACATGGCGCAATATGGTAGAGAGTTGAGGAAGTGTGTAAAATATTGAATCAAGAGCTAAATGAAATATACAGTAGATTAATGGCTGATTATATAAATCTAAAAACTAAGGCAAATAAAACGGATGAGGATAATGATAAATTAACTGAAATGGAATCTGAATTGGCCAAATTAAATGATGACTCCCAGGGCCTCCGCCTACTGGCAGGCATGGGTGACACAGATGCTTCTAGCTATGCACAGTGTCTTGTACATTTACATAAGAATGTCAGTGCAATTTTAAATGAAAATGGTGTCATGATAGAGGATGAGAAAACGAAAAGGGAAACTGTTAGAAACCTGTGTGAAAAAATGTACAGACAAATGGTGAGGGACGCAATGGTCCAGTTGATTAAGGGTAAATCCCCAGGTCCTGATGGCCTGCCTAATGAGTTGTATCTCTCCTGCACAAACAATTTAGTTGACCTGCTAACCTCAGTTTACAATGATGGAATCAAGGAGGGCAAAATGCACTCATCCTTTTATCATGGCATCATATCACTTATATATAAAAAAGGGTCATCTTATAACTTATATAATTGGAGACATATTACATTAATGAACGTAGATTATAAAATACTGGCAAAAAAAGAGGAAAAAAGAAGAAAGAGGAAAAAAAGAGGAAGTGTGTCACTTCATTGACTCGGGTCAATAGGCAGCACCTGTAGACATGATATTATACAGGGTTTACAGTCTATGACCTACAGCAGGGGTCTTTAACAGGGGCTCTGGGACCCCTAATGGGGTCCTCAAAGTTACTACAGGAAGGCCAGCAAATCTTTGTTCCCAAAATAGCAGATAAACTAGCACAAAGCCTCACGCTGAGCTTGTACACAGGCTTTTTTCGGCAGAGAGGTTTGGTGTAGAAGAAGTAGGCTACAGAGTGAAAGGTCAAGTTTACTGAAAATACACATGAACACAAATCCAACACAGATGATAGTGCTGTCAAACAAAATGTTGAATCGGTAATATTTTATATATATATATATATATATATATGTAATATTATATCATATATATTTTATATATAAAATATTACCCATATTTAAATCTGCCTAATGATGATGTCACAGAAGACGGTTTCTAAACTGCCCAATCGTGCCATTTTATAATATTTTAATGCATAGCCTATTTGTCTTATTAGCCATGGGATCCTTTTAAGATTCTGCGTTTGAGCACGCCGTCTATAAGTGTGCACACCAGGCACCTGTTGTGTAATTATGTAAATAAGTGATTTAGAGATAACATGAGTGCAGAATTCAGTTTAATCAATAAAAGCCAAAGGTGATGTTGCCTTTGCGTAAAAGCGGAATATAATTTTAATTTATCTTCAAAAATGTTTACCTTAGTAAGAGTTTACCGTAAACTCGCTCAAAGGAGCAGTCATAAGTTAATATTTAAAGTAGGAAAAGGCTTGGGAAAAGTGTAACGACTCTACTCACTCCCAGCTGTAGACTAGAGTAAAGTTGCGCCACGCACAGGTACGCGATGGGGGAGGGAGATGGGATGCAATGAAACGAGTATGATAAGACAGAATAATCAATTGTATTTTTGCGTTGTTTCTTTGTTTGTTTTTTAGGGGGCGGATGATAGGAGTTGAGAGGGAGTAGACCTGGGCCAGTAGGCCTACTTAAGTTTGGGGGGGAGAGTTAGCCTCAGACTGTCAGACAGACAAGAGGGCGAGAGGTGGAAAACCTCGCATCACTGGCTGCTACAGACTGTGAAAGAGAGAGACAAAGTAGCCTACATTGGTCACGCCACGTCCTAGTAAAAACACGGTTGGAGTTTGGAGACGGTCAAACACGCCATCACACCACTTCACTGACACAACGGGCAACGGCGACGCAAATTTTCGGATCCAAACGCGCAACGCGGTCGGTCATCATCACCGAAACGCATTCATTCAATTTCAAACCCATATGGCGCTCTTACCTCTCCACAAGAAGGTCTTCTCCACACTGCGCGCAGTTTGGAGACTGAAGAATGGGGCGATCCTCTTCTGCACGCCGTTCCTCTTGCTGCCACTGCCGCTCCTCGTTGGCACGTCGGTAAGATTATGCAATTTTTATTTGGTAACATATTCCATTGATTTTTAATTTCCCCCTAATTGCAGCCTTATGGTGAGTGAATGTGTGACTGTGAGTATTATAAATTATGTTGTTCTTATTTATTCACTGCTGGAGGGGGAAAGAAATTCCTTTATTATGACTTATTGGTGACTGGAATTGTTCAACATACGTGCTCTGCGGTTCAGTAAGCGCGCAACATTGAAACAACTAAATGTCTTGCTTTAGCCATCTATCTGTCACCATCACTGTGCACCACTGCAGCAGCATACAGTTTATATCCATATAGCTAGTCAATTATAGGTCAATTTAGCCTAAATCCAAAATAAATATTTGAACATATTATTTGAAATGGTCCAGTGCTTCAGTATGTTCATATTTGGTGCGTAATTCTGCACATCTGATGGCATTAGCCTATGCACATCAAGCGTGCGTGTGCGCGTGAGTGTGCCCCCCGTGTGCGTGTGTGTGAGGAGGGGTCATGATAACAAGAAGAACAGATATTGAAACTGGGGTTCCAAAGCCCAGTTCAGACTCGGAGAAGAAGGGAAAAAAAATCTGCCACTCTCATTCAGTGTGTTTTGGGGTCAAGACCATGCACCGGAAAACAGTGCCCTAGGCACTTTTTGCACATTTAAACTATAAATTAAGCATTTAAACGATGCTACAATACACACATTATGTAAAAAATAAGTAATGTTTCTGTGTAGAGATAAGTAATTAAAAAGTTATCTAAATGGATAAATGCTATTCACTGGAGTGCATGGACTTTATAAAGTGGACGCTGGACAAAAATCCCTTCTATGTATCGACTAGTGTGACATACGCACATGTCCGGGGAGACCTCCTCTACAACACCACACCCTCTGCTAAGCAGCAGAGTAGTAAAAATCACTGGCCTATAACAACAGACATTGTATGTGTAAAGTGGGCATACTCAATCGGCTATAGAGGAACTACTCACACCGATTCAGATTAATAGTGACAGGTCCATAGTGCTTTTAAAAGCCAGTATGCGTATCTTCAATCAATGATGAGTATCATCAGTATGTACTTGTTACGCTGCTGGAGAATAGTGGTAGGAAAGGCAGATATTAACAAAGATTTAAATTTCTGTACCATAAGCGCATGTAAGCTGATGGAGGAGATATCTTTGGATATCAAGTCCAGCCTACTTTGTGTATATTGCCCCCTGTATACATGGCACCCATTTAACCCATTTTGACCTGAGGCCGATTCTAAACGAAACGCCTCCTAAAAACTTAACCTAAGGTTTTCTGAAAACCTTCAAATTCTTATAATTAAAATTAACAAATAAATGATGTTGCTATATAACCCGCAGAGGTGTATGAGACACAGAGGTCGCATCCGGCATGACACCAGGTCTGAATGATGTGGGACATGGTTTCAGCTTCAGTAGTAATGTCATTGTTCCGACCTCCCGTTAGTCAGACCGATTATAACTAATCGCATGGATGCACCTTGGACGGATCTTCAGTGATGTTTCCTGAGGTCAACGGGGTTTCGGGTCTTCCAACATCATACCCCTCACTCAGGCGACCCAGCCGGGGTTGATCAAATCCCGACTTACGCCCCAGTAGCTACCCTCGATCAGTCCATCGGAATGAGCAAGGCCACACAATCCGTTGCTCCGGAACTACTCTGCCGGGACTGGGAGAACCAAAATCTGGCGCGTGGAAGGACTCGCTCTGTGGGTTGACTCCTGTCCGGGCCCCTCCTACGTCTCACCAGGTCCACTCCTGCTCTCACCATGTCCAGGACCTGTGCATTGCACCAGACTCCCAGCACCAGGCACTCCATTCAGGAGTGGATTATATGGCCCTCCTAAGGCCTCACCAAGGTTTGTTGGGCTTCCTCCTCACGGAGGACACAGGCTGGGGCGCTAACACATACTGCTCACCCGGGTATACCGTCTACATTCCGGCTGTCACCCGTCACTTCGGTGGTCACCAGACTATACCTGGTTGTCACATAGTCTATTCCTATGAGTCACTATAAATAGAATAGAGAGGAATGAAAAGATTACAACTTATCGTGCTCAAGACAGTACATTACTGGTATTCACAGGACCTCAGCCTCTGGGCATGTATGTACTGTATGAGTATACGGTACGTATCACAGTGGAACAATCTGTCATCACACACATGATGGATATGAGTAAAAGAAATACACAAGCTAATTAAATCATTAAAACATTTTTCACCCATCATTCTGTCTTGTCTGTCTGTCTGGAACACACACACACACGCATGGTTAAAATGGAGTTACAATGGGTTTGTATACGAAGGGGGCGGGGCAGCTAAAATTAATATCTAAATACTGAATCGAGCAACTTCAAAACTGTCTGGAGTGTTCACATGAGCCTGAGTGGACAAAAAACGTTTTTGTAAAATGAGTGAAATATATATGTTGTAGAGGAGGTCTCCCCGGACATGTGCATATGTCACATATTGTCCAGCGTCCACTTTAGTCCACTTTAGTCTGGAAATGGGATGGGTTTTTTTTACCTCTGACCTCGCTGTATGGCGTGCCATTTTTCTTTACACCTCTGCTGCTTAGCGGACGGTGTGGTGTTGTAGAGGAGGTCTCCCCGGACATGTGCGTATGTCACACTAGTCGATACATAAAAGGGATTTTTGTCTAAAAGTCAAAAGTTTGTATAAAGTCCATGCACTCCAGTGAATAGCATTTATCCATTTAGATAACTTTTTTACGTTATTTAATTACTTATTTTTACACAGAAACATAATGTGTGTCTTTACAATAACTGTAATGTAATAATAATACTAATAATGTAATGTAATAATTATTTAATTAACGGCACTTTTATTCTGAAAGCAACCGGATGTCTTAGATTTTTCTAGCTCTCACACAGGAAGCTCTAGATTTGCCAAAAAGACGGAGCCATGCACTGGATGGGGTGAAATTCCTTCCTCTCCAGTGGGGGATTTCATTTTCACGTGACACAATGCTGACCTCGTCCTTGACCCCTTTGTTGTCTTAGCCAAATCATTGGGTAGACAAACTAAAACCACAAATGGGGAATCTCTCACAGGCCTATATACATACCTACCTATAGCCTACATCTCAAACACACATGACTGGTTCTGTGCATCTATAGTCCTGGATACTATTTAAAAAAAGTTAAAATGAAATGAATCCACTCATTGAATGATTTGAGTGTCTGAGTGCACGCACAGCAGGTGTCTCTGTAGTATCTCGTAGCTACTCCAGTGGAAACAGGGGTTTTGTTGTTGTAGTAGGCAGGTCAGTGAATAAAAGTAAAAACATTCCATGAGATCTCATGTTTTGAGAAAGAACGGTCTCTGTCATTGTTTATACACTATTCCCATAATCACTGTGGCACTCTGCAATAGGATCCATGGACCCCTGACTTGGTCTGAAACTCAGAGACATATAGGTTTCTTAGGAAAAACAATACATCTGTCTAGTAGTATGAAACATAAATGTAATTGTAAGTAAGAATCATCACATCACCTGAAATGGAGCTGTTGACATGAACTAAGGTAGCCTATTAAGCTGAGGTTTGCATTAATAAGTGTATAGGTGTCGCTTAATCTTATTTTTTGTACTTCTGAGAGTTGTGATTGTGACAAAGAGAGAGCATACAGACGTATGTGCATAGATACATACAAACCTATACACTACATACATGCATACTCCATCTTAAGTGTTATTGTAAGTCTGAGAGTAAACATCTGATTGTGTTTGTGATTTTGAATAGTTGGAGAAGCAGAGAAGTTTCTACTTATATGAATAGGAGTCATCTAATGTTTATACTGAGCATATCCTGTGTGTGTGTGTGTGTGTGTGTGTGTGTGTGTGTGTGTGTGTGTGTGTGCGTGTGCGCTCGCGTGCGTGCGTTGCAGGAGGCTAGCTGTGCCTATGTAATTGCCCTGATGGCAGTGTATTGGTGTACAGAGGTGCTGCCGCTGGCTGTGACCGCAATCCTGCCCATTGTTCTCTTCCCTCTGCTGGGAGTCATGGAGTCCAAACATGTAAGATTCCTCCTTACAACTAATATATGATGATAACAAAACATTCTTAAAACCATGAACTTCACTCTTCAGTGCATGCTTCCCATTTGTTCTTTACACTGAGACCTTTGTACTTTTCTGCATTGACCAATAACTACTACAAAAATTGGACAGTACACCTACAGATTTTGTCCAAACATCACACAAATTGGTATACAGTCTCCTCTCTGGAGCCATTCAACGAAACGCGTCTTTCAGATTTTTCAGACTCCATCCTGATTGGCTAATATTGGCCTCCAAAGTTCGCAGGAGTGCTCAGTTTCAAACAAAATGCCGCAAATGAACACATTGTTAGATTTCTGTGAAATTGCAGACATACATTCCCACTAGGCCGAGGCCACTGGAACATTTTAAACTCGGCCTCATGGTGGCGCTTTAACTGGCCGATTAGTGTTTTTACCTCTAACTGCATGGATCTTTACACCAAATCTACAGATCAGAATACACTTCATGTTGAAACCTTTCTCCTTAAGAAAAGTCTACAGTGTAAGTCAACTCACTAGAATTAAAAGAATATGCAATGTTCCACAACAATATGATGAAGTATTGCATTGTGCATGTGTAGACAACAAAAATCTATTACTAAGCCACACCTCATTTTAGTACACTACATTCAACCCAAAAGCACATAATTTTAAAACATTGTCATATATTCTTCAAAATGACCCATGTTAGCAAGAAATCTAAAAACTTAACTTTTAAAAGAAGAAACCCTTGTCAACAAAAGACAGGGTAATTAGACACATACGGAAAGTAGAGTGCAAAGATGCAATTTAGTGCTTCAAAGGAACTAGGATACGAGGCAAACATTACAACTAACATCTAAACAACATGCCATCTAAATAACAATCTTAGCATTTGTGGTCAAGCAGAAAAGGAGTATGATCGTTGAAGGCACTGCCTCACATTCTACTTTTGGGACATTCTAGGAACCACAAGAAAGCCTGCATTCTGGGATACAATGAGCAAGTTATGGTATGATGGTGCCATCATACCATAGTGAATATCGGAGAAATTGTGAATATGTGAATATCGGAGAAATATTATCTCTTTTCCTAGTTCAGGTTCAATGTTGTGTGAATATTATTTACCTTTCAGATCACATTTTATTAGCTCTAATGTCTACTGTTGTGTGTACTAGGTGTGTATGCAGTACATGAAGGATACTAACATGCTGTTTGTGGGTGGTCTGATGGTGGCATTGGCTGTAGAACACTGGAACCTTCACAAGCGTATTGCCCTCAGGGTTCTGCTCATCGTGGGCGTCCGGCCTGCCCTGTGAGTAATCACTTACACCTGTTATTGCTGACAAATGTTAATGACAAATGTTAATGACCTCATAGTTGTGACAGATAAGAGCATGTGCTAAAAGCATTACTTGTACATTGTTGTACATAGAAGAAAGCCTGCACGCATGGTTCAGAAAATAAATGCTTTTTCGTGAAACAAATAACCAAATATATATTCCATCGCCCTGCTATCTCCCAGGTTAATGTTGGGATTCATGGGAGTGACTGCCTTCCTGTCCATGTGGATCAGCAACACAGCCACCACAGCCATGATGGTCCCCATCGTCCAGGCTGTTCTCGACCAGCTCAACCAGTCTGAAGATTCCCAAAGAACCCCCAGGAGCCAGAAGAATGGTACAGTCCCATACCAGGACAATCAGAGGAAAGTCACTGTCAACCTGCAAGATGGGGGTGATGGACAGGAGTACACCGCCCCAAGGATTATAGAAAACGGTATGCCTATATTCAAGGATAGTCAGGAGGAGGATAGGAGAGTAGATGCTGTTCAAAGCATTTTATTGTCAGTTCATTGTAATGTTCACTTTCCACCTAAGTGAATGATGAACATCTTACAATAAATGCACTGAATCTCTGTACGTGTGTGTACGTACGTCTGTAACACCAGAATGCCAAAGTTAGGCTTTCTTTTGAACACGTGTATGTTTTTAATGGGTGTTGTTCATGATGAAGCGGGAGATCAGCCAGAGAAACGGAGCAGCATGGGAGTAGTATTGTATTCGCTGTACTACACTGTTGTGATCAAAAGACAGCTGAGTCAGAAGGCAAAGCTCTCTGTATACCGGCCAATCTTCGTTCCTACTCTCTGACCTATGGTCATGAAGTATGGGTCATGACCAAAAGAAGAAGATGGAAGATTTTCATCAGCTACTTTTCTATTTTCTTTTGCCCAGGTGTGAAGGATACTGACACACGACAGGTCAACCAGGAGAAAAACACTTACCTACATGGCATCGTAACACAACAGGACACAATTGGCTCAGAGGGTCACCCGGACAGGTGGGACATAGTAACCTTCCAGGTCGTGCCAGCGCCCCAAGACAAACCTCCCTCAGACAGTCCCAACAGCAAGCGTAACAGTGGGAATGGTGAGTCCATCCATATACCAACTGTTTAAGTCTGATCCTGTGCCTCCAAACTGCTGCTGGTTTTCATTCACAGAATAATTAAAAGTAGTGTAAGTGATATATTTTGGTTAAAAACAAAAGATGCTTATAATAATTATTTCATAAGGAAAAGGTCTTCACCACCAATGCATAAATAAGTATATTACAACATATAGCAGAGCTGGTGCAATAGGGCTGTTGCTGCAAAATTCAAAATCCCATTGATTACTGATTGGTCAGGCGTGAGAACCAATGAAATTGAAATTCCAATATTTAAACCTGTCCAGTAATGAGCTAAAGTCCCAAGACATTCTGTGTGTCGGTAATTAATATCTCCACTCGTTGTGCAGTAGTTCTGCCCACGGCAGCTCTGAGGTGTCAGATGGAGCTTGAGGAGTTCTGCGGGGGGGACGAGGAGGAGGTAGAGGAGGAGAGGAAGAGGATGTGCAAAGGTCTCCTGCTGTGTGTGTGTTACGCTGCTAGCATTGGAGGCATCGCCACTCTCACAGGCACCGGACCCAACCTGGTCCTAATAGGGCAAATGAGCTCGTGAGTACTACGACAAGCATGTTCATGTATACACATGTACGTATCGATACATATATAATACACACCAGGGATGAGTAATGTAACATTACAATATATATCGTTATGTATGTATAATAATTGAGGGATCAGGGACTCAATCCCACTGCGATGTCGAATGTGTCCCATTGAGTCATTCACACTGAAACCCAACAATATATTCACTGCAGATCACTGATTATACAGTAGACTACTTTCATGTCTTAGAATTAGTTATCAAGTGAATGAAAAAAAAAACATTCGTTTTCTAATCCAACCGCTGTATCGCACTTCCACACAGACTCTTCCCACAGAATGGTGACGTCATCAACTTTGCCTCCTGGTTTGCCTTTGGTTTCCCCACCATGCTGATGATGCTGATCCTAGCTTGGTTCTGGCTTCAGTTCCTCTATATTGGCTTCAAGTGAGTATGGCAACAGATCTACAGCAAAAACCTAAGCTGAGAAAGTAGGGAGAGTTTGTAACAGGTAACACAATCTCAGCGATAGCAGGTACAAGCATAAGTCAGGGAAACAGGCATGGTCATTATTCTGTCCACCCTTTGCATATGAACAGCAGTGTTGGGCTTTTATACAAGCATTTATATTATTGTCGTGATAACCCGTCACTTCTCAAAGGCCTAGTCGTAGCTGATAGCAACAGTAGCACTGGATAACAACAATACATCTAAAGACCCTTTTCCCTCCCCTCTCCCCCCTTACGTTCGTTTCTCTACTCATGCTTTGATTGACAAGCTAAACAAGCTATCAGCGGTTTGTCAATGACCGGACCTGACCGGTCGCTCATCGACGCCCGACTAGAAGTCCCGACCCGACTGCACAGAGCTATCTACAACAGGTTGTCGGCAGGTTGTCAGCAGGAGATACTTTCCCACGCCGGGTCAGGCTCATATCGGTGCGGTGGAAAGTTGCTTTTACAGGTAGCGGGTTCCCTAATAAGAGCATGTGAAAACTGTAAGTCAGATGACAGGCAGGGTTCGTTACATGTAATAAGAATGCATAATGCTGGAAGACCACGGGTAAGACGCTGGCATGATCTGGCAAGGAACACATCAAATTGCACTTAGTGCATTGTCTGAATAGCTCAGACAATAATGAGAAGATGAGAAGCAGGTGCATGACTGGGAGGGGAAGAACATGGAATGATATGAGGTGAGAGGAATGTAGGAGCAGCCAAATCTGCAATCACAAGAGAGAGTGACTAGGTGGGGCAAAGACGAAACCAAAAACCCACACATTGCTCACACATTAAACAGAGACACACAAGAAAGAGGAACCGCAGGAAATGTACAATTCAGGAATTTAGCAGATGCTCTTATGCAGAGCAATCTAACCTAGCATCTTTCAAAATATTATGCTACCTAAATAATATTCTTAGGTCAAGCATCTGTATCCCATGTCTACAATAACCAACATTATAGTATACCTGTTAGCATCTATCAAAACAAACATACAGGAAGTGCCATAGACTCCCTGTATTAGCTGATACGTGTACGATAAAAAGGGGTGTAGGCTGTAGGGGTGTATCATGTCCTAAAGATAAGGGGGTGACATGCTTTTGATTGTCTTGGAGGTCATCATCACCACTCACCAGTGTTTTAAATTGGATGCAGGCAGCAACCGGAAGCACATGAAGAGAAAGATAGGGGTGAGACATGCAAAATTGTAGATCAGGCATCCTGGAGGACTTGAATGGGTTTGAGTGAGGATACCGGCAGACGAGCAAGGAGGGAGTTGCAATAGTCACGCAGATCTCCAGAGATGACTGAGGTTGGTCAAGGAGCTGGACAGAAGTGAGATAGGGTCTGATTCAATGGATACTGTAGTGTAAACCTACACAGGATAGGATTGTTTGTATAGGTGCAAACCTACAGCATCAGGATGGGATGAAAGGTAGATGGAGAACAAACCGAGTGCCATGCCTGTGATATCAAGGTCAGAAAGGGTGTCCAGTGTCCACTAGAAGCTGGAGGTTGACATTATCTACAGCACTCAAGGAATGGGAGTGTCACTGTGACAGCATGATTATGATTATATGTATGTTGTATGATGTCTGAAATTATTGTATTAAATTCAACTTTCATGTTGAAAGTAATGCCTCCACAACCATGAACTGTGTCTAGCCCCGCTCGGAACCCTACGTACAGTTTGTTTACACTACACTTTACGAAAAGTGTAGTGTAAACAAACTGTACGTAGGGTTCCGAGCGGGGCTAAACTGTGTCTTGCTTTTGTCCTCCAGTCTGAAGCGTACATGGGCCTGCGGCGCTGTCCGATCGGAGAAAGAACAAGCAGCATACGAAGTGATCAGAACAGAATACCGTCGCATGGGCCCCATGTGCTACGCAGAGCTCAACATCCTGGCCCTGTTTCTGCTGCTGGTTGTCCTGTGGTTCACACGAAGCCCGGGCTTCATGGACGGATGGGCCACGCATATCTTCAACGCCAAGGCTGAGTAAGTACACAATGGAGCTGAATAAATGTGCTTGAGCCTGTTCATCGGAATCGTTTAGTGTAACTTCATTATGAATTGAAATTTCCATGCATTTTACTTGAATAAGGTACACGAGGCAGATGGAAAGATCACAGGTTAATGAGGATATGTGTCGCTCTGTATATCTGTTGCTCACATGGTCGTTGACGTCATCAAGCAAGTCCGTAGTAACGTGTGTCATAACTGTCATTGCAGCTACAGTTGTAGCTTTGCATCTGGAAGTTGAACCCAGCTCAGCTTCAATTTGTAGCTTTGTAGTTTTTGCAGCAGCTACAAACGTTGGATGCATCGGATGAACGTACTGTAGCATCTGCCCATTTGAACGCAGCATAAAAGTAGACATGAAAAGATGTGATATCCATCATTTTAAAATGACACCTGCACATAAAACAATCTATCTAAAAGCTTTTCAATGGATTCTGTTAATATTGGGTATATATGCTAAATAACATAGAATTATGGAAATCTGACTTCTGGAAAGGCATAATTTTCAATATGGCTCCCATTTTAATTCCTGAACTTAGATTTTCCAAAAAGTTTAGTATGTTATTTAGTTCAATTAAATTACACACACACACACACACACACACACACACACACACACACACACACACACGCACAGAAAAACTCACCTCACTACCCTTTGCTATGGCAAAGCCTCCACCCAGAAGCAGTACAATGTTCCAAGGCATCTTCTTCTGAGTCACCTGCCATGTCAGGAGGGCAGGGGGTGGACTATAGGACACGTCTGATAGGACAAACACACACATGTCATCTCTCGGTCTGATAGGACAACAATCATTGTCAATCACATACAGTATGCACAGCAAATCCTTTAAGTGTTCATTGAACTCACGGAAAATAACAACATTATTATTTTAGGACAAACATCAATGGATATCATACACACTGTGTTTTGCTCCTTACCCCTTTGGTCCCCTGGTGATGAATATGGGTTAAAAGTTACTAAGAATCAAAGGATGCAGACCTCAAAAAGACCATAGTTAGTTTGTACATTATATTGATTTTATGTTATCTTCTCTTGAAACAGCTGGAGTGGATGTCCTATTTAACTTTCATCAAATGCTTAAAGAATGAATACTGGTAACCATATGAGTTGAATTAGATCAGTCACATTGGTCCATCTTGTCAAACTTTGTATGAACTTATGTGAATTGATTAATCATAAAATCGTAAAATATATATATATATATATATATATATATATATCCTCTTCATAGTGTGGTTGATTTTCAAATATTTATAATGTAATAATAATAGTGTTATTAAATCCAGCATAATTACTAGGACACAGAGATTCAATGTGTGCACATAGAACTTTACAGAAATGACCCAGAAATATTGTTCCATGCTCCACACACAATCCTATTTATTCATGATAATTAGAAAAAAATGGTTTTACTTCCATTTTATACGGTTAACTAAATGGATAAAGCATTTGTTCACTAAACAAGCAAGCGTTTTGGACACACAATTTGATCTCTGTCAGGCAATATTTTTGTAAAGCCAGCTCTTAAAAGTACAGAAATCAATGTAACAGCATAATCTCAGTACAGTATTTGAAACAATTAACAATTTAACTGATGTTTCTGCCTACACAGTTGTGTATATTTCCCACAACTCAAGTTTGTTTCCCCACCCAGAGTTTGTGCACCACTAGTCTAATTGAGCTTATAGTCTAATGAAGGTTGATGAAGATTCCCCTCGTCCTCCCACGCTCCATTCCCTGCTTTGTCCTCTTGGCAGGTCCTGCCCGGCCAATTGTAGATGACCCTGTGTTTTTGTTTTTGTCACTGGGTCCATGCAAATAGAAGTCAGACATTGATAGACTCCATGGTGACATCCTCATTCATAAAGTAGCAGGCATTACAACATGGCATCCTGCCATTGACCACATCACAACAGAACATGAGCAGCAAAGAGGCCTATAGACGTTGGCAGCAGTACAGGGGCCAGGGCAAATAGTTGCCAAATACAGTTTTATGCTTGAAAGACTTTTTTGTCTGTCTGTGTATACATTACATGCTTAGCTACCTGTCTCCTCATCATCTTTGAAGTTAGATAAAACTATAACGTGGCTCAGTGGTTAGCACTGTTGCACAAGATACTGTATTCTTCTGCTGCCTTATGTTTTATTTCTTTGTTTGAGCATACACCATTTTCAATGTTATGACATGTTATGACAAAAAAATTATCCCACGAATTTGCAACCCATTTTTTCACCCAGTGTCAATTATCTAATGTACCGTAATCATGGTGGTGTTAAGGGGACTACACTTCCTTTGCCAACCTGGACTGGATGTCAGTGGACTGACATCATGCTTCCTTCTATGCATGAGGAGTCTGCTTCTTTTCACTTGACAGGGGAAAGTTTCACCGGCCGGACGTAGCACGTGGAAGGAACACGTTATTCCAACCAGTTCCTTTCCCCTAGTTTAGAGACCAGGATTACTGCATGTTTTTTGTGAGGCTACCTACCCTAGGGGACACGAGGAGAACATGCAAACTCAACACAGAAAGGCCCTTTCGCCAACCCCGCCTCAGGTATGGGCACTGATGACGCGGAGGAGAGAAGACGCCCACAGCGTCCCCAGCGGGAATCGAACCCAGGACCTTCTCTACTAGGACAGCACTACCGACTGTGCCCCTGAATTTTATGACATGTTACATTGTATGTTGTCCTATTAAGTGACATTTTCCTTTGTTTCTTTTTCTATGTTTATATTTTGTCACTGCAAATCGTTGGGAACTTGTACGGAACATAATTCCACCCACTCCTTTACACCTGCAAACATTATAGTTATTGCCTCATAGCAAGAAGGTAGTTCCTCTGGGGCTGACTACTGCAGCCTTTCTGTGTGCAGTTTGAATGTTGTTCATGTGTGTGACTGTTTTATTTTACTGTAGGTTTGTGACTGATGCTACTGTGGCCGTGTTTGTGGCTGTCCTACTGTTTGTCCTGCCCTCTGAACCACCTTTCTTTTGGAGGTCCTCTGACCCAGGTACAGACAAACACACACTCTCTCACTAATCTATCTTTCCTATCTGAGGTATGAACCCCAGGCCTCTTCTACCCTCACAAAGTAAAATACTCAGTGTTCATTGAGATTGTCACAATTGTTATAGATGGATGGAAGAGTTCATTTGGGCCCCTTTTATTTAATTGTAAAAAAGGTTTACACTTCCAGAGTTCAATGAACACTTAAAGGATTTGCTGTGCATATACTGTATGTGATTGACAATGATTGTTGTCCTATCAGACCGAAAGATGACATGTGTGTGTTTGTCCTATCAGACGTGTCCTATAGTCCATCCCCTGCCCTCCTGACATGGCAGGTGACTCAGAAGAAGATGCCTTGGAACATTGTACTGCTTCTGGGTGGAGGCTTTGCCATAGCAAAGGGTAGTGAGGTGAGTTTTTCTGTGCGTGTGTGTGTGTGTGTGTGTGTGTGTGTGTGTGTGTGTGTGTGTGTGTGTGTGTGTGTGTGTGTGTGTGTGTGTGTAATTTAATTGAACCCCCCCCACACACACACACACACACACAAAGATCTCCTGGTGTCATCATTGCGGCTAACACGTGCCTCTATATTTCCAGGTGTCAGGTCTCTCCCTCTGGTTAGGGTCTCAGATGACTCCCCTCCAAACCATCCCTCCCTGGGCCATCGCCATCATCCTCTGCCTCCTCATCGCCACCTTCACCGAGTGTGCCAGCAATGTCGCAACGGCAACGCTATTCCTGCCAATCCTGGCTTCCTTGGTATTTAACACAGTGTCATACATACAGTACATACATACAGTGCCTAGTCAAAGTATTCACTCAAAGTATTTCTACACACCGTACCCCATATTGACAAAATATTCACATGTGCATAATAAGCATTCACACCCACACATTTCTTTAGCTGAGGTGCATCATGTTTCCACTGATCATTCTATAACTTGGTTGGAGTCTGCCTATGGTAAATTAGATTGGTTCAACATAATTTACCAATGCACACACGTGTCTATCGGGTACCACAGTTAACAGTGCATGTCAGAGCACCAACCAAGCCATGAAGTGAAAAGGAATTGTCTGTAGACCTCTGAGACAGGAGCCACAGATCTTGGGAAGGTTAATACCTAAAAACTTTGCTCTGCATTGAAGGTCCCAACGAACACAGTGGTCTCATTCATTCATAAATACAAGAGGTTTGGAACCGCCAGGACTCTTCCTAGAGCTGGCCAGAGGCCACCTGGCCAAGCTGAGCAATTCACCCTTTGTCAAGTCCCGCCCGTGGTTGCAGCTTCACACCCCTTGGTTGCCGTTTCGTGTTTGGACATAAATCCTTTCTCTTCATCCACTATAACGTGTTTTTCAGTTGCTTTGTATTGATATTCTATGTATTCAATTCTTATTTTAAACTTGGTGTCAGTACAAAGGAACATCACAGATGCCTGGGCATATCATGTTTGTTTTTAGTTTTTCCAAAAATGATGTTTTAGCAAATTCAACATTGGTGGAACAAGGCAGAAATAGCCTGCTGGTTAGTCAGTCAGGGACCAATCAGGAGGCTGACAAATGGTGAATTGGACGAGATGGGTCTTGCTTAGGGAGGTGTCTCTTGGTCTTTCTGTCTCTACCGTATGTCATGCTCATTAGCAGATAGTGAGAGATAAAGGAGTAGAGACAATTTGTCATCTGTTTTATACATAATCACCAATCTTAGTTAAGCGTAAATAAAACAAGGTGATGTAAGGGTATATGACACATTAAAAAAGAACATATTGGACATGACAGATCTTCCCACAACACCGTGGGAGGAGAGATCATGTCATGCATGGTGACCTTTTGATTGTGAACAATCAAACAAAGTACCGGTAGTCACTCAACTCCTAGTTACAAAGCAAAGTCCATTAATCAAACAAATACCAACATTTCCGACACAAAGTGTCTTTTTGATTAACCACTTATACCCTGTATACTTTGTTGTACTGTATGACAATTGACAAATAGAGAAATTAGCCGATGTACAAGCTCACAACGCATCACAGCGCTGTTTTTGGACCTTGTAGATCCACTGCATCTGACGAATATTTGAAAAGTGGGAGGCTAATCAGGCTATAGTGAAGTGAAGACAGGAGCATACTCGACTCCTCTTCTTAAAGTTGTAATCCGTAAGTTTCATGTCCTATACCCTGGATTTGAACACATTTCTACCATTCTTTAAAACATGGTAGAAATATTGCCTGAAACTCATAAGCTCAATATATCGATATAAATTGACCTTATGAGCTTCAGGCAGTACTTCTTATCAACCAGTAGGTGACGGTGTCTTACCTGACACCAGAAACTAAATTTCACTGTGGTAGAGTAAAGAGGCCATGCACCTCCAACCACTGCAGATGTACTATAGTTATATTGTATTGTACAGTATTTACAAACTCTGTCATACAGATTGGTTAAATTAGGTTTTATAATATTCATTCAAATAATTTTCGGATTGCAGCTTTAACCATGATCTTATATTAGGTTTCCCCCTTGTTAATCCTGGAATGTGCTGAACAGAACATCATAATGGCCCAAATGAAAGTACTCAGTCAGGCTCCCTGATGAACAGAATCTTTAAGGCAAGAATGAAAGACGGCTACAAAGAACAGAGGAGAATAGTACTGAAAGAAAGAACCAGATAAGACCAGAGTGAAAGAGTGAGCAGGAAAAAGGGTGAAATGGAATACCAAGACAAGGGTGCGCGCACACACACACACGGACACACGCGCAGTCGCGCGCGCGCGCACACACACACACACACACACACACACACACACACACACACACACATACACACTCACACACTTTTATCAAGCTTTTTTAAATTATTTTAATGCTACTCTAATTTATTGAAGTACTTACAGTACAGTGACAGGATGGGCAACAAAGGACAAGATTAATTCACTCTTGATGAGTATGAATGTCAGGCATAATGTCTAACTTTGTACTAGCTCAAAATAAGAATATGCACATTCATTTTGGAGTGCAAAATAAAAGGAAAATAGTCTGCACTTGCTACTCCAAAATGTTTCTGTAAGACAAAAGACACAAACAGGTGGTTTGTGTCTTTGCACTGTACATTCTTATTCAATTTTTATGATACAATTCTATACATGGCTTCTATTCATTAACCTGACTTATTTGCCATTAATATAACTTGATTTTGCATGAATGTGATTTGATTTGTTTGTGTGTCAGTCCCAGTCTATAGGAGTGAACCCTCTGTATGTGATGATCCCCTGCACTCTCAGTGCCTCCTTCGCCTTCATGCTGCCTGTTGCCACGCCTCCCAACGCCATCGTGTTTAGCTATGGCTACCTCAAGGTGTCCGACATGGTGAGTCCACTCTCGCAACAGGATATGAAATTCAGTAATTGTAGTAGAATTATTTGTCCCTTTTCACTGCACACACACACATACACACACGCACGTGCGCACACACATACACCGGGCACAGCAGCACGGTACAGCACAGTATGCTACAGTACAGTATGGTAAGGCACAGTACAGTAGCGTACAGTACACTACAGTATGGGACAGTATTGTACGGTACAGTACAGTACAGAAGAGAAGAGAGCAGAACAGAGGAGAAGAGAGCAGAACAGAGGAGTACAGTACAGTACAGTACAGTACAGTGGAGTACACTGGAATACAGTACAGTACAGTACAGTGGAGTACAGCAGAGTACAGTACACTGGAGTACAGTGCAGTACACTACAGTGCAGTACAGTGCTTCTTATCAACCAGATAATCATAGTAGTATTGTAGATGTAGTAGTAATAGCAGTAATAACTAGAATTTTTAAAAAGTGTGGTTGCCCTAGTCGCTTACATAGGCCCCTCTCACTTGACTCTCTTGGAAAGTAATTTGAAATTTTCTATAACACTTGACAGCTTAACGCAGGCAGGCGGGCGGGCGGACGGACGGACAGACAGAGCTTTACTGATCCCGAGGGAAATACAAATGTCATAGGCTAGCAGCACTGCAGTAGGCACCACAGAAACAGGTGCTAGTGTAGAGAGGCACAAGAAAGGTAGTACTGTTAACAATAATTGAAAATAAGATCAAAATGGAAAATAGAGGCCATCTGCAATTAGACTGGCCATGATCGATTATTTATTTACTATTAAATAAAAGCATAAGTAACATGCAGAATCTATCACCATGAAAGAAGACTTAAAGTCTGGCCTGACCTTCTGCACTTGGACTGACCGGATTATCATCAAGTATGAACCATTTGTAGATATAAATATAGACATGTCCTAGATATAAATAAAGCCTAATTTATACTTGCCTCTGTAAATGCCTAAAGCCATGAGCCACTCTTGGCTCAAAGCTCTGTATGCCCAGATCTATGAGCGATACCATGTCTCATCCACACAGTATACATTAGGTTTAATGATAACCTCAGTAACAATAGCAGCAGTGATAGCAGTAAAATTGGTGGTCTCAAGTGTAACAGTAACAATAACAATAGTAGTACTGTAACACATCAGCAGCACCATAATAGTGCAACCACTAATAGCAGACGTGGCATCTGGTCAATGCCAGTTGAAAATGTAACAATACGTGTGCATTGTTCAGCTCTCAGATGCAAGGTTGTTTGTATGTGTGACCCTCCGTCCGCAAACCCCCTGCAACTAGGTCACTACTTCACAACCAGCTCACTACTTTAAATGTGTCAGTGCTCTGACTCAACATGACATTTCAAAACAAACAGACAGAGACACAACTAAACATACCGGTATATCTATAAATGCACCAAGTCTCTGTACAGTATATGCCTTCAATGTGTGACACACGGACACACAGACAGACAGACAGACAGACAGACATGATCTGCTAGGTCTCATAGTAAGTGCTCACTGCATTCGCAATAATGTTAATGATGATTATTATTATTATTGCGAGTGAGCACTTACTATGAGACCTAGCAGATCATGTCTGTCTGTCTGTCTGTCTGTCTGTCTGTCTGTCTGTCTGTCTGTCTGTCTGTCTGTCTGTCTGTCTGTCTGTCTGTCTGTCTGTCCGTGTGTCCCCCCTTTGTGCCCATATATGGAGCTGAGTGATTTGTTTGTGATTGATGCAACACACTCCATATTTGGACGTATAGCTGCTTTGGGGACTCCTTATATGGTTATGGCTAAGTTAAAAACTTAACTTAAAAATAAATCTTAAAAAACCCCAAATATGTACGAGCTGCGTTCGCTTCCCGCGTTTGCACGTCTTACTGGTATATTTCTTTAATTATTATTTAAACCAATGTCCAAACAAACAAAAACAACGTATTACGGGCACCGCTCTAGTGTCTTTAAAACGTTAAACTACATGCACTGATGGCCTTTCATCAGTATGAGCTCCCTACACTCACATGCATGCATGCACACACACAGTTGACGGATAAAGTATTTTAGATTTAACTTCAATTTAATGAAGCAATTTATAGTTGTTGTTTAACCACTTAACCCCTATATAATTAGTTCCTGAAATTCCTCTATTTTTGCTGAATGTTCCCTATTTTGCTGAATGTTCTCCTATTTTTGCAGTATTATAACATGCCTGGGAAAGGGATGCAAGGGCTCATGTGCCTAAAGGTTGAACATTTTACAGTACACTGACAGTACACTGTCTGTGTACACTGTCTGTGTTCACTATGTACCCTCATCTCTATCATCAATCTGCTCTTATAACTCTTTCTGTCTCCCCTGCAGGCAAAGACAGGTTTGGTGATGAATATCATCGGGATCCTCTGTATCACGTTGGCCATTAACAGCTGGGGCAGAGTTCTGTTCGACCTGGATACCTTCCCCTCCTGGGCTAACGCCACTACTACTGTCTAGTGCAAGAACCTTATTCATACTAAAATCCAAAAAACTTGTCCAAACAAACAAAAAAGTATTGTTCTAAATGAATCAGGCCATTTTCATAAAGGGTAAGCAGCATAAGCCTTGCCTTCAGCCTACACCTTTTTGGTGCCACTTTTATTAGTGGATCCAACCGCATATATGTAGATTTATGTATGTATGTACTGTATATATGTATATGCATATATTATGTGCTCCCTTTGTTCTTTTAAATACACCGAAGAAACTTACCTTACCTATGTACGTACATCTGTAATCCAGAGTTCTGTTCAACCTGGATACCTTCCCCTCCTGGGCTAACGCCACTACTACTGTCTAGTACTGTAGTGCAAGAACCTTATTCATACTAAAATCCAAAAAACTTTTTTGGTTGGCTTTGTGCAAATTGTTTATTAGAATGTGGTGATCTATTCTAACCTGTACTTAGTATAGGCTGCAGCATACTACAAAATGATACCATACATTTTTCGGCTTTGGCAGGACTTGCCGAACCCAACAAAGTTCTTAGAGCAAAAATAAATGTAGTCACTCCAAGTTCTCAGCGCTAGACCTCGCCCACTCAGTAGTCTGCCTTGCAACACCGCAGCTTGTTCGAGCCACTGCCCAATGAAGCATTGTGTATATTTTTTTATATATTTTTTTATCAATCTCCATCATTTTTTGTCTAAGAGATTTTGCAATTTCTGGCGACGCAGACACTGGACAAAGGGTGTGCTATCTCTCTTAGTTATTTTCCATCTGGTTGTGTTTGTAGTCACTCAGAAAGGGATTATCCTCAGCCAAAACTATTCATTGTATGTGTCAAGTCCAATTATGGATGGACAGGATATATTCTCAGAATTGGAGTAAAATATATATTGGGTCAAATTGATTGATCAACTGTGGTTCTCTAACTGTAGAGAGCTGTGGGTCTTCACATTCCATTAGGTGAAAAGAGCTGAGCGAGAGGGCAGAAGAAATGGTCAGTGGCAAATAATAATGATAATGTAGATTTAAAACCACATAGTCCACATAGTGGTAGCCTACTACCACTGAACTAATCTGAAAACCATCAAGGAACTGAATTGTATCTGATCTGAATGGTTCTAGACAGGGCCGATCGAATGCAGTTTAGAGTGTTCCAGTAAGAGCTAAACTTCTACCAGACAGCAGGGTAGGAAATAGACTGTTAGGGTGTGCACATTTAAGCCACATGCCAGGGTACTGTTTTCATCTTGTGTTGGGGAAGTGTGAACAGAACTTGTGAATATATGTTATATGTTTAATAATGAATTAATTAAAAACCCTATAAAAAGCACGTTTGAGTTCGTCAAAGATAAGCGATTATTGGAACATTTATAGTCCAGCTGTGCGTGTTAAACTCTTGTAATTCTGCTTGTATTCTTGAGCCCGTCGGGCGTTCAACCTAATCTCGACCGAACACACACACTGGCATGCCCTCATTTTTTTTCTGTAACCATGACCAAATATGACATATTCTTAAAGGGTAAGACCACTTTTTTTGAGGTTTGGGTTGTGTAGTTACTTTGCCATGATGCTACTCCAAATGTGGACAAGAAATAAAAAAATACTGCTCCAGTGATTAGAAATTGACAATTCAAAATATGCTCCTCATTGACTTGCATTGTAGCTCAAACAGCTCTCAAAGGCACTATTTTAGTACGTATACAAACACAAACAAAGTTGATTCAGACAATATAGAGCATCACCAAAACTCATGCAGTTTTATTTTTTCATAAAAATGTTAGATTCCTGTTGATTTTACTATTTGAAGATCTGGATCCGGATCCACGGATCCAGTCCGGGTTTTCTTCCCAATAAAATGGACAAATCAACAGGAAGATAACATTTTTATGAAAAAATAAAACTACATGAGTTTTGGTGATGCTCTATATTGTCTGAATCAACATTGTTTCTGTTTGTTTACATACTAAAAGAGTGACTTTGAGAGCTGTTTTAGCTACAATGTAAGTCAATGAGGAGCATATTTTGAATTATCAATTTCTAATCACTGGAGCAGTTATTTCTTATTTCTTGTCCACATTTGGAGTTGCATCATGGCAAAGTAACTACACAACCCAAACCTCAAAAACCCTTTAAGAAGAATAACTTCTTGATGATGTAAACAATATAGTTTTAAGATAATTTAGAATTTTTGTATAGCTTAGCTGCCTATTTAAGACTGACTTCTTATGCAGTAAGATACATGTAGCTATTTATGAGTATATTGTACATAATTCATTTCTAGTTTTTGTATTGAAAAGTCTGACTAACAGTTTTGTCTAAGATTTTAATAAAAGCATTTAAGCTACCTTTGTGAAGGCTGAGAAATTATATAATTGACTTTCCTTGTTAACTTCCCTCATTGTTTCTGAATAATGTGAATCTTTTATTAGTAGCTCAATTGTTCAATTTGGAAATGTATTTCTTATTATTTTGTTCTACTGTATATTTAATAGATTTGGTGCTTAAACAAACACATGCACACATCTGTGTGTGTGTGTGTGTGTGCACGAGTGTGTGTGTGTGTGTGTGTGTGTGTGTGTGTGTGTGTGTGTGTGTGTGTGTGTGCACGAGTGTGCGCAATCCACATAACTCGAGAACCGTTCGCCACACCGACTTCAAATTCGACACACGTTCCACACCCCCACAGGGAGTGCAGTGCCCGGTGTCGAGTCAGTCGGACCCATGGTTGTTCAGAACCGCCACAAAAGGCCTCTGCCCGGGCCAGACTCGATATTTGGGCATGCCTAACAAAGAACTCCATATATAGGAATGAACGGACACAGAGAGACAGCTGGGTGCAGGGGCATTCATGGATGTCCAACTTCCATCGTTACCGAATCGGTGCTCTATATACAACCAGTCACCGGTCTAGTTTAGCAAATGAGAGTGAGGGAGAGAAATAGATGCAAAAGCAACTTAGGCAATTTTCCACACTGTATAGTCTAAAGTCCGTCCGCTGTTCCTCCGGCCAGAAGAGAAACTACTGACTGACGTTATCTATTCACTGTATCACCGACAAGTTCGACAACCATGTAGGCTATATCAAAACCAGTGGTGGAAAAAGTTTACTTAAGTAAAAGTACCAATACGGCAATGCAAAAATTCTCTGTTACAAGTAATAGTCTGGAATTAAAAATGTACTTGAATAAAAGTATAGAAGTATTGGCATCAAAATGTACGTTTTGAGTGAATGTCTACAAATATTTTGAAAATAGCTGATCTACAAGCTCACAATGTGTTGCATCGCATCACATGGGCTATTTTCAAATGGCCGAAATGTATCGCTGAAGTGGTTAATGTATGTTTTTTAATAATCTAAATCTACAAAGTAACTAGTAACTCATATTTTTCAATAAATGTAGTGGAGTAAAAGTACAATATATTTGGATCTGAGATGTAGTGGAGTAGAAGTAAAAGTACTGTAAATTGGGAATACTCAAGTAATGTACAAATACTTCAAAATTGTACTTACGGTAAGTACAAATTACAATACTTAAGTAAATGTACTTAATTACTTTACACCATGACAAAACAAGTAACAACTAAGAAATGTTCTTCAGGGCTGAGTGGCGATTGAGTGCAGGACCATAGATATATGTGCAGGACAACATGGGCAGGACAAAGCTAGATTCCATGTCCTATCTGGACATGGAACAGCAGGGCAAAGAGTCAAGTTGTCCTACACACAGTCTTCATCGGTTCTCAAACTTTTTTATTTAAACTTTTCAAGGACCCCCAGTTTGCTTCTTGGTGATGGACTTTGGCATTGACACCAGGCTCTGATTGACAGATCTGTAGCTCTAAATGTCAATTAAAATTGAAAATTAAATCTGTTCAGTTCAACTTGAAAATCTTTTATTATTCACCATAGCAAAGTTTAAAAAACGCACAGGTGACCGACCAAGCACAGCAGACAATACTCCCCTCTTGTGGTCAAAGATTTAAACTTCAGTTGTCGTAAACTGTAGAATGGTTGTTGTGCTTTTTGGCAAATGGCTACTGACTGCTCCTGTGCTAAATGCTAACTGTTGTTGTTGTTGTTGTTGAGCAAACCGGTTCAAAGACATAACCTAAAGGTTTAATTAGGTTCGATTTATATTTTCCGTCGAAGATTATTTATCGATTCACTAAATAGGCAGTTGCTTTTTTGTTCTTTTGGTCGCTATTTTTCCCATGGCTGGCGTAGTAGAAGCAGGTATGGGATTTATGAAGGAGCTCATACATGAAATAGATGGATTACAATTACATTGACACCTCGTCATAATGCTATGATAACAATTAGGCTACCGGTATATTAAAACATAATTATAACCATCCCTCTTTGAAAGCTGTATGTAAATAGTAGCACCTCTGTTGGTTTTTGACGTATGTACTTGAAAAGACAACAAAATGGAGATTGGCGATGAGTCGCCCCAATGTTCCCTCAGTCCCTTCTCTACGCTCATTCTGTATCTGTAGCTCCGTATTGCTGAGGGAACATACTGGGGCTAGGAGATGAATACGAATTTGAATAGAGAATTTGTGTTTCCACTTGATTTCAGTATAACGACGGTTGGTGCGTTACAAAACAAAAACAAACTGTAATAGAGTATCCATTCAAGATAAATCAGAGTCTTTGTCTTTGTGGTGGTTAAAGTATGTCATGTTACGCCTTAGCCTTTTCAATCAATCAGCCTACTGTATGATGAATGTATTGTCTTTACTTCACAGAGGAGCAGGCGAGGACCCGCTTTCAGTCAGAGCTGGAGTTTGTCCAGTGTCTGGCCAACCCAAACTACCTGAACTGTGAGTTGACCACACAACTTTGATATTAATACAGATACATTGTGACATTATGAATTGTATAAAACCAAAAACATTGAAAGATTACTACTGTATGTTTCTGTCATGGTTACTGTTGGCTCACACAGGTCTGGGTGGCACAGTGGGTTAGTGATCTGTTGGCGCTGTTGCCCACTGTAACCCTTCTACAGGAGTAGCTTTTTGATAATTTATCACACCTTATTTTCACCTACAGTATATATTATACATGATAGGTGAATAGGTAAAAATGTAATTAATAGTTATCACCATGAAATTCCACAGTTGATTACTTACACGAAGACATGATTTATTGTATTACAAGTTTACTGAAATTGTACATTTAAATAGGCAAATTAGACATTGTATAGAAAAGATGCAAACAATGAAAAAGCTACTATTGTGGAAGGAAGGGTTATCATATAATATTAATTGACTTATATTGACCCTATAAACAAGATGGCGCTAAAGCAATGCATGATTCAACTTGGTTACTCTTTAGAAACTCCTAAGAGAACTGTTCAGTCACTGTGGCTGGCTGCCGGTGCCCACTGCGGCTCCTAAGAGAACTGTTCAGTCACTGTGGCTGGCTGCCGGTGACCACTGCAGCTCCTAAGAGAACTGTTCAGTCACTGTGGCTGCCAGTGCCCACTGCAGCTCCTAAGAGAACTGTTCAGTCACTGGCTGCCGGTGCCCACTGCAGCTCCTAAGAGAACTGTTCAGTCACTGGCTGCCGGTGCCCACTGCAGCTCCTAAGAGAACTGTTCAGTCACTGGCTGCCGGTGCCCACTGCAGCTCCTAAGAGAACTATTCAGTCACTGTGGCTGCCGGTGCCCACTGCAGCTCCTAAGAGAACTGTTCAGTCACTGTGGCTGGCTGCCGGTGTCCACTGCGGCTCCTAAGAGAACTGTTCAGTCACTGTGGCTGGCTGCCGGTGCCCACTGCAGCTCCTAATAAGGGTCAAAGGCAGTGCATGTAGAATAGATCATTAAATTATACTGTAACTTAAAATGTTTTTTTTATCTTTACCTTAATTATAAATGTTCTATTTTGGGCATGTGTGAATATTTTCAAAAAAGCTTGTAAACACATTGTAAGCTTGTAGATCTTATGTATTCGTAGACATGAGGCTAAATCAAGTTTCTAGTAGGCTACACATGGTGGAACTGGAAAATAATCCTATCTGTCTCCATGTCTTCAGTTCTGGCTCAGAGAGGATTCCTGCGAGACAAGTCATTTGTCAACTACCTGAAGTACTTAATGTATTGGAAAGAACCCGAGTATGCCAAGTTCCTAAAGTAAGTCATGGTAAAAAATAATCCACATTAGCCACAAACCCAAGACAAGATACACCTTTATTAATCCCCATAGCAGCAACAGTAGTAAAGGTGATTGCACAATACGGTTGTGATTAAAATAAAACCCACAGGCTTCAATTTTAAAAAGAGACACACTGTCACATCACTGCATGGTGTTTAAGAGGTAATAGAAGTGGGTGTTTATTTGAAATGTTTGGGTACAAGTAAAAGTCAATAACCAAACCAAACCACTAAATAATTGCAATGAGTCTCTGTATATGTTGACAATCTATCAATAATTGTGTACAGTCAATGAGAGTATATTAATGACTATGCTGAAGCTCAGGAATCAATCAGTTTTCCCAGTCATAATACAGATATTCTAACTCTGAATGAAGTTTCCCTATGGACCCACATTAAATTCAATTCAACTTTCACACCATAGAGGGCATTTGTGGGTTGGATTTCAGTCAGCATTTCATTGGTCATTCAATGCAACAAAAAATAAAAGTGGCCGATGCTGTCGAATGATGAATAATTATGTTCTTGCAGATACCCCCACTGCCTGCACATGCTGGAGCTGTTGCAATACGAGCATTTCCGCAAGGAGCTGGTGAACGCACAGTGCGCCAAGTTCATTGATGAACAGCAGCTGCTGCACTGGCAGCATTACTCCAGGAAGCGTACGCGTCTTCAGCAGGCACTAGCAGAGCAACAGCAGCCTCAGCTTACACAGCCTCCACACAGCAACGCTGCCACCAAATAATGACTTTGGGTGTGTGGGGTTCTTTTTTGTTGTGCCAATGCTTTGTGGTTATGTGTGTGTGAGTGTCAGAGAGCATATCTGAGTGCCAGTGATTGGGATGATAGATGGATGGTGGGTTTTTGAGGTTCTATAGGTTTAATAATGTACTGCAAGTATGTGCTATAAAGCCGACAATTTGCATGGTTAGATACCTCTGTTAAAGAATATTTATAGTTACATGCCTCTGTTCAGGATTGTTTTTCTTCTCTAATTCATGTTTGTCCTTTTAGACAGGCTCATTCCGACAACAAAAGTGCACACAGTGATGCAAATAGCCTGTATCCTTAGACTCACTCAATTGAGAGATGATGCAATCATGTCACCCTCCAGGGATACTGGGATGCAATACTGTACTCAGTACTGTACGTTGTTGAAGTAGGCTCATAAAATGACCCTGGGTTCCATCTAAAAGACCACCCCTGGGACCCGGTACCCATTACATTGAAATCCTATTTACATCACTGTGGGGAAAGCGACAAACAATTGTTGATTTATTAACTGCTTAACTGTGTGTCTCTCTCTTTCAGTCTTTTGCTTTGGATGTTTTTTCTTTTCTTTTTTTCAAAATAAAATATTTGAAATTGAACATGTTTTAGACAGTTTGATTTGGGTTAATAAACAATACAGACAATAACAATTAGGAACAGGATTTAGGATTTTATAAAAGTATGACTAGCCTATACAATAAGCACTTGTTTTTGCCATTAACATATAGGTTAATATTTGCTTTAACCCAAATAATTGCATTATTGTTTATACAAGTAAATTACAAGGACAGGCATTCAAAGTTCAAAACATTATGGCAATCTGACGTGTAACGAATTGTTTTTGAAAACGCCACAAGATGGCGCTAAAGCAATGCATGATTCAACTTGGTTACTCTTTAGAAACCCGGAAGATAAACATTTATGAAATGTTCTGTTCTGAGCTATGGTTCTGAGCCAGTAGTGCACATGATGCACATCTTCCACGGTTTGATATTTTATCTAAAGTAGATGGAGGAATAATGAAAATGGAAAATGACAGCCCTGGGAGTTATTACTCGGTAATTTAACGTACTAGTACAAATAGCAGCACATATTGTTGTAACTATATAAGTGCATTTATATGCGGTTATCATGCGTCTGATCATAATAAACCCAAGTAGGCTATGCACATCGCGAATAGCAGTTTTTCCAGTTTGCTATTTGGCCAGAAAATCTGATGTATAACGGCTTCCATGTTATCATTAGCTAATTCTTTAACAGACGAGGGCCAAACTTTGGGTCCAAAACATTGTACCTCTCTTCAACTCTGCACGTAAAACATTTAATGTCACGTGTCTGCATAACAATTCGTTGTACCAAAGTCCAGCTGTGGTACCGTACTGCTAGTCTATACAGTCAATGAATGGCTATACAGAGAGGGAGGTTGCAACTTTGGCTGTTACAGCCTTTAATGTCACTTGTCTTAAGTTCTCAGGCCAGACTTCTCAATATTATTCCGGGCGTTTTTGACACCACCAGAGCAGGTATCATCACTGTGGTCTTTGCAAAACCGTGAGGGTGATTGATATGATGTAGGCCTAGGCCTATTGTTGGATAATAGTTTGCTGTTTCAGTTCTCCTTTTGTCTGTCTGTCTGTCTGCCCGTGTCTCATTCTATCTGTCTGTCTGTCAGTTTATCAGCATTATGTCCCTTGATCATTTGTGAATCAATTTGAGACAAACCAGGTTTATCCAATGTTTGTCATTTCATTTCTCATAGAGCCGTGAGGATGGCCCGTTTGCGTGTGGCAGTCATAGGGGCAGGGGCCGCTGGCCTGTGTGCAGCTCGACACATCCTGGCTCGTCCCGAAGCCTTTGAACCTCCTGTGGTCTATGAGCTCACCGAGCATGTCGGTGGCACCTGGTTCTACGATGAGCGTGTGGGCTGCTACGACAATGGCCTGCCCATTCATAGCAGCATGTACAGAGACCTCAGGTGTGTTGCTATGCTGACTGGTCAACTGACCAAACCATTTTGGTTTCATGGTAGTCTTGGGCCCTGGGTAGGTGTCCAGCATGCCATGTTTCGGTTTGTAATGTAGGCATGGCACTTGTGCAAGCTCTCTCTGTCTCTGGCACTCATGTTTTTCTTTCTACAGAACTTTGATTCCGTTTAGTCATTAACGTTTAAAGGGATGTAAGTGCTTTTATTTAAACATCTCGCCAACTCTAGTAAACATAAAATACATTTTCAGGTCGGAGATGAAACGAATAATGAGCAGAGGAATTTTGAATTGGAACACTTGAAGGCAAGCCGATAAATGTGTTCTCTCTTCTGATTGAGACCCCTGGTACTGGACAAATAATATAGCAATGATCAGAATATAGTGCCTAATTGTTTAAATGGAAAAAATGTTTTAACAAAGAAATATCACTTTTCAATTTTCATCCTCTCATGCGTCATAGGACCAATCTCCCCAAAGAGGTGATGATGTTCCCAGACTTCCCCTTTGACCCCCAGCTGCCCAGCTTCCTGCTACACCAGGAGGTCCAGCGATACCTTGAGCGCTACAGTGACAGCCATCACATCGTGCCTCACATCAGGGTAAGAATCATAACGCTACAGTGACAGCCATCACATCGTGCCTCACATCAGGGTAAGAATCATAACGCTACAGTGACAGCCATCACATCGTGCCTCACATCAGGGTAAGAATCATAACGCTACAGTGACAGCCATCACATCGTGCCTCACATCAGGGTAAGAATCATAACGCTACTGTGACAGCCAGCAGGGTAAGAATCATCCCTATAGGTCACGCTCATTCATGCTTCTTAACTTATTTACCACTGAACTGTCTTTCATGAAGCATATTAGATACTGATCAAATGGTGGTTTCAGTTAATTCAGTTAAGTGCACCATGTCTGAAGCTCTCACCACCTGGAGTACAGATTCAAAGCAGTAACTTTCTTACCATGGCATGGGCTCTAACGTTTAGGATACAGCCTGCCTTAAATGTTTTTCAAAGTGGTAAAAAAAAAGAAAAGCAAAGACGTTTAGGGATAAGGTTTAAGGCACCGGCAGAAATAGGGCCCCAAATCCCCCACCTCCCCTTTCTGATTTACTAATTTGGTATGTCACAGCACATTGTGTTTCAACACTTATTATTTATTGGAACCTTTTGATAAAAGTTTTCTTTATTTTGGTTGGAAGTAATTGAAAACCACAGATGTAAATGTGTAAATAAAATATTGTATTTTTGTATTGTATTTGTAAGTATTTGACCTGGTATCTCTCTTCTTGTTTACTGACTGTTCAGTTCAACACAGTAGTGGAAGAGGTGAATCCTGCCACTGTGGAAATTAAAGCACAGAGGTCAAAACAGAGCTGGGAGGTGACGACATCCGACAAGACAGGATCACAGAAAACAGAGATGTTTGACTCCGTTTTTGTCTGCACTGGGTAAGACGTTTGATGGGGAATACACTTGTCTTGGCTGTGTCTTTTCTATTCTGTACTAAATATGATTCGTTCACATTACAAATACTTTGTCCTGTGGACACAAAGAGAAGCATATTCTCTTATATCTTTTATATATTACCTTTTGCCATTAAGCTAAATGTTGCAAATATAATAGAAAAGCTTATATTATAAGCCTTTGTGTAGTGCTCTGTTCATAGGGCATAGGCGGTGTGTCGCCCCATTGCACATTATAGGCCAGCCGTCACTGATAGAAGCCTCTGTTTCCATCTGTGTGCATACTGTAGGATTTTCTGCAGCAAGGTGAAGATTGATAATAACAAGCCTTATATGGTATAGATATAATGCTAAAGTGCTGAACTATATACTACGCTGTCTCTGAAAAACAACCACACTAACTAAAACATTTACTGAGAAACACTGAGACTCCAAAAAGATGTGCTCTCCAGTTCTTGCAACCATTAAACCAATATTGATTTGTGTATTCTTATACACATGCATGCCAACTTACTGTTATACATACACATGTGCAGTGTTTAGTTTTACCGCAGCATTTGCATGTTAGCTACAGCTAACAATCAAAGCATATTAGTTATTGGCTGTTTTTCAAAATTCAGGAGCAGGAGCATTCCTGTCCTTAAACTAGTCTATATCTTTTGTGAACTCGTACTGACTGTATCTTCGTCTTATAGACTCTAAAGTAAATGAAAATGTACTCCTCTTCTAGGCATTACTCTGACCCGCACATCCCATCCATCCCGGGTATAGAACATTTCAAAGGTGAAGATTAAAGCAATGAATCTCCTTTCCATCCATCTTTCTTGATGCTAATGCACTCTATAGGTAGAGTGAGTGATACACAGTGAGTCCTACAGGTATCCACATCCTTTCTCTGGACAGTCTGTTCATTTCTAAAAATGCTATATCACATTTAATGTGATATACGTTCTGTGAACATTTTTTTTTTTTTGTATATATGTGTGTTATCTGGGGAAATTGGGTCTCTGTGGTGGTGGGCAACTGTTTTTAACTCTTTAGCTCCACATTCTCCCCCCCCCCCCAGAATATGGACGCTATGGTTCATATGGTTAAATCTAAGTCTAATGTCCTGGTTCAGATCAACAACCTGTTGATATTTAGCCAGTGCTGTCACAGTACGGTTCAAAGGCTTTTTAAAGCTGAAAGTGTAGAGAGACAGGAAGCTGAGGGACCTTTAAAGACTGACAGCCATTCAGCCCAGTTGTAATTTATAGGTGTAAGTTGGAGATTGGCAACGGCAAAGACTCCAGTACGCATAGCAATGACAAAATTAACTGACAATGGTGGAAACAAACAAAAACTAACTTGAAGCCGATACCCCCTCTGTCAACCTCTGTTTGTCAACCTTCTATCCATAGGTAGAGTGATACACAGTCACTCCTACAGGTATCCACAGCCTTTCTCTGGACAGTCTGTAGTGGTCCTAGGAGCTGGGGCGTCAGGATTAGATATCGCCATTGAACTTGCCAGTGTTGACGCCCAGGTAATTACTGTTCTCTCACTCATTCCCTATATACATTATTAAAAGAAGATTTTGATGAAAGAGTGTTTTGTTTAAATAGCGCCCCAGGTTCAAGGGGCCACCGTGTGCGTCGCTCACAACAGGTTGTCAAAAGGACAAGCACAATAAAGCTAGATTGCTCATTTCCATTGTGATCGTTTGAGTGTAACTACTTCCTCCTCCTGGTTACACGAGAAAGGCACTGAACAGTTCCCGATGAGTGGGTTTGTGCCTTACATGGTTTCTCCACCATTGGTGTACGAGTATGTGTGAATGGGTTTTATTGAACATATAATGCACATTGTAAAGCTCTTTAGAGAAAGGCGCTATAGATATGCAGACCATATATGCATATGCCATTTCATGACCACATTATAAGTTAGTACACAATGTAGTGTCGCATGTTCTTCTCTACCTCTCTACAGGTGATATTAAGCCATGGTAAGCCCACTCTGACAGTCCCTCTGCCCTCGGGGGTTCAGCAGGCCAGTCCAGTGGTTGGGGTCCAGGAGGACGGGTCGTTGTGCTTCCAGGTTAGCTTAAAATATGATACCATTCAACGTTTAAAATTTAGGGCTTGACACGCTTTTCCAGGGTGACTTAGTAGTGCAACCCCAAAGAGTGTAGTAAGTACTAAATGTCAAACCCATCTTTAATTCAAGTGCATTGAATTGGTATTGTAATAATTGTATTGTACTTCTCCAAAGATGTTCCTGTGAGGATTAGAACAATCACAATGGCATATTGGATTTTGTTTTATCCCTGTTCATATTTTAAGTCACTCTTTTTCTTGTGAAACCACAAAACATGGAAACTAAAGGAAAACGCAAAAGGAAAACAATTGATCCAATGTTCTAACATTGCTCTGCTATTAGGACGGGTCGTTTTTCCGGCCGCAGGTGCTGCTGCTGTGCACAGGGTACAACTTCACCTACCCCTTCCTTAACCCAGCTAAGCTGGGCCTGGAGATCCTACCACATTTGGTGACTCCTCTCTACCGGTTCATGATGCCACCAGCATTCCCCTCGCTGTTCATCATTGGCATCTGCAAAATCATCTGCCCCTTCCCACACTTTCACTGCCAGGTGTGTACTCTAAAATCATTGGGACCCAAATTGGTGAAAATAGCAGATCTACAAGCACACAACACGTCGCTTCGCGCCGCATTGTGAGCTTGTAGATCAGCCATTTTCACTACTTCATAAACATCTGTTTTCTGAATTTATAATTTTCTTTGATTTCTTCATGAAATTACTGAAAGAATCATTTAACTTTTTTAGGATTTTTTTTTTTTTTTTAATGTTTTGAAATAATAGTAATTAAAAACTAAATATATGAAACAAAAAATATCCGCAACCCACAAATGGGTCCTGAGTCCTGACCCAGTGTTTGGGAAACAGTGCTCTAAACGGGTCCTGATCAAATTCACATACCGGTGAAAAATCCATTCGACACACCCAGACAAATAGTCACCGTCCTACTGCATCGTCTCTACTCTCTCCTGCAGGTCCAGTTTGCTCTGGGCACTCTGGAGGGCACTGTGTCGCTGCCGTCCAGGGCTGAGATGGAGGAGGAGGTGCAGAGTGAGAAGGACATCAAGGTGGAGCGCGGTGTCCAGCAAAGACACTTGCTGAAAATGGACAAGGACCAGTGGGAGTATTGTAGGACTCTAGCCCGCAGTGGGGGTTTCCCCTCGCTCGCCCCAGTCGTTCAAAGCCTATATGAGGAGGTCTGGAGGCAGAGACAGGTTCACCCTCGGAATTACAGGAAACTCAACTACCAACTGGTCAGTGACACCCAGTGGGAGCTGAGGGAACGCCAAAGTCGTGAATGAGTGCCTTGATATGCGATTATGCGTACATCTATATATGCATAATATATCAGATGATAATAGATCTTATATGGGATATTTTAGGCTTACCCCATGATGCAAACTCTACATTCTCATTCTTGATCATAGACTGACACCTAGTGGTCGGTTAATTCAACAGTAGCAGGATGTGCATCCATTTTATACACAGCCTGGGTATGTTTTTAATGAACAGGCACCACACACATGTGAGTTGTTGATCCTCTCACTACTATAAATTGATAGCCATATTAATTTATTAATAGTGACCAATTTCATGTTGATGGGTACCGTACTGTTAGATAAACCTGTGTTGTAGTTTCAATTGGAATCTATTTAAATATTTTTGGGGGTGGGTTCAAGTCCCATGCAGTATGTGGGTTAGAGTCTTATTTGTTGTCGTTCCCAGTTCTTCTGTTGTTGCGGGTTTAAGTCCCATATCTGTATTTCTCTTTAAATGCATTTTGTATAGAAAGCACACCTTTGTGTATGTGCTATATAATTAAACTGGCCTATTCTGTGCCTCTAAAGCCTTAACCACACCAAAGGGTCACCATGCAACTCCTTGGGTCCAAACGGTTGCAAGGAGTTAACGCTAAAACCGTCTTGACCCTTTGGTGTGGTTTGGGCCATTGAATTCCATGCGTTGAATCACTAGGGTCAACGTGTGTCAACGTGCAACAAGACATATCACACCACAGGGACAAAGCTAAAACCGTCTTGACCATTTGGTCAAGACCACCTAACGTCAACACCTAACATAGTGAAGTGAAACTCAAAATAAATTATTGATCTATTTATTTACTACTCTATAAAGTCCATAATTCATATTTAAATTTAGCAATAGTTTCTGAGTCACTCCATTGCCAATAAAGTGCCAATAATCTCCAGAGGTGTTTGTTTGTTTATTCTATGGACCAACATGTGTGAGACAGCGAGAGCATGTGTGTCTGTGTGTTTATACTGTGACAGAGTGACGGACAGAGAATGTATGACTCAGCAATAACTTGAGGATGTTTTTAATGAATGAGCATTTTTGTTTTTCACCCAGCGGATGTGTTTCCTTCAGATGAACGGAGAAGATCATTTACCTTCCAGAGCCGACGGCTTTTATTGATCCACAGTACTTCATGTTAACCATAAGCAAGTTAACAATGGGGACACAAATCCAACGACAAACCTTAATGAAGTGGGGGAAAAGTTCCTAGTACCACCACCCTGGAGACTGGGATTAAAATACAACACGGTGCAATGTCTTTTGAAGCAGGAATGCCCCCACCCCCAACCACATTTTAACATTTTCATATTTTTAGCATTCATTGTATTTATCACGTACAAACGAGACAATATATAGTCTATATCTCATCACTAATGATAAAAGTGCTGAAATCTTTTGTGTACAAGGGTCCCGGACTATGATCTCCCTTCATTTGTTTGTCCATAGTTTAAAATAGATTTAAGACCCCTGCTTTGTCTAGGATAGCGGTTCTCAAAGTAGGTTCTGGGGACCCCCAGGGTTCCTTGAGGGGTTTCCCTTCCCTTCTTAAAGGTCTGTAACTCTGAGAGTGTACACTCAGAGTTATGAAATTGAAAGGTTTGAGAACCACTGCTCTATTAGAAGATAACCCTTGAAGACTTGGACTCCATCTCCGTGCCCACCTCCCTTTCTGCTTCTACCTTCTCAGTCACCTCCTGATCCTCCTCTCCCACCCCCTCCTTCTTTAGGAGCTTCAGTGGCCACCAGAGGGACCCTCTGCGGCGGTCCCGTCGGAGAGTGGGTCCTGCCAGCCAGCAGCAGCTGGTGCCCTTGTCCCCCGTCAGGAAGTAAAGGAGAGCATTGAGCCAGGCATTGCAGGAGGCCAGTGGCCGGGTCACCTTGTAGCAGATGGAGACGGTCTTCATGGTGTTGCAGCCCCCGACTTTACCTCTCCGCATCAGCAGGAACAGCGTCCGGGTCACATGGAATGGCAGGAAGCAGAGGGCGAACAGTAGTGTGATGGTGACGATGGTCTTGATGGACTTCCTGCGACGGCGTATGTAGTGGGAGTGCTGCGAGCCAGATATGGACACCGAGGTCCTTTCCCTAGCGCCGTCATTTGACCCGTCTCCGGCCACCCCATCCTCACCCCCTTCCACCGAACTGGGCGGAGAACGCAAGGTTCGAAATATTGTCCTGACCACCTGGGAGTAACACCATGCGATGATGACAAAGGGGACAAAGAAGCCCAACAGGTGAAGGACGATCCCGTATGGTACATAATCGGCGAACTCCTTATCTATGGCGTCGTCCCAACAGTTCACATATCCCTGAGAGATGCCACCACTGATAGCGATGTTCCCACCCTCCCCCTCGGATCTGGTCATGTTCTCTCCTGAGACTCCCCCTCTCAGCACATAGCCAGTCTGGGCGAACCTGAAGATGGGGCATGTGAGGATGAAGACCACCACCCACACCAAAGCGCATGTCCCTTTCACCACTCTCCTGCTCTCCAGGGTGATGGTCCTCATTGGGTGGCAGATACCCAAATACCTGTGGACAGAGGATCATGTCTGAGGTCACTCTGCTTCTACTCAAACATAATGTTGCTAACATTTGTTATTTCGTCTTGTGGTTACAGAGACTGCCAGGTAGACAAAGGTTCACAGGTTTTATCCCTGCAAGCCAGGCCCTGTGGCTATGTCCTGTAGTAAAGATGTTGGATCCCTACTGTCCTTTTTTCCCCAGTATATAAGTGAAAGGCAGGTTTTGTGTTAGTGACCTTAGGGGCAATACAGGTTTCATTCATTCATTCACAGGTACACTTTGTGGGCCTTTTCCTTGGACCAGAAATTTTGACATTTTGGCTCTGTATCCTCCACTGAACTTCTGGAAGTACAAAGCTAAAATGACAGCCTGTTTCTAACTTTGTTTCCAACGAAAGACTGATTTGAGACAACAGACTGCATTCACACATTGAATTCCTTTTAGGATGATGACATTTGTGTGTAAGTGTGCATGCCAACTTGATAACGGGGAATTCAAGGCGCCCTACCTGTGGATGGAGATGCAGGTGAGGAAGAAGATGGAGCAGTAGAGGTTGAAGTAGAACAGGAAGCGGACGAGGCGGCACATGAAGTCCCCGAACACCCAGTGGTCGCGGAGCACATAGCTGGCCACCAGGAAGGGCAGGGAGAGGCCATACATGAGGTCAGTGGTGGCCAGGTTCACCATGTAGATCAGCGAGGTGTTCCAGCGCCGCCGGGCGCCACCGTGCCCTCGTCGGTGGCAACCGCCGCGGTGCCGGCAGGAGCGCAGGAGGACCACCGAGTTGAGGGTCAGGCTGAAGAGGAAGGTGAGGGAGTAGCACACGGGGAGGAAGACATACTTGTAGGATTCGTCAATGCTGCAGGCGGAGGTGGACAGAGGTGGGGCGGGGATTGTGCCAGAGGTGTTGGGGTGGAGGATCCCTGACAAGGTGCCAGCACTACCAGGTGTGGCGTTGGAAGCTTGGTTCAACCCCATGATATCTGGCCGCTATTTGGGGCTGTTCTGAAGTGGCTTGTCATGTTCACGCTCCGCTCTCATTGCAGCCTAGTTAGGGCAAATTCTGTCATTTCTGTCTGTCTATTTATCTATCTATCACTCTCTGTCATTGGTGGAGTATTACTCCACTGTGCAGTCCGTTCCTCAGATAAGGTGTGTACTGTGACAAGGGGGGAAAAAAACGGTCATTAGTTTGGAAACACTCTCAGAATGTACTGCATGTGTTTTGCTGATGAAGAGTATGTCTCGGACTATTAGTCCCTCAATCATTAACACAGTTTTCCGGAAACCTCCCTCAACTCATGTAGGCCTACCGTATGTAGTATGTTCCAGCACTAAGCTACTTTGACCATGGTTAAATTGTAAATTCAAGCTCATGTTTTGGAACAAGGTCACTGACTGTTTCGCAACATAAGAATCCCTATACCGTAATTGCAGAGAGGCATTCTGGTCGTAAACTGAATCACTTGAAATGGTGAGAATTTGTCGTGGCGACAATGGAGATACATTTAACAGTGAATAACATTCACGTGGCAAGACAACTGAATGTCACACCAGTGCAACAGGACAGTGCATGGCTGTTCTTTGCAACAATTCTTTAGCTGTGTGCAGTTGAACAGTGGGGCATATCTCATTGATGCAGCTGTAGAGGAATGTTTGTATGCACATGTACATGTGTGTGTACTGTAGTTGTAGACCACCGTGTGGTACACTGGTCAAGTGTACAACAAGGAAGTTATACTGGGGGAGAAATGTGTGTTTGAGAACTTATGTTCCAAGGTCCATTTTACTGCACCAATGCCAGAAAATAAAATGTGTATGTATGAATGAATGAATAATGTATAATGCATATTTGTGGAGTGATAAATATGAGTAAAGTGATATGTATTGATACAGTATTTATACTGCATATCATATGTCGAGCACATTCTCAGTATATTATGTACTATAACGAATTCAACTTGATACTTCTCTGCCATATCATTTTACACAAATCACTGCGTTCTGTATAGTCGCTCAGTACCTTGTAACTCTTGTAAGGAGCATTATAAATAATAACATTTACTTAGAATTCCATGTCAGCCTGGATTAAAACAAAATGATGTGTATGCACTAAATGTTTCCCTCCCAGTTTACATTAAAGATGTTAATAACGGGAATTCCACTGAACACCAAGTTGACATGAGTAAGCGATTAAAACACAGACCCCCACATACACTCGCATTCAGAGGCATAGTTTAGTGTAAACTACAGTAAGCGGTTACCTGTAGATGCTCCTGTCCAGAAGGTCATTTGCAGCATATATCTCGTCCTGCCTTTCCACAGTGGATGTAGTTATAAATGTCTCGGTCCAGAGCTAAGGGTCTCAGGCCCAATCCACTGACCTTCAGTGTGGCTGTAAATAATTGATCACCATTCATTCAGTAAGAACTGCAGGAATGAAACCCAATACAAGAAGCTGCAGGGACTCTGATCATGTTATCACTGCAGTGCTGAATCCAACAGAGTGGAAAGTACATAGTTTAATTAATACGTTAACAATGCTTTCTATTGTTGGTTCACTCATGAATGCTGATGCTTTGAGGGTATGGTATCTTATTAAATTAACCAGTTCGTTTCCTAAACTTAGACATGTATTCAACATTTTTATACATAGGCCTACTGTATACAAGACACATTTTTATGAAAATTGTATGAACTTTAAGTTATTACTTATTAGTGAAGTAGACTCAACACGTTCTTATTCTTACAGAACAGAAAATGATTAAATCTAGTTGTTGAAGGATAGTTATTACTCAACATGCATTTAGATGTGATATGAATTAATTGCAGAATAGTATCAATGTGCCCTCTTTCTGTGATCTTGCTTGAGGCTGTGAGATAAAAAAATGCACAAATTAGTTACTCTGATAAAAATTATAGATTGATAAGTACACTGAGTAGTACATTTCAACTCAGGGTCAGGTGCACTAATTCACTTACCTGCTTCTGTAGTTACAAGTGGTTTGTTGACCTTTCAAAAATGAAAACCTCTCCAGGGATTGCTCTGTTGTCTCAGTCACCCATTAGCTAAACGACTATGGAAGAAACGGCATCAGTAGCTGCTTGTCTGTTTCATCTCCAACACAGATCATAGGTTGTAAAGAAGTCAATCCTTCGTGTTCCTCCCCTCCCCCCCCCCTCCCTCTCTCTCTCTGGGTCAGTCATCCCGGACACTGTTGCCCCCCCATCCTCATCCCTCGTTTTGTCACTGTTTGTGTGCTTCATTAACACCAAGCTTGTCAACTGACATCCACAAACACAAAGATGACAAGCGTCATGATGTTTATTTAAGCGTGCAGTGATGTGTGCTCAAGCATCAAAAGACAATCACAGGTCAAGCAGCACATAGGTAGCAGTGGTATGAATAAACAAAGCAAGGGCAAGAACGTTAAATAACCCTATGACGTTTATTGAACATAAAATAATTCAGATAAAAAGAATTACTGAAAGAATACTTAAAGATAACTTTTTTAGGTAAGTACAAAAGTCCAATGCCCTTAACACTAACCTATTTTTCTTTCATGATTATTAGGCTATATGACCAAACATTAGTGGACAAGCAAATCATGGTCATTGATTGGTTGCTCCATCCTAATAACATTCTCTACTATATTCTGGGATGGATTTTCACAAGTTGGAACAACACTGCTGCAATTAATTAGCTTACATTCATTCAACCATAGCCAAGAGCAATAATAGTGAGGTCAGACACTTCGGCGATTAGACCCTATATACAACACCTTATTCCAGAGATGTTTGATAGGGTTATGGTCAGGGCTCTGTGCAGGCCAGACACGTTCTCCCTCACTCATCTCAACATCAAAACATTTCTGTATGGGAGACATGGGGTGAATGTCATTCTGCAACTGTTTAATGGAAATCACAAAATAGGTATAGTTTTTAAGTAAGGCACAAGATCACACAAAAAAGTGACTAGCAGCATCCCGTCTCCTAATCTGGTGGTACTTAAATGGTAAACAAATGTTGGAGTTATGATAGAGGACACTTCCCATATCACTGTTGAAACCACAGATGATACCACTTTTATTAAGCCAACTTTAGAAGTGCTATAAGCCTGTATCTCAACACGGTCTACATACATACATGTTTTGTACTGTTCATTTGTAACCTATCCAATATCCATAGGTCCCTCCTAAAATAGAACAGCTATCTCAAAGTTGACAAGTAGTACTTACATTTCTATTGACTGACTGGCATTGTGGACCTTTGTAGCAATATATTACATTCAAATTATTTTCATAATAAGTATAATGAGTAGATTATTCCCTTGTGATAAGTAAACGATTATGAAATGAATGATCAAAACCCAACACAAAACCTTTTTATGGAACCATTAAAGAACAGTTTCATCAAAAGATGGCATTATTCAAGTTATTATGCATTACTGTTAGGTCTGATATGGCTAAGATCCTAAAAGTTAGCATTTCTAGTTCTGAAATCTGAACCAAACAAAAGAATAGAGGAAAAATAAATCTCTTTAACCTCGTACACAGTCTATACTGTAAGTGGAGTATTCCCTTGTTATAGTAACAATAAGTTATGTACTAAATAAAAGAAAGCACAATAAAACTTGTGAAAAGCTGGTATCTCTCATTTTTATATAAATGATTGTCTGGATTTACTCAAGCAGGCTGAATGCCCTAATCTAATTTTATGATTTTATGTGATAGTGTGGCAGGGAAGGCCACACACTGTCTCATGTCTGTGTATCTGTGTTTTGGCAAACACAAGTTGAAATGGGGACACGTAACCCTGTGGTTGTCAACGTGGGGTCTGGGGACCCCCAGGGGTCCTTGAGGTGGTTCCAGTCACCAGTTAATGATTATAGTTAGGAACCGAATGGATCCTTATGGATCTGTAACTCTGAGAGTGTAACAAATGGACCATCACAGGTCCATTTGGAAAGATTTGTGCATTCTCAGAGTTAAATTAATACTCATGATGTTACAGTGCACATTGGTCCAGAGATAAATCAAATGGGGATCAGAGGCCTAATGCATTGCATATCAAACTGTGGAAACTGTGTTAAAACCTTTGAGAATCAGCCACTGGTTGCTTGGTCACTAATAGGAACATTGCAGTCGGTTTTGGTTCAAAATGCACAACCCTCTGCTGAAAAAAGACTGATCACTTTAGTTGTTCCACTCTCGCTGGGATGTCTTTGCACTTTGATAATTGAGACTGTATATTATGTTGTTGTCCATCATGCCTTTCGTTTCAACAATGTCAGAGGATTTCCTGAAGAGTGCAGGAGGAAGCCTTCACTTTCCATCACACTCAAAAAGTCACGTCACAATCACCTCCTCCTTTTCCCTAAAAGACCCACTCTCTTCCTGTGATCTGACGTCCTACTCCAGAACAAAGGGAAATCACACATTCAGCTCCCAAGCTTGGTCGAGTGTTGCTGTGCACTTCTGTGTTGTTTGGCACTGTTGTGTGGCGTAAACTGCACAGCACAATCTTTGCCAGGGTTAGGAGCCCATTCCCTTTCTATATGGACCTGTAACTAACAGCAATTGTCCTGGATTCCCTTCTCACTGGCACTATTGATCAAATGCACAGTATGTAGCCATTTAAGGTACATTGAATGTCCACCAGATGGCACTTTAGAGCTATATAAACATGTTTTACTGTTCCTGTTATGTTCCATTGAAAGCAAGATTAGACATTTTATTAATCTACTAGCCCATTGCAAATGGCTTCCATAGCCACTAGGCTAGTGAAATAGTGTCTTCATTAGCCAGAATTTAACCGTGGCTATAAATGGATGTGGCATGGATATATGGCTGTCACTAATGCTTACCGAGGTTTACTTTATTTTACTCGGGGAGCCGATGATGTTCTGCCACCTGTTAGTCTTATTAGGTTGACATGGTTTTATGGCAATGTCATTTCCAGTTGTCCTGGATGTTCAGGTTATGTCACTTCCTGTCCAGTCAACAGGGCGGGATTGAATTCTCAATAATGTGTCATTTCTCATATTGAGATGCCCAGAGTAATGGTTATGGCTGCTATCTCTACAGCCACCTGTATGTACATACATCTTCCAGGTCTACATATGAGCCAGGTCCCACCGAGATCTTAACTCATGTCCCTCCCAGAGTCCCCTATGCTGACTCCCTCATTGATGTCCTTCTAAAATAAACACAAACTGGAGTGGAATGGCCACTCATGTGTTTATAGAAATGTAACCTGAATATCCAAGTTTAACACACCTCATTGTTCCACTGAGGACTATAAACCACCAGGTCAATCACAAGTCAAGCATTGTTTGGCCAAAGCAATAACAACCTGGTCCTCATGCTGGTTCCACAGTGGCCACACATCCATGTTGGCGGCAAGGGAGCTTGATGGTTCTGTGTTGGCTTACTAGACTTGGTAGCAGCAGGTGATCCTGGTGCTACGTCATGTCCTGTACGTCCAGAAGCATGGCGTCCTGTTTGGTCCTCAGCTGGTCTCGCACCAGCAGGTGGGCCACTAGCTCAGAGCTCAGGTCTAAAAGAGGAGAGAGATGGGGATGGAAGGAGTAACATAATGGTTGTTAGGATAACTATTGATAGACAAGACAGTACATATTATATTCACTATGCTCTACACAACATAGTATTATTGAATGACTGCAATGTACATGCATTCATTCAGAGACCCACGTTAGGGAAGCAGTAGGACCCGATCAGGTTTCAATTTCTACTACGAGACAACAAGCAAAACAACATTGTAAAATCCTCAATTGAACTCAGTGCCTTATAAACGTAATTCATGCTTAACATAGGATGTTAAAATAAATTGTTGTACACTCTTGGGTGCCACAGGTGCACCTGTGCGCTGCTAAAATCTGCACCAAACTTGGCACAAACACTGTTCAGGGGTCTGCCATGTCTGCCATGTGTGCAGAGGCCACATTAGGGTCCCCGGGGGCCACAGGCACACCATTGCTTCAATGTGTATGCGTGCATGCAAGTGAAGTTGTGTGTGTTTGCATTACGTGAATGCATGTTTGCATACCTTGTATGTCCTGTTGGAGTGATTCCTTGAGGCCAACCAGCTGCTGCACTGAACAGTTCTGTAGCTCACAGTGCTCCAGACGCTTCCGTTTGGCCACAACACTGCTGCTCGCCAGATTCTACACACACACACACACACACACACACACACACACACACACACACACACACACACACACACACACACACACACACACACACACACACACACACACACACACACACACAGATGCACAAGGAAATGCACACAAAGAGATTGACTTAATTCATCTGGAACAGCAAACATAAATCTTATGTTTAAGAAACAATAATCTTATGCCCTACATACAGTTATTTCTCGCTCTTCCTCTATTCTATCTCTACACTTACATTCGTTTTCCAACCTTTTTTCCCTATTCATGTGTTTGTCACGTTGTTTGTTAGATTTTTTGGTCCCACCATGAATCTCTTTCCCATTATGTAATAATCCATAACATACAGTAGCTGTATTAAAAAACTAGAAAAGTGAGCTCCTCGGAGTGCATGTCATCACCAATTTGCGTGGATCTTGGACACAATTTGTAGGAGGGTTACGGTTTGCAAAAATAGCAATGTGTTGTGAGTTTGTAGATCGGCTATTGTTTGCTATTTTAGTTTGTTTTGTCTTGAAAATATTCACCAATAATGACATGCCCCAAATCACCCCTCCCCAAATTGATTATTTTATTAAAATCACAATTAACTGCACTCCTAATTTACGTAAATCAACACCAGCTCCTATTACCACATTAAGCCAATGTGGAATGTCGGCAGTAGATTTGCAGCTTTCAGTGCAAATGGAAAAAGGGCTTCTGAAACGTCCTACTCACCTCCTCCTTCTGTCTTTGTTCATTCCACAGTTTATCTCTCAGAGCCCTCAGAGCCACTACTACTTCCTGCTTCAGACCAGAAGGATGGTAACCATTACAACCTCTCCCCGTGGAAACCTGGCCAAGACATCGTACAGTTAGCAGCCAAAGTAAAAGAACAGTGAAATAAAGTACTGGTTCTCAACTGTTTTTTCTTTGTTGGGCCCGGACACCGGTTTTCACAAGCCATTGAACTGGGTGTTTTCCAACCTGGAGTCTGGGTGGGAAAGAGCATGCAGGGTGAGACCTCGGTCTCAGGTAGTCAGGAAATAAGATTTTGAAAACATGTTGCACAAAATCATAACTAACTTTCTAAAATAGTTCACCTGAATCTATAGAAGCATTTATTATATCTGCATATCTAGCCCTCACTCCAAAATGGACATAATGGTCTTACAGTTTGAGCTCTGGTCCCAGAGTGCTGCTCAGTGCGTATACTCCGCTCCTTATATGTAGAAGGGAAGGGCCAAATGATAAGGACCAACTTCCCCACAGGGATCAATAAAGTATAATATTACAACTTTGTTTAGCTGTCCCAGCAATGGGTATTTTGTAACATTCTATTTTATTGCTTACCTTTCTGAAAATGTATAATATGTGAACATTATAATATGTATGTTTATTTGGGTACATATGGTAAATGCATGGTGAGATAGTGCCATCTACTGTGCTCTGTATTTGTGGTCTGTCTGGTTCATGGGCAGGTTGAATTTGGCTCACCTAAGCAGCTAATCACCTCATTTCATCACCTGTTGGGTTTTGGCATGTTTGAGCAGAACAAACAGAGCCAAGGTGAAGAGAGGAGCTCTTTCATGTCAGAGAGTCTCCACAAAAGATAAGAAAGAAAATAATATAAAAAAGAACAAGAATTTATCTGAACTCCTAAAATAATCTGCAGAAGGCGCACACGGTATGTTACATGTTGTTGTTTTGTTTGTTTGTAAACAGTGTTGTAATTCTGTCGATCGTTTGTTTGTGTACATTTCATTGTGTTGTTTATATAATACGTACATCATGATTGACTGACAACAAGGACATTCATATTTCATGTTTCATTGTGTTTAAAAGAATATTGTTATGTTTTGTGTTGCAGTTTTTCACGGAAATAAACCACCTTGAGATATCAGTTGGAGCGTTTGTTATTCTGCTGGATAGGAGCGGTTACAGCTTGTGACCAGCATTAGAGATTCTATTTTCATCCATTATCACTAGCAGTGGAAAGAAAAAACAAGTCAGAGAAATATTAAGTGAGTGTGCGTGTGCGTGTGCATGCGTGCGACCGTGCGTGCATGTGGTTTCCTAGAACATCTGCCAACCCACTTTGTGATAGCAAACGACTGGCTGACACAGAAATAAAGGTCTATGAAGAAAGACGTTTCTCGCATTCCAGCCACTAAAGCAGGGAACTGTAGGCTGAACTGGTGCTCTCTAAGCAGAGCAACATTGATAGAGGAAATCAACTCCAGGAAACTCTGGGAAAGGCCTCAGGATTATTGTTAAACCTTAAGTAAAGCCCAGTAATGTTTATTGCCTGATATCTGTGTGCTCCAGTGCTTTACTGCAGATCAAGTTTTTCTGGAGTTGTTTGTCCTCTTCTTGCTGTTATTGAATCTGTTGAAAACACTCCACTGACTTTGTTTACACAGTGATTTGCTATGAATGCTCTGTGTACACACTCATTTATTGCTTCATGGGTTAACCTTGTGGTTTCCATATTGTACGAATAATATGCAGTTATCAAGTTTTGAGCAAATGTGAATATGCGCTGATTAAAACTATGGTATTTAAATTTTCGGGATGATGTGGTGGAGATCAGTCAAAACCCTGACCTTTTTATGGGCTCCCTCATCTTCTTCACTGTCGCTGTCGTTGATGAAGCACAGCTGTAGGTTTCTGTGATTGTGAAACCTGTGAACACGAGACGCAAAAACATTCCTAAATTATATTGCAATATTTAGTATGAAAGTCAACCATAATGGGGTTTTTTTGTCTTTCTATCCATTTTTATGTTTTAAGTTATCTGTGCTATTAATTTGTTGTCCGTTATGTCCTGATCATATGGATTTCCTTTTGAGGAAAGTACAATTTTTGCCTTGATTTGTGTGTCAGTTTGCACCATTTCTGCCTATTTCATATCTGTGTTTGCATTTCAAGTGAAGCATGTCGAGTTTCAGGGGGGCTGTATAAAAAGGGCTATGCAAATTACTTTTTTTACTTTACTTCAGTGAGATTACAAGAAAGGGAAAAATAAGTATTTTCTGGTCCCCGGGGGAGGGGAAATGGCCTTTTCTGCTTCACCCAGCAGATAGCTGCGATGAGAGCGCGGGGGGAGCAGTTGGGCTAGCCAATGGTTGAACCTGATTCCCAGACGACCTCTCTATACCCTCTCAGCTACAGCCGCTGCCAGCGGCCCTCTCTTAGTGTTCATTGCACTTTTGCACAGTCACTGTCTGATTATTCTGAATTGTCCTTCATTACCTAGACGTAACTCTACATCTCGGCGTGTCCTCCTCATCCTCCTCCTCCCAGTTGGCTCTCCACAGCCTCCTGTGCCTGTCCTCAGCTCCGCCCCCTGACTGGGTCCTCAGCTCTATGCCACCTCCACTCTGGAGGACAGGAGAAGAGGGGCAAGGAAATCAAGAAAAGGTCAAGCCACATGTAGGCTATTAATCACTTTGAACAATGCTGTGTCTGTTACCATGTGCTTGACAGGGCACTGAAGCACATGCAATCAGCATTGCCATGGCCTTGCAGAAGCACAGAGGCTGTCCTATAATTGAAAGGTCCCAGATTTGATTGCCGTCACAACAGCCAATTATGTGTCAGTCCAACAAACAAATTCCTTTGATGAGGCACCGAGTGAATTGGGATTAGATTTATAATCCACTTTTTAGGTGAGAATCGTGACTTCATGTCTTTGCAGCTTAATCATTTTTAACCCTGAGAGTGTACAAAATACAAATGTAGCCAAATGGACACTTGGGCTGTATGTCTGACTGTCCACAAGTGTTTCTAACCAGCTTAAGACACAAGGTGCTCAACTAAAAAACGCTTTAAAATGCCCAAATTGAAAATATTTCAACTCTCAGCTAGCTGATAAACGCCAGTAAATGTGCAGTGCAGAATAGGGTAAATACTCTGTGCTCCCATTGAAAACCATTTAAAACATATTCCGCACTCTGGAAGAAATGTCTCAGGTCATTATTTTCCTTGAAATGCCAGAAGCGGCACCAGGTGCTGAGCATCTGCGGCGCTTGTTCACAAACTTCACATCAACATATTGACATGGTTCAAATGTTTTCAACTCTGTGTGTTTGGAAGTGTTTTGAGCGGAGTGCCCAGTGATGGCTCGTCTATATGTCTCTTCGTCCCCCACCCTGAAAGATTTGCCACCACTGATTCAGTTTTGGATAAAAGGCTTTGGTATGCCTTACAGGTCCATTTGTCTATGTGTAAACTCTAAAACTGAGGATTTTACTGTGTAACATCCCTGGTATCTTTAGGGCTGAGTCGGCTGACCTTTGACCGTTCCTTCCGTTCTTCTTCCTGTTTCTCAAGCTCTGCGATCCGCAGGCTTAGATCCTCCCAGTGCATGATGGGTGGTGGGTTCTGTTGGTGCTCTTCATAGGAGCCTGCAGCAGCACTCTGCTGATGATCAAGTCCGTTCTCATCTTTCTCTTCTTCCTCCTTGGGATGATCATCACTCTCTTTTTCCTCTGAGCTTTCTTTCTCCTTGGTTCCTCCCTCCATTCTCTGAAAAGGAAAAGAACGTTGGCAGAGAATTGTAGCGCCCAGGATTACATTCAATAATTGACACTGGGTGAAAAAATGGGTTGCAAAATCGTGTGATAAAATTTAAGGAAAGGTCCCACCATTTTCAATTCATCAAAACATTTAGAGAAAACGGATATACACAACTATATAGTCAAAACAGGAAATCATCATAGAGGAGGTAAAAGGGGAAAAGAAACATGCAGTGAGGGGGAAAAGGGGTGGGTGGGGGATTCAGATTTTACGTTTCGAATTGCAGCCGTCCGTAGGTGCCCTTTAAGAGCAGTTTTGAAGGAGTCAAGGGATTTGCATCTCTTTATGACTTTTTGGTAGGGCGTTCCACATTTTGGTGGCATAGGACTAGGAGCGAAATTAATTTAGTCCCTTGTTTGTGCTGAATCTGGGTTGCACATGGTTTGTTGAACTCCCTCTGGTGTTGTGGGTGTGGACTTCGTTGACTTCGTATCTTGGTGGTGTACTATAGCGAATCTTGTGAACCAGACCCATTGCAAGATGCTGTACTCTGTCGTCAACCCTAAGCCATTCCAGCCTGTCAAAGTGGGCATGGATGAGGTGGGTTCGGGGAGTGAGGCCAAGTAATAGCCTGACCAGTTTGTTTTGGGAAGTCTGGAGCCTTGTTGAAGGGTTATATGCCTATACCTACATAGACTACACTACAGCCTATGACAGTTAATAATAATAATAATAAACCAAGGCTATGTTGGTCTCTATTCTCCATCAGAATATGAGCCAGCTAGCGTTTCATTTGAGTAGCCTATACGTGTTAATTTAGCAACCTAATCAAATCTTTATCTGCTCATTTACATAAATTACCCTAATTGTAAACCAGCGCACGCCTACACAGCTACACTTCTGTAAAAGACCAACTTCGGCTACGCCTCCGTAAGATGGTGTCGCGCTCCGAAAATAGTCAATAGTGCGACGCGTTGTGAGCTTGTAGATCTGCGCGCGACTCGACACCGCGTGTACGAGGAATATGTAATGGCAGTATTTTATTGCGGTACATTTTAGCATTTCGTCCCATGTCGTCCAGGGAGGGACCCCCAGAGAGACCCCCATGAACGCTCCTCTTCTCTACTCCGATAACGGAACACAGCAGAATGAATGTTGTTGTTTACAGAGTGGAAGTTTGCAGACAACATTTAACATGACCTACCTATTCATATCCAAGCATGCCTTAGCTCCTCTGACATTGTTTTTCCTCCTTTCCCCTGTCCGTTCTCGAAACGTGCGTTTTTAACCATCATCACATCGCTATAATTTGTCAAATTAAAAGACTTGTTATTATGAAACTCTTCCTTCCAGAAGTCAAGGAAACACCCCTCTTGAAGGCAACCCCTTCCTCCCTCCTTCCCTCTCCAGCTCCCCTCCTCCTCTTCTCTTCATGGTCTCAGTCTGTTCCCACTTTTAACCTCCTCTGCTATTTGGCCCTATGCAATGCAGCGCACACACTGTCCCATCCAGACTCAGAGCGCCTTTCACGACTGCTAAAATGTCCCGTTTGGCGACGCCCAGGCCAAGATTCCTTGAATGATTGACATTGCATTGTTGTTGCATGTACATTGTCTCATAGGTATTGTATTGGAAAGAAAGTGCGCGGACGGACGGGTGGCTTTGTGGTGGCCTGGCTGGGATTTCTGATGAAACAATGTTTAGGACACAATGATGTCTGTGCCCTGAAAGGGTTAACAATGAGCTTCGTTCTGGGTGTCCAGTTTCACAATTTTTGGAGATGACGACTCAAAACAGATGGGAGATTTCTGTCCTGTGTGGGAGATGAGAGGAGAGATAGTTTGTAGGATGAGGCGCAGTACATCTCAGATAAACACATGGGTAAAAACGACTAACCGCAGTATGGAAGAATACACTAGTTCATTGTAGGCTAGGCAGGGTACTTTACAAGGAAGCAACAAGTGCTCAGGGACGACCAGCCGGACAACGACCCCACTGAGCAGAGCTTAAACGCTGTAAAATGTAATTCTTCAAGTTCAACATTCATCAGATTTTGTGGCCTGGCTGATATCGAATAGAACAGTTTTAATTTAATAATAATAATAAATAATAATAATATTACACGGCGGCACATGTGTATGTGGCTAGTCAATATGCCTATATAGTCAATATAACAGTAAGACGCCCTGAGGGCTCTGAGGTGTACGCTGCGTAGGCCTACGCATCCGCCTGGGTGACGGCAGACTGCTGGGCGTTGGCGCTTTGGGATGGGGGGTCAGATCAACATATGGATTGAATTCTGTACTGGTCATATATGGAGCGTCACGCGTGTCTTGAGTACAGTGTTTGATGAGGTCAGTCAACATATGGAATGTCAGAACAGGTCAGCTCCATATATGGAGATCTAAGGGTGGCAGCGGGGGCAGGGCAGTGTCTTGAGTGTACTGTGTACAGGGTTTGATGAGCTCAGGCCCAGATGGGCCGGGCCCTTACTTTTCGGGCCTGTTGAGAACTCTACTAATAACTTTGGGCCCTATAGAGTCTAGAGTCTGAATAGACCGGTATCAGTCAAAAGGGAGACATCAACATATATCAAAAGGGAGGATCAACATATAGAATGTCATAACAGGTCAGCTCCATATATGGAGATCTAAGTGTTTGAGGTCAGATGTAGAGTTGCTGGCCGGCTCCATATGCAGATCTATAGGTGATGATCCAGTCTTCTATGCCTATCCACAGTTTGATGAGGTCAGTGTCGTGATCTTCATATAGGCCTATATGGAGACGGCCATATGGTTGCGTGACGTGTCACGAGGCATGATGGCACGAGGCGTGACCATAATGGAGGCGTGACATGACGCGTGACACGACTGACTGACAGGATATGCAGGTTTTCATAGTAAACTGCGACCTATGGTCGCAATTATTATAGGCTAAATATATAGGCTATTCTAGTAGGCTGCCTACTTCAAGCCTCACTATGTAACATTTTTTATGAATAAAATATGATTTGTCCAATCTCTATGGTAGAGTAGCCTATATGTTAAAGGACAACTTTGTTTTTTTCAACCAAGGTTCATGTTTTAGGCTGTTATTAGAGAAAGTAAAAGATGAGTTATTTTCTTTTTTTCATTTGCTGCTTTCTTTCGTTTTAAGGATTTTAGCTATTTTTGCCAGACTGCTAAATACGTCTTTTTATGGCGATTTCTTTATTATTATTTAGTAGTACTGCATGGGTACTGGGTACTTAATAAAATAAATCGATATAAAATGTTGTTCAATTTTTTTTTCTTGAATACCCCTGCCCCCCTGTCAAAAATAGCTAAAACGAAAGAAAGCAGCAAATGAAAAAAATTATAAAAAATAACACGTTCTCTAATCACCTAAAACATGAACCTTGGTTGAAAAAAACTAAAGTTGTCCTTTAATATTTTGTCTTTCCGCTCTTCTATTGAGACATTTAGATCATGTCAAAGGTCATGTCTCAGTCTCACCTAGATCTAGGATCTGACACAAATTTTAACCTGAACAATTTATCCCCAGCCGGTGTCAGCAGGAAACCAGGTTCAAATCCGGGGTTACATATAGTGCTGCTTTAATAAAAAATAGAACTTTATCCTACAAATCCCAGTCTCTGCAGGTTTTCTCATCAGTAAAGATCTGTGTAACCTAACGGGTTGCAAGTGTGAATCCATGATATGCTTTGGTGAATCAGCAAGTTTAGGCCTACTGTGGTGTCCTTGTGCAAGGTGACGATAAAAATAAAGGGTCAATTTCTGTAATTTATTTATTATTAAATCATTTTAACCTATACTTCCTTGAGGTCCCCCTGCGGGGCCTGGAGTTTATCCTCTTTCTCCCCTCATTTTTGTCCGGACTCCTCCATCTCTTTGCCTATAATAGCAGATCTACAAGCTCAATCAATGCAATGTGAGTTTGTAGATCTGCTATTATAATATGACATACCCAGAATAGGGAACTCAATAATCTTTACTTTACATATAGCCTACATCAAATGGATTATCTCAATCCAAAGTGATAGCTTTTAACTGATATTTTATATACCTGTATTCTTTATTAGCCTGTCATGCTCATCTGAATTGTTAAAAGGTCCAAAAGGAGGTTGTGTTATAGTTCTAATCAGGGTATGTTTATTTTACATGCAGATTACTGACAAACATTAAGTCATGTTTCACGATGCACTCAGTCTAGTAGGCGTTAGTTCTCATGCACTGGTGAACTACTGTTGCACATTGCAATATTATATAGAGCAGGGCTGCCTGCTATACTAGCTACTGGCAGATCACGACGTCTCTTCTCATGTTGCAATTTGTCATCTTTGCCGCAGTATTTTATTTGGCCAGCGAGTGGCGCTATTTTCACAGTTGATGAACTACCTCTATTTGGTGAGGGACTATGTTGTAAAATCTTTCAAATAGTTTTAATTTCGACCATGCTTCTCAGCGTTTGAAGATTTGGTGATTATCGCTGAGGGCGTAATGGACAACTTTACCCGAGAAACGTCTAAACGCCCTGGTAGGTTTGGGAAAGGCTGCTGTGCGATTTTCTCCTTTTAAACGTTAGCTGAACAGCTAATCCTAAAAGTCACGTCACTTTCTGGTACTCGAATTAAAAGTTGCGTCGTGTAGCGATGACACCTAGCTGGGTGATATTTATATACCTTAGCAAAAGTTATCAGTGTTTTCGTATGGGTTTTTGTTGAGCTTTCTCGGATCCGCAAGATTTGCGTTTTGAGACACCAACACATCAAGCATATTGCATTGGTATAAATCCCCGAGTGAAAGGACTCCATTTCATCTAGTCGCTGTACATTTTCCTAGGGAAAATGCGATAGAGCAAAGGAAACTGGTCCGGGACTATTCCCCCGCTGACTTGGCGGCTCTGGCTTGTTGCATCTGAGGCCTGCGGGTCAGGCTTCCAGCGGGCTCGAGTAAAGCCCAACGCCGCCTTCGAGTGGTTGCACGGCGGCAGGAGACGCTGCCAGGCGACGGGCCGGAGAATCGTCAGAATGGAACGGATGGAAGTGGATCAGTGCGCAGGCGCACCCTCCGCGTCCGGAGGAGGGGCTCTTCGTAGATCGAATAGCGCCCCCATGATCACCAGTGTCAGGTCAGACACACTTTTTGATTGATTTATTGAAATATTTATTAACAGTTTGCAGAATTACAGTACATTTCAAGCACAAACTCAATACAAAGACTGTTAAAGGACAACTTTAGTTTTTTTTCAACCAAGGTTCATGTTTTAGGTTGTTATTAGAGAAACTAAAAGGTGAGAGTTCATTTTCTTTCATTTGCTGCTTTCTTTTGTTTTGGGGATTTTAGCTGTTTTTGACAGGGGGCGGGGGCATTCGAGCATGGGGCTAAATATGTATTTTTTTACAAAATATTATGGCGTTTATTTTTTTATTATTTACTATAGTCCTAATAAACCCCAAGAAATTACATCTGACCACAAAAGATCACGGGATCTATTGAATGTGACAAACTGACATATTGAGCCTATACACACAGTATAAGCCTTCCCCCAGTAGGCTACCTTCACATTCAGTAGATCCTGTGATCTGCTGTGGCCAGATGTAATTTCCTGGGGTTTATTAGGACTATAGTAAATAATACAAAAATAAATCACCATAAAATGTTGTAAAGAAATACATATTTAGCCCCATGCTCGAATGCCCCCGCCCCCCTGTCAAAAAGAGCTAAAATCCCTAAAATGAAAGAAAGTAGCAAATGAAAAAAAATTAAGACTCATCTTTTACTTTCTCTAATAACAACCTAAAACATGAACCTTGGTTGAAAAAAACGAAAGTTGTCCTTTAACTGTGAGTGGACGACCCAATTAAGCATTACACTTGTTTACAACAGGGTCCACCATGTTCAATTCATCAAAACATTTAGAGAGACACACACACACACACAGGTTTTTGATTGATTGTGTGTGTGTGTGTGTGTGTGTGTGTGTGTGTGTGTGTGCGCGCGTGCGTGTGCTTTCAGCCTCTGGGACCAGCCAGTGTGTACTATAAATCAGTAGTACACACACACACACACACACACACACTCTTGTCATTTTTGAATAATGTGCTTTTAACAAAACCGGTATGTCTCTAGAGTTTGACCTATTAAGTAGCAAAGGACATGAATGCTCAATTAAAACGGTAGACAAAGAAATACCTACATCACAGACACAGGTCTTGCTCTCTCTCACTGTCTTTTACTCTCTGTCACCCTGGCCTGGACCTGAATCGCCCTTTCCAGTGATGGCATGACGGTGTTCAGTCCTATGAGCTCATCACGGTACCGACGCAGCAGTGTCTCTGTCAACCCCAGCTGCCCTTCAAGGGTGAGAGTCTGTGAGAGAGTATAGGAGTGGGTATATGCATTTTAGCCCATAGCAATGTTTCTAATAATGTACGTTTTGCCATTTTCACTAAAGTACAACCCCTGGACATGATGCTAGTATGTCGCAGGGACTTGTCCCAATCCAATCCAATGTATGTCAAAGCTGTTGGCTGAACGTGACCGCTATTAAGAGAGGGAGACATGGTAAATGGTCTATTTATATACTGTAGTGCTTTTATCCAAGGCGCTTTACATAGATTGTGCATTACATTCACGCATTCACACACACATTCATACACTGATGGCAGTGGAAACCATGCAAGGCACCAACCAGCACATCAGGAACAATTATGGTTCAGTGTCTTGCTCAAGGACACTTCGACACTAACTCTAGAGGAGCCCGGGTTCGAAATGGTAACCTTGCGGTTACCAATCGGCCACCATCCAGCCACCCTTATGCTGTGTGCCAAGCACTGATTACAGTTTTTCAGAGTCTACAAGTACAGGGTACACCCAGTGCACAATGACGCTAACACATTTACATGTAGGACTGAGGACGTTTTCTGAAAAACTTCAACAATTACAAATATGTTATGCTGCTATATACAGTACTGTAGTGTATATAGCAACAGGAACCCCAAAACGGGTTCCTGTCTTGAAGGGTAAAAACGCCAAAAGGGGTTCCTGTCCTAAATGGATTAAATTGACTCAAGGGAAGGTCATACACATAATGTATGTAAAAGCTGTTGGCTGACCGTGACCGCTATTAAGAGAGGGAGACATTGTGGGCTTCATATGATATGACAACATATGATTGAAAGCAAGATTTTTGCTTAACTTAATTTCGTGTAAACCATGCATTGTGGAACACTGGCTTCTCTTTCAACCTCCACGGTGGTAGTGGTGAGTTGTCTTGATCTCTGCGCTGGCTAGGATAGACTAGTGCAGCTGCACAGAACTCGACTACAACACATTCTCAGTTGTTTTCCATAAACATTTGGAATTCATATCCAGAAACAATTAGTAAAAGATTTCCACATGCAAATACATTGTGTGCTTGCCGTGGTTTGTCTTTGAGAGTGAATGTTGGCTGGCCTGCCAATCATAATCTGTCCTGTCTTGTTGTAGGCACCTCCCCTGTCTCCTTTCTCATTGACCAGTGAGAGGTCAGACCACAAGAGGCAGGTAAGGACAATGGGGGCTAGTTATTAGTATGTACTCTGTGCTACTTTTGTCATGAATGCCTGTGTTATTAAGGCCTGTATAAAGTACACACAACAGAAACCAAGGATTACATATTTCATGAGTGAGAGATCACAGTAAACAACCTAAGCATTCATCTGAACGTTTGATGGGATGCATTTTTGTCTCCACCAGCCGAAGGCATGGGGAGAGTATGTTTTGCACACTGTGTGTGTGTGTGTCTGTGTCTGTGTGTTTCCATCTGTCCGTCTGTCCGTGTACAGCTAATCTCCGTCACCGCTAACCCGGTCGATGCCAAACTTTGCACCCACTCCCTAGATGCCAACTATGAACCTCTGCCCTGAATTTTCCAGAACGGCCTGTTATAGCGCCAACCATGAGGCAGCTTTTCACATTTTACCTATAACTGCATCGATCTGCGTGAAATGCTACATGCACACTCTATCCCTAGAGGCCAAGGACAAACCTTTGACCTTTTTTCACATTGCCTTTTATAGTGCCACCAGGAGGCCGACATTTTTGGATATTACTCCTCCAGATTCTGTCCAAAAATCCCACAAATCATTACACAGTATCTATAGTCATGCGCTCAAGAAGGATCTGTCCGATATTTCATATTCCATCCTAATTGGCCAACATTGGCTTTCAAAGTTTGTAGGATTGGTCCGTTTTGAACAAAAAGCCTCAAATCATGAACGGAGCATAATCTTTCACGCACTTTACTACTAGGCTGATGAATATATCCCACCCTTTTCACATTGGCCTGTTATAGCGCCACCAACAGGTGGATTTTTGCAAAACACATTTTGGGAACAAAATGCCTCAAATCATCCAATTGCCATTGTAAGAAGAAATGGCACCCTTTTCACATTGGCCTATTATAGCGCCACCAGGAGGCCACAACCTGACCTAGCCTGGTGGAGACCTGTGCCCTGAGGGGCACCTTTTCTAGTTACACATGTGGCTGTGACCACATTAACATTGCATCTAATGAGTGGTCGGTTTCTTTTGGCCCCGGGCTGCGTGCGCATACTGGTTCTTATCAGTGTGACGTTGTCTGGAAATGCGTCTATGCAGAATGCAGATAGGTCAACAATGTCTCGATACAAAATTGCGATCTGATCAGCTTGCAAACAATAGTTGATAGTCAGTCCTAAAGAACAAGTCAGATTTGCCTGCAGTTTGAACAAAGCCTTATAATGTAGTGTATACTATGTGTTCTCATTGAGAGCTGTACAATATGTGCAAAGTTTGTTGTAGATTAGGAAATCCTTGAATGCACACACGTCTATTGAAAACGCACTTTATCATACCATCTATATATGCACTTTTACCAATGGCCCAATAGAGCATGCCTGCTTGCTCAGGGGAGATACCAGTATTTAATTGTGACCTTTAGACGGGTCAACCAGTACCAGACCACAGGATCTACATTTTTAAATAGAATAGCAGGTAGACCAACTGGGTACAGGCTTCACTGCAATCACTGCAGATGTGCTATTACATTGTATCAATATACTGTACTCTACCTTACAGATTGGTCAAAATGATATTTAATTCACTGAAAGTTACATAGTGTAGCTTTTGTTACATTTATTTATTAGTATACACACACCTTTGAAGAATGCTTCCTCTTATTATCACATGCATGGATAGATATGTAAACCCACATGTCGTTGAGTGTGTGTTTGGTTATTTCAGGAGGAGAATATGGAGATGACACTCAGGGAGAGTCTACAGAGACATAGGTACTTGTCTGACACACACACACACACACACACACACACACACACACACACACACACACACACACACACACACACACACACACACACACACACACACACCCACACACACACACCCATAGCTCACTTCAGTACCACTGAATTAGTTATCTCTCTTTCTTAACCTGGCCTTGTTTTTCACCTTCTTTTTGTCATATGTATCTTATTTCTCCCTCCTCTGTCCTACTCCTCCTCTTTCTCCGCTACACTGTTCGTCCCTCTTATTTCACTCTCTGCAGTGCTTCCAGTCTAATCCCTTTGCCTCCTGTCAGCCAGTGGCATGACCACTTTTCAGGGGTAAGTAGAACAGTAATTCTCAACCATTTTCATTTCAAGGACCCCTAGTTTGATATGAATTAGACCACAGACCCCCCCCCCCCCCCCCCCCCCCCTATTCGACCCATAAGGGTTCATTTGGACCTCTGAATCAGTGACAGGCACAATTACAACAGGTGCTGGATCACAAAGGCAAATACTGAAGAGAAGGAAAGATCTAACTCAGAGAAGCTACTTTTTCTCAGGACATAAGAACAGAACACAATATTGTCTTTTGCAACATCCTGGTACTCTTTAATTATTTAATATTCTTCCCATAGAGTTACATTAGAACTAGAAAGAGGGTAATCTGCCATTTTCTGGCCAGTGAGTTTGGGGGTCCCGTCTATGTGTGAGTCTGTGACATGATGCATCTGCATGGGGAATCAGATTAGATAGAATCCCCAAAAATCTATATAAATAGTAGTGAAAGTTAGCACACAACTTTTGTTCATCAATGGATTGACACCTACAGCAATTCCATCATTTTGACTTTTTTAAGTTCAGTCAAAGCAAGTAGTTGTTATCACACTAAAGTTATCACGATATAGCAGGTCGATCAGACCTCGGCAGTTCTAACATTTTTTTTCATTGGATACAGACATGATTGTATTAGGGATTCTGGCAGCCAACGGGCGTATACATGAGAAGTTGAACATTCGGCTCATATCATGATCACCCACAGGTGGCCTTCCCTCCTGCCATTCTTAACATATTAACATATTTATACCTGAGGACGCATCTGTGTCACCTCATAGCTTTTAACCACTTTAATCACTATTTGAAACTTTAGCTGTTGAAAAATAGCAGATCTACTGAGTGCCGCGCTACGAGCTTGTAGATCTACTATTTTTGAAAAATCGTGAAAATGTGTGCAAATCTTTGAATATATATTATTTCACAGCGAACGTTTTTAACTCAAATATTTTCTTCTGGGGGGTCCCTGGAACAACATATTTTGAGATGGGGTCGGTGGCCAAATACACAATTTTGGGAGTCCTTGACATGAAATAGTTTGAGAACCACTGACATAAAAACATAGGTAAGACATTTTATAGGATCAGGTCTCAGGTCTAAATGGGTTTAAACAGAATGGTGGGTTGGTGAAGTTGACACTTCTGCTCCAGTTCTAAACACACTAACTCTTATGTTTCCACCCAGGGCTTCCATTCACAGGACAGCGGTGTTACGCCTAATTCATCTCCCAGCCCTACGAGGAGGTTCAGGTATATCACATGAATCAACCTTATCGTCACTGGTATTGATATTGTGGCTGTTAAAGTGAAATTCCCCTTGAATCAATCACACAGCTAGTATAAGCCACTCTGTTTGTCAAACGCAAAATGACAGCTTATCAAGAATTACGAGCTTGTTTATAGATGCAACAAGGTTAACCAATGTTGTTTATTTTACTTTTATTTAAATCACATTGTAGTGCATGTCAGTCTATTCTATGAAATGTGCCAACATAATTAAATGGGTTGTTTTAGTCATAAAATGAGATTTGATACATCTGTATAATTTTTATGTAAATCTACAGTGACTGGATTCCTTTATTTTTCATCAGGCCAGTTTTGAGCTCCACTGTCAGATGGCCAGCATTAACTCCACTCAAGAGGAAAGGTAGGTGTGTGTGTGTGTGTGTGTGTGTGTGTGTGTGTGTGTGTGTCCTATTATAAGATCACTCTACTCTAATCAAGTCCTCCAATCTGCCAGGATGTGCCCCTGCTTTACGGTTTGTTTAATGGGAGTTCTGTTCATCTGCTGTGTCCTTCAGGAGGGGTGGAGTCTGACGGGCCACCCAAAAAGCTGTTTGTTGCCGGGGTAACAGATCCCGCCCACTCCACCAGCTACACAGTCAGGTGCGCTGCCTGCTTTAACAGTGGCAAGACACACACACACACACACACACACACACACACACACTCAAAACAGTATGTGAAAACAAATCAGAGCGCAGATCTACTCACGCTTTCATATTACTTTCACTGCCTCTCTGTTTGCCTTGCTCACCCTTTCTCTCCCTCCTATTCATCATGAAGGTACTGTAATGTTGGGCCTTTAACAACAGTCAGTAACAGGATATCGGTATAGCTATAATGGCAATACAGAAACACAGGAAGGAATATGTACCCAGGTCTGGACAGTCTAAAATACACTGGGCAGACGCTCCGAATAAAGGAATATGAACCAGCATAACTAAACCCTGTGTGCATTGTTTACTCTGGTATAGTACTAAAAAGACCAAAGCCTAATTTGTACTTAGCTGCACATTGCGCACAGAAAATAGCAGATGTACAAGCTCACAGTGAAATGTGTATGTTTGGTGCGCGACAGCGGGACGCAGCTGAGCATAACTCAGGGCTATTGTACTCCTTGTTGGACAACCCTTTTGACGAGAGTTGTAAAACTGACGCGATTCCCTCCCTACTTCTCTCTCCGCCCTGCCATCAGTGTGTCTCAGGCCGTTGCAGTTTCTGCTCAAGGAGGAGCCATTCCGCTGTGTTCCAGTCCGCCAGGCAGCCCTCTGTCTTTATCCCCTCCTCCATCCTTCACCCACCACCACCCTGGTCACTAAATTGCACCTGACCACCCACACGTACAGTAACTCCCCCGGAGACACCAGTCTGCCACCATGTGCACAGCACAGCGCAGCAAATCACAAAAACAAAAAACACTGCAAGTCGGAAGTCCATTATTTTTCTACAACCGGAGAACCTGATATTTACCATAGGTGCCTTATTTGCTCCTTTGTCGGCACAGAGGAGTTCTGCCCGGAGCAGAACCCACAACAGCTGTGTGTCATACGTATATGTGAGAGATCAAATTGGCCATTGGATAATAATGGCTTTGGCAGAGTGGTCGCTGGTGGTCTGAACAGAGGGTGTCAGCCTACAGTAGGTCAATTGGAGTCTACTCCCTGCCCTACATGCCTACAGGGGTGTTCATCACTAGGCTTCTACCACCATGAACCTTACAAGGGTGTACTGTGTGGTATATCAGTCAGGATCTGCCTCTCCCCTAGGTAATGCATGGGCACACTGTGTGTATCAGTATCTTTGGCCCTGTGCACAACACCTTGTATTTCATGGAAGAAACTGCTGAAGGGAACTACCATGGATCATACATTTTTCAATGTTACATTGTCTGCAGCTGACTAAAAACTACAGCGTGTATATTCCATCATGCATTGTGGCCTTTAAAAGGCTGGCACTGGCCAGTTGGAATGGAACAATAAGGACACTGACTATTTAGTCATCTGGATTTCCTCTTCAGCCCAATTTATACTTTGTCGTACAACAGAGTTGTGCAAGAATATAGCCGAACTACAAGCACACAATGTGTCGCAGGCGCAATGCATTGTGAGCTTGCAGATCTGCTTTTTCCAGTGATGGAGTGTATTTCGGGCATTACTCTCTTTGAGTAAAACTTCATGTTGGACTGCGCTTTGCAAGCCGATCTGACAGATAGACATAGTTTTTTCTTGCTTGTTAGGTGAATGGAGCGTCAATGTCCCATACAAATATCTCAGAGAGAGCAGGTCCCCAGAACCAACCATAAAATCTCTTTTGAAATTACAAGTCAGATCTCTTCTGATTCTCTGCAAGTTTTAATTAAGATGTAGTCATACAGTATATTACAGTATGTTACTACAAAGTGGCACCTTGATTTGTGAGGATGAATAACAGCATGGAGACAACGTGTTTGCTTGATACTGCAAGGGTCAGATTGTCTTGACCAGTCAGCAATTTATCTAGAAGAGTCTTGTCGTGTTGCATACTGGAAAATTCTTAAAACCATCAATGTTCCACTGGGAATTCAACATTCATTTCTCACAGGGCAGCATAAGCCAAAACTTAGCTTACAAACTGAAATTATATTTGTTGTCAGAAAAGACAACCGCACCAGCATAGAGCACTTACAGAAACAGTTGGAGTAACATCTGCATACCATTGTATCAAGCTGGTACATATTAACCTGGGATAGAGCAGCACTTGAGTTATTCCCTAGCCTGTCATGCTGAAAACTCCGCCTTCAATCTGTGTGATTGGCTGAGACGCACAGACGGAGCGCTCGTTTTGGTTTACGATATAAGCTATTCCATCCACCCTGCCATGCCAACTCGGGATAGTGCCCTCATTGACAAACGAGACCATTGTCTGTGCAGTGTGCACACTTGCTCTGAGAGTGGCGCGCTTTAAAAAGTTGTGCATTTGTTATTACTCTTGCACATACGCAGGACGAAGAGTCAACTAAAAAAAAAAAACTGGCTTGACGGCTGGTTTGGGAATAACACATAGTCCAGTCCAAACCATATAATCTTTTTTTCTGAACCAAAACAGAGTATGAGAGCTTTTTGTCTGAAAGTATATATAATATTTTACTTTTTGATGATATTTTAAAACCAAACTTAGACATAAACCCAAGAATTCAATTGCAAAATTCAGCACACCCCAACTTGTGCTCATTGCCAGTAGCTAAATTGTAGATAGCATGACCCCAACAATAATTAGCCTTAAGAGATACTTTAGAAGTTCTCTGTATACATTTTGCTGCTCTTCCATCTTCAGAGATGTTTTAACGGCATAGTCCGAATTGGTTTTCCAGGTGTTCTAGAAGAAACTTTTGCAAGCCTTATGGCTCATTTATAATTTGTACAGCCTTATGGTTCATTTATAATTTATACAGCTGTTTCGCTCGCCGAAAATATAAATAGGCTTCATGGACATGAAGTGTCTTGCCTACATCTCCCTAGTTTCGATAACTACGGAACTGGAGTCCAAAACGGGTCATGTGTCACTACTTCTGTCAGGTCCCAACATGACGGGCACAGAAATAGTTTAAAGAGCCTGGGGAGCAGGTTCAGAGTCAAAGTCTAAATTGGGGCCCGGTCTAAAAACGTATGAAGCTGTGGTCTAAGGGCCTTAATGGATCTGTGTCTATATGTTTATAGTGTATCTATATGTGAATATTCAGAACGGAAGCTTTACTATAAGTTACTTTACCCTCAGTTTTAATCCAATGGGGGTTTTGACGACAGATATTAAATCCTCAGGCAAAGCTCTATGCTAATGACTGTGCTCTTTCATTCCTGTTCTTCAAAAGGTGTTTTAAAGGCCCAAAAAGAAGTGGTTTGTCTGAGGAAAAAGAAAACTTGCCAGATCTTATTGAGTGGTCTAATATGGTGTTTTGCAAATGCGATGTTATGGTGCATATTTAATTTGTTTGCTTAGTTGCCTTCCTTTAATGGTCATAGTTTGCAGTAATTGGCCATGCCGTACATACCAGTGACACTTTTCAGCTGTTTTGTCAGAATACTTTGAAGCGCTTTATTTGAACAATATATCATTCTTCTATAACTATTTTCCAGCAGATGGACTAAAGTGTCACTTTCTTCTTTGGATGTGTTTTCTTATGAATGTGATCATTGTCCTCAGGTTAGAGCATTGTTTTCTTACTCTTCATGGGTACTAGGGTAGGAAATTGGCTTAATTAGTTCCAAAACATTATATTTTTGTTCTTTTGTTTTATCTTGGGCAGACTATCCAGTATTTGTGAATATTAATAACACTCCCCAAGACAGATTCAAAATAACTTAAGATATAACGTGAGGTCATAAAGATATACTTTGGAACATCTGCAGAGCAGTTTTTATACACTTTACATGGGGTGGCAGTGATGTGAGAATCTAACACTTCCCCATAGATTTTGGAGCACTTTAATCACCATAATAGTGTAAGAGTTTGCTAATCTGCACATCCCTCTGTGACGCATTTCACCAGAGGCGTCAGAGACCAGGGGGGAGACGTGTAAATGGAGTGTTCGGTTGTCAGGATGATCTCTGTACTGGCTCACTCCTATAAATATTTGGCGTCATATTATGAGGATATACATGTACAGTACATAGTATATGCTCAGAAGGAATATTGCCTTGCTGTCCACACATCCTTGTGCATCAGTAGTATTTTACCCATGGCCTATTGCAGTTTTTCATCACTCCATGGGTCGCTGATGTTCTGACAGAGTCACAGGCAAAGAACAACATTGTTGAAACAATGTTTACGTATTTGCTTATTTTGCAATTACTTAGATGGCGAGGTGAATGCCAACTTCTGGTCCGAGGTAAATCATTTGTAAACCATTATGTTCTGCTCTGGACCCTAAAATATAGCCCCTGGGATGTCATGTACAGTACATTCAGCAAATATGCGGCCATATATTTTTAGATGTAAATCTATGGGGAAACGGATAGGGCTGTCGTTCCCACACTCTTATGCTTCATTTATACTTAGTTGTGTGCCATTGTCACATGCCAAATATAGCAGATCTACAATGTGATGCGTTGTGAGCATGTAGATCTGATATTTTCAGCACGCAACTCACAAGTATAAATCACCCTTTAAGGATGTGATATTTCCAGCACACCATGTGTTACTTTTGAGCACATTTGTTTATCAGAAACTATTGATTAATTTGACTATTGAACATGGGATAAAAGTGATCTAAAAGTTGTGTTCTCCTTATGTTGATGCATGTGTTAAAAATTCCACATCCTTTCCTCCTGACCTTTCACTTGTGAAATATGTACATAATTTCTTAAACTGTCTGTGTTATACCAGTGCTGTTTTTATGTTGGCAATGGACAAAACATTTTTCCAATCTACACTATTTGTAGATTTTACAATCAATTTTCACAATTTTGCACAGAAATTACTAGACCATTGTAAAAAAAAAGAAAAATGTTTGTTACATGAATGGATGCATATCTAGATACAATGAATGCTGTTTATCCCCCTGGCCCCCCCTACCCCCTTTAATTCTTGGGGAGTTGGGCCCACTCTCTGATGTTGGTTGTCAAAAAGCACATTTAAGGACATGTCTGTTAATCCTACTATAAATCTGTAGTAGTCAGAAAGAGGTTGATTTCATAACTGTGGTGGTGCAATGTGATGCAATATACCGTACATCTGGTCCTGAGATGGAAATTATACAGGACATTATAATTAATATGATCAAGCGGTTGAGCCACCATGGTATGTCCAACCTCTAGATAAGTGGTTCTCATTCTCAAAGTGGCATCCGGGTTCCATGGGGTCCCCAGCAAAAGGAGTTAATATATATAGTATCGAAATCAGTTTAACCACTTTAACCTTACAAGCCCACAATGTGTCAAAACACACCAATCTTGTACCGGGATCCCTGGCAAAAATACTTTTTCAAATGGGGGTCAATCCAAATACATATTTATTCGGGGGTCCTTGACCTGGAAAAGTTTGAGATCCACTGCTCTCGATTTCAAAATCATCAGCATTGGTTATTCTTCACAAACGGGGATGAAGAGTGTTGGTCCCGCTGTTCTGCAGTATATTATTTTATCGTCATTGTCTAACCGCAATAATGGACAGACCTTGACATCTCTCAGGAACTCCCGAGAACCCCATAGAATAGAATCAATAGATGGTTGTGAGGTACACAGTAAAAATCACAGGTTATGTATTAAAATGTACCCGTATTCGTCCGTATTTTCCTCTATTTCTATACTATACTCTGAGTCTATACTAAGGACAGTAGGACTTTACAGTGAAACAACAGATTGCCAAATGCTAAGCAAAGCAAATTATTTTCAAAGGTGTACAGAAATAGGCTGTAGTGTGAAATATTTAAGTGTATTTTATGATGGAAGCACGCCATTAAATGTTCTGCTTTTTTATGCTTTTGCTTCTTTCAAAGAGCAGTGATAACTGTTTTTCATGCATTCAACATGAAATGCAGTGATCATTGCAATGGGTTTGACTGGAACTGCTCGGTTCTGACAAGCCCAAACTAACCTATTGAGTTGCCATAAAATGGCACGACACATACACTGATTTTGGCATGGATCGCTGCATCAAAGAATCGTTTTTTTGGGGCCATTTTGTTAAAAAAAAGAAAAAATATATATACTGTACGTATTTTCGGGCATACATTTGTGATACTTTTACTTGGTTTTGCAATTGACAATATGTTCCATCATTCGTTTTAAGACTTTCATTAACTGATAGCTAGTATTTTTTCCATTGTGCTTCAATGCATTCAGAGTGAGTTGAAGTTTTGTTTATTAATTTATCTTCCATTCTTGTGTTCTCCCGAGATGATGACCTTTTGTTTTATTTTTGGAATGACGGATGTCCTATTTTAGGAACATATTTTTTCTTTCTTTCTTTTTTTTAAATTTAAGTTTGAGGTTGAGTTCATAGCATTTGCCTGACATGATGTTCATGCCTTATTAGCCTAGCAGTGTCAGTTTAAGTGACCTGTTGCATAGGGTCACTTCAAGGTTTCCCAGAAGCGGGAATTAGAATAGATAGATCATCTTGTTGCATTGGAAGCCGCTGGCAATAGTGGTTTGCAGTGCTTAAGAGGCCTTCTGGGAAACATTCTCCGGCAAAACTTGCCACGTCTTTCAAATCTGGGTTTAATGAAAAGAATATCTTTTCAAATATTGGCCACTAAAACAGATGACAAACCATATCCCATCTCCCCCACCCTTAATCTTCTTAATTTGTGGTCACAACAGTTTACGTTTCTGTGGCAAAGTGTTGAATGTAAATGTGATTGTCGTGGCCATCTGAGCTGCAGTTACAGTATAGGTAGAAGCTTCTCTGAAAACATTACAATAGAGAAGCTGTGGTCAGTGGGAGTATGGATTTAAGAGACAAAAACCTTGTCTTGCCACCAGTGACCAGACCAAACTTCACAGTTAAAATGCCAAATTTAATTCTGAGAGCATACAAAAAACCAAAAGGGTCTATTTGGGTCACTGGGTCCATTTGGACCCATAATGTGGTTGTACATTTGTACGCTGAGTTATGGGGGATTTTACTGTGTATGACGTTGTCCTCACTGTGCTCTTAACTCTCTTTTAAGGGGCTCTTATCTTCCTTATATTCATGCTGATTTACTCTTCATTGTTGGTTTGTATTGCTGTTATTGCCGTTCCTATACCGTTGTTAAAAAAACCCCAATATTCACATTTCTATCGGCCACAATCTGAATGTGTGATACTTTCCGTAAACTGTGTCAGTGTGTCATTTGTGTCAAGTGACATTTGTCTGTGGTAGAATATCTTCATTTTTGTGTGCATACCTCTATAGCATTATATGGGCACAATGATTAACCTTCAATACCAAACCAAGTTGTATCTTTTAGTAATGATTTTGCACTTTTGTCAATCAATATTGGGCACTCGAGCAAGTATAAGGCATAGGCTTACGTCCCACTAATGTAACACCTCAGAAAAAAGTACAATCAATGATTTGCTTTATTATTTTTATTTTTTTAGAATGATTCATGGCTGGATTGTGAATCATCATTAGACTTATAGTATCTAATGTATGAGCTATAGCCTAGTTGCATTGAAGATGTAGGGTGTAGGCTATAGATGAATCCATAGTGGTGCCTTGTAGGCCAGCTGTAGGCAATCAGTGCTGCGGTGTCAAGCTGTGCTTAATGTGACACCGCAGCTATGATTGCGCCCCAGGGCACCCTTCCTTGGATTGGTCTATACTTGACATGTGTGCCCTCCAAAACTTCAGGATTCATGATTGGAGGTTGATGGTCCCAGAATGCTTGTGGAGTGCTCACTAGAAATGACATTTTCAACCGGGGGTGAAAATATCACTTTAAACACTTACACCATATTTTATACGTACAGAGGCAGCACAAAGCAAAAATAGCAGATCTACATCTAAAGATGGCTGCTAATTCATCTTACTCTTCAGACAAAAAAAAGTATGTAAAGAGAAGAGAAAGAAGTGAAGGATGAGAGAGTAATGAACTAGATCATTTGAGAGTGGAAAGAGGCGAGCAAGAAAGGGAACTTAAAGCACATCTAAAGCCTGATATACACTTGGTTGCACTGACAATAGCCCATCTACAAGCTCACAACGTGTTGTGAGCTTGTAGATTGGCTATTTTTGTGCAGTACAAATCAAGCTGTCAAATCCTGAGTGTTACTTAACACTTAACAGTCCATTTGTACCATCTCAGTCAAATTCACAGACTTTTACTATGTATAAGAACATTCAGCAAGTATTTTCAAAATGTAAATAGTTTTTCTTTTTCTTGACAAATACATAAGATAAAGATGATGTATTTTTATGGATCTGTAAAAGAATAAAAAAATACTATATTCATTCATTCCAGACGAGTCCAGAGTATCTCATGGCTGTAAAATTGACGCAAAATGTTAAGTTTTTAGTGAAAACAAAGCCATGTACACCATATGAATTGATCTCATATTGTATATGAAAACAATCATGTAATTAAAAAAAGATTATCATTAGAAAACGTGTTCTCTTGAATCTTCTGATTTGGAGCAGATCATGTGTCCATTTCCGAAAGAAACTGAATTTTTGATTTCATTAGCCGTTAAGATTGCAAGTAGGCCTATTTGTGTGTATGGCAGATTTCACATTTTTAAAACAAAGCACAGCTAATGATACCTACCTCGCTCATTGCTATAGATTTTTGTAGTTATTGTTTAGAAGATATACTGTACTATAAATTTGTAGTTTTTGTATTTACTATACAGTATAGAGCAGTGATACTCAACCTCAGGCCCGCGGGCCACATCAGGCCCGCGGGACCATTATGACTGGCCCACCAATGAAAATCTAAAAAAAAGAAGAAAAGAAAAATCTGGAAAATGAAATAAAAATAAATAAATAAATCTGAATGAAGTTATCTTTAATTACATTATTATAAATAATACTATTAGAGTTGTACTATTACTCGAACGAAAATAAAAGCTTGGGGGGGGGGGGGGGGGAGATGCAATGCAAATGAAAGACATATACTGTGTATCCCTATTCCCTGACATAATTTTATAGCTAAACGGACAGAATTATTTTTATTTGAATGATGAAACCCAGCTGCCATTAATAGTTGGAAATGGAAATTGCGGAAATTGCGGAAATGGAAATTGCGGAAATTGTAATTGCGTTAATGGTGGAAATGGAAATTGCGGAAATGCGGAAATGGTAATTGCGGAAATTGCGGAAATGGTGGAAATGGAAATTGCGGAAATGGTAATTGCGGAAATTGCTCTTCACTTATAGCTATCTATTTTCAGGTAGATTGTTTTATTTTACTCAGTCAGCCATATCACTACTCTTTTTTTCATGAAAAGGTCATAGCTGGGTAATCTATTTTCAGGCAAATTGTGTTTATTGTATTTTATTTTACTCAGCCATAACAATTTATTTTCTGTTAACCAACTTGCTGGCTGGCAGGCAGGCAGACAGCTACTCATAGACAGGCAGACAGACAGACAGCTACTCATGGAGAATTGGACAGGCAGGCAGTCAGACAGCTACTCATAGACAGGCAGACAGACAGCTACTCATGGAGAATTGGACAGGCAGGCAGACAGCTACTCATGGACAATTGGACAGGCAGACAGCTACTCATAGACAGACAGACAGCTACTCATGGACAATTGGACAGGCAGGAAGGCAGACAGCTACTCATAGACAGACAGACAGCTACTCATAGACAATTGGGCAGGCAGGCAGACAGCTACTCATAGACAGACAGACAGCTACTCATGGACAATTGGACAGGCAGGAAGGCAGACAGCTACTCATAGACAGGCAGACAGACAGCTACTCATGGACAATTAGGCAGGCAGGCAGACAGCTACTCATAGACAGGCAGACAGACAGCTACTCATGGACAATTAGGCAGGCAGGCAGACAGCTACTCAGACAGGCAGACAGCTACTCATGGACAACTGGACAGGCAGGCAGGCAGACAGACAGCTACTCATAGACAGGCAGGCAGACAGCTACTCATAGACAGGCAGACAGTAAGACAGCTACTCATTGACAGACAGATAAATAACTACTCATGGACAGACAGACAGGCAGGCAGGCAGGCAGGCAGGCAAACAGCTACTCATGTTATGTGCAATAATTTGTGCAGTTATGGAAACAGCTCTTTGTGTTTATGCAAGAAAATGTAACACATTTATTTATTTACATATTGTGTGCATGCACATTGTACTTTGATACATTTTGCGAAAATAAAGCAATTGAAAGAGAGAAGTTATCAAGTATCATTAATGTAATTTTATCTACTGGCCCCTTGCCATTTTTGTAATGTGGCCCACAGGTAAATCTATTTGAGTATCCCTGGTATAGAGGGTGGAAACCACTTGTGTGTCTCTGCCTCATCTGGAATCTTTACTTTTAAGTTTATTTTGTATTGCATCGTTTTATTTAGCATTTTGAAATTGACTAGTGAGGATGTAATGACATATAATATATTTCACCAATTTACTGTGTGTACGGCAGTGATGTTTTGGTTGTACTGTAAAATATTGTAACATTTATGCCACCACAATGGACCGTAAATTATAATGTAGAAAAAGGTCATATCCGGCAGAATTGAAACACCAACCACAATGAGACACAGCAAGAGAATTTCAGTTTTAGTTCTTATCCTTTTTTTTTTTTAACTAAACAGCATAAAATGGATCCGAATGTTATTCACCGACACTGAAAACAGATATTCAAATTGACTGGATTCTATCCAAGTTATTACTGATAATATGAAAGAAATGAGGACTCTATGTAACAAATGTGGGAGGGAGCATACAAGCATCCTACAACTTTTCCCATAAATGTTATTCCTATGTTTTTCGTTTTAAAATGGCACACTTTTCCTAGAAACTAATTTCCTTCTGTGGAGTGAACTATGGAGTACATAATAGCTTGCTAAAAACATGGGCTTAATAGCCTAATAACCCATTACATCACATACATTATATTGCATTTTATTTTCAACCATCTCCAAATAAAGAAGAGGGACATGATATTTGTTAGATATGGCTGCCGTTGGTCCAACTTGCACACTGCCAGCAGAATATCACCGACAAACCCACAACCACATCTTCAGCTCACCATACACTCGGCATTGATTTATTTCCAGTTGAGTAGCTGATGAAACTCGACTGCCAAATAACTGTCCTAAAACTTGAAGCCAATGTGTGAGAGAAGACCGCACTACTACTCCAAACTTTTGTGCGACTCGTTGTCTGTGTATTTCCAAACCTTCACCGAAAGCCTGCATACTGATTATGTAAAAAAAAAAAAACAGTCTATTTTGAAAACATGATAGTAAAAATGTGCAGGAGGTGGAGGAAGAAAACACTTCCTAGTTAGAAATCTGTCCCCAATGAGCAACGTACAGAACATGGAACCACAGCTCCAGGATTCTGCAACCAAGTTTGTCTAGAAGCGATGGGTTCACAAAGTCTCGCCCCACAAAGTTACACTGGGCTGCCAGGTCACAGGTAAAACGTCAACGGGACAGGAGGGGAAGGTCACTGGAGTTCATTATAAGGCTGGAGTCCAGGTTTAAGCTTTCTGTGAAATACATGGAAATAAAATGACAAATGTTTAAAAGCTGTTGCCATTTTGGTAGAGACGTTTCAGCGTACACCGAATATATTTCTGCCAGGTCAAAAGAAACATTTGAAAATCTGAGAACTTTCACATATCTCAATGCTAGTTTTTCTTTTGAAATGGATTTATCTGCAGTCCACATGCCTTGATTATTATACAAAACCAATTCAAGCATATTCAGAAGAAAACAACCAACTTATGAGGCTCTGTAGTCTGTACTACTCTCACCTTGATCAAAGTTGAGCTTCTTATTGGAGGAGCCATCGCCCAAACCTTCGATGTCCACAAGGTCACTGTTGACATCAGAGTCATTGAGAGCACTCAGTGTCACATCTGCAGAGGGACAAAACATTTGTTTACTATAAAGGTAGTGCAGTACAAGATTAAATACATTTTACCACAAACACACACACAATATAAGTTATAAGTTAAGTTACCTGCAGTCTTCTGCTTTTTGATGGGTGGGGCTAAGGAGGGGCTGCTTTGCATTCCTGTTGCCACGACAACCTGCGATGTTGGCGCCGTGATCATGGCAGGGGCGACGGGCGCTGCGGCAGGTGCCATTGAGACGGTTGTTTTCTTGATGGTCTTTTTGGGGGATTCTGATGAGATGGGCACCCTACTGTCCTCATACAGTTTCCTCTTCACTGTGCTCTTTATCTGGGCTCTGCAGGGAATTCCATTCATAGAATATATTCAGAACAGTGATTCTCAAACCATTTGATACTATCTCTGGAACACCAATCTACACTCTAAAATGCTCAGAATTTGACTCTCAGAGTGTACGAGTTTGAACACTTGGACACTCTCAGACCCCCTTTCCACAGGTTGGTTCCCAATGGGAACCGGTTCAGTTCTTTTTGGTTCTTAGTCCATGAGCCAGAGCTCCAAAATTGGAACGTTAATTATAAATTGAGTGTGCAAAAGCATACCTATATTAGATTGTTATCACCACGAAACTTCCCCAGTTGATTTCTTACACAGAGACAATGATTTATTGTATTACAATTTTTCATTTTTTTAATATGCAAATGAGGCATTATATAGGATTTTGGAGCTCTGACTCATAGACTAAGAAGAACCAAAAATAACTGAACCGGTTCCCATTGGGAACCTATCGCTTCTATCGCCAGTAGTTGCCGGGTCCCACCACTGTTAAAACGTACTGTTACCATGAAAAATGAATAAAATTTAAGTTGAAAAAAAAAAACGTACTGTTACAGACCAGTACAGGTCTATCAATCGTTTTGCCTAGGGTCCTGTAACCCCCTAAAGGAGCCCTGGGTGTCCCTGGCCTGGACCTTCAAATGTGCTGTAAGTGATTTTACATTATATATAGAGTAGAGAGTATTTGTTCTGTAACAGCTGGGTCTCCATGTCTCTCCAGCCCTTTAGAAAACATAAAATGCATTTTCAGGTCGGTATTCCAATTCCAAATATGAAAAATAAAATGAGCAAACAAAATTGGAACTGGAACACAGTAAATGGGTTCATGCTCTTGATTGGTCTGTTACTAACCAACACTTATTAAGAAAACCCTTTGTTTTAACCAAGAAATATCACTTATAGGACCTTTAATTTGTTTGTGCTAGCGCATGAACACATTGACACACAAACAGCATTTAAGACATGCAGACTTACACAGTGCGCTCTTTAATCACTGTGCTGATGTTGTTCAAATCATCACCAAATCGCCGCACTGCTAAGCGCAGCATTTCAATCTCTGTCTCTGTCCACTTGGCTCTGTAATTAAATGATGCAAGGTTACAGACAAGCTTAGCAACTTTATCACTTTCCCTCACCTCTTACAGTAGATCCACATGCGTACATACACACACACAACAGATGGCGATTCGAGTTTGAGCTCTGACACACACACACACACACACACACACACACACACACACACACACACACACACACCCTCGAGACCACACAAGTGAACACTGATCACTTGATGTGAAAGGAAATAGATATCAAGTTCTATCAGCATTTCCTCAAATTCCTCTAGCAAAGTACCTGACATATCTACTTTTGTTTCAGATAGTTTATTAGATCCATTTAACAGTGGTAAATGTAAAGGTGATGTAAGTGATAATGATGTTAAAATAAGTGTTACATTTAATAGGTACACCTGATTTATGCAAAGTGACTTGAGCTGGTTGTTCGCTTCATTCATTGCTACTAGTGTTGATTGTGTCTGGTTTATTATTATATATTATTAAATGTCTACATGAATTTAAATGTAATACACAGGACCATAATGGAAACAATTAAGCCCCAATAAGACTTTTTGTGTTATCCTTTTAACAATCATTACAAACCGTACCTCTGTACAAAATCAAATAGTAAACTGTTAATAAAGTATTAATTCATTCAATCAATCACTTATCTTACCCTGCGGGGCTGGAATCAGACACAGGGTGCAGTTGCATGGTGAGCTCTCCCAGCTTGGTGAAAGCAGCTCCCGCCGCGGAGAAAATCTCTCCCACCTGTCCAGCCATGCATGAAGGTGATCACAACACATGATTAATGCGTGCAATAAAGAGGGTAGTAGTGACAAATAAGAATGCCCTTAACGGTGAGTGAATCAATTAAATCGCTTCGTTTATTATAAACAGTCAATCAACCAGCTTTGTCCTTTATGCATATTATAAACAAAGAGATCTCAAATCCCCGAGGCGACAGTTTACCTTAGCAGATGCCGAGGTCATGTTGAGTTGTTTTGAACCTCTTATAATAGCTTGTAGAGTTAAACCAAAACAATGCGCACACACACCGCTAGCTGCTAGCTAAAGTTAGCTTCCGTAGCTAACGTTAGCGGGCTTCCATAGAAGCTTACGAGCCTATGCGTCAGTCAAAGCAACAAATACCTAAATCAATGGTGTGACCTAAATCACACCAGCGGGTTAAACTAGTTTGCAAATAAAAGCATATTTTCGTGGAATATAATAATAATCTATCAACAATGGTTCAGTTGCAAAATCCAAGGGGGATAAAGAGAATGTTGCGCGAATATGTTGCTTCGGCGTCATTGGTCAGTCTCAGTCTGACAATTCAAGAACGTCTCACACATATTTTTTGATTGGTTGTCCTAGTTTAAGCTCGCGGCCGTCAGCATGGTTTACTGCTCCGTGCACAGATCCTGTCTAGAGCTGGTGTACTATTACACACACACACACACACACACACACACACAGTTTCCGTGTCCGCTTTTAACCGGATCATCCCTCTGCAAACTGCAAAGTGATTTCACTCCAGCCTAATCTCTCCAACAGAGCCGACCATCGCCGAATCCTACCGGGAATCGCCGAGCGTCGTGATCACATATCAGCTGATGGTGGGGGGTTGAGTTAACACGGAATACGCGGACGCCTCTGTTATCCATGAAGCGACGCTTCTTGTTTTAGTGGATCGTATTTTTCTGTAACTGATTGAGAAAAGGGTCAAATTGAGAAATGCCGTCGCTATTATTCTGCGGTCCGAAGATGGCCGCGTGTGGAATAGTGATCAGCATATGGGGAGTGATCATGCTGGTAAGGAGATGGTGCCATTATGGCCGCAGCATCACAGTTTGTATTGAGAGAGATGTGGGGTGGTGGTCGATTAGTGAATGGAACAGACTGTAATGCAACATCTATTTTTCGCAAGCCAGTGAAGCCACTTATATTATGCATGTCAACTTGTTGAAATTAGTCAAACGTAGTTTAAGGAAAGATAAGATATTTTTGCAATACAGAGACAGGTGCACCCTCCATGTAATTCCAATACCTACTTCCAGCAAATAGACTGGTCCCAGCTAGGCCTGGCCTCTTACAGTTTACCACACAGCATTTGATATACATAACGAATTGAATATTACCAGAAATCACAGCTTGGTATGTAAATTAACCACCGCTATGGATTATGAAATTACTGTGTTTAGCATATGGAAGGGAGATGGTGTGCACTGTGCAGGTGCATTGTATTGCGATTAACACAGCTTGATATCTGAATTTGATCAGATTTAGGCTACTTGGATTATTTTAAATGTGACACTCTGCCCTTCTATGTTATGTAGACATGTACATGCTAAACGTGTATTTATGTATATGGTATGGTAGGCTACTATTCTTTTCTGGCTTATTATAGACCTATTTAGTATAGGTAGGAGTGTGTAATACACCACACCATCTTTTCAAAAATAAACGTTCCTTGTAGCCAAAATAATTCCCTCGATTTAATAGAATACAAAGCATTCACAATTCACAATGCCATCGGAACCTTACTATCTTGTCACATAATTGTATAATATGTTACACAATATGAAGGGCTGGCACATTAAAAACAAGTGTTGATATTCCATTGTGTATTGCTCGCTAACCCAGCCGAGTATATGATTGATATGTTTAAAATATTCTACGTGTCTAACAATTTAGTATTATTTTGTAACAATATAACATCTACTATTTGGGTAGCACTTTACTGACATTTGGATGACTTTACGTAGGGTCCCGTCCCATCTCTCCCACGCTAAATGGAATACAGACGTACACGTATACGTTCGGAAATAGTCGTGCTGCGCTTTTTTGATGGGGGTTAGATGTTTCAAAAGAAGCATATAGGAGACGACGTCAGAGAATTTAACCTTTGGCGCAGAAGCCAGTATTTTGTTTGACCGTTTTGGCAGATCTAAAATTCTCTCTTCCTAACTTCCTTGACTTCCTTATTGACATCCCATTGTACCGCCTCCAGCACCGACACTGGCTAGCTGCGACAGAGCAGATCAGAGGCAGGAACGTAGGGACGCGCAGCTAGCCACTGTCGGTGCTGGAGGCGGTACAATGAGATGTCAATAAGGAAGTCAAGGAATGAAGGAAGAGAGAATTTCAGAGCTGCCAAAACGGTCAAACAAATACTTCTGTGCCAAAGGAAAATTCTCTGACGTTTCCGTTGACCCCTGTAGCTCCTATATGCTTCTTTTGAAACATCTAACCCCCATCAAAAAAGTGCAGCACGACCATTTCCGAACGTATGTACGTCTGTATTCCATTTAGCGTGGGAGAGATGGGACGGGACCCTACGTAAAGACATCCAAATGTCAGAAACTTTACGTAGGGTTCCGAGCGGGGCTACTATTTGGGGTGCTCTGGCACATTTTATCCTGTGTTTTCTTTATACCACCCCACCATTACTGTGATCTATGGGCAACATCCCCAAGTTGAATTATTTTGTACAAACTTACTTTATGAACTATACTTCCAAGTTCTAATTGTGTTGCTCTCTGATATTACAGGCCATGCTAGGCATTTTCTTTAGTGCCAAGTCAGCCGTGCTGATTGAGGATGTACCCTACACTGAGGAGGACATTCGTAACGAGTAAGTGACCAGAGCTGCTCTATATGGGACTGTAGGCCTACACATCTCTTACATTGCAACTGAAGTTTCTAGCAGTACAGAGATTATCGCTTTGGACAACCACATCGACTACTGTACATTTCACAAATAAAAATGCAGAGAAGATAAGGGTCCCGCACACTGTCTTCACTTATAGAGCAGTAGTTTTATTCAGATGACAACGTTTCGGTCTAAACGACCTTCATCAGGTATCTCGTTTCGACCTAAAAGGTCTTCAGAAAACCTTTTAGGTCGAAACGTTAGTCGTTTGTATACTAGCACCTAAAAATGTCTGTGCTGCTCCAGTGTCCTCTCCCTCTGCATTACTGTTATCTCTTTGTCTCAATTTTACATGTTTATTTACAGTTATGTTGCTTCTTGAACATTAGAGTAAACTGTATCATGTTGAGCTACATATACATGGGTTAAAAACAATTACTTCATATTCACTGCAGTCTGCTGCTGATCAGCTTAATGTGGCATTTTTTTGTAACCCACAGCAAGAACCCACCAAGTAACATATACAGCCTGTACAACCAGGTGGGAATCAACTGCTTCATCGCTGCAGCCGTCTACGTAGCAGTCGGGGCCGTCTCCCTGTGCCAGGTCCGACTTAACAAACGACAGGAGTACATGGTCACATAAGGAGGGAGAGAAATGTGTTGCACTGGTGGTTTTATTTAATGTGTGTAGAGGTTATGTTATGAAGTTATTGTATGGGTGGCCAAGCAACCCATTGGTGTTTACTGAAGAACTGTTACATATCAACATGTAGGCCGACATGTCATGTGGTCATGTACCAGTTTAAAAATGCATAAAATGAAAAATAAGAAGCGAATTGCAAACGGTTATGCATTTTACCCACTTTATTATTCCAGTTTATGTTACCAAAGGGAAACAGAGAGCCTTCTAATGGGCCAATTGATTTAAGTTAAGATAGTTTGTGTGCTCATTGTGTTTCTGTGCGGTGTACTGGCGTTGTATGTTATCATTCCTCTGGTAAAGTTCATAAAACTGACCAAAAGTTGGACCATGTGAATAATAGACTGTAAATCCGTAACAGTGTTTGATGAAACAACCCATGTGTTACTGTTTAAAGGCAAGAAAACATTTGATGATGTGTACATTAACTGGAGACGAAACAAATGTATATTGTGATGAACGTTTTATTGTGGATATTCCCTGCAATAAAGAGGATCTCTAAATATGAGAATGTCTCTGACTTGGAGAGGAAATGTAAAAGTAATAGTGTATTCATTCTCATTGTGTTTGTCTTATTTCAATCAATCAACTTTATTTATTCAGAAACGAAGGGAGTCTACCAACGCATGGTGCTGAAGCTGGGGTTACACAGCAGCATAATTATACACTTTTGAGACTCACTCAACTACCGGTATTTGTTCAAGACAAATGTAATATGTAAGAAAATATAGGCTTAGGCTCTAGTCTAGACAATAGACATATAAACTTGATTTTCTTTTGCTCATAATAGTCCCATCATTTTCATGTAGGCCGTTCTATGCAAGTTCTCTCCTGATTGGATAAAATAGGTATCCTTACCTGAAAATGCATTTAGCAGGAGAGATGGGGAGACTCAACAACAAAGAAGACTAAAGTACATTTTGTTAATAAATATGTGAAGGGTTTTGAGTGTGCTTTTAAAATGAAGTCGAAGTTATGCGCCCTGGCCAGGGCTATGTGCGCTCTATGGGAATTAAGTTGAACTTGGACTTGAAATGAATAAACGATGAAAAACAACAATGGTGATATTGTGAATGTGACAGTTTTTAAGCACCAAGTAGAAAATGTGAACATATTCCTGACAAAATTACTTTTAAACTCAAGCTGTAGCCTATAGTGAATCAGCATGGGAACCCGTTTGGCTTTCCAGTCCTGCAGTGGAAAGCCCCAAAAGGGGCTCCCAACTCCCATGCAGCCACGCAAATGTCTTTGTCTTGTTTTTGTGATTTCCTGTAAAATAGAATTTGGTTCCAATTCAGATTTTTATTATCGTGAGAAAGATGGCTTCCATTTTTGTATTGTAACTTTTTAGGAATAGAAAGCCTGCTGTTTCTATTAGCTTGGTTCCCCATCATGCAGGTGGATGGGTTTCTGAACTGCCCACAGCCCTCCTATGATTCACAGAGTAGGCAAAAAATGTGGTGTTCTATCATGATCATTAGTGAGGACCAATTTCATTATGTTTTATTTATTATTTTGTGCTTTATCCTAGAGATGAAACCAAACAAGGAAGAGAAGAAATGGAAAAAAGCTCTCACTTGCATAATCGAGGAGTTCATTTCGAGAAGATGCTGCATCTTTTGGATGACATTCCCAAATCCATGAAGAAAAATAAATTAAGAGACGAGATGCCGCAAATAATAATACAACACTTGGGAATAAAGAAGTCAATTCTCAAAATAAAGAATATTCTGGAAGAGATTCCAAGGAGAGACTCTGTGGTCCAAGATCTACTGCGCCCCTTTGTGGACAAACAAAGCAAGTCCCCAGAAGAGAATAAGGGTAATAATAATAAAAACAATAAAGTAGCCTATACTTTTGATAAGGAAACAATTACCTTTATGTTTTAATTATCTTCAAATAAAACAAATATTGAGGATATACTATATTACAAAACGAATTAATCATGGTCATCTGTTTCACTTCTTCTTACAGGCCCAAAGAGACCATGTGTGGAGTCAGACACCGAGGATGAGGAGTCAGAGGCTGCTTCTAAGTTAACGCTCTCTCTTTCTCTCTCTCTGACAGTTCAGTAATGCTCAGATACTGTACATGATGGAGACGATTATGTGCATGAGTGAAGGGTATTTGTTTTACATTCTCAGCTAAAAAACGGAAATATGTAAGTGAATCAGAATCTGAAGAAGGTAAGCTAGACATGCAAATAACACACATGCACACGCGCGCGCACACACACACACACACACACACACACACACACACACACACACACACACACACACACACACACACACACACTTGTTATATAACACAATTATATACAATTGTATAACACAAAATAGCCATATTTTAGAACAGGTAACCCAAAATGCAGTGCTGTGTGAATTCACTTAAGACTGTGAGGAGAAGAAACATCAAAGTGATAGGTGTCAGAATGTTAAGCTTTGTTTATACGATGTGTCACTTGCTGCAAATAAATGCATTGCTAATTATCCTGAAAAGATAAGTTAAGTGACACTGTTTTAAAAATACAACTTGACATTGGCTGGCTGAACGAGTCTTATAAACCACTATTGAATACTCAATTTCAGTTGATGTGAAATGTTTGATTATTCAAATGATCTTTGCCAATGGAACAGACTGATGAAGCCATTATGTTCTTTACGGGAGAATGCTGGCCCAAGTTGCGAACACTTGGTAATGATATCTTATGTTCTCTAAGATTCCAACCTTCTTCAGAACATTTTTTAAAGACCCATGAATATGTATGAAATGATGTTGCTCATAACTCTACCCCCTTTTCTCTTTATATATTCAGAGACAAACTGTCCAAGACCTGAATGTGAATGCCATAGGTTATCTTACCCCTGGTAAAGCCATTATGGGAAAAGTGATCCAGAAATCTGGGCTCCGTCCTTATGAAAAAAAAAAAAAAATGTTTTTTTGTGGGCTTTGCTGATGACACAGGTGCTACCAAATTAACTGTGTATGGGAGACCGCTTTTTGACAGAATTCAAGAGGGGCATTTCTACAAGTTGACAGATCTGCTTATAGATAAGCAGTTAAAGGGTTACATGTAACACAGACATCTAAAAGTTCGGTCACAACACTCCGCTCATAATTTCTGCTGACCTTGAAATGAAGGCCAAGGGGTTTAGTAATATCCAGTGGCCATTGCAGAAGCTAAGAATTCGCAGGGAAAAACTGAAATGACCATCAAAGGGACCATACCAGATGTGAGTTGTCATCAGTTAATCAAAATGAATGATGACAATTTATTTTTTAAGATAGTTAATAACATAGTTTTGCAATAGGACTTCTCATACTGCTGTCTGTTGTTCTCATTATTCAGATGAACAATGTGGAAGACAAGAAGGTAAAATGAGCGTGGACCAGGAATAGTACTACGAAGCTGCGTAAGCTGACCCTGCAGGATGCCTCTGGATCTATTCGAGTGTGTTTCTGGGGTGATCAGATTGGCCAGTGCAGTACATTGTTGGTTGGAGACATAATCAGGGTGGCCAATGTCAGGTCCACTGAGTTCATGGGAACAATGTCCCTCAATTCAACTGGAATGACCTCGGTTTACCCGGTAAGTTAACTACACTGAACATTTCGTTTAGTGTTGTGAGCTTTAGGTATAGGCTATTTTTGGCAAAGACATTTGGTGAATAGGGAAAAAATACGGACTAAATACCTGGGGGACCTGGTCAACTAAGGGCTGTGTCGCACAGTGGTTCTCACTCCTGGTTTCAGGAATACTTGTTAATCACCAAACTAGTTAGATTGTGTCTGTCTAGTCAGTGTCTACCCATCAACACACACACACACACACACACACACACACACACACACACACACACACACACACACACACACACACACACAAAGCATACACAGAAGAACAAAGCATGACAGTAGGCTCGCTGTTTTTCCAATATACATATATTTCATGATGTTCATCAATATAATAAGACATTGATAGATTTACACTACAGTTATTTTATGTACTTCTGTTTTTCAATTCATTTCCTTTCACGTTGAACCACCTTATAGTTTACCTTCTAATCCCATACCAAACGACAGCACAATAAATCTATCAATAAAGAAAAATAAAGAAAAAACCCAGAGCACATTGCCCATGATCCTCCAGTCTTTTCCCTCCTGATAAGGCTAGATGAGCAGAGGCAATATGAGCCTTCAACCATAAAACGCCATTCCCCCCAAAACCTTACCAAAATCTTTCTTAAAAAATAAACAGATTCAAAACAAAAAATATATATAGATTAAAAACAGCAATCTGTTTAAACCATTCTAAGCATTCTGGAGTAAAAATACTCCTTTTTTCCTCCATTAACTTCCACATTTTCTTGACCTTTATTCACCAGTGCTTGCACACAAACAATTCAATGACATCTGGAGTTATTACTAAATTGAATCAAAATAAAAGAAAGAAAGAAAGAAAGAAAGAAAGACAAAAACAAAACAGCATTTGGTTCAAAAATAAAAACAAGTTAATGTGTAATAAACAGAATCTTGTACATTTATAGCCATCCTGCAAAGGCTTAGAGTCTCAAAAAAGGTTCCCTCCTATTGCTGCTTTCATACCATTTGGGGGTAAAAGCAAGAATAACTTGAGCTGAACCTGGCATCTTAGCAAATCTTTAGGAGCAATCACTCAACTCTGTTTTGCCCCATCAGCTACTTTGCTTTCAGCTGATGCAGTGTATTTGCTTTATTGTACAAAACTGTACCTATTTAATGCAACAGTTCAGCTTGCAATTCTAATTTATAGTTCTAACTAAATTGGTAGAATTACCCCCATATGACTTGACAACAGCATGTTTGAGATTACTAAACAACTCTGGGGGCTGACATGAAACAAAATCATCCAACAAATCATGTTCAAACCCAATCCCACCAAATAAATGAACATTAAAAATACAGAAAAAGTGACACGGTGTTAAAATATGTGCACTTTTTTTCTTTTACAGACAAGAAAGAAAAAGAAAAATTAGAGCGCTCACTTTAGTTTCATCATTTGCATCCAAATTTGTTGAGCGCTCAACAAACAACAATTGGATTCATGGATTTAACACAGAGGTCCTACCCCAATCAGTAGTTTCATGTCACCTCAATCCTCTGTGATGATGATGCCTCCTTTGGGAGGGTTTAAACGACCATGTTTGAAACCCTGAAACATTTTCATGTTGCAGAAATATCCAATTGATTGGTTAATAGATTACTACTGTAGTCCTCACCTATGTGTATATTTTCAATAATTGTTAAAATCTTGAACCCTGAGGATAAAGGACCCCCCCTACCCCCCAAAACACCCCCATATAACAACACCAAACAATACCGATCTTTTTTTGTTCATGTTTTTCTTGTTTTTTGTTTATGTTACAGCTATAGTTATTTTTTTTATATATTTTTTTTACTGTTTGTCGGCACTACAGAGACAGAAAAAGAAGAGTTGTGCTATTCTTAGTTATAGGATCATTTGTCTAGAGACTGATTACAGATTAAAGTAGCTCCTCAGACCTGCATACACGGCCTTATGGTGGGGTAGGCATTGTACTGTACTTGAATTTAATGCATGTTGTTCATGATATCTATTCTTTTTTTCTTGCATATGCTAAAATATTCACATTTATTAAAAATGTATTGAGCCAGTGAGACACATCACAGATACAATCTGTAGGGGTCAGACATGCTAATGCTAGGTTATTTTAGGGGTCAGAGTAAGCTTTTTAAAACAATGGTGGTGGTAATAGTAGTAGCAGTACTAGTGTGATTGCTTTTCAAAAGTTGTTGGAGAAAACGTGTCCTTTCACTTGTTTTTGATGGCAATCGGCAGCATAAGCATGAAAATCTGGTCTTTGGTAATATTATGTGATTAGTTTTGCTCTATTTTGGAGGAAATGAAAGGGGAGCGGGTAATTCTAAGGCATTGGGGTCGAGGGGACAGATACATTTGGCGTCATTCACATACAAAAGGCAGACACCTCTTTCACAGAGCTGGCTGGCAGAACTGTGACCTATCTGCTAGTGTAATTTCGTTGTCAAGGAAACAAGTCACCCTTCTGTGAGATTTAAGCGGCCTAATCTGTCGGGATAAACAAGGGATATTCCTATGACAGGCGGAGCTACTCTAACACACATGCATGCACGTGTGTGTAGTCTGCGTACGCATGCACGCACACACACACACAGACACAAGATTTGTTTCAAATGAGTGAGTTGAGGGGGAGTATGTTCACCTACAGTATACTGTAGAATAGATGACAAGGATAAGAAATCATTCTGAAAAGAGATATGGCTACTAAAGATTTGTACACACTGCAGATTTCAAAAGATGTTGCCACGATTCCCAATGTACAAAGGCCAAAGCACTCATTAGAATGTTTGTAAGAGCAGTATGATATTACAATTGGCTTTCTCAACACAGCACAGCACCAGCTCAATTGCTTTCTTTAATTTACTCCCCCTTGAACGTGGCCACTGGAAGCCTTTTCATTTTAAAATATGGACCCTGTATGGTTGAACGTAAAAAGCTGTTGCAGTCCCTGAATGTGAATTCAACAGTTTTAAGGAACTATGTTATATATGTTGCAGTTTGCGGATGCATACAAGGCCTAGTGTGACTGGAGATTTGAGAAGAAGCAAGCACATTGTACTGTCCTGCACTGTGGTTGTAGCTTTAAATGGTCAATTGCACAGGAACAGATGCCAAAATAGTAGAGCAATCATTCAAAACTAAACCAGCGAGGGCACCAATGAGGAAACAGCTGGAACGACAATAAGAAAAGCCTCTCCCTAGTTAATTGGCAGTGTATAATGCACATAGCAGAATTACAAAAACACACATTACACAGGTAGAGAGGAGCGCTCTGCCCATGGCAGCAAATAGTACAGTGTACACGCTACTCTTTACCTGCCTGTTTCACACAAAAATATACTATAATATAAATATAATCTATTATATTAAAAAAAGAAAAAGGCCTTAACTATAGGGAGAAACATAGAAAGAGAAAGAGAAAGAGAGAGAACCACTGCGTTACCAAAACACTCTAGCTAGCTTGTTTGGAATGCTACAATTGTTGAAACAACTGGTTTCTCTTGTTTCTCGGAATGCTCACTCAAGTCAATAGCTTTGAATCTAAAAAAGAATAACCCCTAACATTATCAGTTCATTGTTCTAGCACTTATTTTACTTTTTAAGTTGTTGTACTTTTCCCTCGTTTGACTCTGTTACTTTGCCTTGGTTCACAAATAAGGCAGAATACCAGAATTGTCTCGGTTTCATGTGCTCATTAAATGGTGAGGTTTTGCTGCAAGAGGATCTCTTTTGGGCCAGCCATACTACTGACCAGCCAGACAGCGCCATCAAAAACAAGGACATTTTGTGCATTTTAAACATATCCCCCTCTTTGTTGGGAACTCTCCCTACAGGTATACACAAATTTAGGTGTACAATAATGTTTTGACTGTATAAGGTCAGTCAGCGGCCACTTAGACTTCATGCTAACAGTACACAAATGCATGGGTTGTCAAATTATTAAAACCTCTTGTAACAGTATCGTGTTTTTTTTCTTCTCCCAAGTCTATATCTACGGTATGATATTGATTAATGACATCTCTGTAGTATAAATGTAATGTTTCAGCAACGTCACAGATATTACAAAAGAAAATAATTTTGGACAGATTTCGAATTGTAATCTTATCTATCCAAAAACGAATGCTTACAGCTAAGAATCGTTATGTTCCATTATGGTTTGTAGGATTAGTATTGGCGACATCTATCTACACCTTGTGTAGTTTTTTCTTCTCAAAGATACTTAACATGTGCTACATTAAGAGCATTTGCACTAGACTGCAATGAAGGAATGTTCTCGAAATAAGACACTAAGTAAATCTTACAAAAAAAGAAGAAGAAGAAAAAACATCTACAGACATTGGTCCAACTGTACTATGACAGTTTTGAATTCAACAGAAGAAATGAGGCGCTAAAGCATGCAAAGAGAAAAGGAGAGAGTGGTGTTAAAAGAGACTGGATGGATGGACAGAAATGAGAGAGGTTGGGAGTGTGGGGAGAATCATGGGAGTGATGATTTAACAACTTAATCCTCCCCATATGGAGTCCCTCAGGACACTATACTCGTGTATTCTCTGTTATTGTGGGGAGAGCTTTAGCCGAAAATAGCATATCGGCTATTTTCACCTAAAGCTTTCCCCACAATACAGATGCTGGGGTTTAAGTGGTTAAGGGAAACATTGCTCCAATTAGGGTTACTGGACGATCTGGGACAGCCAATATTATTCATGGACATTGAACAACTCGTCACCAAAGCCAGCAGCTATAAAGCAAGGAATCTGTGATTGTGTCAAAATGTTAAATCTGGAGTGACGAAGTTCCAGAGAAATCAATTTCCCATATTATGAAGCAGCTCCAGATTTTACAACTTGGCATCATCTCAGGTTTGAGTTGCTTTGTTGCCATGTTTATGGCTTTTGGAGAGTTTCTCCACAAATGCTTATTGGATCGTCTTAGGGTTAGCACATATGAACTCAAAAAGTGAGTGGCAGTTCCTTTAAGTAACTTAGTTACAGAAGGCCGACTCCATTGTTGTGCATCAATACTCTATGACAGATGGACTAAAAGAGCCATGGACAGATAGACAGTGATAACATGCAAAATACACACTTTGATAAATAGGCAGTAGTTAAGTCTGAAGCATAACTAAAATAAATACAAAAACTTAAAAAATACAAAATGCACATACGCACACACACACACACACACACACACACACACACACACACACACACACACACACACACACACCTACAAAACAGTATATATCAGAATAAAACTCTACAAAGAACTATATATATATATATATCATATAAGTTATGTCACAATTATTCGCCAGAGTCATTGTTTCCTTTTCTATTGTTGCATCGTCACAAGTGTTTGGTTTCGAGTATGGCAGATTAGAAAGAGCCAAAAGTATCAAGAAAAGAGACACGGCCACAGACTCACGGGACAACGATCGACAGGGGTCCAGAGGCGAGGTGGTGGAAGTGGGGGAGCCATGGGGCCCGGAACGGGGTTAGGGGTGTCATATCAACGCTAACTGGGGGAGAAATGTAATTACATCATCATCAGTGGTAATTTTTGTCGTCAATTTGATGGTTTCTTCTGTTGCAAGGGAGCGGTTTCAGACTGGGGTAGGAACAACTCTTCTTAGGTGCTGAAGTACACTGCATAAAGATGGGGGGAAAGGTACGGTTGATAAAAATGTTAGTTGAATGCATGCATGAGAGCTGTTTCAAAATGTGGACAGTTGGACACCATCAAAATGTACTGTATCTGGAACCTGATATTTACTAAATAATAACATGAACTAACAATAGTCCCTGTTGTCCCAGTTGCCTGTGAAACATTTTTTACATTTCATACGTATTCAGGTCCCGTACAATCCCATTCACAAAATTACTCATCAGGACTCAGTGTCAAGTGATGAGTACACAGTAAAGTCCTCAGTGTTGATGGACTGCAGTTTGTACACTGAGTTAAATTTACACTGAGGACTTAATTGTGTAACTGTCAGCATTACTCTACTTAGTCATTTGAAATATATGTATCGAAATATGCATATAATCCATACAATAAAAATCACATAATTGTTGAATTTAACAATGACTGAGTCTTACCGATAATGACGATGAGCACAATCAGGCATATCACACCCAGGATAATCATCATCTAATGACAGTAGAGAGAGAGCATCGTTGTTAAAAAGTGCATGACAAAAACAACAAAGTATGCATTTTAAATTTCTTGGCATAGAGGTAGATTGTGAAACCAGTGAATGTCCACTAGCTCTAGGAACCAAATATTTGATGTTGACCCAGAAGCTAAGACATAATCTTTTAAATAGTAATAGTGCATTGGTCAAAATATCATTATGCCAAACATTGTTAGTATACATTTATTTAGAATGATATACATAATTGTTGCAACATTTAACTTTTGAAAAGGTCGAAGATCTATGAAGAGCAAGAGTTGTGCTAGTTTTTATTCTTGCTGCCTCAGTGCCTAATCTCAGACTAAATTAGACCTTGAAGACCATGATGTGAATACAATTAACTACCCTTATGGGTACATTTTACAACAATGCTGAGTTTTAAATCAACACTTTTGACTGTTGACATTTTACTGTTAACAATTGTTTGGGTCTGCATGACCAGGTATGAGAATCAGTGGACTATACACCACATTTTGGGGTGACATTGTGTAGCACAGCTGCTTGAAAAGCAGCTGTGCTAAAACCCATAGTCTGAATGACATAAAAACATACTCTGAACGCTGCAGCTGGCAACTATGACTGAGTCATTCTACAACCCAAGGCTGCACCTGGACAAAGCACATTCCACCTAGGAGTACTTATATTCTGCATGTGCACACTCACCTTGGCATTCTTCCACCAGTATTTATTCTTCAGTTTTGCAGCACTGGTCTCAAACTGGGAGGCTCCAGCCTGCAGAGCGTCAGCCCTGTCGTCCAGCTCCGACAGCTTCTGATCACGCTCTAGAACCTTATCCACGTTTACACGCATGATGTCCACCACCTGGGTGAATGACACGCAGCACAGAAGAGGGCAGAAGCACAAAACATTACTGGATTATTATGGTATGGCCTTGTGTTAGAGTCATTCCAAAATTACAGCACTGTCACTATTATTGCTAGATCTTATGCACCAAGAACGTTTTCTGTTCCGTTTCATTCTTGTCATCAATCTTCATATCAACGCTACGAAACGTATCTAGATTTTTCATCCTTTTATGTTTTTTCATCAATTGAATGCCCTATTAATAATTACATTGGATCCATTGAAATACAGGATCTTTTTTTTTCAAGGTTTTGGACATACACTGTTCAGATTCACACATTCATATGAATATGTGACTTTTGGTTTTTACTTTGGTTACTCACCTCGTCCACTTGTGCCTGTGTCTGTTGCAGACGGCGATTGCTGGTGAGGTTGGGGGGCTGAGTTCCCTCAGCAGGGGCGCCAGCGGCTGGGGCAGACCTGGCAACGGAAATGAAGGTTCTTCAGTACTTTGTAACCCAGCCAACATGGCAACCCAACAAACATGACATCATTCCCTCCACTTTTCACTCCCACTTCTACTCTGTCCAAGATGGCCGAAATGTTTGGAAGCAGCATGCAGCAGCTGATTCTGTTATGTGAGTTATTTTTATTTAATAGTATTTGATGTTCATTTATGTTTGAATTTACGACATTTTGGTTCTTGATCTTGATCAAATCGAACCAACATTTTCTCATGAATTGATAGTTTATTTGACCAGTAAGACGCCCTGAGGGTGATCACTGCTGGGTGAGCACTGGCGCTTTGGCATAGGGGGTCATATCAACATATGGAATGTCAGAACAGGAAGGATGGGTGGGGAGGATCAACATGGAATGTCAGAACAGGGAGATCTAAGGGTTTGAGGGTTGAAGTCAGATGTAGATTTGCTGGCCGGCTCCATATATGCAGATCTAGGTGATGATCCAGTCTTCTCCATGTATGGTTATCCAGGTTAGATGAGGTCAGTGTTGTGATTTTCATATATGGAGATGGCTATATATGGTGGTTTTGACGTGTCACGAGGCGGGATGTCACGAGGCGTGACCATATATGGAGGCATGATGTCACAAGGCGTAACCATATATGGAGGTGTGATCATGTCACTAGGCGTGACCATATATGGAGGCGTGATGTCACGAGGCGTGACCATATATGGAGGCATGATGTCACGAGGCGTGACCATATGGAGGCGTGAAGTCACGAGGCGTGACCATATATGGAGGCGTGATGTCACGAGGCGTGACCATATATGGAGGCATGATGTCACGAGGCGTGACCATATTATGGAGGCGTAGGTGACTAACGAACTAACTGGATTTCATAGTAAATGCGACCTACAGTAGCAATAATGATGTTATACGGCAGATTTATTTTGAGCAAAGACTGATTTGGACACCTGGCCTTTCAGGTCAGGTTTTTGTTCTGAAAGCTTTTCCCCTGGATGGGTTTCTGGTACTGGATTTCCCCCCACACATGTAGTAGGAGCCAGGTAGGAAATCTGTTAACTGACATGCTTCCTAATTGTATTTTGGTTGTATGGCAGAGAATGCAACGATTTAGAATAGATGACCTCTGTAGTAGCATTAGTCACATTATTTGTGGTATTGTGTTGTTGCTCTGTAGCTCTAAAAGCTTGCAGCATCACCTGAAGTAAATGAAAGTATTACCGGTACTTCTCTGTTAAACCAATCACCACCTTCATGACTGAATGCTGCATCACCTATTTTAAAATTCCTGTTTTTAAAATAAACAAGCTTTATCTGCTCTTTGCATGCAACAGATGAAGTTATGAGGTCACAATCCCACATGCTCTGATGCTGCCGGTTCTTTTAGTAAGTGCAGTACATCACTTGGCGCCCAGTGGCCTAGGGGTCCAGGCGCATGACACATGTACTGTAGGCTCTGGCCTGACAGCGCGTCGCATGTTTGAGTCCCGTTCATGTCGACCTTTGCTGCATGTCTCTCTCTCCCTCATCCATGCATGTCTTTCTTCACCAGTAACTATCAATAATGGCAGAAAAGCTAAAAATAAATGTATACAAAAATAAAAAATATATTTTTAAAAGTACAATACATATCTGTGAGAGGTTCCTCTTAAGTGAAGAGAGACAGAACTCTGCATAAAGGTCACCTTTAAATGCTGCTACACAACTTGTTAATCCCCATCTGACAACAAATCCTTCTACAATCGTCAACACTGCCACTGCCACTGAGTTTATAAAAAATGTCTACAGTATATTGTGCCCATGCAATGTCAAACAAAACACCAAGTCAAGTTCTTAACACAAGTGTATGCCAAATAGAATCCTGTTTTTGAGGGGCGCTAACCCCTCCTATACTCCTCTTCCCCTGGACCAGAAAAACATATCATATCCTATGTCAGGAGATTGGCTGTCATACAGTGATGTCATACAAGTGTCAAACTCATCTATAACCTTGCTGCATGAATGGGTGTTATACTTAATGACTTGAATGACTCATTTATCTCCTGGTGGTAAAACACAGGCAACAAATATCTCCTCATTCAATGTTTTTGCTGTATTCATTGACTGATTGATTATTGATTGATTGATTGATTTGCCATATAGTTCAAACTGGGGCCAACATATTGTCGAGGCTGAATGAACTGGAGCAAATGGAACCAGTTTATCATGTTCAATTTGCATTCATACTGCTAACGTTGCCCCAACAACTCATCCATTTATCCAATACAGCTGCAGGTCATTTCTCTTGGTGTGTGTCATGGTGAAGGCCAGAGAGGCAGGTCGTGCACTGTATTCCAGTTTTGACTTGTGACAGTGTGAGACCATAGACAACCCAAACTACACCGCAAAGTAACATTATCACAGTGTCTTCTGACATAGACATGTGGTATGGCACACAATGAACATCTAAAACAAAAGGCTTAAACACTTAAACCCTTCTAGACATAGTGAACGAGACCTGATCAGTTGGATCTGTATACTCAACGCATTTTCAAAAATAGCCTATCTACAAGCTCATACGTTGTGAGCTTGTAGGCTAGATCTGCTATTTCTGCCCAATGTTCCTCTCAGAATATGGATCATGCAGGTTCAAGAAGTTAATCAACAAGCTGCTAGAAGCCTTTTCACATTCCTTTCACTAAAACGCTGCCAGACAATAATCGACTGCGCGCAACATCAAATAGATATAGGCCGCCGCCTAGCTACATCTTTTCAGACCCCTTTTCAAGGCAGAGGCTGCAAAAATACTAAAATAGTCTAGTGAGTAGTGACCAATGTTCGCAAGCGTCCCCCCCCCCTCCCCCCCGCACTCGTGCACACACAGGCTGTGTGTTTTTCAGCACCGGACAGCGCCGCTTCAGCACCATGGCCAGAGTCTGATCAACAGCAGACTGCTCTTATATTTGTTTTAGTCTCGATGACGGTGGATTAACCTAGATTATAATGCCCATTCATTGTTTCGGAGGGTATTTTCCGACGCAGTTGGCTCTAATGTGTGAATAAATCCCATCGAGCATGACTCGACGAGGCCTGTTTAAAACGGTTATAGCAGGCTACAACGTCGAGGAGGGCGTTCCTTTTGGACATATAGCCTATATATGATCCATGGTGATCGTTTTTTTTTGACAATGTGATTTATTTTATTTTACATTCAGCCCATATCGTATATAGGCTAAACATCCTCGTTTAAAAGATGTCCAATTAGCCATCGTATGGGTTAAGGGTTATAGGCCATTTCAATAGCATTAAATGGCGTGTAGCCTCCTGTGCACATATTGACAGACGATGGAATTGTCACGGCCATCTTTCCACAGCCGACACTTACACACTTGTCGAAAACAGCAACAGTAGACCTAGCCTATATACAAAGGGCCCTACATATAAAGACATGATGACCGCTATAAGACACTGATGAGAAAGCAAACATGGGGGGAAATACACCCTGCTTTGTATCTGTCCGCCCGCGTAACGACAACCAACGACATTCTAGGCTATACATTCTGAAACCCGTACTATAGTGTTCGTTTAACACTGAGGGTCCATTTGTTACACTCTCTGAGTTAAAAGAACGGCAAGGGTCCCTTTATTGTCTCTATTTGTAGGCTATAAATAAGCCACACTCTGGATTGTATGTAGCCTACCCCCACCCCCCACGGTAGGCTAATATCACAAATAGACCTAATCCAAACACGCTCAAACGAAGGCTAATAATGTAAATAGTCTCAAATAGAATGTAGTCTTTATTTATAAGCCTTTGGGCGATCACACGATCATCCCTTTGAAATCAAACCAGTCCAATCTGGAATGAAATGACGTGCGTGCCCAGTGTAAAAGCATTAGGTTATAGTAACATGAATGAAATAGCTACCGAACAAGGCTGAAATTAAATAAATAAGCCTGTTTACTGACAGATAAGGCCTTTACGACGAGGCTTTATTCAACTGCAAACATTAGCCTAAAGTCTTCAGTGCTCATAACTGCGAGAGTGAAGCTATATACAATTGGAAACAAATGGACCCTTGGGGGGTCTATTTGGTTTCATTTATTTTACTGTGCAAGGTTAGGCCATAGGTGTTAGCTTCGTTTAGACTATTTCATCACGTAGTGTTTTTTCTTTCTTCCATATGCTTCTTCAGTATAGGCTCACAATCACAATTAAAGTGAATTCTATACGGACGAACGGTCGAAATAACCTATATTAACGGTCGAATGTCTGAATGACAAGGCACCGTTAAATCCTGTTATTTCCCGAATATCACCAATCACGTCGCGAAATTACAAGTGGCTCACAAGCAACAAATTAGCACTATAGCCTATATAAAAAGCACGGGGATCGGGCCTATACACGAGATTATATAATAACAGTCTACTTACATTTTTCCTGGCGATGTGGACTATATAATGCAGAAATCCCGAGTGGAGATGTTCGGAGTAAGTGGCTCTAGTTGCTTTAAGTGGATTGCCTTCTGCAGCTCGTCTACCCTCTGGCACCCTTTGAGAGGTTATTCTGTACTATCCGTGACCGTGCGCTGCTTTTGTTTACCGATCAAATACGTCCCCCTTCCCTTCAAAACAAGCTGCCCTCTCGGCCTATAATTTTATTATATAATAATATAAGTAAGGTCGTGCAGCGCCCACAGCCTTTGATATTTCTTCAACCGCCGGTCCTCCACAGTGTCGTTAATGAACATGTAATAAGGTACAGGATCGATCCCATTGCTTGGAAGAGTGGTCGGTCGAGCTTTGATTGGTTGGGATTTTACAAGTGAACTATATGGTTTATATGCAACAATAGTAGCATATACTTATACTACACATCTAATATTAAACTATGTTTCTATAAAACTTGGTTTGTGTAGATGGGCACTGTTTTAAAGTTCTCAGACAGAACATCTTTACATTTTTGTGAATGGTTTCTGGCATGGACATTTGAGAAATGTTAAAAATAAGACTAATTATCAACGCAATGTGTATATCATTTTATTTTATGAAATTGTTCAGTCATGTTTATTATGTTTTATTATGCTGTCATTTGTCAGTGGTTCCATGACAACCAACTATAGCCAATTACAGCACGGACATCTCTGTGGGCTATGGGGTCTAGACTCCACCGTAATAACCTGTCGCCTGGATTAGAAAGGGACAAAGATGGCTTGGTGACGTGACGTCACTCCCTGGTCTCATGTTGAGATGGATGGGTGGCCAAATACTTTTTTTAATGATAACGATCGTAGCGACCCCTTTTTCTACAGCTACTGTTATGACCCTATATAAACGTGTCCCATTCATGGAAATGACTTACAAGCCTGCCCACGTTTAGACTCAATGGACTTATAAAGGCTAGTAGCCTACTTATGGTGGTGTGCACGTATGTCAACAAAATGGCGTTCTTTATAGGGGGTGTGGTAAATTAATAGGGTAAATTCCAGTGGTCTATTATTTGGTTATTTCCTGTCATGAAATATTGGTCACCATGATGAATTTATTTTAGTGACAGCTATTTGCCTTTTTGTTTATTAAATTAAGGGGCCAAGCCCGAAGGACAACAAATCGGGAGTAGGCCTTAAAAGATGAAGCTTTATGAGCCAATGAATATTGCAGTTTAATACATATACACGCATGCAGAGAGTCAACTGTTCATGAAACTTTACAGTATATGGTACAGGTAGGTAGAGGATCATGCCAAATGGCGCTGAAACCATGCAGTCTTACTCCAATTGGCCAAAGGGGGCGCTATAGCAATCATTTGAAAATGAAAACAGGTTCATGGATTGTTTGGCCAAAAGCGCTAATCCCGTATAGTCCCGTAATCAGAGTCAGACTGAGACTCCATTCGCATAATTATGGAAATGCAATTTCTTTGACATGGCCAAAAAACTATTACTTGCGCGCTCTGCTTGCGCAAGTAATAATAACCAGTAAGACGCCCTGAGGGCAAGAAGCTCTAAAACAGGTCTGGGAATGGATTTATTTATTTTTTAAATGCCGTTTTCGGGCTGGGTAGGGTGTGAAATGTGTGCTAATGAGTAAGGCCAGGCGGGACCTTGGGCCAGCCCAGTTAGGGCTCAGGTAGGGCCGGGCCTATATTTTCGAGCCTGTTGAGAACTCTAGTTTTCGCCGGGTCAGATGTAGTTGCTGGCCGGCTCCATATATGCAGATCTATAGGTGATGACTCCATGTATGACTATCCAGGGTTTGATTAGGTCAGTGTTGTGATCTTCATATATGGAGACGGCACATATGGAGCGTGTCACAAGGCGTGACTGGTGGACTGACTGACATGAAGTGTGACTGACTGACATGAAATGCAGGTTTTCATAGTAAACTGCGACCCGTGGTCGCAATAATAATAATAACTAGAAAGTGTGGTTGCCGCAGTCGCTTACATAGGCCCCTCCCACTAATATTGTCAGCCAATTACAATTTTGTTATGGACAGGTGTATTTAATACCTTTTTATACAAGGTTATTGATCCTAAGCCACTGATTGCATTGTATTGTGTAATCCTACAGGAGTCACCAATAACAACTCCAAGCCGACGCATTTACTACGTAATGAAGACCTTTATTAATCCCACAGGGTAAATTCTGTGCCATTCACGAGATATCTCGTGTTTAGAGCTTTATCACAGTGTGCCAAACACGAGAAACATGAGATTCAATTTTCTTTTATTTTTTGTCTTTTTATGTCTTTATAAAGATTGTAAAACATAGATTGGTTACATAACCAACAACAGCCAATTAGCTGCTACAAACGTTATGCAAAGCTCGGCCAATCGCAGCGGAAGTTCGATTACTCCGGAAGAAAAATAAAGCGTCACAGTAACTATAGTTAGTGTGGTTGCCACACTAACTAGAAAAGTCAACTAGAAAAGTCTGTGCAACCACACTAACTAGAAAAGTCACAATTTTGAAAAATTGCAAAGAGTGGTTGCTGCAGTCGCTTACATAGGCCCCTCCCTAATTTGAAAATTTCTATAACGCTTGAATAGTTTGGTCTTCTGCCCCTGCAAGGGAATTCATGTCTTTATAAACTATTGTAAAACATAGATTGGTTACGTAACCAACAACAGCCAATTAGCTACTACAGACGTTATGCAAAGCTTGTCCAATCACAACCATGGTACTGTATAAAGAGCTCTTCCCAGGTCCTAGAAATGGTCTGTTTGCGATGATGGAAAACTGTAGCACTGGAGGGGTCTCAAGGCTCAATGAGTTTTCTTCTCCTTCATGTGTTCATGTGTGCAAATACTGTAGTGGCTCTGAGGAGCATACTGGAAGGCAGCAGTGAGCGAGTCCTGTCAGCGCAGCGGTGATCACTTTCATTGACTTCACAGGCACCTGGGACTGATGGCGAGCCCACTGATACTGTGGGAGCCAACCCAACATGGACAGAGGAGCCAGCAACACTGCAGAGTTCCAGACCATGAAGCTGGATAGGAAGTGTATAGAGGGTATGTGCGTGACATCATCATCAAACCCGTAAGTTACGCAGGAAGGCCTATACTGAGTGTCAAAAAACGACTTTCTGGCCTTGACAACCCATGCATCCAAACAGAAAAGTCCTATCTGATTGCATTAAACAACGTTAAACAATGTTAAACTCACTTTGCCACTCGATGTGCCATTCACTTTAAGCATGCGCATACTCTCTATTGGGCAGCAATCTTATCGTATGCATGGGATTGATATAACACATCTGAAGGACACATGTTGCCTCAACATGAATGGACATGTGTGACTGTAACCACCTTACAGATCTCATATAGAGTTGCTCTCTCCCATGAAAGAGAGGGAGAGAGAACATGTATATTTGGTGATACTACAGTACATTGACCGGCTTTTTTGGCAACCACAAACTCTTTGAGGGCCCATCGTGGGCACTATAGATTTAAATTTCCATCTTACACAATTTGGTTTTTCATCTCCCATGGGGTCCAGAGAACCAACAGTAGGTCACTGGCTCTACACCCACAATTTGATCATCTCCCAAGGGGGGTGTTGCTGGCCTGCTGGCATCAGCATAAGATTATCATAAGATTATAGGTGGCGTGCAATGGTATAGCTACTAGCTGCTGTGTGGCTATGTACACATGACACAGAGGGACTCCATTCAGTGTTGATTCAGTTACATTATTTTCCTAGTATGAGTACTAGGTCTCCATTGTACCAGTGTATCCATTTATACACTATTACAATAATTAGAGCCAATAACAGAGCTAGTTTCACTGGTACCTGTTTATTTTTGAGGGGCTCTACCCCCTCCTATATACAGGTTTAATGTTTGTTTTTAGTTCAATGTTTGTTTTAAAAACACCATTGACTATGAAGGGAAATTTTACGTCATCTTGTCCCTAACACAAACATTAAATCCCATTAACAATAAAGATAATTTTATGTTTGTGTTGACACTGTTTGTTTTACATCATCATTACATCACCTAATCATAGCAACATGAGTTAGACTTTAATATATTAGCGCCCCTCACTTCATACGGGTGTGAATTTTAAAGCAATTGATAGGACTTTACCGTTAAGCTCTGCTGGATTGGAATCCTGTAACATAGGACATGCTCACACTAAAGGTTCCAAATGTAAACACTTGTGTGCTAGCAGCAGCGAGCAAAGGGCTCCGCCAAACTTTGGTCAACTCAACTGTCATTGCATCTCTGTATGTATTTATCATTTTATTTTACCGACGACATGGGTGGGCAGCCAACTGGCCGTGGATCCCAAATGACTCTGGGCCACAGGTCTAGTCTAACTATAAATGCGCCACGTCTCTGTCTGCGTGTGTGTGTGTGTGTGTGTGTACGGTTGTAATGCACGTAACTCGAGAACCGTTTGACCCACCGACTTCACATTTGACACATCCCCGCAGGGAGTGCAGTGCCTGGTAGTCGGTCGGACCCACGGTTCTCCAGAACCACCACAGAAGGCTCTGGTCAGGCTCTGCTAGTGGGCCCTCACCTGTGCAATTTCCAGCCTCTTCCAGCCATTGCCATGGCAACCCCACACCTGCAAATTGATTACTTAACCACTCCACTTTTCACAGTCAGTTTGCACTCAAGACACAGGCAGACTGGCAAATACAGAGATCTCCATGTGGGACACAGACAGATAGTTAGAACGGGTGCTATGACAAGTTGACAACGGGTATTATTAGGTTCCCAAGTTGTATCGCTCTCAAGTAGGCCGCTGGCTGACGGGCACGTACAGGTCTAGTTCTGTATAAATGAGTAACCTACACTATACAGCCTATACATTTGATACTGGTAGACTACATTAAATGTGTACTGTCTGCTACTCAAGTAATTTTTGAATTCTGGACTGTTTATACTTACAGAGTATTATCTACATTGCAGTAGGCATATGAGCTACTTTTTCGTTTCCACGACTGGAGTTCAGGCCAAGAGCTAGCATCATGTGATAATGCGGCACATGAGTTTGGAGCTGTTCAGGTGTTGCTCACTGTCTCACCTGTTGCCACTCCAAACAGAAATGCAGCAGAACTGCAGCAGGCGATATCCAATATCTATTTATCTAATTCTGATTCTGAATATCTTGGATTGGAATAATGTTAATTTGATGCACAAAGGCGGCAGGCCACGGAAGAGAATGAATCCATTTATATAAATTCAACCATACAGTAGGTGCGAGAAGACCTGGCATACAGAAAGAGACACTTTAACAAAAGACGACGAAAAGATGGTTATGAACTGGTGCCTTTGAATCGAGTTCGAGCCGAGGTCCCTGAGTATCTTTCCAATGACAATGCATAATCTGTATGATACTGCAGGAGAAAGTAACATACTACATTCAAACAGGGCTTGTTGGCAACCAGACTTCTTCGTGAAGACTACACACTGCCATGAATCGTACGTTGCCTCCTGCCCTGCAGCTCTACTGATCGGTGTTAAGGATTCTATTCTAACCCTGATGGGTTCATGTCATGGATGGCGCTGTGCCTTAGTGCATTGTTTTAACTGTGTTGGCCTTACTGATCTGTGAGTTGATTCTTTTCTATTCTATTCTCCATGGGTTCAGGTGTTATGGATGGCCGCCATGCCTTATTCTAAACTATTAGTATTTGATTCCTGGTGGGTTCAAATGTGACAATGTCATGGATGGCTGTCGTGCCATAGTCGTTTAATTTAACTTGGTTGATATAGCCTATTTTCTATTTTGTGAACCTTTTTTTCTTTGGTCAAGAGGATGCTGGAACAGTTTCAATATATACTGATGTATAGCAAGGAACTTCTCCTATAGCCTTTGTTCATGGAAGTTGCTGACCGGTTATTTAGTCAAGTATGGCCTTCAGCATTTTTTACTAGAATTTGCAGGTCAGTTGTATGCCGTTTCTCTGCAGGAACTACATTGAAAGATGAAAATTGCAAATGCACATTCATATGGTTATATGATAAAGGAGTTGGTAATCACTCAAGCAAAGAGGTAGGCAGTGTAGGAGAGGCAGGTGAGAAGGACCAGCATGGACCTCCAATCAGTTATAGACTGACCTTTATTGCTTTGAAATATGGTCCATTTTCACAGCAGATACTTTGACAGGTAGGCTATACGCACACGGTAACATTAATTGTGGGCATATTTCATTCAGGTGTTTCTGTGTGCCAGCCTGCCAGCATGAAGTTACTGTACAGCAGATGTCCATGCTGGCGCACAGTAACGCCTAAAACACACATAATTAATGTAGCTGCATTTACCCATTGAAATGGCTGCAAATCGACTATTGCGCTACTCTTTGCATTGTGCCTACTTTCATTTTTCCTTTTCGCTGGATGTAAAAACAATTAACTCTTGGATTAGTTGGACTACAGAAGCAGTGCGTCATTCCACAATAACTTTATAACTTTAACATCATACTCCATGCATTTGTAAATATCTTTATTTTTGTTTTTTTCCCCCTCCTATTTTGATGTTCATTTGGTGTTCATTTGGCAATTTCAAATCAGGGCTGACCTCTCAATGTGTCCCCAAAGTGGAAAGATGTATTGTATGTTTTAATGACCAGTGGTGGACAAAGTACTCAACCTGCAGTAGCCTACTTAAGGTAAAGTACATTGTGAGCTTGTAGACCTGTTATTTTCACTATATTTGAAATAGGGCTTAAGTGGATAATTCACAAGTGTCACAACAGTCTTGAAATGGAGTGAAAGTCAAGTAAAGTATACAGATATTCAAAATGTACTTTAAGTAGGACTACAGTACTCAAGTAAATCGGTACTTTCCAAGTTTCCACCACTCGACAATCTACTAAACAACTGCAACAGAGCAGAGGAGTTTTAAATTTTGTTTGAAAGTGCCTTTACATCATTCCATGAGGTATACAATTCTGATGAGTTGAGACAACATAGGTTGTCAACCGTCGACTAAACAATCTTGTGTACTAGACATGGTCAATCTCTACATTTCCACATAATGAATAATGACTTTAGAATCTGAAATTCATGACAAACTCATAGAATAGAAAACTAAAACAAAAAACCCCCAAATAATTTCAGAGTCACGGTTGAATTTCAGTTCACAGTTGTGGTCTTATTTTGCATTTGCACCCATCACACATTTCAACAATCAAGGTTGAGTGCACTGTGAAATCCTGAGCGTTAAGTTAACTCAAGAGTTAACCACTGAAGTACATACCTGTACTTTTTCATAAGACAAATAGCTGATCTACAAGTTCAAAACATGTCACATTGCAATGAATTGTGACCTTGTAGATCTGCATTATTTTCTATATTATGTTTGTATTATATATGTACATTTTTTTTTACTTTTCTTTTTTTGTGTGTGCCTGTAATGGCATGCGTAATATAGGGATGTTAGGATTACTGTTAGAGTTATCAAACTCTGCCCGAACCCGACTAGGCCTAATCAGTAGGGCCGGGCCGGGCCTCGGGCTCCATGAAAAAAATATATATATTGAATTTGTTTATAATAATAAAAATAATAGTTCTGTTCTGTTTGTGTATTTATCTATTATGATGGTGCTGACTGGCATTTCACTTTTACTGTGTAGAGTTCTCAAATTCTGCACAAACCCGACCAGGCCCGACCCAAAGTTTTAGGGCTGGATCGGGCCTAAAATCTATGCTAATTAGTCGGGCCGGGCCCTAACTGATAAGGCCCAGTTAGGGCCGGGCCTTATTTTCGGGCCCGATGAGAACTCTAATTACTGTGGTTAACTTAATGGACAGGATGTCAGTGTGGCACTATACATAATAGGCCTATCCCTCAGCCGATAACAAACCTGAAGCACTTAATGCCCTATATCGGTGGTTCTCCGCTTAGGTCCTGGGAACACAGACTGCTGGTCTATGTTCTAACCCAGGAGGAACCCAGACTGCTGGTCTATGTTCTAACCCAGGAGGACTCATTTAGACAATGGGGCATAGCAGTGGGCGTGGTTTCTGGCACCTTACTGAAAAATCATTTTTCCCATAGAGATTACAATGATTTTAAGCCATCCAGGATCCTGGTGATTCATGATGACCATAAATCATTTGATTCTTTGTGGACACACATACATGATGTCTCGATGGAACAGAAAACCAGGAGTGATCTGGGCCCCCGTGACTACAATTTCTAGTAGGAACAACCACATAAAACTAGGTTCTCTAGGAATTCTGAAATAAAATATTTTTAGTATTGCTGATTTATTTTTTCTTCTGTGGATGATTTAGTGCAAAACATCTCATCTCAGACAATTACATGAATCTAACCCAAACATACCTGGGACATTAACTATTAAGGTCTTGCGTAGGGAGTGATATTGCACTTCTTTTCACCAAACAAAAGGGACAGGCAACTTGTCAATATACCCATGATACAGGCACCCACTGCGGAGTGGAGGTGGCACGCTCAATGGCCTCTTCCACTCCCTTCACACTCTCGTCAATGTCGTTGTTGACGAGAATCACATCGAAGAAGTGTCTGTACATGGCTAGGATGGCTTCAGATTCCTTCTGGATTGCCTGCAGGGCTTCCGTCTAAGGAGATGGCGGGGAATAGAGCACAGTGTTAGGAACTGCTGGCCAAACAAGGGTTAGGTTATTATTTTCAGGGTGTTGCTATTTACGAAGGCCTAAAGTCTGCGGACAATGAGTGAGCACCTGGGGAGCTGTGTTGGTGGGCGCGATGAAAACCACAAGAGGTGCAAAATCAGGAGTTCTCATCAGCTTCAAAGTCTGCAGTGAAAAATCAATTGAGAAGAGTTTTGTTAAGTGTGGAAACTAAAGGCCCAATACATGATTCCAAAATAATACACATATTCTGCCCCCAGTATTGCATGCTGTATGTTTATATTATTCATTAGGATTGCCTACCTGTGGCTCTATATCCAACAAGGCGATTTTGCCTTGCTCGTGAATGTTCTGGATGGTCTCAATCTTGGTGCCAAACATGTATCCCTGGAAGCTGCCGTATTCCAGCAGCTCATTTGAAGAGATGCTCTTGGTCATGACTTCATTAGAGATAAAATAGTAATCCTTCCCATTTTCTTCGTCTGCACGTTTGGGTCTGGTGGTGTCTGAGACAGAATTAGAGTTGAAAGTTATATTTCTGCATACCATTAAAAAGAAAAAACATTATCATCTCTTCCTTCTTTATCTCTTGAACGTTTACAGTTACAGTATTTCAAAACCACTACCCCTTCACACAAGGAATGCGATAGCCTTTGCTTCATTTGTGCTGAAGTGAAGTGACAATTCAATGATATTGACTGTCACTACTTCAAGATGAGACACTTTTTTCAGTTAAAATACGTTATTTTACACTTGCTCACACTTGCTTACCGAAGCAAAGCCTAAATCAAGCTTCATGTGTTGGTAGCTACACTCCACATTCCACATTAAACCTCTATTCAGAATACCCAGTAAAAAAAGAAAAAAAGAAAACAGAGCAGCTATTGTACTTACAATGGGTAGGGTAGGCAAACCTCTCTGGGTACTTGCTCAGCAGTGAGCTTTTGATATATCTCCTTCCTACTCCAGGTGCACCTGAAAGGTTTCATCAATTTATAAATTATTATTTTGGAAACTTATTCATGTCATGTTATTTATTATTATATATAATATAATATTTATTTATTATTTATACTTTTTCCACAATGTCCAAGACTATAGTATAAATTCTATACCCAAAATTCAGAGGGACAAATAAATAGCCGTACATCTTCATGGACCAGATAAGGATTATTGGTAAGGGGCTTGCTTACCAATAATCACCAAAGTTTTTCTTTGAAATGCTGGAAGCCGAACAACCTCCTCATAAGAAATCACATCCAGCTGGTCAAAAACTGTAAAAAAAGATTTGTATTATAGAAATCTATAACGGCTGACAATTAAAGTGTAAGTCTGTATATATTCATTAATACACACTGGAGCTGTGCTTAGCCAGGTACTTGTCTTTGCACTTCTTCTTCTTTCCAAAAGGGCTGCAGGAGGGACTGCCTTTAGTGGCCTTGCTTTTACTTGCCGACCTCCTGCAAAGATAAGAGTGTTACATTAAGCTAGGTGCAGTCTGCCCTTATTCTGTAGTGCCTGGTGTGGTGTCACATGTAATGTCAACCAAAATTAACATTTTTGGTTAAAAAAGAAAATAAACATTTTAATCAGTTTGAAGTTAAAATTGTAGTATGGCATGTTCACACTTGGTGTTTATGTTCACACTGTCTGCCTGTTATGAAGGCAGTTGATTCACTCTGTCTGTCGGGACAGTGTGAACGGATTCTTACACCTCATCTACACGGGCAAGGGCTGAGCTCTCCCACGGCTATATCATGCGAAAAACTGTCCTGATATGGAGTGCCAGTCATTGCGTTGTGACGTAGCCTGAACCAATCAAATAACCAATAAATAGTAGCGTGTAGATTTCAACCAATGAAAGTGTTTGAGGCCGCGAAACCTCTCTCGAATAAGAGATTCTGCGAGCGAATATAGGAGGGGTGGACGACGTCGCTGCACGCTTGCTGTACGTCAGCCTCGTCAGGACAGTCTAATTGAAAAACTTATTCTAATGAGATTTCATCGTTCGCTCACTTGCATCGCTGGCAGTGTAGATGTATATGAGGTGTTAGGAAGCATAATACAAGAAGTGAAACCCCTGTCTGCACAAATAAACACTCCAGTATAGCAGAACACCAGGTAGAGAGCGGTTACTTTAATGGATTTTTTGTAATCTTTTAGTGTCTTTATCACTTCTGAAGTTCTTAGTGCTTACTGAACTAAATAAAACTAAACTAATATATCAGAAATATTGTCTGAGAGGCTGTACCTACCATTCTTGGAGCTCAGGGGAGGGTATAAGTCCAGCGTAGTCAGCTGTACAACTCTCCACTCTGCCTTGCCACCAATTAGGATCCTGTTTGTTGATGATCTGAATGATGTCGCAGGTCTGGAACTTCAAACCTGCCTCTTTGCAGGGGATGAGGTCATCCTTGGCAGGGTCATAGTCAAACTGAGCCCTCATATACATCTGCAGGTTTAAAATACATGCCAGTCAAGAGGAGAGATTGACATTTAACTTTACTATTCCCAATACATCACATGTCATGGAACATGTGATGTATTGGGAATAGTAAAGTTGAATCCCATGACTGAAATATTGCTTCCAAACTTGGTCTGTCTGGGCTCCTGATCAATTTTCACTTGGTTTCAGTAACTTCAGTAACAGATTTTAACCACAATTGTATTATTATGTACTGTCCAATTGCACTAAAGGTGAGTGTCAGTATGGCTAAATACATTACGCTGGCCGTGCCTTATTTCTTTTTATTCTTTTACTTATACATATACCAGTACTTATTGTTTATACATGGTTAGAATCAAAGGCCCATTCCAGAGTTAGAGTGTGGCACCCCCTATTGAGCAAATGTGATTTTTCTATTACATTGTGTTAATGGTTATTTATTTCCCCTCATTTAATCCCTCAGTACAAGTGTTAATAATAAGATCATATGAGGGATAATGATGTTAAATGTTAGTCTTGTACTACATAATGCATAAATGGAACAAAATTATGTTTGCATTTTGCCTCATGTTGGGCTCTGAAAGTGGAGAACATTTCTTATTTTAACAGCCCTGATCTGTGTGCATACTCATCAAAAATCACTTATCACTGGGAAGTACAGGTAGCCTACTTGGTTATACTGGAACAAATTCACTGAAACACCGAACATCAATAATACTGTACATGTAAGCAATTTCCCAAGGTAGTTTAGTGGATTTGTTAGTATTCAGTAGGCCTACTTGGATATTTGTGATTTCCACAAGTCACTCCAGTGGTTGTGGTAAACAACAAACCTTATTGTCTTTAACAAAGGAAAAGAAAAAGAAAAATCACACCCGTGTGAAGTGAGGGGCGCTCTTATCATCATACATCATGACGTAAATTCTCCATTTTGTGTAGGACAAAAATAGCCGATTTGCTCGTCCACATATGACGTAAATTCTCCATTCATTGTCAATGGGAATTTAATGTTTGTGTAAGACACTAATAGCTGAATATAGAAGGGGCTATAGCACCCCTCAAAAAATAAGGAAGGATAGGGTGTACAAAAATGTACTAAATAGAATGGTATGAAACGCTATGTAACTACCTCTTAATGCACTACAAGCTTCAGGGTAAACTGCCATCATTGACCACATCATAAGCTAAAACACTAACTTAATGTTTATCAGTTAGTTACAATTGTCAAGATGACCAAGTCCAATCTGACAAGGCGAGACATTTTGATTAGTCAATACATTGTTTGGTCAATAATGTAATGTGTGCAATGCCAAGGAATTGTAGATATTACAAAATGGCTTCTGCACATGGAAGCTATGTTATGGCCAGGAGATGGCAGAATTAGCAGCAAATCTAATGTGAGGGATGATCTGTATTGGCCCACTACTGCAAACTTGGAATGTTATATAGTCACCTGTGTCTCTCATTCAATTATGGAAGATTCACCTGATAAAGAACACATTCCTTTTAACAGAAGAGTTTTGGAAAAGACAGGACAGTTCAGTCTAACGAATCCCCCAAAAATAACCCATTTTCAAGCTAACGCTATGTTTTGACCAGTGTTGTTCAGCTTGACATTTCAGCAAGCAACATGATGATGAACATCACCATGTAACTAAGTATTAACCAGTTAAGCCCTAAAAGGGAAGCTGATCTACAAGCTCATTTATGTTTTTTTTTGTGAAAAAATAATTTAGTATTGTGAGCTTGTAGATCAGCTATTTTTGACATTTAAAAAAAGATAGTTCACCTATAGGTCCAAATAAGCCATATGTTACTCTCGACTTCCTGACGCAGCATGAAGACTGCACAGCATGTCGACTTTTCGCTACTCACCAATACAAAGATGGTTTTGTGGCAGCGAAAGCCCCCCATCACACATAAAATGCACTTTTTGGCCAGTTGTTTTTCACCGGAAGAAAAAATATGTTAGTCCACTGCGCCCTCTACAGATAAATAAATAATAAATAATAAAAATCCCATTTGCCAGATTTTTCCTTCAGGTGAAATATTTTATACGTGGGGCTCAGAGTATGTCCACTAGGGAAAGTAGGCCTTTGACACCACAAAACCGTCTTTGTATTGGTGAGTAGCGAAATCATAATTTTTGCAGAAGTCGACATGCTGTGCAGTCGACATGCTGTGCAGTCGATATGCGGCAGCAGGAAGTCGAGAGTAACATAGCCTTAAGGAGAAGAACTAACCTATGACATGCCCAACATAGGGACGCCAGGGTTAACGTGGTTTAATTAGACTTTTGTGGAAGGGGCACAGCACTATCCAATTAACAGATATATGATTATTCTTACGATTTTACTGGTCACAGACACAAAACCATAACTATCACAAGGTCATATTTCTGTTTTGGAGCAGATTAGGAAAGAAATAATCATAAAAACAAAACGATAAATCAGAATAGGATGCTCAGTGTCTGCGATCCTCCATTCAACAATAAATGGCACAAGGACTACAGGAAGAAAGCTCCCACAAGGATAAGGATTAATCACAGAAAATAAAACAAACAAACAAAATATTTTGTCTTTGGAATATCACTAACTTACCTCACAGACTCTGGAGCGACTCTGCACATTAGGAATTATCTTCATTGTGACTGCACCATTGGTTTCTTTCTGTAAACAATTAAAATGGTAATACTACGGTACTAAGGGTAATACTACGGTAATTAAAAACCAATAAGCAATAACTGACTTCATCTTGCGTATGTAGATTCATTGAATAATTGAGAAACCTTTTTTTTATGTCAAGGAATTGGCATGAACACATTTTTATAATGGACAAAATTGGTTCGTTTCATTAACCACTTAATCTTGTATTATACTTCGGGGCACAATGATGGCTCACAAAAATAGCCAGTCTACAAGGTTACAACGTGTCGCTTCATGACACGTCAGCTTGTAGATTGTCTAATTTCACGATCTATATATAGTTTTTAAAGAATCGCTCATTAATCGTAATCAAGGCAAACGTTTGAAATAATCATGGCAGAGGTCGCTAGATTGGGGTATGCTGTCAGGTCAAGTGGGCACCTCCCATCACAGATGTTTCAAAGCATTTAGGTGATTACATCTCTGGGAGCAATCAATAGCATGCTGGAACATTGCTTTTATGGATACATGGATGTTTTAGTGCAGTAGCCCAAAAGAACAAAGTAGTGTAGTGTACACATAATTGTAAGCATTTCCATTTACACCTTAAACTTTGGCTCACCAGGATCTTTTGTAGCTGATCAACTGAGTGGTTGATGACACTTGTCCCATTGATTTCTGCTATTTCATCCCCTTCGTGTAAAGACCCTGGAGAGAGACATGCATTGATATCAGAAGGAGACAAGCCGTAACACTATAAAGGTGTTATTTTTGTGAATCACCAGCAACTATTTCATATCAAAACTATTCTTAGTTGATGCCTCATTCATATAGGCTGATGCCTTTATTCGTGGTGAAAAATAGACCTCATTCTGACCGAGTGAAACGTCTGTTGCTTTGTCACTGTGTAATAATAACATTCTGTGTGGATGAACTCATGACACAAAGCAGTTTGAAAATCTGTGAATTGTGAATTAATCGCATAGTAACTCCTATAACATTTCTGGAAAAAAGCGTTGTTTCAGTTAAATTTGTATTGTCTTTTTATCTGTATGTATTGTATAGGAGCAATCTGCTTTTTGGTATGCTTTTTCTTTGGACGTACCAGTAGTCATAGTCACTCTCTCAATCTGTCAATCAGTATTTATCTATATAGAGACTCTCTGTCAAAGTGTCTGTCTGACAAGTATTATCATCCCTCTGTTGTTATTGATTTTACGATGGAGTTAAATTACTGAATGAATAATTAATGAGTTTAGTTTTAACAGTATGCTGTTGCTATCTCAAAGTCTCATTGATCTACTCACTCTTAGTCTTGACACACAGCCAGACCACTGTCAGCCTTTTTTTAAATTGTGTCCACACAGATCTGTGGCATTTATAAAAGGTTAATCACCGCAAATAGTCAGTTTATGTTAACTCTATTTCCTTGATGCCCATCTAGTACAATTACCTCGAACGAGTGTAAAGGCAATGTTTGAACATCAGAAATGTAACAGTCACGCTTATGCCTAACCTTTACTCTGTTGTGTGGTATGCCAATGACCCGCGCCAAAAATAGCAGATCTACAAGCTCGCAACACAATGCTGCAATGTGTTGAGTGTGACTATTATATCTTGTTTGCCGTGCAGGACACCGTAGGACTGAGAAGGGAAAGGGAAGGGGTTTCTGGTCCCCAGGGGAGGCTTTTACTGCTTCATCCAGCACAGGGCTGCTCAGATGGCTCTGATGAGTACACACAGGAGCAGCTGCCTGATTTATTTAAGTATAAATCACCCTTTAGGGGTTAAGTGTCTTGACACTTTTGACACAGACTGAGTGGGCGAGTAGATGGTCACTCCGATTCCCAGATGGCCTCTCAGCTATGGCCACCAAAATGAATCTAAAATATATAATATATACGGTATAATATAACATAAATCTGACTTTTGATTTCCATACCTTGCCTGTGGATCATGCCCCCGTGCAATATTCTTGCCACAGTGCATCGTTGTTTGTCGTTCACTTTCAGCGTCACCCCCTGGATGTGAGACGCAAAGTTAATCACAACTCACCAATACAAATTTACGTTCATTAAAATGATTCTGTAAGTTCAGTATGTTATTCTTACACTCTGTGTATGAAACAGTGAGAGCTGGAATGAGAAAATGATGGGGTGTGTGTGTAATTTAAAGACAACATGGTGATTTGTTGCAGGATATATTGTAGAAACGATACAGATTTACATTATCTGCAGTGGATGTGTCGTCCATGCTTTTTGCGATTATTAAATACTGCTTTTCAACATTTAGTAACAACTTATGCAGTTATGGAGTTAATGTTGATTTTATGAATTCTACTACTCAAAATATTGAGAAACAAAAACCAATAGCCTGCCCTACTGCAGTGATTACATTAGATTTACCATGGGTTCTGAGGGATTTTTTTCAAAGGTCACTTCTCTCATCCTGGTCATCTCTGCTCCATTCATGTGACCACCTGCACTACCGTTGGTGTGTATGTCCGTCCCCTTACACTCGTTACTTTGCATAGCAGCCTGTGGGACAAGAAACAACAATAACTTACATTTAGAATCCACAAGGTGTCACATGTCTCCCCCTTTCTCCGCTCCCTCCATTGGCTCCCGGTCGCTGCCCGAACAGAGTACAAAACTCTGATGCTGGCATTCAAAGCAACCAAAGGTATGGCACCCCCATATCAAACCCTATACAAGCCCTCAGATCAGCCCACGCAGGGAAGCTGGAGGTACCTTCACCAAAAACGGGCAATGCTCCTCACGTCCCAAACTCTTCTCCCTTCTGGCTCCAAAACTATGGAATGCACTGCATGCACCCTCATGTAGACAATGCTTTCGTTTGTAATTTCATAGGTGTTGCTCAAAATAGTCATGTCCATTGATTTCAATGTGTATGTATTGTCCACTCCCTGTAGATTAACAGACTGACTGGTTGGGTGGTTACAAGACCACCTCTTTAACCTTTTTATCAGAAGCATGCACTGTTGTACGTTACCATCCCATTGTTCCCTGAAATGAATGGTTTTAATTGTATAACAAGTATACAGCATTTGGTATGCTAGTGTGCCATTTAGTCACTATTATCTAAAGAATTCGCTAGTGAGGTTAAATTAGGTCCATAAGAATCTCCTTGTGTCCAGAGCCTCTGAAAAGGGCAGTATTTTTGGTCACCCTGATTCCGGTTGACAGATTAGGATTCCAGACATCCAGGTATTTTGACAGAAATTGATAAAGGTTTTGTCATTGCAACAAGTCATGTTTCATTTGCCGTTTTAACATATGTTCAAGGTTGAAAATTAACCCAATGTTTAAACACTTCATTAAGCATGTCCGGCAGTCTGGTCCATCTGGTCTATGTGGTCATGGTGACCACATCAGTAATGGGGTCACATCTCTTGGCAAATATTAAAGAGTGAGATGGAAATCAATGTCCTTTCAACTCACCCTGTGCTTTGATGTGATGAAGAGTCAATTTGAGATATTCTTTGGGCCTATTTCTGATGGACTGGAATTTGGGAAACATGGTGGGTTGGTTTTTTTTTGTGACTAAAATGTTGGCTTTAAAGTTTTTGAGTTGGAGCAGAGTAACTAATTCAAATGTAAAATATTCTTGGGGAAGATTACTTTTGAGAGTTAAAATAAGAAACAGAGTGAGCTTTTAAACACAGCCCTTTGAAATAATTATTCAAAATTGCTTCACAATGGGTTATGCCTACTATGCACATTATTTTACCTTTCTTCCTACCTTATTAAGCAGTTGCACCATTTGACAAAATTGTCAGTTCTCTCTCTGAGGGCAGTATATTCTACATATATCTATTGTATGATTCTATTAAGATGTCAGGAATGCGAGAAGCTGTTTATTCCAACGAGGAGTGTTGTAGCAGCATTATGAAACAGTAAGGTTCATGCTGAACTCTACTCTCGTGATAAGACACGCTTTATTGATCTCTCCGAGGTGGACATTTTAATAGTTATCGGAAAATATGGAACAATAAATCCCGTAAAGTTTCAAAGAGTTGCACACCAAAGACAACTTACCCTGCAATCATTATATAACAATGCATTAGCAGTGATACGCTCTCTGCACAGCACAATACGTTTTCTGTTTGTCTGAATCTGTGCAACATTAAGCCATTGTCGAATAAAATAAATACCATCCACCTCCTCTTCATCTGAGGTGGTCCCGCCATGAATGATTCTGACAGTTGTTTTTGCTATTGGGCTTATGACATAACATGGCGTGGACAGCCTCTAGATGGTGCTGTTCTTCATTTGCTGATGTAGACCAAGGGGTATCAAACAACTAGTAATAGGATATCTCACCTTGCTCTGTGTGTGTGTGTGTGTGTGTGTGTGTGTGTGTGTGTGTGTGTGTGTGTGTGTGTGTGTGTGTGTGTGTGTGTGTGTGTGTGTGTGTGTGTGTGTGTGTGTGTGTGTGTGTGTGTGTGTGTGTGTGTGTGTGTGTGTGTGTGTGTGTGTGTGTGTGTGTGTGTGTGTGTGTGTGTGTGTGTGTGTGTGTGTGTGTGAGATAAACCCATATCTTTATTGCACACACTAGGTCTAAGGCAAACTAATCCCTGCTTTGATGTCTAAACTCTAGAAGAGCTTCATATGCACAGGATTTCAGATTAGAGGCATGGGATGTGATAAACATGGCAGTGTCAAATCACACCACAAACAGGGATGACCCAAATCATGCCTACGTTCCTTTGAGCTAAAATAAAGTTACTTGTTAAAGAAGTGGCTCTCCACTTATTTCTACATTCATATAAAGCCATTGGAGTTTATTCCAATGGCTTAGAACTGACCTCTGGACCCTATCACGCCCAGTCGGGTTCATGCTGGAGCTGGACTAGATCTGCCTTTGGCTTATGTGGTCCTTCCTTATGGAATGCATGGATACACTGACATTAGACACTCTAGTCACTGGAGTGTCTAATGTCAGTAGACACTAATAGTATAGTCTAGTGCAGCACAGAACATTTTAGAACCCTGGTGACTAGGTCTACCGGTATTTATAATTACTATTATATTTATATATTGCTATATTATAACTTAAGACCACTTTTAAAGGTGGCCTTTGTCTATGACCCTTTTAACATGCACTTATACCACTGGTGGAGAACAGCTGTGTTTGAGGTTGTGTGGGATTAGGTGACTCATCCAAGCAGCCACAGTTCAGTCAAACTGCTTTAATTGCAATGTAATACAGCAGCTATCAGCCATGAGTTGGAAGGAATAGTTTTAGTTTAGTCTCATCACTACAGTGAAGCACATGGACGAACTCTAGTTGTAAACAGATTAAATGACATCCTCCCTGGGGAAGTGGGCAGTTTTCCTGCTGCAGTGCAGAGAACACTAACAGCACTGCGTTTAAGACACTGATTTCCTGATTCAAATGAACAGACACCTGGCTTTCAATATGTATTTACATGCTATGCCGATGGTGTTCTAGGCCTCTAGGGTAGACATGTGAAAGTTTGTTATTATGACTCTTAACCTAAACTGAGGAAGCTAAAAATCACACTTAATGTCATCAGGTATAGAGCTGAACGCTGACAATGATGAATAGGAGACTGCTTTTGTGGACTCACAATGAGCTTCATTCTATAGGACCATACCAGGACTAGAGTCACATCTCCCCTTTTGTACGAATATCTTGCTACTGTAAATCTCTCCACAATTCTTGACACAAGTATAACCCTAAGTATCTTGACATTTATCGATCATGAACCAATGTTCACAAGCAATTCTGATGTCTTGAGCACACAAAATGGACTAGTGAGTAGTGAGCTGTGAAAAGGAGTCTCTTCCTTTCTTTCTTTAAACGTTTACACAATGTGCTGACCCTTGGGGGAGAGAGAGGGAAGTCACATGGTTAAAGGAAGCTGTCACACCTCAGTGTAAAGGTCAGCTAGTATTGACAGGATGATTAATATCAGAAGCAGTACAAAACGTGCTGAGGCACGCTGAACAATATTCAATGAAACATGCAGAAGTGTGATTGGAAGTTAAAACTTGATATTCCAATGTATTACTTTTGATAGGTTTGTTTGATTTGGAAATGTCAAAATACAGTATGCAAGAAAGCATAAAGAAAATTAAATGTGGAGGTGGTAGGTCCTTCATTGATTCCTGACGAACACTATCTACCCTATGATAAATGATGATTATGATGGTAATAATAATAATGATTATTATACATTCATAATATTCTTATTACACTGTGGCAAATTCATTTAATAGCAAACCATAACTTGACTCAGCAAAGTAACGCTTGAAATGAGTGAAATATCGGAGATGCTATGATCCTGGAAAAGCCTGCAGTCAATTTTAAGTTGACTGCAGACTGACTTGAGAGTGCCGGGGGTGGCCCTATCCTGTTAAAGCATTGATCATTTTGTAACCTAAATCTTGTGCCATTTGTAAATCTTAGTTGACTTTCAGACAGTGAATGTGGAAAAACAATCAAATCATCCCCCGCCCCCTTCTCAGGCTCACAAATAATGATTTGCTCTGCTGTGTCACAATCCGTCCTTTCTTCTACTTGATGTACCCCTAATCATTTTCTCTAGTACTCAAAATGTATAGGTAACAAAAGCTTTTGTGTTGTGAACAATGTTGCTTATCAGACCACTTGCACTTTCAAATTTGTATCAAGCCATTCCTCAACGGCTAGCTATTTCAAATTGGCATAAACTCAATTTCTTTCTTTCTTTCTGACTGATTTAAGTGTTTCTGTTGATAAATTGTAAATTGTGTGTATCTCTAGGCCTGGTCTAGAGCTCTTCTTGTATTTGATTTGATTAGACTAGAAGATTCGAAGTGACTCATAATTGTGATAATATGCTTGATCAGCAAAGCTGAGATAGGGAGTACCGCATAGTTGGATAAGTTATCTGTGAAAAATAGCCGTGGGCTGTAACGTGTGTGAAATTCTGAGAATAAGAAGTTAGGACAGAAAAAGACCCTGACAGGCCCCTATCCCTTTGTGTCTCTACAGAGAAATGTGTTTCTCTTAGCTTCCTGATTCCATTGCACTCACATCAGCACAATCTTCAGTGTTAACTCTGAAAGTGTAGAATTGCACTGTCTAGAATTGAGACATAGTCATGTGATCAAGATGGTCAAAAACAAAAGTGACAAAAAAAGGCCGGCTGCCTTGTATTCTCTCCTGTTTGTTTGTCGAATGTCACGTGATTTTCTGGCTGTCACAAAGGTTGACTGAGGTGGATACCCAAATCCCTGTTGTGACGACAATGCAGCCTAAAGGTTAGTAGCTATAGGTACTGGATGTCGAAAAACAACAGTTATGTGCAACCGGGAGGGACACAATTTTGACTTGATGTCATTTGATGTCAAAATGCTAAGGAACACTTAAGTTCTGCATAACTACAAATACTGTAGGCCTACATATAAATACACAGTATGTGTGTATATATTTATATATAGTCTAAATATGTATAGTCTAAACCTAATATACTGTATACTGTATTCATTGTTTTATGTTGTGCAGCAAATATAGAGCAATCTATCTATTGATTTTCTTGCTCTCAGATCAGTATCTGAATCAAAAACATGACTTATTAATGTATTCTCCTCATAGTGGTTAGCCAAATGTTGATTGCCTTGATCTTCTGCCAAGTGTCAAACAACCACTGATGCTCCATATTTGAAGGGCTAGACAACTGAGAATGAACTGTCTGAGACCCATGCCAATATCAAGTAGCCTACTCAGTAGTTCTGACTTATCAGTGGAAAGCTATTATTATTATTATTTATTTTTTATATTTTTTATCCCACGATTTTGTAACTCATTTTTCACCCCTGTGTCAATCATCTAATGTGATCCTGGGCTCTACACACCCTCCACCAACCTAGTCCCCATATATATGGGGGACAAGGGGAGAGCAACGGACTTGAACTCATGCTTCCTTCATGCCTGAGTGTCCAAGTTGCTCCTTTACACCTGACAGGGGGGAGTTTCCCTGGTTGGACGTAGCGCGTGGAAGGAACACGTTATTCCAACCAGTTCCGGAAAGCTATTAATTGGCAGTATCCCACCTCAGTATCCTCTGAGTATGTTAGTGCCTCCATGGGGTTAAACAAATATTCTGAATAGTCATATTCAACATAATTTAAAATAAATATGGTACATTTTAAAGTACAGTTAAATACACAATAATGCCTTCAAGGCAGCTGAAAAAATAAAGGGAAGCTCTGCACACTCAAATCTGTGCAAAATCAGATTTATTTATTTATTTTCAAGACAGCAAGCTTCCGTCATTCTTCAGGCAACAAGGCAGCTGAGAAATCTATAAAAAAATCGTAACTGTTCTTGATTCTAAAACAGGGTTTCGTCCATAGATGTCGATGAGTATCTATTTAAAGCCAGGTAGAATTCCTTAGCCAGAATGATTTGCCTAGATGCCACATACTGCGTAGTTGCTGTACCAACTTAGTTTCACACATTGCAACGTGTTTTTCAAACACAACTGACAATGATCTCATCATTGGTACAACTGCTCAATATTTGCTAAACTGCTGTACACATGATTTATTATTGCCTTATTAATATTATTACAGCACATAATACCAAACATCCGTTTTCCTGGGCAATATTATTTACTTCTGACTGTGGTTTCCAGAGTCATTCCAAGTGTGGAGATACAATCTCCCATCTGGTTCTTGGTCTGCCTTGTGGTCTCTTTCCAGCTGGACGTGTGTGGATTAAAAAAAACTCCCTTGGGAGTAGCCCAGGGTGCATTCTGTATTAGATACCTGTCCTGAACCACCTCAACAGGCTCCTTTCCACATAAAAAGATCGAAGCTCATTTTCCACTGGTTGATGGAGAGCTTTGCCCTCTGGCTCAGCTCTCTTTTCCTCATAACATTGCAGTACAGCAAACACAGTACCGCTGCTTCAGTCCTTCTGCTGATCTCCCGCTCTGTTCTCTGCACACTAGGGCTGTCAGTCACGATTGCAAATTTAAGTTGACAATTAATTGTCACACAAATGATTGTGATTTAATTGTGTTTTTGCCATTGTGCATTGGAACATATGAACACAATTTCGTTCAAATAAGAGTTTTAGAAAATGTTGCACTTTTGTTGGCAAGATATTGGTCCAAACATGGATAATTGGTGGTCAAGGTTCGGCATTGGGCTAAAAGATCTCTTGATGAAAAGGTGTGTTGGCCTTGGCCCATATAGGAGATCTTGAATGAACAAGAAGGTGGCCGCACACACCAATAGCCAGAGTACCAATATTTATTCGGACAGCAGGTAAGACAACATCCAACGTTTCGGCGGTTAAGCCTTCATCAGGGAAAAGCTTAACCGCCGAAACGTTGGATGTTGTCTTACCTGCTGTCCGAATAAATATTGGTACTCTGGCTATTGGTGTGTGCGGCCACCTTCTTGTTCATTCAAGATCTCCTATATAGTTTTCTCCCGTGCGTCGGCACCGCCACAAGGACTTTGGTGTGCGTAGAGCCTCTTTGTACACAGGCCTTGGCCCATATATCAACACACAAATATGGTACTAAATGTGGTACTGTATTGTGGCTAAACTACCCCCCCTGGATGTTCTGTATCTTAGTCACATGATGGAGAAGAAAGTGCTGAATATAAAGTTAAGTTAGACACACAATGAGTGAAAGACTTTCATTCTGCACACAATATCCCTTGTGACTCAGTAGTCCTGACTAGGCACTAATCCCAAAGATCTAAAAGTTGCTGATTACACAAATCAGCACTTGGAACCATGTGTCACTCTGATGTGACTGTGACTGTCATTCAAGGTTACTCAACTCTAAACTGTCAGATACCACTGCACCAGATAGGCTATGACAACTCAGACCTTGACTGGTCTGTCCGCATGCTCAGTCCAACCCCTACAACTGATCCAGAATAGTTTAGTCTTCACCCTCCCTACATTTTCACCTGTCTATACTCCCTTCTGTGCTCTATTCACTGGCTTCCGGTTGCTGCCTGCACCCAGTACAAATCACTGGTGATTAGCTTAAGGCAATCAAGGGCATGATGTCCTTTCAGGACATGTTTCGCCCCTACACCCCTTCCCGCACACTTTAGATCATCCCTATGATGCCCTGACCCTCTCCCTCCTGGCTCCCCAATAGGACTGCAGCCTTTACTCAACCATTTTCCACCACAGTCTGAAACTGGCCTCTTCATACTCTTTCACTTCCTTCCTATTATAGGTAGACATAACATAGCTTATAAGTGCTGTATGTTGTTTAGTTAGCAAGATGCTTGGTTTGATGTTTACCTGGTATCCTAATCATAGTTACATTGTAGCACTTAATTGTTTTCTTGCACTTTTTGCTGCATGTGCATCCCAGAATAGGGACACTAGGATTAATGACATATAATTATCTAATAAATCTGTACATTATTGTAGCCATATATAAAGATACTGGCCCTAGTTTTCACATAAACACGTGAATACACAGTTATTACATGATTCTATATCCACAATGTATCACAGATTTAGTTATGTGCAAATACTCTGAGTTTGTTTTCATCAGAGGTTGGCATTAAGCTTGTTAAGTGATAGGCCCAATCAAAGTTATTTGATTTCTCTCATAGGAGGTGAATAAATAACTTGTCATTCACTGTGTCAAATATAAATGGCTCATTATTATGGGAGTAAACAGGTCTGTTCACGTGAATAGGTTATTTCTGTATGTGCACACATTGCAGAAGTGAATCTTGCCTATAACATGTCTATGGAATCTCTAAGACCAGCATTTTACTGACACTAGGTGACCTCAACATGAAGGGGGGGGGGGGGGTGTTCACCATTATTGCAGCAAGACACTTACAGGAGTAGGCTCCTGGCTTAGGCTACAATAAGTAAGTAACCTTACCTATAATTAACTACACAACATAAGAGTTTCACTGTTATCCCTGTCAGAAAAACATAATTCTGGACCAAAATCAGACCAAAATTAGATTGAGATATAGCCCAATTTAAATTATGGTGACATGATCAATAGGCGTTATTATTATTGGGGGGGGGGGGGGTCGGCCTATGCATATCAAACTGAGGGCATTTCTCTTCGCAGATGAGTAAGGCTGGGACCGAGGCTAAACTGAGGGTGCGCTTGAAATGAAAAAGGAGAGTTGAGATGATTCGGCAGCGGGCTAGCGGCCAACTGGAGCATAAACTTTACTTATTCCCTCGTACGGCGGTGTCGTTTACCGGCTACAACAACAAATAATCGAACAAGATCTATTGTTGTCGGCAAGCGACAACGTATAGTAGGCCTACTAAATGTACATAAAACATCAACAACAACCCATGCCATTTACACCGTCCATCCCGGAAGCAAGTATGGCTAATGTTATGAGCTGATAAACGTTTAGTTATAATGTGAAATCAGTGCATCGTCGTACCTTTTCAGACTTGGGTTTGTTTTGCAGAAGTTGCTCCAGGTACAGGTCTGAGAGCGCTGTCCGGACGCTGCACACCGTTTCCAGTGGGACAGCAGGTTCGTTTTTATTGGATTTTAACGTCATCTTTCAAAACCGAGAGAGAGAGGTGAACCCAATGTGTCCCTGATCAAAGGTCCACGAGAGGCTGCGAAACGATAAGGAACCCTGACGTTGAGATAAATCTGTCTCGTTGGTCTAAAGTCCAAGGTTCTGCTCTGTAATAAGACGTATAGAGGCGATGATGTACTTATTGCGAGAAGAACACAGCTGACAAAGCAAACATGCAGTGACTGCTGGAGGGGGCAGTCCATACTGCAGGGTTCTTACTTAAGAGGGCGTACTGTACTGTTATTGGTACGGCCAGATGACGAAGCTCCAGTCTAGCCGATCGTGAGGAAGCACAATCATAAACACGGTTAAAACCCCACTGTCATGCATGCTTTAGTAACAGAACAGCTGCCTGTATAGTCAACAACAACATAACAACAACAGGGAAAGGCTTTCTCATGCGCATCGCAGTCGAGAACGACATCAGAAAGCTCCATGTTCCCTCGATGCAGTGGAGAGGCAGGTTTTACACGAAAAGCATTGTGATTTTACGAATTGAGAATCATTCATTGACACATTCGGTAGGCCTATATTCTATCTATGTAGACCTATCTATCTCACGGGTTTTCACATTTTGTATTATATGTATGGGCCCCCATCCAGTGTAGTGTAGGCCTATATAGGCTGATGTTTGGGGAAATTAAATTGTCATTGAAATGTTTTAATAATAACAAATTTATTGTTTCGTAATAGTTTCAAGTAAATTGAATATGAAAGTACAGGCCATTTAGCCACACTTTGTAATCTATCTATCTATCTATCTCTATTACAGCCTTATTACATGTCTATTATCAGATTGCAGAAAATATATCTTATCGGATTACAATCATATTAGCAGCATGTATACGTATCACAGACACGTTTAACCTAACCTGTTTATGACAAATCACACATTTGTCTATAAGTTCATCATATCTTACCTCAGGTGAGATCTATACTGCTGAAATCTATAGTTCCCACCCCCTGAACTTGAACAAGGACACAGAGATGTCATTAAGTCATGGGATAGTGTTTGCCAGCATTGTTTACACGCAAGTAGAGAAACCCCTGTTATAAATGCTCTCACATCACCTTGATTGTTGTTGGCACTACAACCTCGACATTACCGAATACTGATCACATGAAGACCATCTTTCCAAGTACACGTGTTAAACATTTAAATTCTAATCGGACATCACTGAGCCTAGTCCTAACCTTTGAATAACAGTCCTTTATTTTAGTAGTATTTTTCTTCAAGCCCTAAACTTAGTCTGCTCTATAGAGCTGGGGCCTCTGGGCACAGGGCAAACAATTAATTGCTTCATACCTGCATGCCGTTAAATGAGAATAACCTAGCAAATGGAGACCAGCGGCACCAGCCTTGATAGTTGACTACAAGCACATAGAGCTGCCTTTACTTGACTACTTGAAGTATTAAAATGAGAAAATTCATCACTGCATAAAATAACATTTGTCACCTAATGAAGTTAATTACTTCATTTTCAACTCTGACTACAATGCTGCTTTGCTTATTGATATTATCTTATTATTTGGATTTGTATTACATTTTATTAAACACGTGCATGGGCACACAGACATGCGAGCAGAGAATTATGCTATGGTTCCAAGTAGATTAGAGTAGAGTTTATTTATTTTGTGTGACAATTCAAAATAGTGCCTATACCCTTCTAGCAAATAAATGGTTTTCATAGGTAAAATAATACAACAAAGCAAACAGAAGGGGGGAAAAAAACAAGAAAACAAAACAAAAACAAACAAACATAACATAAAACAAAAACAAAGACAGACAGGACAATACAGTTAACAGGAACAAGACAAAAACAACAAAACAAAACACAAAACAAAACATCATATCAATGTTATATGTATCTATTTTTGATCTATACCATTTTTTTAATTTATTTATTGTACTACAGTTTTTTAGTTCGTCATCCAATCCATTCCACAGCTTGACCCCTCTGACCGATATGCACCTCTCTTTGATGTTTATTCTAGCATTTGTTTGTTTGAATATGGAAGTGCCTCTTAGGTTGTAGCGGCTCTCTCTAGGCCAGAACAGATCTTGGATACAGCTCGGGAGCAGGTGATTGTGTGCCTTATACATTGTTATTGCAGTATTTAGAGCTACTATATCTTGGAGTTTTAGGGTGTTTAATTGAATGAATAATAGGTTGGTTGGTGCGTAATATTCAGATTGGGTGACAATTCTTATGGCTTTTTTTTTTAAGTAGGAATATTTGCTGGATAGTTGTTTTGTAGTTGTTCCCCCATACCTCCACACAGTAATTGATGTATGGGAGTACGAGGGAGCAATACAGCATAATAGTGAGTTCTGGTTTAGAATAGGTTTAGCTTTATACATTACTAGAATTTCGTGCGCGCTACGCGCGCACTCATCCCAGAGCGACTTTGCCACGCACTATGGGAAGAAATAAATGGCGGGAGTTGACTCCACATGTAGTAACGAATGGGTTATTGGAAATGTACCATTGTTTTGTCCTGAATATTTCCACAGCCTAAGTACTAAAGGATTGTGACTGTGGGACAGACATACAGTCTGACATACAATAGGCTACACGTGTGCACAGTGAATAAACAATGACCTATATGCCCAGAGTTCTTAAATTAACATAGTTGGATTTTAACAGAAAGACAATGCCATAAATCAGTCAAAGTAAGTGACAGACTCAACAGTAGCACACAGCATGCAAGGCAGCGATGCATGCATGCAAACATGTTTGTCCAGCTGAGATTTAGTGTCTCCATCTCTCTGTGGAAGAGGTTGCACATGACCTGTACGGCCACACTGAGGCGCTCCAACACAAACACAGACACAAAACAACACCACGCTGTTTGTCCAGTTGACCCAAATCAACACCAATACCTAGCCTGTTTGTCCAAAACACAGTATCTGCTGGCCACGTGTCTACTTCGCCACAACCTAATGTTAGTAACAAATGTAGGGGAGAGCCGCCAAGGTTGTAACGCTTCACGGTTGTAACATGGACGTTATATCTTGATTGGTCAACGCCACCATGACGCCATCGCGTCAGTATGTGTACAGCAACGTACTCTACGTGGCCAGGAGTTTGAAGTTTGAAGTGTTTACCTTCAAAATGCGTCTAATTTTACACCTGGAGTATATGTGTGGTACAATTTTTGTCTTTGGTGTTGGTGAATAAAAATCCACATGGATGTGTTCATGCTTATGTTCTTCATTAGTTTGCATCGTGTTTAGACGGAATTCACGTTCATTCTGGTCTGTAAGCAACTGCAAAGAAAACTTGCAAAAGCGGGTCATTTGTAACATGTGTTACAAATGGTCCGCTTCCATTCAATGCCATTATATGTAATATTTACATATTTGACATATTGGCCAATATTATATGTTCTGAAATGGTATTGTATCGTGTAGTGTATTCTGAAATTAGTTTAGGGTTGTATAACGTTGTACAACTCAATCAATCAAACGTTTGTTTAATCAATGTATTGCCCCATTGAAAAAAAAGAAATGGCCAAACTGGTACTGGTACACCCGATACTATTTAATATTTCCCTTATGTTTGATACATTTTCTTATCACATCCATGGTATGAAAACAATGCTAAGGAGTTGCTTCAATGAAATGTAATTGCTTTAAGCTGAGAACGATATGTTTAATGGTGTTTTTTAGCGTTGTTACATTTATCATGCATGCCGTTACAATTGATCCGATATGCGCAGCAAATGTAACACTGAAACAGCGTCCACGTTCGGTTGAATAACCCCCGACCTGTTTTATCAAAAAAATAACTTGAAGTGGTTTATGGTAGCTGACATGTGTAGGTCCGTTGCCTGAAAATATTACATGTGTAGCTAAACGGATCTCTGAGTAAAAGAATGAAACGTGCAAAATGTTACATCCTTGGCGGCTCTCCCCTATTAGTTTACTCACAGCACAGCACCGTCACTCCTGTCAGTTATTTCGTCCTAATAACTTGAAGTGGTTTATGGTAGCTGACATGTGTAGGTCCGTTGCCTGGAAATATTACATGTGTAGCTAAAGGGATCTCTGAGTAAAAAAATGGAACATGCAAAATATGTTCTAAAATTGTATTGTATTGTGTAGTGTATTCTAAAATTAGTTTAGGGTTGTATAACGTTGTACAACTCAATCAATCAAACGTTTGTTTAATCAATGTATTGCCCCATTGAAAAAAAAGAAATGGCCAAACTGGTACACCCGATGCTATTTAATATTTCCCTTATGTTTGATACATTATCTTATCACATCCATGGTATGAAAACAATGCTAAGGAGTTGCTTCAATGAAATGTAATAGCTTTAAGCTGAAAACGATATGTTTAATGGTGTTTTTTAGCGTTGTTACATTTATCATGCATGCCGTTACAATTATTCCGATATGCGCAGCAAATGTAACACTGAAACAGCGTCCACGTTCGGTTTAATAACTCCCGAGCTGTTGTGTGTATTGCGTGGTTAAAAGGCCGTGTGTTTGTGTTGTAAACAACTCATGTTATGTCTGCGCACACTGTATGTTGCTATGGCTGCTGACGTTAGCATGTGTGCTATCAGGCAAAAGCTGAGATAGATATGCAACTACTACTGGGGAAAATGCCATACAAAACACAACACCTAATTTCGGAATGTTATTGTGACCTATTGAGCACAATCAGACCATCATGATTTGCTTGCTGGACCTATAATTAATTTATTAGCATTAAATGTCCACTCGCCCATCCAAAAGAAAAGCAAGATGGCTGCGACAGATTGTGAGCGCGACGGACTACGGAGGCCAGGAGGAACAGAGCTGGTGACGTAAGAGGCAGGCAGTGTTGCCAGGTTTGCGAATTGTAAGCGAGTTGCAGTGTATGCAAGTAGCGTGGTTAAATTCCTTGTTTCTCGGCGTGTTGTGGCACCCGTTTATCTGCTGGCTCGATCGTGATTTTCATAAAAGTAATATTTGCAGAGTAAATAAGAAACTTGAACGGCTAAAAAATAGGCTATGTCAGTTCGGGGAGGGTGGCGAATTTATTTTGCATATAGAGATGTGTGGTAAAAGTGTGGTTCGGTCGGAGATAGAGCATGAAGAATGAGTATGGGTACACCTTTTCACTTGTATATATGACTAGAATTTCGTGCGCGCTACGCGCGCACTCATCCCAGAGCGACTTTGCCACGCACTATGGGAAGAAATAAATGGCGGGAGTTGACTCCACATGTAGTAACGAATGGGTTATTGGAAATGTACCATTGTTTTGTCCTGAATATTTCCACAGCCTAAGTACTAAAGGATTGTGACTGTGGGACAGACATACAGTCTGACATACAATAGGCTACACGTGTGCACAGTGAATAAACAATGACCTATATGCCCAGAGTTCTTAAATTAACATAGTTGGATTTTAACAGAAAGACAATGCCATAAATCAGTCAAAGTAAGTGACAGACTCAACAGTAGCACACAGCATGCAAGGCAGCGATGCATGCATGCAAACATGTTTGTCCAGCTGAGATTTAGTGTCTCCATCTCTCTGTGGAAGAGGTTGCACATGACCTGTACGGCCACACTGAGGCGCTCCAACACAAACACAGACACAAAACAACACCACGCTGTTTGTCCAGTTGACCCAAATCAACACCAATACCTAGCCTGTTTGTCCAAAACACAGTATCTGCTGGCCACGTGTCTACTTCGCCACAACCTAATGTTAGTAACAAATGTAGGGGAGAGCCGCCAAGGTTGTAACGCTTCACGGTTGTAACATGGACGTTATATCTTGATTGGTCAACGCCACCATGACGCCATCGCGTCAGTATGTGTACAGCAACGTACTCTACGTGGCCAGGAGTTTGAAGTTTGAAGTGTTTACCTTCAAAATGCGTCTAATTTTACACCTGGAGTATATGTGTGGTACAATTTTTGTCTTTGGTGTTGGTGAATAAAAATCCACATGGATGTGTTCATGCTTATGTTCTTCATTAGTTTGCATCGTGTTTAGACGGAATTCACGTTCATTCTGGTCTGTAAGCAACTGCAAAGAAAACTTGCAAAAGCGGGTCATTTGTAACATGTGTTACAAATGGTCCGCTTCCATTCAATGCCATTATATGTAATATTTACATATTTGACATATTGGCCAATATTATATGTTCTGAAATGGTATTGTATCGTGTAGTGTATTCTGAAATTAGTTTAGGGTTGTATAACGTTGTACAACTCAATCAATCAAACGTTTGTTTAATCAATGTATTGCCCCATTGAAAAAAAAGAAATGGCCAAACTGGTACTGGTACACCCGATACTATTTAATATTTCCCTTATGTTTGATACATTTTCTTATCACATCCATGGTATAAAAACAATGCTAAGGAGTTGCTTCAATGAAATGTAATTGCTTTAAGCTGAGAACGATATGTTTAATGGTGTTTTTTAGCGTTGTTACATTTATCATGCATGCCGTTACAATTGATCCGATATGCGCAGCAAATGTAACACTGAAACAGCGTCCACGTTCGGTTGAATAACTCCCGACCTGTTTTATCAAAAAAATAACTTGAAGTGGTTTATGGTAGCTGACATGTGTAGGTCCGTTGCCTGAAAATATTACATGTGTAGCTAAACGGATCTCTGAGTAAAAGAATGAAACGTGCAAAATGTTACATCCTTGGCGGCTCTCCCCTATTAGTTTACTCACAGCACAGCACCGTCACTCCTGTCAGTTATTTCGTCCTAATAACTTGAAGTGGTTTATGGTAGCTGACATGTGTAGGTCCGTTGCCTGGAAATATTACATGTGTAGCTAAAGGGATCTCTGAGTAAAAAAATGGAACGTGCAAAATATGTTCTAAAATTGTATTGTATTGTGTAGTGTATTCTAAAATTAGTTTAGGGTTGTATAACGTTGTACAACTCAATCAATCAAACGTTTGTTTAATCAATGTATTGCCCCATTGAAAAAAAAGAAATGGCCAAACTGGTACACCCGATCCTATTTAATATTTCCCTTATGTTTGATACATTATCTTATCACATCCATGGTATGAAAACAATGCTAAGGAGTTGCTTCAATGAAATGTAATAGCTTTAAGGTGAAAACGATATGTTTAATGGTGTTTTTTAGCGTTGTTACATTTATCATGCATGCCGTTACAATTATTCCGATATGCGCAGCAAATGTAACACTGAAACAGCGTCCACGTTCGGTTTAATAACTCCCGAGCTGTTGTGTGTATTGCGTGGTGAAAAGGCCGTGTGTTTGTGTTGTAAACAACTCATGTTATGTCTGCGCACACTGTATGTTGCTATGGCTGCTGACGTTAGCATGTGTGCTATCAGGCAAAAGCTGAGATAGATATGCAACTACTACTGGGGAAAATGCCATACAAAACACAACACCTAATTTCGGAATGTTATTGTGACCTATTGAGCACAATCAGACCATCATGATTTGCTTGCTGGACCTATAATTAATTTATTAGCATTAAATGTCCACTCGCCCATCCAAAAGAAAAGCAAGATGGCTGCGACAGATTGTGAGCGCGACGGACTACGGAGGCCAGGAGGAGCAGAGCTGGTGACGTAAGAGGCAGGCAGTGTTGCCAGGTTTGCGAATTGTAAGCGAGTTGCAGTGTATGCAAGTAGCGTGGTTAAATTCCTTGTTTCTCGGCGTGTTGTGGCACCCGTTTATCTGCTGGCTCGATCGTGATTTTCATAAAAGTAATATTTGCAGAGTAAATAAGAAACTTGAACGGCGGAAAAATAGGCTATGTCAGTTCGGGGAGGGTGGCGAATTTATTTTGCATATAGAGATGTGTGGTGAAAGTGTGGTTCGGTCGGAGATAGAGCATGAAGAATGAGTATGGGTACACCTTTTCACTTGTATAGTAGATGATAGCAATGGTTTTAGATAATTTTGTCCTTATTGGATTTTGTTAAGTTTACTGTCAATAATTAAACCTAATAATTTATTCTCAAACTCGCGTTCAATTTCCACTTTGTTTAAGTGTTTCACATTTATTAGATTATTCTATGTGTTAGGCCCTAACTCCCCCTAACAGTTAGGGGGAGACACTGCAGCTCTCATGGTAGAGATACTTTCATAGTCCTATAATACAGCAGGGTACAGCTAGCTCAGCAGCAGTGTACTACCGGCTACCATTAGGGATGGATGGAGGGAGGGAGGGAGATTAGTAGTAACTAAGTATATTGATACTTTTAGTACTACTCAAGTAAAAAATGTGTTCATCGACTGGACACGTGTGGGGTAGAGGGGTGCACCAAAACGTCAGCTGTAGAGACCGCCCACTCGCCCAGCTGTGTGTACGACGTCACGTGCCTACGTGTGTTGAAAGGGTGGGTGTGTCCATGGGTCATCGCAGCATCATGGGATGATAGCCCTATGATGGTACTAGTCCACATCTGTATTCAAGCGGTTTTCAATGTGCATTATGTTATACTTTCGCGGCAGAGGCAGCCATGGAAGTCACCAACCTGATTGTCTGTTTGTATAGATAATATTGATATACCGGCATAGATATTGGCTTTCAAGGAGCAAACAGCCTACGCAAATACAATATAGCCCACAAAGCTCACTAAAACTTCTCTGAGAACTATAGTAGGCCTACAGAACTGCAACGAGCATCCTCCTGAACAGTGATGTTGTATTATGTTGTTATATGCACTACTAAAATGATGGAGTATATGCCTATTGCCTAACAATAATGATGATGATATAAAGTGTGTGTGTGTGTGTGTGTGTGTGTGTGTGTGTGTGTGTGTGTGTGTGTGTGTGTGTGTGTGTGTTCATATAGCCTACATTAACATAATAATAATAAATATAGCCTACTACTTCTACAAATATAGGGGGGCTATATAATTCAATAACTGACAGTATCTATAGTAATCGTTATACCTGTATGTTTGTACTATAAAGTAATGCACTATACGTATATGCAGTTTCGTTTGACGCACTTCCTCCTGTTGGGCTCATGGATTCAGCCAGGGTGGACTCTGGTTCTGGGCTGTTGTTAGGCGGCTACCTGGCGCCACCTAGTGGTATTCTAATAGCTTGCCTGATGTCCTGAAAATTCACTACTGCCTGCAACCGGTTAACCTGGCGCAGCCAGCCTTCATTCATCTGCCTTTGCAATAGTATCGCTACGCGAGGCTATGCGGGCTGCGGCCTAACTCAACTTTGCCCTTTTGTTTTGTTCGATATGTTGCGGTCTTTAATGCGTTTTGTTGAGATCACTCTGTAAAGAGCACAATCTGTAACACACCCAAGGGAACGGAGACCATGGACAACGATTACATGTTTCGGAACTAGTACTTTATTATTGGATTTCTGGAGTTTTGGTCGGATTGCCATTGAAGTTTCGTCGCATGTCAAAGCAGAGCAGATTCCACTACTGACTGCTTGTGCTTGGTAGTTGGTACGCGGTTTTGATTCAAAGTAGCGGAAATTTCGAATGACCGACAAATGCGTCAACAGTAGGCTACAGTACAATACGAGGGAGTGGAAATATTAGTGTGAGGGACGGTGTGTCGATTCTGTCGACCGTGCTTCTCGCCCCCCTAGTGGCGAAAAGTAAAACTTCTGGGAACTCACTGAACTCAATTCCCCATGTTTAAATTGCGCGACCACAAAAGTTCTTAGTTTCTACTATAACTGCTAATTGCCACGGAAACGGTTGACAGCGTGACACGTTGACTTATATGACACATAGAAGAGAACAGGATTTGTATTAGTAAAATAATATTTGGAATTGGAAGTATATGAAGGAGGTAGGCTACCAAATAGGAAGTCTCATCCTCCCTGGCCCTCTCTCCAATGACAGAGAGCCTCAGTAATGATAAGGCTCTGGTTTTACTCAGGTGTCAAAGGTACCATGCCTCTCTACTGGCAACTTGGCAAGCAAATGGAGTTTAATAATTAAACCTGGATTTTAATGAGATCAAAGTATATGAAGACTTTAAAAAAAAAGAAAAATATAGGTGGAGTGTGAAAAAGAATTCCCAAGCAGGTACAAGGCTTTGCTTATGCTTTAAACTGTTTCATATAATCATTTCAGACTAAGGTTGCAATGTTTTGGCGTTTAACGGTGAAATTAAGACCTGCACTGAAAGAGGCTCACTATGGACTTTGGAAGAGACATAAAGAATGCAGACACTTGATCAAGTTGAAGCACACTGACACTCAGTCAAACTGCAAGCTACGTGAGGATTGTCTTGGTGAGTTTTTCCAAGAGAATGTGCTTTACACACACACACACACACACACACACACACACACACTGCGTGAGTATATATATGTGTATGACACTATTTCTGTAAATCTCCAGAGCTCCACCATGATGGGCTGTCGATGCACCTCAATTATGTGTGGCTGAGGGATCACTGTCGCTCCGCTTCCAGCTACAATGCCAAGACGAATCAGAGGAACTTGGACACAGCGAGTATAGACCTCAACATCCGTCCAGCCAAAACAGCGGTGGAAGATGATCACCTTGTGCTCACATGTAAGTAGACTGTTTGTGATTAGTGATTACCAATGTTTTTCATTTCAAGGACCCCCAGTTTGATAGGCATTAGAGTTAGAACATGTTGAAGGAAATCTAATTTAATTAGTGAAGCTCGTGGAGTGAGTAATTGATAGAAAACATTTTTTGGGTAAAATATTCCTTTAATGTGATAATCATCATGCGACATCATCAAACTCACAGTCACAACGTGACTATCGTGACTATGGCCCTTCAAAAATCTCATTTAATTAGCTATTGCTTATTTGCTTTATATACAGTAGGTACAGTAGGAAAGTGTAGAGACAGCAAAGTGAGAACAGAGAAGGAGGAACAACATGCAACACATTATGTGGCAGATGCACTATCCAAAAAGATAAGTCTTAAAAAGACAAAAAAAAGTTGCACACACTGATAGCCAAAGTGTGGTTATTTATTAGGATGCAGAGTGAGTAACCAATGTTTCGGTAGATGCAACTGCCTTCTTGAGGGTATGGTGCACTATCCAGTCATATACCTGCATGCCCCATGGCCCCATGGTCATTGCTTCCTGGGATTGTGAAACACATTCGCACAATGGCTCAATATAATGTCGTATCTAAATTAATTTACTGTTTTGAATGATGTCCTTTGCCTGACCACACCAAAGGACTGATCATGATAGTTCCTGTTGTTTCATTCATAGCTCATTTAACCCTGGTATCCCAATTTTCAAAAAATATGTGATGTTGCGACGTTGTGATTGTGAGTTTGATGATGATCACAATAAAGGAATACTCCTAAAAAAATTCTATCAATTACTTACCCCACGAACTTCACAAAGCCATTTTCATGGCCATTTTTCTTGTTTTTGTTCCATTCCTGAGCCAATAATCAAATAATTGAGGACTCTGCTGAGACCAAAATGAAACAATATAAAAAATGTATACTTGTGTGAAGTGAGGGGCACCTCAATTATTTATGTGGTACCACATGATGTCACATGCTGTTTACCGCTGTAAACTAAAATTAAGTCCATAGACTTGGCTACCATAAACTGTAATTCAAATGCCAAAATGATATAAACTGTAATTCAAAAGTCAAAATTATATAAACTGTAAATCAACTGTCAGAGTGTAATCACTGATGAATTTACCTAATGATGATTGCCATTTGTTCTTACACCTTTGATGGCAATTGGATGATTTGAGAGACACACACAGACGGAGTGCAAAACATACTCTCTCCCCATGCCTTCGGCCTGGTGGAGACAATAAACTTATATGTTTTTGCTCTTGTTGAGATTGGTTCAGGAATGCAACAGAAACAGGCTTCATAGGGCGAGTAATTGATAAGACATATTCCTTTTAACATGAGAACACACATTAGATTTGAAAACATAATATGGGACACTTAAGGTTTTTAAGATTTTTTTGGGGGTCACAGATGCTTTCCTGGTTTTAATGGTAAGGTCATCAGGTCAGGAGACTGACCTGATGATGATCTATTGAGATCGAAACGTTGTCTTCCTTGCAATAAAGTATTCCTTTAGCTATAGAATGGTGTGCGGGCACTACCTTCTTCCATGATTACTTTATTGGCACCCACTGTCGAGGTGCGTGTAAATAGGTATGCTCTAAAAACTGTCTTTTGCTGCTGCCCTGCTGTTTTTCCCAGGGCCTGACGGTCACGTGACAAGGCACAGCCTGAGCTGGCTGGCCGAGAACAGCTACGAACGCCAGAGGCTGCGCACCGTCCAGCCGCGCGTCCTCTGGAACTCCGACATCTACACGAGTTCCAAAGTAACCTCTGCCTCATGGGAGAAGATCATGAGCTGTGAGAAGGAGCTGAAGACATTTCTCCAGTGCTTTCTGCTCTATGGCTTCGCTTTGGTGGACGGGGTTCCACCAACGGTCGAGGACACGGAGAGGTTAACCCAAAGGGTCAGCATAATCAGGTACGGCTGCTTGTGGTTTTACAATAGTCGTACTGTAGACTGTGCTTCCCTGCAATGTTTACTCACTCCAGTTTACCGGTTGGGCTGGGCAATATATCAATATTATATAAACCTGATCTGAGACTAGATATTGTCCGGGATTTGGTATTTTGTAGTATCGTGATATAGCACAAGTGTGGTCTTTTCTCTGGTTTTAATGACTCACCATAATGTAAAACATTTTGTAAAAATCTAGATCTCACAAAGTGATCTAATGCTTTGCTATTTCCCCCAAAATGTATACATTTGATATTGTCGTCACAATAAGATGATATCGGCACAATATCGAAATCTAGGTATTTATTTAGTCAAAAACATAGTGGTATTTAGTCAAAAACATGGTGATATTTGATTTCGTCCAAATTGGCCAGGCATACCGTCGTCTAGATTCTGACATTTGTTGTCCACAACAGAGAGACTACGTATGGGAGAATGTGGAGCTTCACTTCAGATCAGTCCAGAGGAGACACTGCCTACACCACACTGGCTCTGGATCGCCACATAGACACCACATACTTTCAGGAACCATGTGGGTAGGTAGTTTCAACATTCAATATCAGTTGCCATATCAACCAAGGTTGCCTGGAATTTGTCTCATTGTGGCCTGGACAAACAGAGGACAGCACTGTTTGTTAGCATGCCATATATTCTTTTAAATGGCAGTAGTGCATTAAAATGTAAATTATTTAAATATATTTAACCACTTCTTAAACCATAGGCTAGACTTGGTAAGCAGGACCTGCATTGTCTCTGTATTGTGCTTTTTTATGTCTACACCAAATCTCTATGCCAAAAATAGCCGATCTTCAAGATCACAACCTCGCTGCAATGAAGAGATTTAGTGTAGACGGAAACAAGAGCATTTTTAACACTAAGGATTTCTTGTGTAGAATCCAGGTGTTTCATTGCCTCAAGCACGAAGGAACAGGAGGAAGAACGCTGCTTGTAGATGGCTTCTACTCTGCCGACAAATTACTCAAGCAGTCCCTCGAACACTTTGAGCTGCTTGCGACTGTTCCCATCAGACATGAGTACATTGAAAACACACCCACCCACCGCAGCCACATGATCGGCATTGGCCCCGTGCTCGACGTGTATCCGTGGAACAACGAACTCTACCTCATTCGGTACAATAATACTTTTAATTTGACTCGACAAAGGAATCCCCTTAACAGTCAAGTTCCATGACGTGTAGAACCATGGGTTTACATATGACTGAATATGTCAACACTTTGGTGTTTACATAGAACAGATATTTGTATCTCAAAAGAAAGAAGAGAGTGTCTACTTTCATTGAAGGGGAAAAGTGTTACCGTGATGTTCAGTTATTTAGTTATTGGCAGTTGAATATAGCTTGTTTTCACCAAAAACGCTGTCTGGGGGAAAAAAATCACCTAGTACGTGAAAAGGCATGTACCTAGACACGTTCTTGTGCTAAAAGTGTGATTTTGAGGCCTGTGTGGCCCATTATTTTGAGCTCACAGACGCAACAGATAAAGATTATTGTACAATATTTGAACTATTATGGCCAGGTACTGTAGAGTATGTATACAACCCAGGGCTTAACAAACCATTTAAATCTAGGACTTCTTTGATGTGGAACCAAAATGATTACACTATATGATCTCTTTTTCCCATGTCTCCAATCTAATGAAGCAGAAATGTATTTAAAAATTATAATAATAATAATGCATGAATTAATTTTAAATTGTTAAAATGTATAAATATTTGTGTGTGCTTTGCACAGATACAACAACTATGACCGTGCTGTGATAAACACAGTTCCCCATGATGTTGTTCAGAGGTGGTACGTGGCTCATCGACAACTGACCACTGAACTAAGACGGCCAGAGAATGAACTATGGGTTAAACTGACGCCAGGCAAAGTAAGTGTGTGTGTGTGTGTGTGTGTGTGTGTGTGTGTGTGTGTGTGTGTGTGTGTGTGTGTGTGTGTGTGTACTGTACCCCATCACATGTCTTTTTTTTTTTTGCATGTGTCTAAGGTGATTTTCATAGATAACTGGCGTGTCATGCATGGCAGAGAGTCTTTCACTGGGCTGAGACAGCTGTGTGGTTGCTACCTGACCAGAGATGATGTCCTGAACAATGCACGTTCCCATGGACTGCAGGCCTGAGTTGACATGACTTCTGCGATTTCTCCATGTCACATGAAGCACATTGACTCACAATTCAAATTGATCAGGTGTGCACCGGTAGCTGCTGATGTGTCGAACAACATTTTTAAATTAAAGCTAAAGAAATGAAGCAAACAAATATTGCTTATAAAAAACTAAATCAAGTTGAAGCTAAGTCCTTCTTTTTATCCCACGATTTTGTAACCCAGTTTTCTTTTCACCCAGTGCCAATTATCTAATGTAATCCTGGGCGCTACACTTCCTCTGCCAACCTGGGGGGGCAGCGGACTGACCTCATGCCTCCTTCTATGCATGAGGAGTCCAAGCTTCATTGAAGCTAAGTCCTTCATCAAAATCCCTTCTTAAGTTCTTTGAAATAATGTATAGTACTTAGCCCTTAATAATAAAAACCTATTAACTTTTATTTGTGTTTCAGTCTTCATTTTCAATCGGATGAGATGAGTCAACAGTCAACATTGTAAATATCACACTGCATTTGTAAAAGCTGTTATGATTACCTTTATAAGCAGTTCCTGTTCTTGCTGCATCCAACATTATTGTAGTGTTTGATTTTAAACTCACAAAGGTTTTAAGTAAAAAACATTTCTCAATTGTGCTAAACACACACACACATATGCATGCGCGCGCGCGCGCACACACACACACACACACACACACACACACACACACACACACACACACACACAGATTGATTCAGAACACTAAATATAGTAAAAATGCAATCTCAAAGCGGGCAAACTGACATACAGTAGGGCACACAACAGACTAATTTGGACTATAGCACAAACCAAGGGACATGTGGAATGAGTCCCAGTGTAAGCCTGGTTTAAAAACACAAACCAAGGGACATGTGGAATGAGTCCCAGTGTAAGCCTGGTTTAAAAACACAAACCAAGGGACATGTGGAATGAGTCCCAGTGTAAGCCTGGTTTAAAAACACCTGTGATGACACGCTTTTTAAGCTTGTGCCTCATCTTCCTCAGCCTCTTGGTGTCTTGACACAGTTGCCATGGGAACCCCATCTGAGGTAGGTGGGGCCTGGTGAGTGCTCCCCCTGGCGGAGAGAAAGGGGTATGATATTGCAGTCGTGCCATTGTATTGTACAGGGTTTACTGTAATAATGGGTATTCTAAAGTAAAATTCAAGCACATAAAAAAACGCCTTAAAAGTGAATATTATTTATAATTTCAGTGAGTATCATTGATGATCAGATACCAACTATTCTGCAATGATGTTTATTATTTGATTATTGACCTTTAAACTTTAAATTGACCAAACCACCATCAAATCAATGTTTTCCCTTGGGAAATTATTGGCTAAAAGAAGGAAAAAAAAGAAGCAAGCACTGTGTTGGATTGTCTGTGTGAGTTGTAGTGAATGGGTTACTATCCCAGACCACCAGTATGGTCCTTTTTTAACATTCAATCATTTTCAATGATCCCACCACCTGCACTTCATTATGCAAGTTAACAAAAGGTGCACATTATTATCTCACTTCATCTCTGTAGCCGCCTGCTGTTTGACTGCTTTGTATCTTTGCTTCTTCATTTTGTGTGCGATGAACCAGACGACCAGGATGATTAGCGCACATCCAAGCAGCGCGCCTATCACTGCCCCAGTAATCAGCCCGTCTCCAGCTTCTGTAAATTGACAGGTTGTTAAGCCAGCGAATGGATATTATTTAATAAACCCTTTTAGGTCCAGATCCCTCAAAATAGTCATATTTGAACTGGCAAGTTCAACCCTGGCAAGCACTTGGAATTAGGAGTTGAGGCATTACATTTAGTTTGACTCGGTTCCACAGATAAATATAGTGAAAATAGAAGATCTACAAGCTCACAACGCCTCGCAATACGAGGCGTTGTGAGCTTGTAGATCGGCTATTTTCAAAATATTATTAAAATATTTAACAATTTGGCCAATGTTTCACCAGTTTTTATAGTATAGTTTTTGTTATATACCTTTGACCATGATGCAGTAATGGTGTTTTTTATTTGATTTCTTCTTTTTAGGTATTAATTAAAAAGGTCTTAAATGGTCTTAGTCACTTCATTGTCATCTGGGGACCCCCCGAAAAATCAAGCCACAGGTTGAGAACCACTGGTAGAAGTGGGAAAAAAAGGTTATGTGAGTCGTGACCCCCCCCCATACCTTCAGTGAGTTCCACAGAGCAGATGTTGAATCCCACGACATTGGAAGCGTTGCACTGATACTCTCCAAACTGAAACTGCGATATGTTGGTGAACTGCAGTATTCCAGTTGTGGTAGCTGAAGAAAAGAATAATTAGAGAACACACAAAATGCATTCGCTTGATTGAATTTCTTCACTTTGACATTCAGAGCACTGGACAGAAATCACATGGAGGGCCATTGTGATGCTCTGTTTTAATGAAACCGTCGGATTCCCCTGGTCCGCACCAGTGTGATTCCCCTGGTCCGCACCAGTGTGGTTCCCCTGGTCCGCACCAGTGTGGTTCCCCTGGTCCGCACCAGTGTGGTTCCCCTGGTCCGCACCAGTGTGATTCCCCTGGTCCGCACCAGTGTGATTCCCCTGGTCCGCACCAGTGTGATTCCCCTGGTCCGCACCAGTGGGGTTCCCCTGGTCCGCACCAGTGTGGTTCCCCTGGTCCGCACCAGTGTGATTCCCCTGGTCCGCACCAGTGTGATTCCCCTGGTCCGCACCAGTGTGGTTCCCCTGGTCCGCACCAGTGTGGTTCCCCTGGTCCGCACCAGTGTGATTCCCCTGGTCCGCACCAGTGTGATTCCCCTGGTCCGCACCAGTGTGGTTCCCCTGGTCCGCACCAGTGTGATTCCCCTGGTCCGCACCAGTGTGGTTCCCCTGGTCCGCACCAGTGTGGTTCCCCTGGTCCGCACCAGTGTGATTCCCCTGGTCCGCACCAGTGTGATTCCCCTGGTCCGCACCAGTGTGATTCCCCTGGTCCGCACCAGTGTGATTCCCCTGGTCCGCACCAGTGTGATTCCCCTGGTCCGCACCAGTGTGGTTCCCCTGGTCCGCACCAGTGTGATTCCCCTGGTCCGCACCAGTGTGGTTCCCCTGGTCCGCACCAGTGTGATTCCCCTGGTCCGCACCAGTGTGGTTCCCCTGGTCCGCACCAGTGTGGTTCCCCTGGTCCGCACCAGTGTGATTCCCCTGGTCCGCACCAGTGTGATTCCCCTGGTCCGCACCAGTGTGATTCCCCTGGTCCGCACCAGTGTGATTCCCCTGGTCCGCACCAGTGTGATTCCCCTGGTCCGCACCAGTGGGATTCCCCTGGTCCGCACCAGTGGGATTCCCCTGGTCCGCACCAGTGGGATTCCCCTGGTCCGCACCAGTGGGGTTCCGCTGGTCCGCACCAGTGGGGTTCCGCTGGTCCGCACCAGTGGGGTTCCCCTGGTCCGCACCAGTGGGATTCCCCTGGTCCGCACCAGTGGGATTCCCCTGGTCCGCACCAGTGGGGTTCCGCTGGTCCGCACCAGTGGGGTTCCCCTGGTCCGCACCAGTGTGATTCCCCTGGTCCGCACCAGTGGGATTCCCCTGGTCCGCACCAGTGTGATTCCCCTGGTCCGCACCAGTGGGATTCCCCTGGTCCGCACCAGTGGGGTTCCCCTGGTCCGCACCAGTGTGGTTCCCCTGGTCCGCACCAGTGTGATTCCCCTGGTCCGCACCAGTGGGATTCCCCTGGTCCGCACCAGTGGGATTCCCCTGGTCCGCACCAGTGGGATTCCCCTGGTCTGCACTAGTTCTACTTCTCAGTCAGTCTGAGTATGAAGTAAGTCTTCATACACAGACTAAAAACGACGATGAAAAATGTTTGTCGAATACCTTTTTTCACTGACAAAAACTAAATATAAACTAAGCTAAATCTAAGTATAATTAGTCCTAGTCCTTTCCTAACATAGGAAAGCGATCCAGTAGAACTAAAAGACAATTCATTTTATGTTTGATTGCGCTAAAATAGCAGATCTACAAGCTCACTGTGACGTGTTTTGAACGTGTAGATGAGCTATATTTAAGCATGCACCCAAGTATAAAACCAACCATTTCGATTTACGACGGCATCACGGGCGGCCAAAATACATTTCTATCAACAAAATCAATGGTAGATTTGGTCGACTAAAATTGTATGATATTTAGTCGACTAAACCTAGACTAAAACTATAACTTTTCAAATGACTAAAATATGACTTAAACTAAATGAAATTGTATTCAAAACTCTGACTAAAACTAAATCGAAATTTGCTGTCAAAATCAACACTGCTCAGTGCACACTTTCATTTAGTACACGCACACGCACAAACACACGCACAGTCTACTTAGTACTTACTGATACCCTTCACCGGCATCCTCGTCTTGGTTTGGTCCAGTCTAGTCCAGGTGTATGTTGGGGTGGGGCTTCCACTTTCACTGTGGCACTTGAGGGTGACCCGGTGTCCAGACTCCACGTCACCGTGGACGGCACAATACGGAACAGACGGCTTCTCTGAACGAGAGAGATGATGATTAATGAACACACATGCCAAAATAATTGGTTTCCAAGTAATTACACATCTTGCTGGGAAGCAACAGGTCTCATTCTACTGCAAGGAAATGGCATATACATGTACGCTCAGACACGTGAGCTTGTAGATCTACTGTTTTTGTGACGCTGGACAAATTAAGCACGATTTATTCAACAGATTTTGCATGTTGACACTGTTTTGTTTGGCACCTTTTTTCTCTCCCCTCAAAATTACAGCCAATGTAAATTGCAGTGGTGGAAGTAAATGGTGCATTTATATAGCGCCTTTATCCAAGGCGCTTTACATACATTGTGCATTACATTCACCCACAAACACATTCATACACTAATGGCGGATGGAAACCATGGAAACCATGCAAGGCACCAACCAGCACATCAGGAGCAATTAGGGGTTCACATGTCTTGCTCAAAGACACTTCGACACTAACTCTGGGGGAGCCCGGGTTCAAACTGGCAACCTTGCCGTTACCATCCGGCCACTCTACCCCTGAGCCACAGTATCCCAATTTCCCAAAGTAGCAACATCACAAGTAATTTTCTATGTATTGACCTCAAAACTTAAAGTACCAAAGTACTCGCATTTTTAATTCATTTTCAACAAACACGTTGCAATCTCGTAGATCAGTTATTTTTGAATAGATGAAATATAAAATGGGGCTATCGTATTGATAATCTAAATGTGCAAAGTCAAATAATTAAAAAGTAAAAAGCACAATATTTGTCTCTGAGATGTGGAGGAGAAGCATAAAGTCTAATACGGTAGTCAGGTAAAGTAAAAGTATACTTAAGGTAAAGCAGCACATAACAGTACTTGGTTACTTTTCCTCAGTGCTGTTATGTATTTTGTATGCGGTGTCAGGGTTCACACTTCACAGTCACACTTTAATTTCGTTGCGGTCAGGCAGAAACCTTGTATCTCCATTTCAACTTTGTATGTTTTCCCCATAGAGTTATGGTTTTCCCCCTGTTAATTAATGCCCTACTTCATCATACAAGAGTGTCGCACAAAATTTGTGAAAATAGCAGATCGACGGGTTCACGGAACGTCACAAATGCAACGCTTTGTGTGATTGTAGATCGGCTATTTTCACTAATTTAGTTAAAAAAATAATAACATAAAAGGGAACACTTTTGGACATACAGGGCTTCCACCCGACAGAGACGATTTACAACACTGACAATAGGGAGGCCGCCACTGCTGCTGCGGTTACCATAGAAACAAACTACCATGGATACCGAGGCCTGCGAGGTTGTCCTAGTAACTCGGTGAATGAGAGGACGCAGGCGGAATGTGATTCACTCATCACACACACAGGGCCCAGCATCACCGTCCTAATGAATGTGTTTATGCTCTGTGACAATGGATGGCACACGTAGAGGGCATGGTAAAACATAATATACTGTACAATGCATCATGGTTTCCTAACCGGTGGTCCGGGTCTCCTACTCGTGGGTCTCCTATTGGTGGGTTGTTGGGTAGGTGGACGGGCATCATGAACAGATATACAAGCTCACACAATACGTTGTTCGTGTTGTCAATCGTGGCGTACATGTATGCTTGAGAGCGGCTATTTTCACAGTTTTAGAAACATTTCTAAAGTGAAATTGAAAGTGGTTGTGTGTCTGTGCGGTTCTATTAATATTTAACCAATGCAATGCATTGTGACTAAATAATATACAGTGGATATTTTGGAAGTCTGATCTTTTTTCCATTTCCTAAGGCCTAAGTAATAGTTCTGGGCACACTTACACAGAACATGTGTATAATAATAATAATAGTATTAGTGTAGTTATTATTATTATTATTATTGCTGTTACAATACCAGAGTAGTCAAGAATATACTATGTAGCAAGAAGATGCAAGAATTAAACCTTGAAAAAAGACTTGCTGAAGATGACACGGGTAGACAGGTTGGTTAGTGCATACAAGGACACTGTCAGTCTCCTCCATTGACCTGACCTAGATTCTAGCAGACAGACTGGTCCTGATTCTAGCAGACAGACTGGTCCTGCAGTTACTCAACATCTGCCTTATTGTCAAGCCAGTCATTTGGTTGAATAACTGACCTTAGCATTCTGACACAAAGCAGCTAGGGGTTATTCAGACTTCAGGGCAGGCTACTGTATGGCTGCAGCGTCCACTGTGTAAGTGATCCTATCACTCGATACTAGCATGTAGCAGTTATTCAAACTAATTGCTTTCATTGATTGTAAATGTAAACTGCAATAGATAATAATAATCAAATTGGGGGGAGAGGGTAAATTTTACTTTTCTTTCCAAACCTTTTAAAATATTGAAGATCTGCATGCTCATAAGTTTTGTTTTGATTTTTGATTTGCTTACATTAACATTTGATTAATGGACTGGTCTCAGACCATTTTGTTATTAATATTTTTTACACATCTCTGTCTCTGAAAGTTATAAACTTACCGAGAACATTTACAATGATGTTGGCCTCAGACACTCCCTCAACATCAGGAAAGTTGTGGACCTCACAGGTGTACACCCCAGCATCTGAAAGCTGCATCTTGTCTATCCTTATTGAGACAATGTGGGTGGTGTTGGGAGCAATTGGGGGATGAAGCCTGCCCTCGTAGGCTTTTCCAATGACAGTCTCTCCTGACTGATAGTAATATATCTGGAAGTAAAAAAATCAAATCCTTTAGTAGTAGATGTATTTTAAAACGGGCTTCACTGCAGGTATCCAGCTTTCGGCCTTGGTCCAGTGGTTTTCCCACGCAGATTTAAAACACGTAGGCCTACAGTGTGTACGTGTTCATTTCATTATTACAAAAAATAAAAAAGAATTCTAAGAGTATACAAATGAGCAACATTTGGGTTGGTTACATTTGGACACTGGGCGTAAAACAAACACTCAGAACTTTACAATGTACAGTCTGTAATTAGAACACTTATTGGCCAACACCCTTTGCACAAAGCTGCACATGCAATGTGTTGATGTGTTGACAGCTGTTGGTTATTATAAGCATACAGTACAGTACCTGTGTCCATCCATATTATGGGGTTAGCCTACATGCCAAACACCCTTCAAGTGTGAAATTAATGTTTTCTGCTCTTTTTGAAACGTTTAGAAAAATCGTAATTGTGAAATGTGACATTTTCACGTTTTCATGGGATAAAATCCTTTCAGATGGGGGTCTGGGGCAAAATGCATATAATTTTAGGGCTACTCGGAATGAAAATGTTTGAGAACCATGCACTGGACTAATACACGATACCACTGACAAATATTAAGCTTGTGTAGAGCTGTGTGGATTTATCTGAAATCTGAATCGCAGCCAATGTTGTTTTACCAGGGTGTGTCCCTAAACTGGCGGTCAAGAGCAACAGCCATGATTATAACTGAACCGCCTTTTTTTCTCCTCTTTTGTAAATGTGAAATTTGTCTTGGTTGACAAACATATCTCAGGTGCATATAAATGACATTAAATATTATATTTTGAATCTCCCCTCATTCACATTAAGTTATCTTATGCGATTGTGCTACAGTAAGTGGTATCAGATGTAAATTCAATAGAGAATAGAATAGAGATATGAAATTCTGCATTTTACCTTTAGTTTATGACGTAGAGTAGACAGTCAATCATTGTCAACACATACAGTATGTTGGTGGGGCATATAATACAACAATCAAGCCACATCAAAGTATTATTAACTTGATACAGAACCTTGCTTGATCATACACTAAATAGGCTTACCTTGTGCTATTGCATCAATGGAGCCCCATATTGCTGTAACTTAATAAAAGCTAAATAAACTGAAATGAAATAAATAAATATGAAATGAAATAACTAAATAAATGGTTGAAAGATGGTCAACATTGCTATGGACGCTTATGGTCAATTTAGACTTTGTTGTGTTGTGAATTTGTAGATCTGCTATTTTTGGTCCGCAATGTTGTATGCTGAACATAAATTTGTCATTACAAATGGAGAGAAACTTTGAGTGGGGAAATAGCATGTGAATAGCATATTTACCTGTTGAGCCAAGGAGGTCTTGCCGACAAAGTTCCATTGGATGATGAGGCTATTGGTGTCTGCACTGGTAGTAAACATACACGGGATAAGGACACTTTCACCTCTTGTTACATTGACCATTTTCTGAGGGGCCCTCACTGTGATGAGTTCAACAGCACCTAGAAAACAAAACGATCCAGTTTTACACCCAGAACCTCATTAGACTTAAGATAGCATAAACCCCATAACCAGGACAAAGCTTGCTATCACCATAGGTTTAAAAGATTAACTTCTCTTTTTTTTTAAAGTACACTTTACTTAAAAGACTGAAGCAGAATACTCACCCATCATGCTTATTAGCACTATTATGCTCAATGTGGAAAACATCTTCAACAAAATGTCATTGGGAGAGTAGCACTAAGGGATATTTCTAAATGGTCTTAGCTCTGCCCAGCCGTTGTTTCTGAGTCTCTCCTGTGATTAGAACCTAATGGGAGGACGATAACATTACAGCTGAATAGGAAAGGTTACTCAGTGGTATAGCAGCAGACTGCTTTGATACTGTGCAATGTAGATAACACTGTTTGCATATCAATGTTTGTGATACTGGGTGTGTGAATGCTACAATATTTTTCAGATTTCTTTCCTCCTCACAAATGAGAAGTGAACTGACAATGTGTTGTACAGTTTTGCAGTAACTTAAGTTACTGTGATCAGGCTACAAGTTTGCAGTACCTTTTGTTGTTTTACAGTAAAATAGCATTACTGCAGATGTATTTTACAGTAGGCTACAACAGCTTTCCAGTAAACTGTCTTACCGTGAGTGTTTTTTAGGTTTATAGTATGGTAGGCTACAATACTGCAAATACTACAAAATATTACAAAAATGCAAATGTATGCACGTTGTGAGCTTGTCGATCGGCTATTTTCGGAGTGGGGCACCGTCGTCAAAGTATAAATCAGGCTTTAGCGGTTCATTCATCGTTCAGTACTTTGGCGGTACTTTAGCCGTTACTCATCTCTCTCTGCACCCGTCCCCACCCCCCGCGTTCATGCCGTGTAAGTCGTTCTGGGTCAGGGCCTCTGGCAAGAAGAATTAATGTAATTTAATCTCCACCTGGCCTTTTTATCACATTGCCTAGAGAGGAAAAGTGTGAGCCAGAACACTGCAATACTCAGCTTATCTATGGGGAGTTCACTCCCTGGGTGCTGCTCACTTATTAAAGGCAGTTTCACCTTTGTCACGTTGGCTCACGGGAGCGGTGCGCTTTTGCCTAAGTACAATGCTGATGGAGAGACAATGAGTCATACGTGATTAATTGAGTATATAATTACCAGAAGTTGGCACAAGTAATTAATGAGGTGGGGAATGTTGATGATTAGGGACTGATGGTCTTGACTTATAAGGGTATGTATGAGGAATCTGGTGGGAGGGCAAGTGAAGGAGGTGCACAACATAGCTCATAAGGACAAACCCGTCAGGCTGTCTAATGTCTTGGTAACACTTTCTATGAAGCCAAGGTCTATAAAGCATTATACGTGATGCTGTATAATCTGCTTTTATAATACTTATTATAGTTACCTGTAAGACGTCCTGAGGGCGAGAAGTGACATCGCCCTAAAGAGGTTGTTTTCGGGCCAGGTATAGGGCGTAAAATGTGTGCAAATGAGTAAAGCCAGGCGGGGCCTCGGGCCAGCCCAGTTAGGGCCGGGCCTGTTGAGAACTCTAGTTTTCACCGGCTGCCGGGCTCGGCTGCGCTAATAACTTTGGGGCAGGCCCGTCTAGAGTTTGAATGGACAGGTCAAAATGGAGACATCCAAGAGGAAGGACAGGTGGGGAGGGATGAACATATGGAATGTCAGAACAGGTCAGCTCCATCCATATATGGAGATCTAAGGGTTTGAGGTTTGAGGTCAGAAGTAGAATTTCTGGCTGGCTCCATATATTCAGATCTTGATGATCCAGTCTTCTCCATGTATGGCTATCCAGGGTTTGATGAGGTCAGTGTCGTGATCTTCATAATGGAGACGGCCATATATTGAGGCGTGACTGACTGACAGTCATATATGGTGGAGACGTGGCGTGACGTGTCACAAGGCTGACGGACTGACTGACTGACTGACTGACTGACTGACGGACTGACTGACTGACTGACTGACTGACTGACTGACTGACTGACTGACTGACTGACCGACCGACAGCTTTTGCATGTTTTCATATTAGTAATCTGCGATCTACAGTCGCAATAAGATGCCCACTGATAATGCACAGCATACACAACTGGTATTGTGTATGCTGTGCATTCTCAGTGGGCATCTTTCCCAACAGACTAATATGGCCTATAGTAGTAGAAACCATAATATTATGCAGATTATATTGCATTTTAAATAGTTTATAATACATTATAGGACCTACATTGGCGTTAGCGGTTTTTATTTTTAAGTGTGCTCTTCTATTAATGATTACCTCTGATTAACTGAGAGGACTGAAAGCAGGAACATTTTTGTCAGCCGAACCGTTACGAAGAGGAAATGAACATTTTGAAATCTTATCACTTTAACAGTGTGACTCACAGTCAAACAAATGACTGCATGAAAGTAAACAGTAGTGGCCACATTCTAGATTCAAATCCTTGTTTCCTACATTTTGTTTTTAATTATTCTTTTTTTAAGAAGTAGTGAAAATAGGGGCCACGGTGGCAATGTGTGCTCATGCGTCATCAGTGCCCATACGGCCCATACCCTAGGCCTATAGGTGGTGAATTAAGGGCCTTTCTGTGTTATCCCCATGGCCCCTAGGGTATAGGTACCCTCACAAAAAACATGCAGTAATACTGGTCTCTATACTGCCTCCCCCTGGTCAGCCGGGGCGCCTGATGGAGGGGAACAACTTCTAGAGGATAATCTAGTTATAGCCAACTGGTTGCAACTGGTCAAAATTGCCAATGGTAATGGTTGAATGCTTCCTAACTTTTATTTATTTATTTATAGCTACCGTATATGGGTTCTTAATCAGAAAGGATCATAACTGTTTATCTCAAGAGTATTTGATGGTTTTCACCATCACCAGGAGAATTCCGTGGCACTGGATTCGTGGCCCAGCTACTTTGGCTGAGAATGCAACCTTTTTTTTAAGCACAACAGAGCTGCAGTTCAGAAGCATACCAACAGATGGCAGGCTTGACTGCTAAATGCCAAGTGTGTGCATGCATGTGTACATGTGCGTGACTGCGTGCGTGTGTTTGTGGTTGGAGGGGATGGCAGGGAGTTGGAGGCAACTGATGACAACATAGACAAGAGCCCCTCACGCCTCAGTCCTCGCCCTCCTCATCTTTCTCGGCAGCCTATGAAAAATAGGCCAGACATTTAGCATGACTTCACACTGTCCCTACAGCCACAGAACGTACCACTTTCAATAAGCAGAGATGGGTGCGCTGATGCCAAAATAAGAATCAGAATATGCAACCGCAAGCAGTGGCATGAGATGGGTTCTGACCCTGCAGAGAGAGGGAAAAAGGTCATTCGTTGCATGCAGCCTTCCACAGCCTCGCAAAATACAAATACAGTGACACTGATCTATCATCTTACATTGGCATCAAGTGCATGTGTAAACCTCTTGCGTTAACTTCACAGGGATTGGTGTTGCTGTCCACAGGAAGAGAAAACAACATGGGCAAGCAGTGATCACAGTCATCTCCCATACTGTTGAAGGTGTCCTGTTGACCATGCACATCATCCCTATTCTGGGGCGAACATTAGGCAAACATGTGCAGATCTGCAAGCTCACAACGTGATGCAATGCAGTGCATTGTGAGTTTATAATTATAGATCTAATGTTTTCAGCGAAGAGATGTGGTGTGAAGTGAGGGGCGCTAATATATTAAAGTCTAACTCATGTTGATTAGGTGATGTAATGGTGATGTAAAACAAACGGTGCAAACACAAACATTAAACGCCATTAACTATAACGAGACAATATGACGTAATCAGTTACAAAATGACGTAAGTTTTCCCTTCATTGTCAATGGCGTTTATTAAACAAACATTGAACAAAAAGACAAACATTAAACCCATATATAGGAGGGGCTAGCGCACCTCAAAAATAGTGGACCTGGGGGACCCCGGCCAATGAATGTATGTATGTGGTTTACATGGTTAAACAGAGCACATTTAAATAAGCAAATGAAAAAGAGGTGAAACTAAATTATAGAATTGTCAGAGCCTCAGTCAAAATTGCACAGAAGGTGCAGTAGGGGTGCGTGCAACTAACTAATCGATTTAACCGACTATAAAAAATTGATAATCAATAATTTAATAATTGATTAATCATCTATCCCTATTTTGGCGAACTCTTATGTCCCCTCAGCTGTGTGAATTCTACCAAACCATTTACAAGCACTGTTTGGAATCCATGTTTGATACGTTGAGGTCTTTCTGCACCCTGGCATTTGTCATTTGCCTGAGTTTATCCAACCGAGGACAGGCATACCAGCCCAAGCCTTGACAATGGTTCCTGGCCGTCCCTGAGGTTGGATAAGAAGGCAGCAGTGGTTTTCAACCAGTGGTCCGGGGATCACCAGTGGGCCTTGAGGGGGTTCCAGGTGGTCCCCAGCTAAATGGAGAGTTGGTAATCAAAGGGACCCTTATAGATCTTTAACTGTGTAAAATTGTTTCATTTTACGCTCTCAACAGTTAAATTATTGTTAAACATCTGCATTACTTAATTTTAAGAAATCTACATAATTAGGCGAATATGGAAGAATTGTTAGTTTGATCAACGTTTGCCTGTTATCTCTCCTATACAACATCAATACGAGAGAAAAAAAAAGAGAGAGAGGAAAAAAAAGGAAAAGAAACATGAATGTTGCACTGTTCAGTAGAAATGTTGTTTGAGGACCTGTAAAAGGGATGTACATATATATATTTTAATTTGTATTATTTTAATTTAATGGACAAAAGGGTAGACGTAATAAGCCTAGGCTTCAGTCTATACCTTTTTTTTTTCCAGAATAAGAAAAAGAAAAAACTGATGAACTAAGAATGTTTTGTATGGAAAGAAAAAACAAACTAATAAACTAAACTAAACTAAACTAAATACAGCATGGAATTTTGGACAAAGTCTTATCCAACGACAACAACATATTCTTGGGTCTGAGAGGCTAAATCTCATCAAATGGTGGTCCGTGGCTCAAACGGTGAATAAATAGTGGGCCTTGACATGAAAAGGGTTGAAAACACTGAGAAGGGCAATGACACCTGCAGGGTGATAGTTTGTTTCACCCATTGCCTTATTAATTCACAAAGACAAAAATAGAATCTGATCAACATGCAAGTTAAAAGTTTAATATTACTGTCAGCAAGGAACTCCCTAATGAAATGCTATAGTGATAGTCCATAGTTAGTTCCACTGCGATGGAAAGAGTTGGCTCAGAACATGGAAGTTGGTACTAGTTAAAGCCTTTCTGTGAACTGTCAAAGTTCACTGTTTTTCACTTTGTGTTTAGTTCCTTTGCACCCAGAAAAACTCCTGTCTCCTCATCCATGAATTCAAACGACACTCCCAGATTGTCGTCCAAGCAGAGAGATGGCTTGCACTGGCAGTTCAATGTGCAGTGGAACTTTAGCTGTGGCATATAACGGTTTGTGTTTGGGGAGATAGGGCAGCTGACCAATAAGCACAAGTCCTTTTATTACTTCCCTCAGCCAGGGCAAATAAAGGCTGGGTATGTTAAATTAAATTAGGCTATTGTAAGATGTTTGTTGCATCCGGCATACCTTTTTACAATAACCTTTGCCCTCTGACCTCCATTTGTCACACTGTGGATATGTTTTACTAGTTCTGAGAGGTTCAGCCCGATTTATACTTTGTTGTACGATAGTGTCGTTATCCGAAAATACACCGACCTACTGCTATTTCGTTGCATAAATGAAGCATTGGAATGGGGGTGGTGAGATGGGACGATGGGGGGTGTAGTGGTTCAGAATGGGGGTGGTGAGATGGGACGATGGGGGGTGTAGTGGTTCAGAATGGGGGGGGGGGTGAGATGGGACGATCGGGGATGTAGTGGTTCAATGGTCACATTGTATAAAAGAGCTTTGTGTTAATATTTTATCAGACACATTATGTTTCCACTCCTCTTCATCTCTCTCACACACACACACACACACACACACACACACACACACACACACACACACACACACACACACACACACACACACACACACACACACACACACACACACACACACACACACGAGAAGAACCCTTGAAAATAGAACTTACATACTTGCAAAATGGCCTGAAGAGGAAAGCAATGACACTGAAACACTGGTTATGTTTTATGTGTGTACAAAATAGTTGTCGCAAGATACTCTCATGAGCCCTGAAGATGAACCCCTGTAGAAGACTTTCAAAGGCATCAAGTTCATAAAAGTTACAATTAAATGCCAGGTTTTAGGCTTTTAGCATAAAGTAATACCTAAAGTAATACTGTAAAGACCTAATATCTCCTGTTACTTGATTGACAAACATTGCTATAGGAAGATCGAGTCTCCCAAACTTACATAATACATCATTAATTAACCACTTAAATCCTATTTCAAACACTATTTTTGCAAATTAACTTTGTAATTTGTACTTTTGAATAGTTTAGTAGAATATAACCCTATAAATAGTGAAAATAGCTAATCTACAAGCTCACTGATCACAACATGTCACAATGCATTGTGAGCTTGGAGAGCTGCTACATTATTGTCAATACATTTCTCATAATAATGAAATGCCCAAAATAGGGAGACCAGTTTGAAAGTGCATGGTTAAATGATCTGTTTGAATAGTGGCATAGTTCCTACTGGCCAGTGTATTGATCTGGAGTGTATTGCCATGTTTAATTCTTAATTGTTTAAATTTATATTCCAACATTTTTTAGCTCACATTAAACAAATCTGGTTGTGTTCAGAAAGAGTACAGACTACAGAGCCGTAGTTGGCTTTCAGTTAAGGCAGTTGGAAAAAGAAAGAAACACAAAAGTACACAAAACGAAAAGAATAACAAGCCAGGAAGCTAAACCAACTAATGCTTTTTGACCAATTTCTTATTTATTTATTCTCCATAGAGGAGCAGCCATCAATTTCTGACCCATGTTAATGCACCCTTTCAATATTTGATGGTTTTATATGGAGTGCTGACAATGGAACAGCCAAGCTACTTCACTAGCACTGCGTCCATCTTCTTCTTAACAGAACTATGCACTCCAATCCAGTGAGTGCCTTTCAATGGAAAGACACAGGGAAGAGCAGTGATGGAAGCCCCTGCCAAGAGGCGTGTATGTCAGTGTTTAGTCTTATTTTACTAAACACAACAGTTAAAAGATGTCCGACAGTGCGGAAATGATAGCGAAACTGAACATTTTGAACCAATACCTGACTTTTTCACTTTTTAAATGTATGGTGTAGCAAAGAATTGACACAAACAAATTCCAATATAGTTTTTTATGATAAGTATTATTTTGTTAATTGGCTGTACTGGCATGATATTGATTTGAAGTTGAAGGTCTGTTGTGATCTAAACAGCTGTAATGAATACTTTGATACCTTTAGATTACATGACTTAAAAGTACTGGACAGGTTCATTATATAGGCCTACTTCAATCATCTTGAGGTCAATACACTCATTAGCATAGCCAAGAGTGGTGGTGCCTGTATACCTGCAGCGATTGAGAGCAAAATGAACTGAAATCAATGTTTTACTCATTAGGATAATACATTCTATGCATCATGTTGGCTCTATACATGGGGTAAATAGGGAGAGATTTATTACTGAATCAGTGCATGTTATGCCTAATTTATGGGCCACCATATGACTGTCCCACCTACAGAAAATAGCCGATCCACACGCTCACAACACGTTATGGCGACACGTTGTGAGCTTGTGGATTGTCAATTTGTCCCGTAGTATGAAGTATGCTGTAAATTGAGCTTACTACCAAGGGGTTGGGTCTTGGGTGGGGTGCAGGCATAGGCCATGCAACTGTATACACACCACAGCTACTGACTGCCATATACTATACCAATAATCTGCTCCAACACTCAGTCATCTATTGCAGTGGTTCCCAAATGTTTTAGCTTGAGACCCAAAAGAGAAATTTTATGTCTCGCTGGGACCCACATCCCAGATAGTGAAAATAGCTGATCTACAAGCTCACAATGCATCTTATCGCAAAATGTTTTACAATTTCTTTCTTAGATTTTTGGTTTTATTAGCCTATTGAAAATCTTTTGAATAAAAAAGGAAACCAAATAAGGGCATATTTATTCGCTACCCTGGTCCGCAGCTTAAATATAGCTCTCTGTCCACTGTTTGGGAAACACCGTTTTAGTGGGAAGGAAGGCATGCAGGCATGTCACATCATTTATGAAAGCACTTAACTGTATGAATGCAAACATTTGTACCATAGCTGGCCCCAGTGGGAAACAGTCCTCCATCTCTGGCAGTGTTGGCACCTGTTGAGCTACACTGGTTTCTGAGCTACAAGACTCGGAGTAGGTGAGGCATACTGTATGAAAGGAAGATGCTTAAAGGACCATACGGGTGGTCCATTTACTACCACTCAAGATGCTTAAAGGACCATACGGGTGGTCCATTTACTACCACTCAAGACGCACGTGACATTTACTGCAGCGTCGTGCAGACCATGCACTTTCCAGAGCATGGTTTACTTTCTTTAGGTCTTTGAGGAAGCCAGTGTTCTTCATTCATTTCAGTAGCTTGCAATATGAGAAACGCCTTGCGGAGAATTGCAACTTCCTTGAGCTGTGTAACACATCATTATTATTTTTTCAACATTGTTATCGTTGCATTTCAATGCATTTTAAAATACATCTGACTCTTGCTAGAGAAATCTAGCTAGTAGGAACTATGCCACTAATCAAACCTCCTTATATGCTAAAATATTATTTTGATTAATTCCAACATCCATTACTATACATTTTTGTTAAAGGAGCATTCAGTGATTTGGAAAAAAACCCTGGTATCAAGATGTAGGCCTACACAACTCTGCATGCACACGCTCTACAGTGGGGGGACGTGCAATAGAGCGTCGCAGTCCCGCCCCCTCGTGAGACCCGGAAAAGAAATCCCCGTTAATTTTCCTCATAGACTGAAAGTATTTATTTAAAGACGTTTACGCTGCGGACAAAGCCAACTCTTGTCGTGACAAATCATGACAATAAACACAATATTTTGGGCCAAACAAAGAATTACAAAGTAGAAAAAAACGGCAGGTTACAACACTTTTTTTGTTATTTTTCTTCTTTGCAATTATTTGTTTGGTCCAAAATATTGTGTTTGTTGTCATGAATTGTCACGACTCGAGTTGGCTTCGTACGACGCTTAAAAGGTCTTTAAATAAATACTTTATGAAATGTCTATGGGAAAAATGCATTTGGATTCATTTCCTGGGCCTGGCGTCGTCATGAAAGGGGGCAGGACTGCGACGCTCTATAGGCCAACAGCACATGCACCTTAAGGCCCGCCCCCACTCGATCATGATTGGAGGAAGGCCCCTCTCATCCTGATTGGATGAAGGCTGGGCCCCCTAGCCAAAAACGAAACCTTTTTTTTAACCCAGGTGTTAACTGGGGACAGGAAGGAAAAGTGATATTTGAATTAAATGAAATCACTGAATAGGCTATACCTTTAAGTCAGAGTAACACTGACTATTGTTCAGGACACGTACGTAGCCTACGTTCAGTAGGGTGTTTAATGACTTCTGACAATTAAAATGTAAACAATCTTACTATAACCTCACTCTCTAAAATGTAAGCAATTAATGGCAAATCTGTCTGTTCATGTACGATATACAATATGGCCAACGTTGTGAATAGATGATGATGTGTTTAGACGTGTGCTGTGGCTGAACAGCAATACTGGAAAGCGTGTTTGCCCCGTTCAAGCTGAAGATTGGTAGTCCAAGAGTTTAGGTGTTCTTCAATAGGGTTCTGTCAGCAGGGTCAGCTGACCGTTTAGCTTTAGATCATAACACAATACGTTTCTTAACCGCTGAGTGGACCGTTTCAAGCCAGAACGGTTGTCATCCCATTAATCTTCTGTTGTCGGTACAATGCAGTTTCTGAACTGCTGAGCTGGCCGTTTAAGCCTATCCAGGATAACCTGTCCCATTACCCTCCATCTTGCTACATTTGGTGTTCAGTGTGCAAATTATTGGTTGAGATATATACACTGACTTTAAACTAAAGTGTAGGCGCAGTGCCAGTATCGTGCACTGGATCCTTGTTGGAGCTGAGACCAAGTATCAAGCTAAACACAATTTTGCATTTCCAGAAGACCCATTCAGGCTGCCTGGATAATTTTTTATTTTCTTTTTTCAACCTAAATCCATAATGTAATGCAATACCAGGTCACCCAAAGGTCCAAAGCTTCAGGACACCAGTCAAAAGGATTTTCTAATACATTTGATTAAAGTTTATATTTGAGAACATTTAACTTTAAAACAATGTATTTTCCCCTTGGCTTTAGTTTTTAGTGCCAATCACGCCTAGGTTGGTTCTCTCTGTCCAAAACTTCAAAAAGGTGCAAAGCCAGAACTGGTCACATGTCATCACAGATTATGTGCTTGCCATGTACTCTGGAGTGTGGGGCTTATGTCAGAAGTTTCTGAAATAAAGCCTTGGCTTTCAGAATGTTGTTGTTCACAAATAATATTCACATAATTAGAAAGCAAGCAGATTCTGAAAACATGTTTTTCAGTGAACTCTTCACTATTCAAGAAAGTCAGTGTGCAAAGCAAAGTGTCACAGAGCCCCATGACTAATGTGGGATTTGAACCCTGGACCTGTGGATCACAAGCACAGCGACTCATCACACTGAGCTAACTGCTGGTTACTACAACACAGCTTTTCTGTGCTAGTTGATGTTAGTGTGGAATGCAAAGTGTCAGTAAAGATTTGAGTATGTCGGGGTTTGAACCGGCACACTTCTACTAGGTATACTACGGATATCATTTGACTTATCCGTTGGTCCACTGAGGCACACAATCATGGGGAATTTCTGTGCTGCTTTAAAGTTGTCCTTCTGAAAGTCAGTGTGCAAAGCAAAGCATCACAGAGACACATGAATAATGTGGGATTTGAACCCTGGACCTGTGGATCACAAGCAGAGCCACTCATCACACTGAGCTAACTGCTGGTTACTACAAATAAGGTACGAAAGGAGGTATATTTTCATAAACGCGCAATGTTTTGTAATCAAATTAAAAGAAAAGACACGCTTGTTTGTACTTACATTTCCGTTGGACCGTTCTCAGTTCTTATCAAAAGCAAGATGCTACCTAGAGGCAAGACTCTCTGACAATGTGGAATTGTAATGGGAAATACCTGACTTGATGGTATTAGTTTGCAACATAGGATACTATTTACCTTTTGGGGACTAATATGTAAAACATAAAAAAAATGGTTTAAATTAAACAGTGTGGTTGGTATATTAGTCCACAAAAGGCAAATGAAAAGACATCAGCATTCTTTACTGTATAAGCCTTTATTTTGTAAAAAGTCTGTTGTTTGAATGATAACCCTTTTTATACCACATACTTGAACACCTTGTTTGTAAAAAAGAAAAAAGAAAGAAAAGAAAAACATTTTTTTTGTTTGTTCAAACACCAAAAAAGCTGATTGACACTATAACATTAATTTGCACCGACAAAAAAAATACAACTTCATACTACACAAATTTTGATTTCATGAGTACTGATGATACTCCAAATGAAATCAAACAGCTTATTAAACAACTGAATCAAATAAGCGCCCGATGTGAACAAAACAATTACAGTACAAGGAAGCCAAATTATGCATTTTTCTTCCAGTGCCTGTATGTCAGATGGATTACATGATAAAACTACAACAGTAATAATAAGAACAATTCGTAACAAATGCAACAAATACATCAAATTAGAAATGAACATATAAATGAAAAAAGTAACTAATAATTCAATTTGGCAAAAATTAAATGCGTTGTTATTCTTGTTTTTTCTACACTATTCTTTTGCCAATTCCTTAAATATCAAATAATATTCTTATCGATTGGTTTAGCGAGCATTATTCTCCCTGTTTGAAGGCTCATTAAGAGGGAGGTATACTGTATATTGTACCCATGTACAGGAAACTGGGAATCAGCACAGCTTTTCACAGTTATCGTGTGGTATTCGACAACAGACCCTAACCACCCTAACCAGAGGCAACTTATTAAAGAGTAAAATGCAGGGAACCCCCAGATCAATGTGCACTGCTATCTAATGGCTTACGTTCAGATGCTACTGGAGAAATGCCCCATTTATACGTCGTCATACAAAAGTAGCCAATCTACAAGCTTGCAATGTGTCATATCGCTATCCACTGTGAGCTTTTAACGCTGTTGTTTTCATCATAATTCATCATTAATCATAATTTATCATGTGACATGGTCGTATGACGGAGCATAAAGTAAGCAGGATCATCCTTTACATCTTTTGTCTTTTTCTTTTTTTCTAGTTGAAGGGCAACTGATGTTGATGCTTTATTCTGAACCTGATAACTCTACAACATGCACTTGGTAGTTGGTGCATCTATTCCAAATTCCGTGATTTACTGTAACTACATTTTCCCCTCCTAAACTTACAGATTTATTTATTTTTACTTATTGAACTCGACTGTAAAACAAGTGCAATTTGAGCATGTAAACACTGGAACTTTCTTGATCATAGCTGTGGTGATGAAACTGGATGAAAGTTTGTGGAATAGAAAAATAGGAAAATAAACCTTTTGAAACTTAGGTCATGCAAAACAAAACCTACAAGGTATGTACAAAATACCAGAAATGCTGACAACGAAGTGCTTCCCAACAGTGAAGGAGACTGTGAGCTCTGTCCTGTTTTTGGTTGCAATTCATCTGAACTGGTTCCGTTTTATTGATGACTAACAGATGAATAGATTGATATGTATAACCATCATTGATGGGAACTGTGAAATCCAGGATGTCACTTTCTTAACTAGAGGGTTGTGATTTAAAAGCATTCTCTGTGATAGCTCAATAACTTGTAATAGCGGACAATTGTGTTATTTAATATATTGGATGTTGACTTTCCTTGGCCTAGCCTATAGTCACAATTTTGGTACCAGTATACAGAAGCTTTCAAAAACGTTTGTCCTAAACGGCAAGACAAAAATAATTTCATGTTCAAAACTAATTTTAATTGACTTACAACATTTCTTAATTTTGAATTATTGCCCCTTCAATGTTGTTATTGAGTGAACCCGTATATATTTTATCACACTTTGTGTTTTTATGTTTGTGAAGCGCTTTGTAAACTTGTTTTTTTTTAATATAAATTTGATGTATTATATTCATATTCCACCCATTTTGCATACGCCATAATAGCAAAATGGCCACTGTATGAATATAGTTGCCCATCACTAAATAAACACAGCTGAATAAATAGTGGCTGGGCATAGAATGGCACCTGGTGACTGGTCCAGGTATATGCAAAACAAACTAGGTTCAATTCCAGACTTGTTGCCTTTGTTACACGTGATCCCTCATCCTTCTCTCTCTCCCTTCCTTCACTGTCCCATTTCAATAAAAAAGAGATGGATAGATAGATCTGACACAGCGTTTTCTACAAAATGTCAAATGGCTCTTTGAGCTACCATGATTCGCCAGTGTATGTCAAGTGTGCCATGTCTACTACTTCCTCACGAGTGCTGATAAGGATATATACTGTATATATATAAAGAGAGAGAGAGAGAGAGAGAGAGAGATTTATCTCTATACTATTATACTATAAAGGAAACACTCCTGTACTTATCAATGTATCAATGAACCCCCAGTTCATTTTATACTTTTATACTATTTTTGGCTGTGTATTAGGGGAGTTGGGGGTGGCGGATCGTCATTGTTTTAATTATTTTGTTTAATTTGACTCTTCATGAGTCAAAATTGTATTATTATTTAGACGGTGCACATTTGTACTAGAGATAATTTCAAGTAATTCATAACACAATTTACATGACTAGCCTACATCTCACTTTTGATGGACTGAACTGGTTTCTACAACTCCATAGCCAAGTGCATTTCATCCATGAAAACATACTGTACAATATTTAATGCTTTAAATACGGTGGTAAATAGCATCAGACGGCACACGCCCACTAATGACTTATCATCTTATGCCTGTGAAGGGCGTGATATTGTTATTTACTATGGGATTTCAAACATTCAAATGCATTGTCATGTCATTTGCCCTGTGCAAAATATGACATTCTCCCTTCTGGAACATAATAATTCTAATTCTAGCCCTAGATCTCGAGGAATCTCTATGAAATGAGTGGTTGGTGTTAGCTTGGCCCTCTGGGATGTGGATGAACTTTACTACAGGAACAGTGCAGAGAAATGCAACTTCCACAACCACATAGTAACATCCTCAGTGTTATTTTAAATCAGAGCATGTGCAAATGGAATAAATGGACCAGTAGGGTCCATTTGGTTCCATTTGTACTCTCTCTGAGTTAAATGAACACAGGATTGATTGTATAGTGTACAACAGCCCCTGTGAGCCTCACTGTGGGAGGGCTTATGACGGCATTTCCGATGTTTTGTTCATACCATGTATATCTTGTGTTTCTTTTTTTTCTTCTTTTTTTAGGTTTCGTTTGCAGAATTATGCCAATGCTAGAGAAAGCTGTCCATGCCATTAGCAGTGAGGCTAGCTGGTATTTACGAACTGCCATGTTTTTGTTCATGCATTAAGAAATATTAAGTGAAAGATATCATATTTACAGTACAATTCACATGTAATTACACATATACACTAGAGGCAAGAAAATTCACATTGAAATCAGTTCAACAGTTTTTTTCCCCTCCTCGATTACCCCTTGAACATATGTGTCAAAAACACACAAAAGAAAAAAGGATTTCGCTCAAATATTCTAAAGTAAAAGCATAGAACACAAAACCTCACAGCTTTTGGGATGAATGTGCCAATTTCATGTCCAAAAAGCATGTAGTACATGTTCCTATTGAGATGGGTCAAGGGCTATCTGCATGTTTCTCCACGTGAATGTGCTTGCACTTTGAAAAATGAAATCAAGTCATTAAAGAAAAATAAATACCTAGGTATGTTTGTGTGGACAAGTGATTTCTGGTAAGAAACTAACCCGAATAAGAAATGTAAAACTCACTGTTACATTTAAGCAGTGTTACAAAATGTTAGTGCATTTCAGTGAATCACAGAACAGATGAGATAGGCCTCTTTCTGGTCAAACCAATTCCACCGCTTTTCCTCAAAGAACACTTAGGGTTGTGTTGTTCATCATGTTTTTTCTTTTTTACAAACCATTATGTGCTGTTTTTGCACTGGAACAAGGATTTGATCATCTGACTGGTGTTGTAGCCTGCTTACTGTGACACTTTGAATACCTAGGATCCACCATATTGCCTTTAAACAGTTTGACAATCTGTTTTGGTCTTTGGACAAAATCTCAACCAAAACATTCATTATAAAAAACATATCACACTTTTTTTTAATATAATAATGACGTTTGTTATCCACCAAAAAATACCAATATGTTACATTAGAAGTAGAATTCGTCAATGAAATGAATGAATGAATGAAATGCACTAAAAAGTGCTTATTATGTCCCTGATTCAGACCTGCTAATTATCCACCAAGATCATGAGCCATTGTCCACACCACTGTATGGTTTTAGTATGTTAGCTATCCGAGGGAAATGCATTATCCGTTCTTCCTCTCACTGCAAGAATAAATAAAAGTTCCAAATCTATCACAATGCAGTCTAGCTTGTGATATCTAATCTGCTGATTGGACAATGTTCACAGAGAAATGAGAATTGCCGTAGCTGTCTTGTTGATTACTATTAATGAATCTGATCTGTATGAACAAATCTTTGCATCATGGCTTCCATGTTAAAACCACTCACAATACTGCAACCAGATTCACATCAAGGGATACATGATATAACTGCTGTAGTGTTAACACAATTTGATGTCTGTATAGTTCAACCACAGCTCACTTCACGATAGCATTTTATAAAAACCTATTTGACAGATCTATGGTCATCTGTTTTGAAATTTAGCCATGTTTATGTGGACATTTGCAACTACTGTGTATGCCTCCTGTTTCAATCCACACACTTCCAGAGGGAAAGTAATTTAGTCCAGATTTGGATTTCTGATCATGTTTGGTGGCTGAATTAATTAATTTATCATTATTCACCTTCTCTCCTCAAACAATAAATCTACAGTAGGCTATGTTCTTAAAAATAAAGATTGATCACTGCATGAGGATTGTATTTAATCATTGTGACCTGCATGGCTGGCTGGGAGCACTTGAGAGATGATTAACACATTTCTGTCTGTCTGTCTGTCTGTCTGTCATTGTACACAGTATACTGTATTTATCTTCCTTCTGCCTGTCCTCGACTACTACATCCCTGTCCCTTACTGTGTTCCTATGTGACAATGTGCCAGTCTCTTCCTTGCTGTTATGTGACTCAGTGGTACTGCATATGCTGTTCAATGGAAGGCTGGTTCAGTGCTTCAAGCACCCAGCAGGTCTTCTCTATGCCTGTCCAGAGCAGGACCGATTTGAAGAACACGGGGGAAGTCCCTCTGAGTGATCTGGATGGGGAATTCTTAGCTGTACTGTACAAAGGAAGAACTCTTAACGCTGAATTCATACCAGCAGCGTCAGTTTGCTGCCATGTTCGGAGAATGCAGTGAGGTTCAATGCAAAGTATATGGTGAGGCGCGACCGCTGCTTTTCCCACTGGGTAAGCCGGTCAGGGGATCGAGCCAGCAAAAGGTTAAGCGTCAGAGTTGAGAGAACCTCAACTTTGGCGCTTGAGCATAGAGCGACAAGCCAATCAGCTGTGCTTTGAAATAGGCATGGAGCTGGCATATATCCTTATAACTAGGAACTACTGCACGAAAGTTACAAATATCGATAAAGATTTTAACTAGTTGTAAGTGTGAAATTAAATCAGATTAAGCAACTACATGGCCTATTTCTTTCCTAAAAGGTTGCTATGAGCGTTTGTACTTCTCCCTCTGTGAACCAGCACCTGCTGGCTTGACAGCTGTATGAAAGTAGCTATATGGAAGTAGAATATCAGTAGCTTTATTATTTATAACAAAGTTAAACTAGTAGTTTAGATAGATAGACAACTAAACAACATACACAAACAATCTCCAGTATTGTAGGTAGAGAGCAGGGACAGCTACGGTGCTCCGAGTGCATGGGTCAGACCAGCTGCTTTGCCCAGCGAGAGCTGGTGTGGAGAATTAAGTATTGCTTGTTTCTGGCAGCTTGTTTGTAAATGACAACCTATTCATTTTAACCAATATAAAAGGCCATGTAGTTGCTCAATCTTTATTCATTACACATCTACAGCTGCTAGTTTAAAACATTAAAACGTATCAATTGTGCTACTTCCATACAGTCTATTTCTTCATCTCGGTAGCAGGCACACACTCGTAACCTCAGACACTTCCAATTTATTGCATGTTGTGAATGTTCGCACTGTAAACATTCACTCGAAGCTGCTGGTGTGAATTCAATGTAAGTCTGATTTATATAGGCTACTTCATCATATGATGCTGTCACATGCTGCTAAGAACTACAAGCTCACAACGTGTGCATGTGAGACTTGTTGTGATCTTGTAGATTCAGCACGCTACTCCAACATAGTATTTCACATTGTCACACAAGTCTTTAATCACGCATCAACACTTTTTTCAGTGAAAAAAACATTTGTTGAGCGAAAGGTTCATGCAATCAAAATACATTTGTCTTATCATCTCCCCCCTAGGATGTACAGTACTGTATGCCAAAACCTTCTTTCTTTTCCATCTCTGGTATTCTTTCCACATTTAGCTCTGTGACATTTTATTATAACATGAGCAGAACTGGTTTTGAATCTACAACCATCATGCTAAGATTGAATAATTGCAACTCAATGATTTTGTGCTGTAGATACAGCATGGGTATATGCCATATCATTTCATTGTCGAAATCTCCGGTAGGTGAGCTGGTTTCAACAGGAAAACCCATCGGATGCATGTCTGTGTGAACCCATAGAAACATGATAGTGAAATCTAGTTTGAACTCATACCCTGTAATAAGTTACAAAACACAAGGTCCTACAGGGTATCAGCCACACAAAGCACAATTTATTTGTGAATGAACCTGAGCACTGGAAAAAGCAGGGTCTGGAAGAGCTTAACAGTATCTTTTATGGATATAGTATGGATATAGGCCTTTTGGTTATTATTTCAAATTCATGGCTATTCATCACATATCATGTTTTGTTCCCCAGACTTACTGGTTCGCCCATTTGTCCTGATTACACTGATATTCCTGATCTTTGGGGATCTCGACCTCAAAGGCAGAAACGATGGTGGGATTATGATTTAAGTTGCAGAGTATGAAAGGTTGAATACTTATTCCTCTTTATTCTACCATGGTTCCTGACTTGAACTGTAAATTAATTTTGTAAAATTTAAGACACTTCCCCATTGCGGCAGGATCACAATATGAACCTCCAAGATTCCCAGAGTGAGAAACGCTTACCAGGACGTTAAATACTTTATGACAACTGATGCTATATACTGTGTGGCAACTGATATAGCCTGTACTGTATGACAACTGGTCAAACTGTGGGCTGATACTGTATATTGACTATTTCTGAATGTACAATCATCTTTAAATCTTTACTATGGAGATAATTTTAATTCACTCACTGGTAACCCCCCGCCCCACCACACACCTTTTTCCTTAGACACAAAGCAGGACATGATGTCAATGAATACTGCATTGAAAGAGCAATGTGAATCACTAGGATGGAATAAAACATTACAAGTATATTTTCAAACTATGCCCATGAGAATACTGAATGATAAAAATGTACAGAATATGTCATTTTTTTCTTCTTCAAACAATCAAAATGAGTAATGCTTACCTTTGAACTTTGAACTCTTTATCTAGTAATGCCCTAGCGCTAGAACATGATCTGACACTCTCTGAAATCACAGTATTTTCAAGACAAAATCAAATCTACAATAATCAGCATTTTTGTATTTTTTTTTAACCATAATGAAAAAACACCCGCCACACACACACGCGGCCACCCCCAAGGACCTGTTTCTAAAACAACTTAAGAGGAGGCGCAAGAAGGGGAAAAGAACAGACAGTTTGCGTCGACTCTGGGTTTTTTTAGGAATGCAGCGGTCTAAAATCCCATCATCCGCAAGGTGAGGCCGTTGAACAAGAGGAGAAGGAAAAAGAAGCACATTTTGGCCATAGCTGATGTCTGCGAGAGTAGAATGATATTGATTCACCTTAAAAGAAGAGGGGAGGGGGGGGGGGAAGCCAAGGAACAACACATAATCCCAAAAAACTATAGGCTTCTGCTGTACAGAGGCAGAGGGTAGAAATGCAGAATTCCGTGCATGGTATTCATGGACGATGGGGGGTGGGGGTCATTTGGACAGAGGGGGGCTGATGAAGGGTAGAAGGATCTCACTCTCACTCAGCCTTAATGCCTGAACAGACAAGCCACCACTGATTTTCATGAGCTGCGGCGGAGAGGATTTGTTTTTCTTTTGATTACAGTAAGAATCAATAAAAAGTCAATGGGACTCTGAGACATCTTTTTCTTTTCTTTCTCGAGAGCTTTCACTTTCCTTTTGTTTTCTTTTTTTTTCTCCTTTTTCATTTTTTTTTTGGAAAAATATCATGCAGTCTTTAGTTCCAAAAACCCTTGGTTGTGGGAACGGATGTTTGTATTTTTGTGTTTGTCGGTCAGTCGGTTGGTTTTGTGTGTAGGTTTCAGGAGGAAAAAGGAACTCAAAAATCCTTGAAATTCTTTTTTTCACAATTATTCTTAAACAATCAGGTCATCCTATTAATACTTTGTACAGCAGAAAGGTCCTTCAGGTTTCACGTGTGTGTATATAAATATAATATATAGAAATATGCATATACATATCTTCAACTTGTATATGTGTATACATATTTTGCGACTGTATCAAAGCCAATTCAATGTGCTCTCAAAATATGGCCCATGATTCCTTGTGGGATGCACATCAATTCACATAGTACAACCAGTAGATTAGGTTGAAAAATCCAAAGACGATGGGAAAAATGACCCGGGACCATTTGTCAATGGTGCTGACATCAGCCAGGTTGGGGATTTTCAACTTGAGCTTGGACGAGCGACGCCGTAGTCTGCAGTTGGCCCGGCTCCGCATGGCGGCGCCGCGGTCCAGCGAGTGGTGGCTGAAGCCGTCTCGTGGCGCCATGGGCTTCCTGAATTGGACCCCAGAGCTGTCAAAGGACATGACCGAATTCCGAGAGTCACTAACGCTGCTCCCTACGTCAGATGGCATCACCTCGTTGTTCATCTCCAACGTGGTGAGGAGGATGTTCCCGTAGGCATCCACCTGGAGAGAGGGAGAGAGGGAGGGGGGTGTCAGGCCTGGCTGAAACATGCAGCTGCATTAGACCCTCAAGAAAAGCTTTAACCACTTGAACCCTATTATACTTTGGGGTACATCAAATTGTACAGTAGATCTACAAGCTCGCAATGTATCACAATGGGACACATTTTGAGCTTGTAGATCAGCTATTTTCATATTTATATAAAATGTTTTCCTATTTTCATTAAATAAACAATCGCTTATTATGACAGAATAGAGCTGCTAGGGCTCATGTGGTAAAAGCTAAAGCACAATGCAGTGATGATATGGAATGACATTTTTTTTCTTTGCATACTTCAAATATTTCCAAATAGTTACACACATTTCCTTTTCAAAGTACTAGATACAGTAATCTATAACTGATTCTTAAATTACTTGAACATCCTTTATAAACTGATGTCATTTTGACCGCTGTTCTACAGCTCATATGAGTTCTAAATACATGTACCCCAACTTTTCTTTGTTCCTCGAGATACAGATTTCTCCGCTGTGTAAATGACCTGAAGGTGTTGCTTTGAAACGGCACGGAAATGGAGTCCTTGCAATGTGAAAGAAAAAATGAAGAGAACATTAAAATGCCTATAAAGAATTACTGGCAAGTAAGCACATTTTCTAAGAAATTACAGAATGCATAACACAAACTGTTAACAGGAACAACTTCAAATAAGCATAATATTATTTAATACAACACACACACACACACACACACACACACACGCACACACACACACACACACACACACACACACACACACACACACACACACACACACACACACACACACACACACACACACACACACACACACACACACAACAAGGGGCTTCATTCAGTCTAGCCGGTTTAGCATCCACCGCTGAATATTGTCAATGCTGCTGCCACCCTTGTTATTTTTGACTGTCCAATTTAGATGAAAGCCGGAAAATACATGTCCAACAGCAAGGTAGCAGAGCAAGAATGAATCAAGCCCACAAGCATAAACGTAGACAACAACCTAAATAGGAAATGAGAATGTTTACACCACTGCTGAGCTAGATGAATCACTATCTCAATGGAAAAGGGCTATGCTCTATAGAAAGCACATTCAGTGCTTGGGGGAGAAGCAATGGATGATGGTTGGTGAATGCATATTTGGACTGTATGCTTCCTGGCAGATTACTTTGGGGAATGTGTGTTATCAGTGTTTGAATAGAATTGACATTAGCTATAGGAATCAGATATGGGAAAAAAAGATGGTTGTTTTATACTTGAACTCTGATTGACACAGAGGAAGAGGAGATGGCAGAGGATGAAGATGCAAACCTGTTCCCTCAGGCGTTTCTCCTCGTATCGCGGGCGCTCGTTGTTAGCTTTGTTCAACCGTTCATTGATTTTCTTCTGCTGCTGGGGGCCCCGGCCAAAGAACACGTAATTTACAAAGGCATATTCAAGCAGGGCCAGGAACACAAACACAAAACAGCCCATGAGGTAGACGTCGATGGCTTTCACATATGGGATCTTTGGGAGAGTCTCCCTAAGGTGGGTGTTAATTGTAGTCATGGTGAGCACCGTCGTAACACCTAAGTATGGCGTGCGCGCAGGCGCACGCACACACACACACACACACACACACACACACACACACACACACACACACACACACACACACACACACACACACAGAGAGAGAAAAGAGAGAGAAAAGAGAGAAAAAGTCACATAGTCATCAGGTCAGTGCATCGTGTTTGGCAAATTAAATGTACAGAAAATGAAATTAGCACTTCATCAGCTATCATTTCTGTAAAGGCCCCCAAAATGCCATCTTAACATTTCACGGCATTTGTGTGCTTGCTTTGAAGAGTTATGTATCTGAAAATAGTGTTTTGATGGTGACATTTAGAGTTCAAACTAAATCCCGAGGGAACATATGGTGTCGGGGAGAATAGGCAGCCAAAATATTGTTGGCAAGGTAACTGGGGGAAGGTCATCCCAAACCCCTCCAGTGACCCATGACTTGTAGCCAAGTTCAAATGAATGATGGGAAGTTTACAGTAGTTATTTAATTCAGCCCTTTCCTCACTGCATATTAATAACTGGGATTTGTAGCTACTTTAAGTCAGAGGTTCCAAAAGTGGGTTTATGCAAATACCCTTTGTACTTTTTGTACTTTTAGTTCGGTAGAACTAAATCTGGAGATTTGGAGACGGAGATCATCATATTTGTTCTAATGGAGTTCTAATGTGCACAGTGCACGCTACCACTGGATGGTGGCGCAGCGCAAAGATGACACATAGCTTGGTAACGGCTAGTCTCACATAGCGAGACAACTATTCCACAATCTCCGAATGCATGCTATATAGAGTCTGGAACTATACACTTCCCAAAATCCGATACATTTATATTAGGATAGATTTGTGCGACTGTAAAGACGAAATCTGAATTGTAGAGGAGGCTTCACTTCCGCTTTATCGCTTGCTCATGATCGGAGCAGGGGTCATATAGCCATGCTGACTTGTGGTGGACATTTTGTGTCAAAATCCCATTTTTGCAGTTTTTGGACATACAAATTGAGTGGACAATATCACCAGAAACACAAAGAGCTAGCCCTGAATAACTATAATTTGGTATCCATTTGTACACACTCAGAGTTAAGGAGGGGGTCCTTGCAAATAAAACATTTGAGAACCACTAGTACTTGGACTCCTAATATGCCATAGTGTTGTAGTATTAAGTGTTATACAAAACCTGGACACTTGACATTCAGTAATTGGGTCTTAACCAGGGAAGCTGGTTACTAGTACTACTAGTAACCAGTATCCACAATATGTGAATCCTTGGCCTACTGGCAGACATGTGTGCACAAAACTTTGGCGTTCCAGTGGTTTGCGAGATTAGACACACACACGCGCGCAGACACGCATACACTCTTCTAAATGACTCGCCCCCTAAAAGCTATGTTGTAAAAACAATGAATGAAATAGAATCTGCCCCATACAGTATAATAATAACATGGTTAGTGTATAAACAATACACAAGTTATTTTTCGAATTTGGCAAGCTATTTTCATTACGACAACAGCCGTAAGGGAAACAAGACATTTGGGTGCATTTAACACTGTATGTTCTGCGTGCATCACTGGAGCTTTCGGTGCGAAAGATCATGTGGTGCATACACATTACACACATTTCATTGATACAGCAACCTTCCCTGGTGCATGGTGAACATTTCACGGATACAGCAACCTTCCCTGGGTGCATGGTGAACATTTCACGGATACAGCAACCTTCCCTGGGTGCATGGTGAAGGGAAATAATACAGTGGTCTTACCGAGGGCCACCCGGGCCGCCGACGCATCGTAATTGATCCAGAAGGAAACCCAAGACAGGATGGTGATCAGGATGGAGGGCATATATGTCTGCAGGATGAAATAGCCAATGTTCCTCTTAATCCTGAAACTCAGCGACAGCCTAGGGTACGAACCTGGAAAATGAGTGGAGGACAAAGTGATAGATGGAGAGGAGGGAAGAGTGGAGAATGGAGTGAGATATATGGAGAGGAGAGAAGAGCGGAGAGGATGGACGGATAAATGGGAAAAAGGAAGAGATGGAGTGATGGATTGTTGGAGAAGAGCAAGGTAGGGAAAACACAAGTGGAAATGAGAAAGGGAAGGAAGCGGGGGGGGCTATTGGCACAACTTAAAGAGTTCCAAAGTCTGCACTCTGACAACGCACAAGGGTAGTCATTTCTCCATTTGTTCAGATGGAGCACTTAATTTCCCCAAAGCGATGGATTCCTTTCCAGGGACAAGTTCGATTCCAATTAAAACATGGCAGAAAGTCGCAAACACGGCAGATTTTTCTGCAACCCCCTATCTCAGCAGGCAGCTCCAGCGCCCCTCTGAGAATTGTCATAGAGAGCCACTCTGCTTTTCTTTAACACATTCCCTGTCCTCTAAACATTAAGAAAAGGGCATTTTCAAAAAGGGGGCGTAATTGGAACCCAAGCCTTCTGCATTTCATGAGTGAGCAAAAATGATATATGGGTACAGCAAGTCATCCCATTGTGCATTTTACAGAGAAAGGAACGGCAGCCATTTGTGGTACAACATTAATTAGTCGAGTGGAAGTATAATTTAAACAAACCGTGACAATAAGTTGCTGATGCAAAAAGCTGTATGTATGAAGCAGGCTGACTCTTACAGCCTCCACTACATATTATATGTAGTGGATATTTACAGCTCTGGAAACAATGTGTATATAGTCTATGTGAGGACTTTGTGCGACCAATTCATCAAAATGGAAAAGAGGGCTTAAGATAAGGACTATGGTTTTAATCTAAAGGCTATGTCCTATGAGCAACACAAGGTGACAAATGACACAATCATCTCCAGGGTCCTGTAAATCTTCTGATGAATCAATACTTCGGCATACATATTTTATCAAGGCTGTGATGAATAAGCAGCAACACACAAATGTGATTTACACCTACATTTTTGTTTAGGTTCTCTCTCTCTCTCTTTCTCTCTCTCTCTCTCTCTCTCTCTCTCTCTCTCTCTCTCTCTCTCTGAATTTTGAATTTATTGGAAAAATTCTGGAGTCCAATAAAATGTGATTCCTAGTACAACAATTGTGTGTATTTTCTTGGCTTCACACTGATACAGATCAGTCTTCACCTAGGAACTCCCTGTACAATAAATCAATGTCATACTCTGGACAAGTGGGTCCGTTATGCAAACTTGACGGCCACTGAACAGCCGCCCCACTACCTATTGGGATTTGAGAGTGAGCTTTGCGCAAGGACACCTAAAAACCTAGTAGGGATTTGTTATCGCTGAAGGTCTTACCTGTAGTAAATCTGACTTCTCTAGACACCAGGCGGATGCCTACGATGGAGAACTGAGGTAGCTCCAACTTGTCTACCCCCGTCACAGCATTGTCTCCTCCTTGCCAGAAGAACACAATGTCATCGGTTGTATACCCATCTGTGTAAAGGTTAGAGGAGAGGAGAGGAAGGAAGGAAAGATCACTTAATGGTTCACCTTAGGTTAATTTATAAATGCAAAGTGATAAAAACACAAATATTAAATCATAAAGAAATGAACTCTGCTTGTCAGGTTTTTTATGTTGATGTATGTTGATTAATACCAAGGCACCTTGACTTGCAGATGAAGTAACCCCTGAGAAAGTAGGCTACCTTCTGAAAATGAATTACCATGATGAGCAGATTCAAATAAATCCACAAACATAAGCCTTTGCGCTCATAAAAAACAAAACAAAAACGAAGTTAAGAAAAAAAGATGACAAAAAGACATTCACAAGTGAATGTACATGAAGTATGTGACATCTAAAGACGTCACATACTTTATTATAACAGAATAAGTTGAAAACCTCATTAATTATGCCACCGTTTTAAACAGCTAATAAACACACAGATATGTGGATCAGTTTTTCTCTTCACCTCCGCAGAACTCTATAGAACCCTGAGGTACAAAATGGAACGATCTGGGTCCATTTGGTTACAATCCCGAAGTTAAAGTAACACTGCAATGGAGATGTCCCTGTATAGCCTACATTTTATTATATCTATTGGAGCATATGTATCTGCCATATATGGTCAACAGTATACACCTCCAATAACTACACTTCCCAGAGTTCCCAGAGTGATCATCAGTTTATACTTCAGAAATGGTGGCGGTCATAATAGGGTTACAGTGGGTGGAAGAAGTCAGGCCAGACAGAGTGGGGTTACAGTATGTGTAGATTCGATATCTGTCCTGTTAAGTCTGCAGCTCTAGCCTAAAATCAACTAGGGAAGACTTGGTCATGGAAATCCATCAAAGTATGTTTCGGCTGTATAGGAAGGATAGGTCTAAACTAAAGGTTTGCTGTTGCTGGGTACCACCATAGACATATATAAAAGCTAGATGGCTCAAGGCGGAGTCTCCGACGTAGTTAGTTAGTTAGTACAGTATGTTCAATGGCAGTTCCAACAAGAATACTCACAATCTTGACGGATTTACAAACGGGTTGGTTTATTACAAACGTTATCAACGTGCCTATGATTCAGGATGCTTATCTACTTTTTTTTTTAAATATATGAACGTCATATAAAATCATATAAGTAGGATAATATGCGGACGTCTCTGATGTTCATAACAAACCAAGCCGTTTGAAAATCAGTTGAAAATTGAGCAAGTTATGGTTATTTAAAAAGGACATGCCCCATAGACACAATGATATGCTGCCCCGAAGTAAGCCACTTCGATGGAGAGCCACGTAGCGACGTCGCTCTCCATTGACCGGCAGCGCGGGTGAGTCATCTAGCCTTTCTTATCTATGGGTACCGCTGCCTGCTACATGTATGTGGGCATAGAGGGAGGCAGATAACATTGCCAAGAGAGCAGTAGAGATGACAGAAATTATAGAGGTGCCTTTTGGTAAAGGGGAAACTAAGGCTATGTTGAAAAAATAGATGAATAAGAAATGGCAGAATAGATGGGACAGTGATAACAGAGGAAGAACATAACATACAGAAAGATATCGATGCACAGGGTGTGATGAGAGGGAACAGAAGGGAGGAGATTGACCAGATTATGGTTCGACCATACACGGCTAAACAAAACACTATTTGTGATAGGGAAAAGTAACTGATAAATGCTCAGAATGTAATTATATAGAAAACGCAGAACATATTTTGACGAGAGGATTAGATTGATACAGAAGGTGGTTGAGGCAGGAAGACAGTGGAATCTACTAGGTATACTGGGAACTGGAGACAGGGTTCAGAACAAACAGAAAGCAGTTATTGAGTACTTGAAGGAGATAGGGGTATATCATAGGATCTAGGGTGCAGTACTATTATTAGTACTATTCTAATATATAGCAGTTTTAAGTAAATAAAGTAGTGTAGGGAGTAATACTACATACTCCGGTACAGTAGGTGGCGGTATGCACCTTAAAGCTATTGGTTGCAACCCGCCATAATATTGAAGAAGAAGTTCCCAAACTTCCCAGAGCAGCAGCAGCAGCAAAATGGCTCACCTGAAAACACCATTCTGTGTTGGGTGAAGTCACCCCAGCTCCAGTATCTACTTGTAGGTTCAACCAGATGCCAATAATGGTCAGTGAAATTTGTATTTACATGGTGGTTGTTTGAAATGCTGCTGAATGTGTTCATGGTTTTAACTGCTACAGTTTTAAGTTGGTTAAGGAACACATTGGAGCATTACTTTCTGTGTGTGTGTGTGTGTGTGTGTGTGTGGGGGGGGGGGGGGTGGTGGTATTTGAACACTTGTGTGTTCAAATACACTTGGCTGTGTTTGAAAATATATTCCATTTTGTGTTTGAAAAGTTTTAAAGTACAAGGCGCAAGTTGGCACCTCACTCGAGTGCAACCTAGTTTAGTCTGTTATTTGCTGCTGGATCACCTACTTGCCTTTGTTCTCTAATCTCTGCTGCTTATGTGTCTCTGACTGTAATGGACAGTCAAGGAGGACTCTGTGTAGACAGAGCCATAGAGTAAGACAGAGTCACGACATTGAGGGGGCAGAAAACAGCCTGGTCATGTGGTTCATGTAGCCTGTTTGGGGCTCTCGTAGAGAGTCTAAATGTTCTTGCCGCCCCATAGACTCCAATGCATTCCGTAAAATGTAGAAGAGCCTGGCCCCATGAAGTGAAAGGAGTTTTCGTAACTCTGTCTTACTCTATGGCTCTGGTGTAGACTATCAGTAGCATATGGCATTTTGTCGAGGACTGCGCATTAGTCCGACATCCCGTTAGTCCGACTATGACTACGAGTCTGTATGACATAACCAGTTAGGACTCACCCCGTGGCGTCTGCCTGCGGTTAGGGTTAGGTTTTTGGGCACGCCACGACTGACAACGTAGCCCTACAAGCAGAACCCAATGGTACTGAAGTTTCTGACATTTTTCAGACCCAGACCATGGGGTCCTATTCCACCTCCACTCTGCCACCGGGTACACACACATAAATAAACGTAAACACCTTCGGATAAGTCCTTCTGCGCTCTTTGAGGATTTTTTTTCGTGTGAGGGCTTCTGAATGTGTGAACTATAAGTACCTATAAATACCGCTGCGAATATCTCCTGTGTCGCGGAAGCCGTTAAGTATTTTTAATCTATGTTTGACCGATTTGGAAGCTTGGATTAATCTTGTTTATTTACCGTTTATTGTACCGCCTCCCGATGTGCGGTTGGCTTGTGCCGGCTACGTTCCTGCCTCTGATCTGCTCTGTCATAGCTATAGCGCCACTAGCTAGCCAGATAGGCGGTACAATGAGGTGCCAATAAACAAGGAAGGAAGAGAAGAATCAAAGCGACCAAATCGGTCAAACAAAGATTAAAAATACTTAACAGCTTCCGCGACACAAGAGATATTCGCAGCGGTATGTATAGGTACTTAAAGTTCACAAATTCAGAATAACGCAAACGAAAAGAAGACGTCAAACGGCGCAGACACGATGTTACAGAGGATATTTATGTCCCGTGTTCCAACATTCCCATACGAAAACAAAGTAACGCACAGGGACCCTACGCAAAGCGACATCCAAATTTCAGAAAAGCTTTACGGAGGGTTCCGAGAGGGGCTAGACACAACGCTAAGTTAGGCAACCCGTGCCTGGTGGACATCTGTGCTCCAAGGAGTACACTTTTCTATTTTATACTGAGCCGTGCGATGCTGTCACATGAGGAAATTATGCGTATTGTTGGCACACGACAACACTGGGATATTTAGCATCAGCAAACAAAGTTTACAGCCAAAAGGGTTTTGGTAAGAGCAGATGACATTGGGGCTCCATCTTGCGGCAGGGGCCCTTTTTCCTTATTTTGGGGATTTAGTATTGTGTGAAAGGTGTGTGTTATCTTGTGCCACAGCCTAAGTCCCTAAAACACCCAATTACCCCTTACATTATGCATAGGTGTGGTTTTGGCATTACAATGATTAAACCAATCACCGTGCCACCTGCCATTGCCTTTAAGATACCATTATCCATTTAACATTATGCCCAGTGATTTACACTATGGCCCATGGCCATGGAAGAGCAACACACGTTGCCGCCAGTTGAAATATAGCTTATTTATATTTGATACAGAGGCCGGGTTGTTTTGTGTCCAGTAGCTCCAACACAGCCTCACTCGTGCAAATCTAATAACTTCTTTGACTAGACAATTAAACACAATAAGCACAAGGAATTGACACTGCTGATTATAGTAAAATTCCAATCACAGAGATTTGTGGAGAATTAAGACAGAATGAGACCTCTGAGCTGTGAATGTTGTGCAATATGACCGAGGCAGCTCCAACTCAGGTCTCACCGTCTCAGAGTCAACATGACTCAAGCCGAGGCAGCTCCAACTCAGCTCTCACCGTCTCAGAGTGAGGAGCGCATTCTTTTATCAAACAGAATTCGCATTATGGGTGGTTTGAAGAGGCACTTTCCATTGTCCTAAACCTGTGTGCATAAGATAGCAAATATAGGGAAAGCGCATCAGACACACCTCCACCCGCAAATATAGGAGTGGGTTGTGTGGCCGCAACTCTCAAACGTTTTAATTTCAAGGACCCCCCCATAACCTTCAGAATTACAGATCTGTAAGGGGACATTTTTAACCCCCTCAATGAAGCCAGAGGGTTCCTGGACCCCACTTTAAGAACCAATGAAATAGGCAATTATACCGGTACATCTCCACGTGGTTCATCGGTGGAACATGACATCACAGAACAGCCCCCTCAGCCACATTGAATTATTATCCAATATAGAAAAATTCCCCACTCCTTGTTTCTCCTTGCTGATCCTTCTGTAAATGCCATAACTCTGCCATGGCTGTGACTTATTCCCTTTCATGTACAGTAGATCTGCCATCTACTGTATCAATTAATATAGAGGACATGTTTATGTCTTGTGCCACCTCAAACATCTCAGTTGCATTATATCCTTGGCTGTAGATATACAGTGGATGTCACTTAAAGATGATACAATTTTTATGTAAACAATTAGAAAATGTGCCCCTCAGGGCACAGGTCTCCACCAGGGCAGGTCAGGTTGTGGCCTCCTGGTGGCGCTATAATAGGCCAATGTGAAAATTTCTTCGTAAGCCTTGGATGGCAATTAGCCTGTCGCTAAGTCCCACCCAAGCCCGTTGTTGGCCAATACCACAATCATTAGCAACGGTTACTAGGTTAGGAAACTCGGTCAAGCTTGCAATGCTGGTCAAAATGGTTAAGCAGTGTCAATACATATATTTGCTGTACAGCATGTGTGGGTTTGTTTTCTTACCTTATGAGCAAATTAGTCCATTCCATGAATTATTTCGCTCCGTTGTGCAGTTTAATAGTATCTATAAAAATAGGCTCTCATTGACTTCCATTGTAACGGGGAAACAGCTCTCAAAATCAGTCAGTTAGCACATAAGCGAACACAACAAAAGCTGATTCTGACAGTTTATGACATCAGGAAAACTCATGCCATCTTATTTTCGTCTTTTGATAGATTTATAAAGTAACTATATTGGTTGGAGATAAAGCGGTTCTGGTGTTCCTCGTTTGTAAACAAGTCGCTTCAGACCAATCAGATCGTTTTGTAGGCAAACAGGAACTTCTTTCCACACAAACTTGACAGGGTTGCCAAGTCTGCTTATTCCCCGCTACTTTTGGCTTAAGGCTAATAATTAGTACTGTAATACATTACCAAAACATTCATTATCATAGATATAGGCCTACATAGTATTTATAATGATAAATGTATATTTTTTATCCCACGATTTTGTAACCCATTTTTCACCCCTGTGTCAATCATCTAATGTGATCCTGGGCTCTACACACCCTCCGCCAACCTGGGGAGAGCAACGGACTTAACTCATGCTTCCTTCATGCTTGAGTGTCCAAGTTGCTCCTTTACACCTGACAGGGGGGAGTTTCCCTGGTTGGACGTAGCGCGTGGAAGGAACACGTTATTCCAACCAGTTCCTTTCCCCTCCATCAGGCGCCCCGGCTGGCCAGGGGGAGGCAGTTTAGAGACCAGGATTACTGCATGTTTTTGTGAGGGTATCTACCCTAGGGGACACATAATGATAAATGCATACAATATTTTTATTAGGATTATACATGGTCTTATTATTGTGTTTGTTTTGGCTTGTTTTTCCTTATTTGGCTTTAAGAGTTGGCTTGTTTTTGGAGGTGGGTTGGCTTATATCTCTCACACAATGTGGCAACACCGAAGTCAAAACAAAAACATTACAACGTTGATATTCTTTATTAAAAATAAAACGGTCATAATCAGCTTAGTGTTCGTCTAAAAGAGTGAGTTTGAGAGTTGTTTCCCTGTTACAATGGAAGTCAATGAGAGCCTATTTATATTTCTAATATGTAGGCTACTATTAAACTGCACAACGGAGCGAAATAATTCATGGAATGGATAGTTTGCTCATAAGGTAAGAAAACAAACCCACACATGCTGTACGTCAAATATATTTATTTACACTGCTTAACCATTTTGACCAGCATTGCAAGCTTGACCGAGTTTCCTAACCTAGTAACCGTTGCTAATGCCGGCCAACAACGGGCTTGGGTGGGATTTAGCGACAGGCTAATTGGATGATTTAAGGCATTTTGTTCCTGTCTGTGAAAGAAACATTTGGGGCAGAGGTTCATCGTTGGCATCCAGGGAATGTGTGTGCAAAATTTGGTATCGATTGGGTTAACAACAATTAGCTGTGCGCGCACACACACACACACACACACACACACACACACACACACACACACACACACAAAAGTGCAAAACATACTTTCTCCCCATGCCTTCGGCCTGGTGGAGACAATAATAGATCCACAAAGCTTTTTTAAAGTTGCGGAATAACAGTATTGCTCTTCCCCAGAAAAAGTATTGATGGTGAAATAATCAATTTAATAATAAAATGTTGTCCAAAATATATTATTGGTTTGTTAACATCTGTAAACTGACAGAGCACATCAATTTTCTAGAGCTCTTTGTTGGTTGCCTTATTCTCTCCTTGTGTATTGCCTATCTTTTTGTTTTTTGTTTGTGAGTCACTTTGATTCTTATTGTTGTTATTTCTAACATACTTGTAGGAACAGTCTGTCAGTCTGTGACTTTGAAATGGTTCATTCAGTGCACAGAAGAGTAGTGGTTCACACCCCAGAGTCATTCTATTTAATGCTTCTGATTGGTCCTCCTATGATCTTTATGGGGATTGGTGGGGCTCCCTATGGTATTTAGGATGATAATTGGGATAGGTGGGACGTCTACCTATGATAATTAGGATTAACTGCCGCACCCCTTCAAGTTTCCAGGATTGGGATTCATCCTCATAAGAACATAGTTGCGAACAACAAAGAATGTTTCATGAATCTGACTCGAATTTACTTAGGAAGAAATTTATAAGAAGAAAACTTACAAAAGTATTGTGAATTAGTCCCAGTGATGTTAAATGAATGCTGTTCTGCACCACATGCACTGCTGGCCTGCAAGTTATTCTGTAGCTCAGTGTATCACAGCATACATCGCGACAAAGTTCTACATGAATATTCATTAACATGTGTCACTTGGTTTTATTTCCCTGTGCACTTTCCAGGAGGTGCAATAAAACTGCCATTACAATTACGTGTGACCTCAGCAGAAGATTTATGTCAATATGTTACTTTATACATGATTGTGCAGCGCAGCATTTCACCGTCTCTGAGGCGTTGGAATATTTCACATTCTAATACTCTTGTTCTAGCCCCATAACATGGAACACCCAAGAACTGACAGGGATTCATTCCCTGTAAATCATTCCCACAAGTTATAGGGTAAGCAAATCATGAAACCCAGCTGGCACATACGATCCTTTATCAATCAATTTAATATCTAATGAGAAATATTCCCTTTAGCATTATGCATTCCTCCAGCATAATTAAAAAACAGCAGATATTCTTTAGAATCTTGACTCATATCCATATTTCCTTCCATATTGGTACCCCAAGGGTAATGAGTGGTTTCATCATGAACGCAACAACAAAAACTATCTGGTATATTGAACGAGCATGTTGACTTGCGGGGGCGGTCAATGAAATGATCAAGCACATATATATTTTTTAATCATACTACAGGCATATCATTTGCCTGAACATCATTCATCATCTAAAAATTAAGGACAAAAAAGAAGTTGCTGCACTTGCTGAAACCGTGCTGTAGTAATTTGATATAGTAAAAGAGGAGAAACAGAATTAAACTGTTCATTATTTATATTGGTATTAAATATGACCTTTAAGCAGCTGTTCTTTTCTATCCAGTAAATTGAAAAGACAGTAACAGGAACGAAGTGTCCTTGAGCAAGACACTAAAGCCCTAATTGCTCCCGATGTGCTGGCTGGTGCCTCGCATGGTTTCCTCTGTCATCGGTGTATGAATAGGTGAATGTAATGCATGGTTTCCTCTGTCATCGGTGTATGAATAGGTGAATGTAATGCATGGTTTCCTCTGTCATCGGTGTATGAATAGGTGAATGTAATGCATGGTTTCCTCTGTCATCGGTGTATGAATAGGTGAATGTAACGATGTGCTGGTTGGTGCCTCGCATGGTTTCCTCTCATCGGTGTGTGAATAGGTGAATGTAATGCATGGTTTCCTCTCATCGGTGTGTGAATAGGTGAATGGTGATTGGTTTCCTCTGTCATCGGTGTATGAATAGGTGAATGTAATGCATGGTTTCCTCTCATCGGTGTGTGAATAGGTGAATGTAATGCATGGTTTCCTCTCATCGGTGTGTGAATAGGTGAATGGTGATTGGTTTCCTCTGTCATCGGTGTATGAATAGGTGAATGTAACGATGTGCTGGTTGGTGCCTCGCATGGTTTCCTCTCATCGGTGTGTGAATAGGTAAATGTAATGCATGGTTTCCTCTCATCGGTGTGTGAATAGGTGAATGGTGATTGGTTTCCTCTGTCATCGGTGTATGAATAGGTGAATGTAATGCACAATCTATGTAAAGCGCCTTTGTTGCCACGGAAACGGTCGACAGCGAGGCGTCAGGCCTTGACGTCACGTCACCCTATAAAGTATGGCGACGAGACTAATAAGCGTGCCAGTCAGAGTAAGGAGAAGAAGTATAAAGAAGATCAATAATATTATATGCCACAAGCAAAATAAAAAGGAGGTACCCTAACTAAGATACTGGGCTCAAGCTATTCGACTCCCTCCCCCAACGCCTAAGACCTCCTCAAGGAGATTCTTACACAGCCCACTGACAGCTCCCTGTTAATACAGGAAATCGTCATTACAGCCTTGGATAAAGGCGCTATATATAAGCGCCATTTATTTACCATTTAGGAAGAGAGGGATCCCCAAATGAGATTTAGCATGAGGTGTTCAAAGGTGCAGGGGTCGCTCCCTCCATCTGTCAGGCTAAGGGGGACGACTGATCAATATACATCAGCAAAGCACTTGCAACAATTTTACGTGCATTTGTCAAAGCTGTCATTGGCTTCACATTTAACACATGTACAGTATAACAAATGGGAGAAACCAGCTAAGATGCCGATCATTTCAACAAATGGTTGTTTTAAATGATCTTAGTGACACTGAGTGATACACAGTTCCTTTAGCATTGCTGAGACATAAATCTTGCGTTGATCAGAAATAGCCCCTCCAATCAACTTCTATGATGGAAGTATTTAGTGAAAAACACCATACGAAAGCACTATGACACAATTATGCATATTTACAGTATATTATATTTGACAGGAATGAGGCCAGTCTGTCATTTGTTTATCTATTTATGAGTACAAAGACTGAATAGAACAGTGGTTCTCAATGTTTTTGGCCGGGGACCCCCGCAAATGCTTTGGCAATGTCTCGGGACTCCAGCCCCATCCCCTCCCGACCCCCAATATAAATTGACTGCTACAATAACCTTAATAATAGAGAGTGAGACAATACACCATAAATAAATACTGAAACCCGATATAATCATTAGGTGTATGCATGTACTATGTGTACTATATGTAAACTCTTCATTTCCATTTTCCAGCCATTCAGTTGCATTTTGTTTTTGAAAATAATTTGGGGACCCCCCCAAAATAATTTGGCGACCCCCCCAGAGGGGTCGCGACCCACGGGTTGAGAACCCCTGGAATAGAAGACTATGTGATTGTGAGGGAAGCACAGGAATGAATGTTCTTGATTTCAGTGTCTGAACTATGCCACTGATTAGGTATTCTGATACCTAATAAAACTATGCCACTGATTAGGTATTCTGATACCTAATAAAACTATGCCACTGATTAGGTATTCTGATACCTAATAAAACTATTCCACTGATGGGCACCAAGTTTATTGATACCTAATAAAACTATTCCACTGATGGGCACCAAGTTTATTCTGATACCTAATAAAACTATTCCACTGATGGGCACCAAGTTTATTCTGATACCTAATAAAACGATGCCACTGATGGGCACCAAGTTTATTCTGATGCCTAATAAAAGACAAGCCAATATAACTGACATGGTCTGACATTTGCATTGAGGTGCTGCAGAACTCATCTTAATCTAGTTAAACGGGATGGGGTTGTTCTTTGGGGTCAAGTTTGTGGGTGAAGTAATGAAGGAGTATGATATGAAGCATAGTTTGCATCGTAGACTCACAGCTTTCAATTTCCAGGGTGCAGTTCTGCTCATCCAGAGGGTATCTCCTCAGATCCATCATGCAAGCAGCTGTAGTGGTTATTCTGGAGAGGGAGAGAGAGAGGAGACAGTGGATGTAGTGGTTATTCTAGAGAGGGAGAGAGAGAGAGAGGAGACAGTGGATGTAGTGGTTATTCTAGAGAGGGAGAGAGAGAGAGGAGACAGTGGATGTAGTGGTTATTCTAGAGAGGGAGAGAGAGAGAGGAGACAGTGGATGTAGTGGTTATTCTAGAGAGAGAGGAGACAGTGGATGTAGTGGTTATTCTAGAGAGAGAGAGGAGACAGTGGATGTAGTGGTTATTCTAGAGAGAGAGAGAGAGGAGACAGTGGATGTAGTGGTTATTCTAGAGAGAGAGAGAGGAGACAGTGGATGTAGTGGTTATTCTAGAGAGAGAGAGAGAGGAGACAGTGGATGTAGTGGTTATTCTAGAGAGGGAGAGAGAGAGGAGACAGTGGATGTAGTGGTTATTCTAGAGAGAGAGAGGAGACAGTGGATGTAGTGGTTATTCTAGAGGGGGAGAGGAGACGGTGGATGTAGTGGTTATTCTAGAGAGAGAGAGGAGACAGTGGATGACAAAACATAAGACGACTAAAAAAATGTGCACAGGTCTCCGCCAGGTATAGTAGAAGTCTATCTTAGCCAATCAGGATGGAATATGAAGATCCGTGTGTGCACAGTTTCTTTTTGATTGGGCCAACGGAGGAATGGACACACACCACGGACGTACTGTACAGGGGCAGAAAACATAATTTGGAGTGTTATACCTTTGGTAAACTGACTTGTTTATGACATTACTCTACTATGAAAAGTGGAGAGGTAGGGGTCAAAGGACAAGAGACAGGCCAAAGCACAATATGTGACACAGCTGTCGAAATTAATTTGATCTCATAACTTTGCAAGAGTAGGGCATCATTGTCTTGGCATGCTGCATGGTCATTATGATAAACTTCTAGGAACGAAAGGTTAGAGGGTCTGGAATTTTCTCTACTCTCCTTTCATACCCAGATAGACAGAAAACTGGAGATGAGACAGACAGTGTGTGTCTGGCAGACAGAGGAGAAACCAGAGACAAGGGCGTGGCTACACGGCACTGCGTTGGACATTTGACCATGATACAGTATATACTGTACAAAGAAGAGAACAGTAAAGGGTTTGGATCTGATCCCAGCCCAGTTCAGCAAGATACTGTATACAGTATGTATCTGTCTAGAGGCAAAACATTTACAGCCACCAGGTATGAATGGTTAGTCAAACCTATTTCACATAATATACTGTAGCTACACAACAGATAAATGAACAAGCTTTTTCAACTTTGCCAGGGTTGTACCCATTAGAGAATTATAGATGAATGATAGGGTGGTCCAATGGAAAGACCACTTTAGCCATGCCAAGCCTCCTTTGAACAAGTCACTGAACCCCAGCCTTCTCTCTGTGTCTCTCTGGATGAGCTCAGAGCATCAACTAGAATGTGATAAAAAAAAAGGGCTAAAGTCATACGATGAAAGGGCTGGCAACTCACTTCTGTATTGCTCCATTAAACATTGTTTCGACCTACATGGATCGTCTTCAGGTTAAAATTGGTAAATAAAAAAGCTTTTTTAACTAAGAGACTCCATGTAGCATGTTATTTAATAAAGTGGAGCAATATTGAAGTTAGTTGTGAGCCCATTCTTTCTAAATCACTGTAAAGACAGACATATGAATGCAAAACCAGACACATTGAGTGCAATGAAAATAAAAATTGCGTTGGGTAACTTTGCACTAGAAAAAAACATGTCGAGGCAGGCAAAGAATGTCAGGATGACAGTGTTTTTGATTATGATTTAAATATTCTTGCGGAGCAATGCGTGGACTTTATTTTATTTTTACTTGGATCAATCTCTGTCCTGTGTCTGTGTATGAGACTTTCTGCTTGAGCGTTTTCATTGCCGTTTCATTGCGGTTTCCTGGAAATGCATTTCTGGCAGGTACTGTGGCTTTATGAATGATGCATGTATAACAGCAAATTCAATTTCAGTATATCCACATGCCCAGGAAAACAGCGCTGGCTATACAAATTATGCGAGTAGGACTTTTTGGCGTTTAACTGAGATATTTACTGGTGCAGCACATTTTAGTAATTACATTTGTGCTGTTCACACTGGCTGGCATGTACTCATCACACCAACATCTACGCAGATTCTGTCCTCTTGTGTAAATGAAATAGTTTAATTTTCGACCCATCATATCACTGTCACAGGTTTTTTTTGGGGGGGGGGGGGGAATGTTACGAAAGCTTCACTTGTTACAGCCACATTTTATTTGGGTTGAAGTATTGATCCCGCCTTGTTCAAGGTTATTATGGCTGCCTCAGTCCAGTAGGCCTATTACAGTATATCAGAGCTACATCGATGCACCAAACAAATCCAATGCAATTTTACAGAATTATAACTGACAGTAAAATCACAATTACATTACACCACCTTGTGTCTTGTATGCAGTTTGAAACGGTTCATGGTCAGGAATGGTGGTGTTAATCAAGCAAAAAGCACAGTATGCATTCACAAACAAAATGCAAGTAACATGCCTGTTATTGAGTTACTGGGCATTTACGAAGGAATTTCCTTCATGGAGACGGATTTTATTCATGGAGACAGAGAGCAAGTACTGCACATTCCTGATGGTGTTTGTGAGGAAACAGTAAAGTGCTGGACGGTAGACTAATTGGAAGACAAAATGGTCTAATAAAGCGACCGGGTCCCCAAAAAGTGTCGGAGCCATGCATGTACTCATTATTTGTGATGACAATGAGCTATTCTGCTGCAAAAGGATGTACTGTAACAGCCCACGCTGTGCTCTGTTCTGCTGTACTGTGTTAGACATCGGAGAACCCCCCCCTTTTGTTACTGAACTCTTGCAGATCCCATGCCTCTCTGTCTGCAAAAAGAAGGGTTTTGAAAACGAAAACACGTTTTGCTCTCGTTTCTACCATCAGCAGTTGCAAACAGTGCTGTAGTAGCTGGTGGAGATATGTTAGTTTTTGTTACATTATCGACTGCATAGGCTAATGTTGAGGAGACTGTGTCTGCAGTTCTAATGCAGGAATAACAAGGGATGCATGAATTTGAACACTGTGCTAGACTTAACTAGCTCCTCTAGTGAGAGTGCAGGACAGGGTTGCTATTGATTCATGCTGGGAGCCGACAGCATCACCATTCACTACATTATTTGCCACATCTTTTCAGACAAAATGTAGAAAAAAACCCTTGTAGAAACTAAACTTAAAGTAGCTTAACAAGACTCCCTAACACTGAGAGACATCAGAAGTGAGTTGCTAAGATACCACGTTGCTTGACCAAAGAGTGGGGGTCAGTGTGTGTGTGTGTGTGTGGGGGGGGGGGGGGGGGGAGTGATGTACAGTAGTAGAGTTGTCCTGGATTCTCCTTTGGAAGAGCTTTAGGTGTGTTTGAATCTGGGCGGTTACATTTAGAAACACACAGCGTAGTCTTGGATGATGTTATAGTGAAGTGGACAGAGTCATTGTTTATTAAAAGGTGACAAACAAAGCTGCTCAACCGAAAAAATTGCTCCAAGACAAAGTAAAACGAAAACAATAAAACAAGCTTACTATATCTGGATAACCTTCCTTGAGAGAGAGGATATGTTTCCTAGCTATCTGTTTATTAGTTGTGAATGCTACAGTACATCTTTATTTCTTTTGGCCCTGATTCATTTGACGTACACTTATATACACTCTCTGCTGCTCCTTGTTTTTGTAGCGTTTAAGTGACACTTAACTGCCCCTCCGCCTCAAGTACCAATGTCGTTGCACAGCCTTCAACAAAGCCTGAGTATCCCCCAAAATCTATTCTTAATATCACTCATATCTTGTAGCATTTCAGAAGGGAGAGAGCATTATATGAAAAAAGGACAATTGAAGGGGGTTATCGAATGAATCTTTTGAAACGTTTACAATTTTTAAAGAAGGAATGGGAAAGTCCAACACTACCAACTGAGTCAGAAATAGGCAGTGACACAATAGAAACTTTCATTTTTGTAAATGTAATTCATCATTTTAGAATTAAAGCTGCAATTCATAACCTTTATGTCCTAACCAGCATTTGAATCCAGGTCTCCCGCAGGAGAGACAACATTTCTACTGCTCAGCCGAGAGGCATGAGGGAGATATTGCGCTTATGAGCTTTTGTCAGTACTTCAATGGTCAATGAGCAGGTGTCCTACTGTACTTGACACCAGGGTCTCAATGGAAGAGTAGGCCACCTCCAACCACTACAGATGTGCTAGTTATTGTATTACACTCCACCATAACAAGACGTTAAATTAATTCAGTGGTTCTCAACCAGTGGTCCGTGGACCACCAGTGGTCCTTGAGGGGGTTCCAGGTAGTCCCCAATTAAACTTAAATGATGGAGAGTTGTTGTTAACCAAATGGACCCCTAATAGCATACCCTAATCCAGGCATGTCCAATATCCCCACAGCTTCCTTCCTAAAATGTATTATTTATCCGGGGGCGGTGGTGGCTCAAGGGTAGAGTGGCTGGATGGTAACCGCAAGGTTGCCAGTTGCCAGTTCGAACCCGGGCTCCCCCGGAGTTGGTGTCAAAGTGTCTTTGAGCAAGACACTGCACCCCAAATTGCTCCTGATGTGCTGGTTTGTGCCTTGCATGGTTTCCGCCGCCATCGGTGTATGAATGTGTGTGTGTGAATGGGTGAATTGATGCACAATCTATGTAAAGTGGCTTGGATAAAGGCGCTATGTAAATGCACCATTTACCATTTATCCGATATAAAACTAACATTACGTACCGTATATACTGTACGTAGAGCTACGTACTGTGACAGGATATAACAGGCTATAGAGCGTCGCAGTCCCTCCCCCTTTCAGACCGACGAGTGGCCCAGTAAATGATTCTCCATTCATTTTCTCCATAGGCTTTTCAAAAAGTATTTATTTAAAGACTGTTACGCCGCGGACAAAGCCAACTCGGATCGTGACAAATCATGACAATAAACACAATGTTTTGGACCAAACAAAGAATTAGAAAGTAGAAACAAACGGCAGGTTACAACACTTTTTTTGTTGTTTTTCTTCTTAGTAATTATTTGTTTGGTCCAAAATATTGTGTTTTGTTGTCATGATTTGTCACGACTCGAGTTGGCTACGTACGACACTTAAAAGGTCTTTAAATAAATAAGTTTTGAAAAGCCTATGGAGAAAATGAATGGAGAATAATTTCCTGGGCCACTCGTCGTTCTGAAAGGGGGCGGCTCTATATGCACTGTATATTACTAGGCTGTATATGTTGTAACTGGAAGGATGCAGTATACGTACTGTATACAACTCACTGCTGTTAGTGAGCTGTGACAGGGTACAGTGTACTGTACAGTATGTGGCTCTTGGTCAGCTAATTTTCTTTGGACCTTACTTAGTTATACTCAAAGCTTATGGTGTCTCTCTCAACCTGCTTCACAGATACTCAGCCAGGGTGATGACTCCAGACCCCCAAGCTCAGCTTCTTCTGAGCCCATTTTCCTGTGACATGCTGTGAATACTGGATCCTAGAACCTGCCCTAAATCCCTGTCGACTGCACTACACCAGAATGTTATGTGCAGTACTGAATATCCAAGGCTGAGTGAGAAGATGGCAGCCCGGGGAATGAGGCTGGTCGGTGCCATTGATACTGAGAAGAAAGTACTGGCCAGCTAGCCAGATGTATTCAGGATGGAGATGACTGGAGACGCCACTGGAGGGCTCATCAAAGTTTGACCCTAGCATCACTTACACAACTAATGAAGTCAAGTAGAAGATGGCTCAAGGTAGGAACTTCGTTTTTTGCTTCTTTGCTGCTGCTTCTTGTGTTGAATGCTGTGTGTATACTAGTGTGATTCAAGCTGGTTTACTATTACTGTCATTTTGGGACCCAATGACTGGGTGGCAATGAAACATGTTCAGTAAGTGTTTCTGGAATTTAATACTGATGTGAATCTACAGTTTGTATGTTGTGTTGTATCTGCTGTTGAAGGTATGTGAGTACGTTTCGGATTGCAGCTTTAACGCAACAATGGAGAAAGCATGGCTACTAAACGCAGAGGCACCATCAGACTTAAAAGTGTGGGGGGGGGGGCACGTTTGACACTTTGATCGTTGAGACAAATACTGCAGACAATACACAACGACTATGGAAACGGTGCTAGACCATGGCATGCACTAGTGCCGGTCAGGGGGGGGGGGGGGATAGACCAGTCCGGCATCACCCAATAGGACATTAATTGCCCTCCGGATTAATGTCCAAACGGAGACGCAAGTTTGGTAGTTCAAAGACGAGCGAACCATTCGGGATAGAAAGCCACAAAGCACTTGGCTATTGAAATATAGGCCTTCTTCTTATAGATGCCTCCTTCCAATAAAAGCCTTATGTTCAGTTGAAACAAATACAATACAATTACAATTTACAATTTAGGCATTTAGCAGACGCTCTTAATCCAGAGCGACTTACATTAAGCAAGAACAAAAGCATGGGAATACATCACATAAAAACATTCATCATGAAACATGCGTAAGCTAAGAAAGTAACCAATACCTGGTCACTATTTGAGGATTTGCGGTATTTGCCAGCAAAAGGCCAAATGTCTAGCTTCAACAGTAACTTAGGTCAACATTAAAAAAAATGCACTCACCTCAGCCCATACAAGACGGTGCCGTCAGGATGCAGGCGAATCATTCGGTTCTTCACAGTCACACCGTGAAGGAAGGACTTCTTGTCGTTGAGGAAGTAGGTGTCTGGGAGCCAGAGCTGGTCCGCTACGCGGTTATCCAGCGTCAGGTTTAGATTCAGCTCACTATAGGCTAGTCGCTTATCTCGCCAGCTTTGCTGGAAATACATTGTGATAGTGTAGTCCTGGGGAAGGAGAGGAGAGGAGGAAATACATTGTGATAGTGTAGTCCTGGGGAAGGAGAGGAGAGCGTAAAAGCAATTTATTTGTTGTCATTCACTTTGGTTACGGTATGCTGCTTGTTCACTGCAAATATGGCTTGGCTCATTGCTGTCGGTGGCATGTCATGCAACCTGGTCGGACACATTTCTTTTGGATGTCTCGCATATGCCTGATTTACAGTACACCTAGTTGCGTGCTGGTGTTGTGCACAAAAAAAGAGCAGATATACAAGCTCACAGCGCATTGTGCTGCAAGCTTATATCTGCAATTTTCAGTGTATGACACAAAGTTAGTCTTTATTGTCTTTCGGGTTCGAATCAAAACAGATTATACAACAACTGAGTTATAAGTTGTAAACCATATCATATACAGTAGAAAAAAACCAGTATTGAAACCAACCATATTTCAGGGTCAATTTCAGTGTTGTATGATATTATACAGTATGCAATATGCATGAACAATTTTGTGTGTACTGTTCCTGACTAAATGACAATTGACTGGAGGACAAGAGGAGATCAGTTCTGTAGCAGGGTGACGTTATTAATTATATAACATTTTAATTATAGTAATTAACTAGAACTGCACTCTGTCGAGTGCATACTTGCTTGTATACACTTGCTTGTATACACTAGTAGGCCATAAATGGCCTACTAGTGTATACAAGCAAGTGTATACAAGCAAGTGTATACAAGCAAGTATGAGCAAGCAGAGCGCGCAAGTACTTTCGACCGCTACAAACTGTCAAATCTGGTCTGGTGCCAGATTGCATACATGTATACATAGGAGCATTACCTTTAATACTCCCAACACTAAAACATATCGTCATTACGTCACCATCGAAAACCAATCACACTCTGTTACTGTATTATGTAAACTGTTCAAAGCATATTTCGGCAAAACCTGTTGCCAGAACCAGTGGAGTTTCTTAATCCAGCTCTCAATTTTATGATGACACAGTCCCTATTTGGGCGTAGCTGCATTGGGAAGTCCTTATATGGTTATGGCTGATCATGGTGACATCAGTCCATCTCTGTTACTAGGCAGTAGCCACCAGCACTTTCTGAATAGTCCTTAGCAACCAGCTTCCAACAACAATCCAAGACGCTGATTTGTGGTCATGTGCAGCCTAATTTATCCACCCAGACCGCTGGATTAATACTAAAACACACTCATGTGAAGTGAGGGGCGCCAAGATGTGGGGCATGCATTTCCAACTTGCATCGTTCCAAGTAGGCCAGTATTCCTGGTGGCAGCGGTGGCCGAACGGTTTGCGGAGCGGTCTTGATATCGGAAGGTCGCTAGTTCATATCCCCGGACCGGTTAAAATTACCACCACTAAAGTGCCCTTGAGCAAGGCATTGAACCCCTACCATGAAATGTTCTATGAGCAGGGCCTGGCTGTAAACAAGTTCTTGAGCTTAGTCCAGTTACCCTGGGTAAATATAATAACTTTGCTTTCCTAGTATTTTTTATGCCATAAAAAATACTTATCCTTCACACAAGACAAAAGCCCCATTGTGCTTGTAGAGGTTTGGCATGGAGATGCCAGGTGATGCCATAAAATACGTGTAATGTGATCACAGAGGTCGAATGTGGAATCAATAATAAATCCAACAGTGACATTTTATGGCAATAAAAAAACACATTCCATTAAATAGCACAAGATCTAGGAACAGATCTGATCAGGCTTGGCGAAGTGTTTCGCCATCAACATCAGCCTAAGAGTTAATCAGAGAATAGCATCAGAGTATAAATCCAAGAACAAAGCATCACCTCTGTCTCATTGTCCCACTTGGCAAAGCAGTCCAAGATAATTAAAAATGGCTTTGAGGAATGCAAATTATGACACTATATTGGCTTCGGGTTTCCGCGTGCACAAGTTCAATCAATCTTTAAAACGGCCATGCATAGTAGATCCTTTCAAAACCAAAAGCCTTTTTTTCTCTCCATTGTTCATTTATGAATGCTAATGCTAATGCTCCAGAACATGGGGAATGCTCTTCCTAGCTTTACATGCTGTCTCCATAAACTCAGGAAGTTTGGCTTTGGTGATGTAGCAAGGACACAGGAGCTCCATTTACTGTATGTTGCCATGGTAACAAACTTGCTCTAGCAGTCAGGCAGTAGAAGACAAAATGGACTGGAGTTGGGTAATAAATATCCAAAACAAAAGCACTTTCAAGAAATACTACGTGACTAAATATATTTTACCAAAGCAATGCAATAATGTTTGTAGCTTATGAGGTAAAACATCGCAGTACACCACCTTTAGGGATAATAGTCTTTTTTGTCCATGACAGTTAAGTTCTCATTATTTGCAATATAAATCATGCCGATCATTTTTGGAATCTCAGTGTCTAAGTTGTGTAACAATGTAATTACCATCAAACGCAAGGCTTCAGCAGAAAAGGTCTTAGAGTTGATACACACGAAATCTTCAGTATTGATTTAACTCAGGAGAGTTACACTCTCTCACTGAACTGAGTGAATGTATATGACTGGCTAGTCAACTGGACTGAACACAGCTGTTCACAATCTTTGCTGTATTTTTGGCATCATGAATAATGGAATAGAAATGAAATATTTACACAAAATAACTTTCTAATCTACAGCTTGATTGTAACACGAACCTTCCAAATTCTGGTTAGTTAGGGCACACATCACATGGGCACAATGCTACGATCTGAGATTCCCGCCTGGCCGGACCATTTGCTAAATGTCATTCCCCTATACTCTCGCTCTCTCCGTTAACTCTCTCTGCAGTAGTACTATATCAGATAAAGGCTTAAAAATGCCCAAAAGATTAATTAAAAAAGGGTGTTAGCCAAGCAAACATGAGACAAAGAAATCCAACATCTTTACACATTTGCACATTTGGAATAAAGTACACCACTGGTTCTCATTGTGGGGTCTGGTGACCCCCAAGAGTGCATGATTTGTTTCCAGGGTTTCCCCAGTTAAATTATTGATAGGTATGAACCATAGTTAGAGGGAGATACTGAAAGAGAGGGAGTGAGAGGCAGCCAAAAGAAAGCGAGAGAGAGATAGAGAACAATTGAAAATAACATGGCTAACCTCTGAGTGGAGGTGTGAGCTGTGGTCTTGAGTGATTTTGTCACATTGAGTAAAATAAAGACTGTTAAGAGACAGAATGATGCCACATAGAAGTTGGCCATACTGCCTTCTTTAAAACATATTTCTTCACCAATGTAGCTCCAAAGTAGTACATTTGTTGATTTCCGGAAGAACTCAATTTTTGAGGTTTTTGATTTATCTTGTTTTTTAAATCAGTGCTATTGAACACCCTTTACGTACGTCTGTGTTGGTTAAAAGAATATTGAACCAATGAAAAGTATTAAAAAGCTCCAACTCCACTTGAGCTGGGTAGGCTACTTTTTTTCCTGAAAAACACTCCCCAACACTCCCCGCTGACAGGCCGTATACAGTAGGAGTATGTGCAATGACCAATATCATCCCCCCCCCCCCCCCCCCCTGTGATCGGGCCAATTGTGTTCGTGTAGAGTCTGTAGACGCTTGCAGATCTGTACAAATTGAAACATTGGCCGAGAACAATGGTGTCTGTCTCGATGCCTGTCATTTGCACTAGCTAAACCCATGGGATAGCTCCCAATACTTACCACACAACTTAGTTAGTTGTTTAGTTGTACTAAAAGTTTGAAATTCAACTCCCGTGGGAAATTTGACTTATTAGCATAATATGTGACCATACCATTACATCCTATATAAGGAAAAAAAAGTCCAAATTTCATGTAGCATGTGACATATGAAACTAGGGGCTTTTCATGATTTTGAATCCATTAAAAGGATTAGTTTTGCACAAAAAACACTCATTGGGCTAAATTCGGCCATATTCGTCCGTGTGTTTTTTGTGCAAAACTATGACCATGTCAATGGTATGGTCACATATTATGCTAATAACTCAAATTTCCACGGTTGTTGAATTTAAAACTTTTAGTACATGTTATTAGACACCTTTAGAAACATATTGATGAAGAAACTTCTTGGTAACGATTTAGTTCCCAGATTTTCATACGTGTAGGTTTCTCTTACTATTGTGGTCGATTGGTTCCATTTGTACACTCTCATGAGGTTCCTTGAAATAACTAGTTTGATAACCACAGGTATAAAAGACTGAAGTTTAAACTCACCATGTTTACTTCTGAGATAGAGTCGATGCTTGCTATGTTGATGGTCATGCTCACATTGACTGGAGGACCTAAGGAAATAAACAGAGATCGGTGTGTCAGCCTTACATTACACTGTACAAAAAGAAAATCATGTATTGCACGAAAATATTCTGTTCCAGATTTGCATAGTTGAATTTGACTGTCCCCTTTTCTACCACATCACATAACATTCATCCACAGCCAAGCCAGATGATGATAATGTTGATGATGATTGTGGAAAAAGTGACTCATCATCGAGACAGATCCTCACTTTGTGGAGTCTCATGCATAAATAAACACACCTTAATACAATAGCGTATATGATACAGCGATACTATACAGACAAACAAGACGGTTTCAATGCTGCTTCAACCTATAATTTGTATGGTACAGTATATCAATTAGGGGTGCAACAGTTAATCGAACTAATCGATTTAATCAATTATAAAAATTCACACGTGTGAACTGAGCAGTGCAACTATAGATTTATTGTACTGTACTGTGTACTGTATTGTATTGTACTGTGGTTCAGTTCAGTTTTATTTTGGTCATGTGGTCTGTACTGTACTTTGATTATTTTTATAATTATAATTTGATAAAAAATATGCATATCAATTATTTGATTAATCTAAAAGGTAATCGATAGACATCCTTTCTGTGATTTCAGGACTACTGCAATCCCACTGCAATCAAATACTAACTCATTTTTCTATCATGCTGCTGAGCCTTGACTTTAAACCTTTAACACCTTTAACACATTAAAACTATCAATACTTAATACTATCAGCATTCTAGTACACTGTTTAATCAGGAACAGTACTTTCTAGTTTACATACACCTAGTTCCCTGTATCTAAACCCCACTTTACTGGCAGTCCGCTGGTGTAAGTTCCACTGATGTAAGTTCTGGTAGAAGCCATTACCCAAACCATTGTGAATATTCAAGACAATTACAATCAAGACTCCAAATATAATAGGCCGTATTTCAAGTGCTTCTTGTAGCTACTGTAGAGTAGCTACAAGCCTAATTTATGCTCATGGCAGTGTTGCACGTCAAAAATATCAGAACTACAAGCTACACTGTCCTGCACCAGTGCTCACAACGCGTCGAGGATGAGATGCACTGTGAGCCATGGTGGACAAAGTACTCAACTGAGTCAAAGGACTGTATAGAATAGATCCTCCTGGTTCAGTCAGACAACTCAAGAAGGATGTAATATATATATTTATTGAATATAAGATAATCAATGCAATATATTTATTATGGTTTGGCGATGTATTGGATCTGCTTTTTAGGTACTCGGGATCAAGCACATCAGTCCCGACCATAGGGACTCTGAATCCCCCCGTACCTAAAACAGTAGATCCAAAACGACAGGTGGTAGCTGGGGTGGAGGTGGGTGAGCACTTTGTATACAGCAGCGCAAAGTATATAATTAAGCAGAATTGAGCGCAGGTTGTATGACAGCAGCACGCTGATACAGCAGCAGTAGGCAAGCAAGAAGGCAGAGGAATGTAAACCTCTGGTTCAAGTAGCCGGTATGAGAGATGGGGTGAGCTGTGATTGGCTGAGTGAATCATGTGGATGGTGCTGCGGTGGCCCAATTAACGGCCGGCGCGCTGACTGAGGTTCCCTGACTGAACTTGCTCTGCGCATGTCTACGACAGGCGCAAATGCTCATTTGTCTTTCTTTGGGTGCAGGCTTTGCACTTCTGTGGTGCAGCTTGTCTTTTTGTAGTTTGTTTTTTATTTTTGATACTCTCCCTTGAAATGTTGTTGTTGTTGCTGTAAAACCTTTAGGCCTGACCTCAACATTTAAAAAAGATCTTCTAAATCCTCCAGTTTCTGAAATAAATATTTTCACTATTTTTCAAATATAGCAAACCTACAACTTCCGGGTCCCTTCCCTACTTCCTTCACAGGTGTTACCGATACTAATTAAGGCTCTGTTCCATTTAGTGTACAGTGGTTCCCAAACCTTTTAATTTCAAGGAACCCAATAACTCTGAGTGTACAAATGGAACCAAATGGACCATTTGTAATTGTGTATACTCCCAGTATATTATTATATATATACTGTATATAGATACTGCCTCCTCATTCCCAAATGACCCCCCTCACCACCCACAGTAACATCCACACATGGGGAAGCCCTACTTATTGAGGACTTCCATCCTGTGCCATGAGAGAATTTGGTCATCGATAGTGATTCATGGGGGGACAAATGATGTTACACTGAGACACTCTGGAATTACCAAGATAAGAATTGCTTCTGCTTGTTAGCTGGCACAGGGGAGGTGTGTGCCAAGCTGTTAATGTGGTTTTCCCATCCCTATTTCCTGTTGGAAGTGAGTGATGAGATCTATAGCCATTTCCTGACTGTCATTAAACTGCTTGGCTCTCAAGATGGTGTATCACATTCTCTGATGTTCTCTGGTTGTGACTCGCATTTGTAGGCAGTAAAGTTGTCTGAAAAGGGATAGAAGTGCCATTCCCACCATAAAGAGCATGGAACGCGTGTTCCAGTGTACTCGAAAGTCCTATAGGCGCTTCAAATAGAAGTAACTTCTCAACCCTATTCTCTGCTCCATTTTATTGTGACTGCAGGTCGCATTTACTATGGAATCGTGCCTTTTGCGTCAGTGTGTTGGTTGGTCAGCTCCATATATGGTGCCCAGGTCTCGTGACATCACGTGACATCAGGGATGGAGATCCCTGATGTCATAGTAAATGCGACCTGTTGTCTCAGTTAAGCCCATATATGGAGATCCCTGATGTCATCAATATTGGCCAGCAACTCTACATCTGACCTCAAACCCTTAGATCTCCATATATGGATATATGTCAGAACCATATGTTCCATATTCCATATGTTGATCCTTCCCCATCCATCCTTCCTCTTAGATGTCTCCCTTTTGACTTATACCTGTCCATTCAAACTCTAGACGGGCCTGCCCCAAAGTTATTACTGCAGCTGTGCCCGGCAGCCAGTCCCTCATCAAACCGGCCCTCAAACCCTGTACAGTACACTCAAGAGAATATATATAATATATATATATATAATACACTCAATACACGCTCCATATATGCCCAGACCTCATCAAATCCTGTACACTCCTCTACACTCAAGCTGCCCCCGCTGCCACCCTTGGATCTCCATATATGTAGCTGACCTGTTCTGACATTCCATAATCACCAAACCATGTACATGTACACGCAAGACATGCTCCTTATATGGCCAGTACAGAATTAATTCCATGTTGATCTGACCCCCTGTGCCAAAGCGCCAGCGCTCGCACAGCAGTCTGCCATCAACGAGGCGGATGCGTGCACGCGACCTTGCCCTCAGGCGTCTTACTGGTATAGTCCAAAACATGCATGCATCAAACAGAGGGCCTGCTTAATTTTGGAGGTCAATTAAGTCACTATTAAACTTCCTCTACTGCAGGCCCTTATCAAATGACTCTGTTACTGATAAGAAAGATATAATTGATGCTTTCAATCAGAATCTTATCTTGGAACATTTATCCATCTTTTTTCTTTTTTCTTTTGTTGCAAAAGGACCAGAGTACTTTCATTGCCTTCCATCGGTGTACCTGCCAAGACAATTAGACATGTCTAATAGCTCCAAACAAGGATACCTGAATATGGCAGGAAACGGGTGTCAAGTTGTGGTGGATAGTAAAAAGTACATTTACTTGAGTACTTACAATGCTTTACTTTTGATTACTTACATAGTTTATAAAGTATGCACCTTTGAATAGCTAAGTATTTTTAAGTACTCCAGTACTTGAACAAGTAGAAATGTGTGCAACTTTCAATTGTAGTTGACGCATTGCAATGTGAGTTTGTAGATTAGCTATTTTTGATTAATAATATACTGTAAATACATGTATTTTGTTTTTCCAAATTAATTTGAATATTTGACACTTTGGAATAAAAAACATCAGTGGTCTAGAACTGGAAGATTTGACTGTTGTATATTGCAATCAAGAATTAGTCAAGAATGATGTGTGTGTGTGTGTGTGTGTGTGTGTGTGTGTGTGTGTGTGTGTGTGTGTGTGTGTGTGTGTGTGTGTGTGTGTGTGTGTGTGTGTGTGTGTGTGTGTGTGTGTGTGTGTGTGTGTGTGTGTGTGTGTGTGTGTGTGTGTGTGTGTGTGTGTGTGTGTGTGTGTGTGTGTGTGTGTGTGTGTGTGTGTGTGTGTGTGTGTGTGTGTGTGTGTGTGTGTGTGTGTGTGTGTGTTAGGGGTATTCACTGTTTATCCCTGCAGGAGTAGGCCCTAATCTCCTATTAATTTGAAGTTGTCAAAGCTGATTACATTTAGGAACCTACCACACATTTCAATCCATCAGAGGTGTGTGTGTATGAAAAATCTACAATTAAGGACAAATTTGTAGGCTACCAACTTGCCAATGTCTAATGGCATTGTTCATTATCACTTACTGGTCTTGCATTCTGTTCTCATACTTGTTCCTTGTTGAATACTCCAACTTGCAGTCAAAGTGCTTTAACCCGCCAGGCGATCTCCACATGCCGTGACTGTCGGAACAAATTGCTCGGAGAGTGAATGAGTTTGCACTTCAGTTGCTGACTTGGATCGAACCCAACTGGTCTCCTAAAAACTCTCACCGCTCACTGTGGCAATACTGGCAGGAATAATCTCTGATTTAAATTGTTCCCAATGAAGTGTTACTTTAAAACCTTGTGTTGACTGTCCAATTATTTTACGTTTTTGAAACAACTTTCGAAGCTGGAAACAAGAAAATGAGAACTCATGTCTATGATGTTCAACCTAAAGGTCTCTACAGTCTACAGTATATGTCAGAATAGAATTGAATTAGCTGTGCTCTATTCTGTTTATCTGTGCATTGGTATGTCATCACACATTGGGTTCTTGGCAATGGGAAACAGGAGTTGGTAGTGTTTACACAAGCACAAACTGCCATTGTTATTTAATTAAAACACATTGACTGCGACAATTGTTTCAGTCTGCCAAGGGTATTTTAAAGTGAGGTGCCTTATTCAAGGGTACAATATAGCTGCAAGCAGCGACAACAGGGGCCAAGCAATAAGAAAAAAAGTGATATGCAATACACACAATAAGCCATAGAAACATATGAAGTTGAGAGAATGAAGACCATACAAATAACAAATGGGAATTTTAAATAGCTAACCTTGAACTATGTTAAACCTAACCTTAACCCAAAAATCCCCCCAAAAGTATATTATATAGAGAAGGTGGGGTCCTGAGAGGATTCCCACCCTGGAGAATAGACTTAAGTCGGAAGCCCAAGCACGGCAATGGAATTTTCTTTCCATGTGCAACAGAGGAGTGCCTGGCAGGGCATTAGAGAGAACTCGCTAACGCTCTGGACCAGGGCTAGGAGGGTGTCACTCGTCCCATCTGGTACCCAGGAAGGGTGACCCTTCTGATGTGTTGAGCAGCCGAGGGACAGTCTTCTCTCAGCACTGGAAATGCGCCTCGCTTATTGTGCGTAAGACAATTGGAGTTTCAGCGCTATGTGGCATGACCCTCGAGTCTACCATACTGTAAAAATATTTATTTGGGGTTTTATTATTGATAGGACAGTAGGCTGACCGGAAATGGGCAGAGAGAGATGTGAAGTGACACGCAGCAAAGGCCGTCGGGATCGGGACTCAAATCCACAACGCGCTGTCAGGCTACATTGTAGCCTAGGTACGCCAGCTTGATAATTTTGATTGCATTCTGTGTGTGCGCATAGTAAGGAAAGAGCTGCACTGTCACTCACTGCACTGGATTCGAGACCAACTTAGGGCTGATCCAAAGGCTTTTGACTTTTCTCACTCTACCTACTCTACTGTAGCAACGTGCAAGCAATGTGCCAGACCACATCTCATTTTAAGACCCACAGCGCCGCCCATCAGTGCACATAATGAGCAAAATGATTTGGTCATTATACTGTACGATGTGGGCACTGGGCGTGAAAATGACAACTCCATTGGTTGTAAATTAGCACAGACACTTGCGCTGCACTTAGCACCGTCTAGCGCCAGGTTGGAGATAGGGCGGGCCCTGAGGATTTTACAGTGTCTAGCGGCGGGTTGGAGGATTTTACAGTGTCGATTGACAAGGTTTAGAACCAATGAACTATCAAATGTCACTCAACCAGACAGGCCAGTCAAAAGTTCTTACATCTCCTCTGGAGACAAACGGCACAAGGTGTGAAACCTTTAACCTTGTGACGGACGTTGTTTGTCATGGTACACTCTTTAGCTGCTCTGACTGCCCAGTTTACAAATAGCTTTTTCTGGTGCAAAGAATGGAAATGAGACATAATCTTTTTATTTTCGTCAAGCAACATTGTTGCTTCCTACTAGCAGTAAGTTATTGTGTGAGGAAAAGTCAAACCCATGACCACTGTGTATAAATGAATACCATTTCCTCTCAGACCACGCTACTCAAGCTCAGTCTCAGTCCACTGCTGCTAACGGCCCACTCGAAAAATATCTAATAATTACAATGTTTCTCCAAATACTGGTACTAAAATATTAACTAGCATAACGCTTGACTGAACGGCCCCATCTATACTAGCATCTATTTTTTGTACTCCCCAACCCCCCTCTACACTAAATGCCCTGCAGCTTTGTCATATTTCCTGACCCATCTTTTTTTTTTTTTTTTAAGAAAGAAAAATAAATGGGGCCATTTTCCATTGCACTTTGTGAAGGCAACCAGTAACAGTTCTCCCCTGAGATGTCAAAGTACATTCGTTCACAAGATGAAAACAGAAAGCCCCGAAAAATCTCTTTCTCTCCCTCGCCTTCTCTCTCTATCTCTTTCCCTCAATGCATATTTTGACCCTTAAGTGAAATAGAAGGATCCACTCTGTAGAAAAATAGAAATACTACCACCAGTCGCACTTAACAACCGGAAAGGAAAGAACAGCTCTCCAACAAACAAACTCTTTATCTTTTCAGATAAAATATATTTCCACCAATTGGCAATTGCCAGTCCATTCTAAACAAAAGTAGGGTTTTTTTGTTTGTTTTTTAATTCAACAATCAATTTAGTGTACAAACTAGCAGCTAAATATTATGCTCTGTAACATTCATTGTCATACAACAGGTCAGTCGCTCAGTAAGTAAGAATATTATGCTCTGTAACATTCATTGTCATACCACAGGTCAGTCACTCAGTAAGTAAGAATATTATGCTCTGTAACATTCATTGTCATACCACAGGTCAGTCACTCAGTAAGTAAGAATATTATGCTCTGTAACATTCATTGTCATACCACAGGTCAGTCACTCAGTAAGTAAGAATATTATGCTCTGTAACATTCATTGTCATACCACAGGTCAGTCACTCAGTAAGTAAGTCGGATGGTCCATTCTTTTTGTTTACCCGCTTCCCCTTTTAATTAGTTTTGTTTTGGTTAACTCATTCTTACAGTATGTACTGCTGTATATATGTATTTCTAGTCTACATATATAACTGGAAAAGAAAAACTGCCTCAGTATCAAGTGCTTTTTGGCCTCAGGGTGGTGCTAGAGGACAGTCCATCGTGTCACCAAAATATGTGGGACCATCCTCTGGGGAGCAGGAAGTTAGCAGTAGTTTTAATAGAAGAAGGGTAGACCCTATTTACATTTCTTATTGAGCCTTAAATGGTACCATACCTGTTTAAGGACCATACTATGAACTGAGCTAGAGAACCTTTTCCAGCTCGATGTGGCACTAAAACCTTTTTTTCCCATTCCATATAGACCCTTTTTTGCGTGCGAGTGTACAGTGTGATTACCATATCAGTGTATCAACACTTTTCACTGCTGTTCTAATAAGCTCCTCGTAAGCCACTGAATGTTGTGACCTGCTGCTGTTTGCCAAGATCATACGCTGACTTAATCTCCCAGTATCGACAACCGTCAATTGAGTCTGATATTGACACGTTAGACGCTGATGTCAAGTCAACGTCAAGTTAAGCTGCATTTGCGTATTGTAGCTCATTTCATACAAGAACGTCAATAGATGTGTATGCATGCATGCGTGCGTGCGTGCGTGCTCATGTTCAGTTCAGTGTGTGTACCTGACACCCTAGCCCGGATGGCCTTGAGATGCCACCATCATTCTTTTGTATTTATTTTCATCTCTTCGTGTGGACTTTGGAGGAAATCTGGATGCCATAGGGTGTGGCTAACATATTCGGTTGCATGAAGTCAAAACAAATAAGTGGATTGCACAGGACTGCATCTCTGCATTTTCAAGCAATAGTCAGATAAAAGAACAGGAAGAAGAGTTGGCCATGGAAACTTCACTGTAAACCGAGTCGAGGCCATTTGGTTCCATTTGTACATTCCGAGTTACAGATCCGTAAGGATCCATTTGGTTTGTAACCCATCAATCATTTAGCTAGGGACCACCTGGGAGAATGAATTTGGTTCCATTTGTACATTAGCTGGCCATAAATAATGTGATTAATCACATGCACGTGTACTTTATAGCGTATTGAGCTATACATATTACTTAGACTATAGCATGTCCACCAGAGGACAATGTAATGTCCATCCTCCCCGTTATCTTCAGTGAAAACAAATATTTTGTTATTGTTGTTAAATACGATTCTGAATCTACAGTTTTAGATGTCTTAAGTCTAGTTTTGTCGGCCGACTGAATGTTCAGTATTTTCTGCAATCACACCACAGTGTGCATCCTGTATGTCTGAAGTCCTATTCAGTGTACAATTGTTTTGTTTGTGCTGACACAGGTCCAGGAGCCAAACTAAATGAATTGTGTGTAAGCCATACTTCCTGTGTCTGATGCAGGAAGAAGAACCCATGGAATGTTGCTAGTGTATTTGTATCACTACTGGAGAGCAGTGTTGCCTTGGTAGATACAGTCCTACCGCATAACACACCAACAACAATAAGCATTTCAAATTAGAAGATGGGGTCCCTCCATACACCGGTAGAGAGTGTGTGTGTGTGTGTGTGTGTGTGTGTGTGTGTGTGTGTGTGTGTGATAATCTGATAATCAGAGTTATCAGTGTGTGTGCGCACGCTGATAACTCTGATAATCAACTCATTGCTTAGCAACAGTGGGCTCCATAGCAACGGTGGAGCATTCACACTACAATGTAGCAGGAGAAGCACGATGATGCAGCCAGTCTGCTGTCACTACTCAATGGCTGCTGCTCACATCAAACCAACACACCACTCTGTTAAATGCTGCTGCTCACATCAAACCAACACACCACTCTGTTAAATGCTGCTGCTCACATCAAACCAACACACCACTCTGTTCAATGCTGCTGCTCACATCAAACCAACACACCACTCTGTTCAATGCTGCTGCTACTAGAAGTCTCCACCAGTATGTTTGGACAAAATGTGTAGGAGTAATATTATGAAAGATGAACAGATCTGTGTTGAACACGTGACTATAGAGATAGTGTTTTGCAAGAATTGGCCTCATGGTGGCGCTATAACAGGCAGATGCAGAAAAAATGTAGGGCAAAGGGCCTCTACCTCTAGGCCATACAAAGTTGTACACAGATCGGTGCAGTTGTAGGTAAAAATAGGAATTGGCCTCTAATAGCGCCACCATGAGGCTGATTTATAAATGTTTAAGTGGCATTTCTCCCTCTGCCTAGTGGGAATGTGCGTGCATAATTGCATGGAAATCGCACGCTGTGTTAAGATTTTAGGCATTTTGTTCAAAACGGACCAATCCTGCAAACTTTGGAGGAAATCTTAGCCAATGGGGATGGAATATGCCTGGGGAAGCGGACATCCGTGTTGATCACATGACTATAGAGATAGTGTATACCTTTTTGTGTGATGTATGGATAAATTGTATAGGAGTAATCTACAGAAATGTGTTTTGCAAAAGTCGGCCTCATTGTGGCGCTCATTGTGACACGTCACACCTATTATGTCCGTCAGGCTGTCACGCATCATGATACACGTCATATATGGCCATCTCCATAATGATATGAAGATCATGACACTGACTCCCTTTTGACTGATACCTGTCCATTCAAACTCTAGACACGCCCGCCCCAAAGTAATTAGCGCAGCTGCGCCCAGTAGCCGGCAAAAACTAGACTCGACAGGCCCTAAAAGTAAGGCCCGGCCCTACCTGGGCCCTAACTGGGCTAGCCCCAGGCTCCGCCTGGCCTTACTAATTGGCATACATTTTTCACCCTACCCGGCCCGAAAACATTAATGAAAAAAAAAATCCATATATGGGCATTCCCAGACCTGTAAAGGGCAAGGTCGCTTCTCGCCCTCAGGACGTCTTACTGGTAATATAAACTAATAATAATAACAACTAGAAATGCACTCTGTCGAGGTGCCAACTTGCAACTTGCACACAGGCTATATGTAGGCCATATGTACATGGCCTACATACATGACCTTATACCAACCTTGAAACATACCTTAGTTACGTCACCATCAACAGCCAATTCTTACCCCGACATACATACAGATTTTACAAAGAAGTCCCCCTTTTAAATACATATATGCATACATACATACATACATACCTACCCAGCCGATCACCAAACGTTAGTTATGTCATTAAGAATGGTAGCCCCCTATTGGCCGGTGGACAACACCGACATACCCAGCCGATTACAGTACTTGAACGCTCTGCTTGCGCAAGTAATAATACAACTTTGAATGAACCAATCTAGTTAATACTATAGTACTATAATACAAAATGACCTGTAGTTTGGTAGTGTTGCATAAAACGGTGGGTCTAATGAAAAGGGACACAAGAACAAGACCTTTTATTGCACTTTCTTCATCTTATTATGAGAATATGCACCCAATGCCTTTGACATAGTTATAAAGGGGGCGAGGGCTGGTTGGATATGGCTCTCATTATTCAAACTTGGACATTGTAAGTGAAATATGCTGGCTGACACACACCCACATCAGGAGTGCCATATCCATGGCAACGGTTTAGGCTCAGGATACTTGGGAATGTACTCGACAGGATATTTTGTTAGTGCCTGCATAAAACTATGTGAAAACACTGCGCTCAGAGCAAACCTCCACCACAGGCCAAAGACTCTAATACTTAATTTATACTCTCATGGGACGGTGTCACACGCATATGGCGTGAGATTGTAGACTGGCGATTACAAAATATAAAATCACAAAGTTATCAGAACACAGACATCTTGTTTAATGGTTAACATGTTTACCCAGCAGTCAGAAACAGAACTTTCATTTCATTTGGAGCAAAGACAAGTGTTCACAGTTTGCTCCAAAAAACTATTACAATCAAGACAAGAGTTCATACTGTAGTTGCACGCCACATACTGTAGTTTCAATAGATGTTTACACTGAATAAAGGTGCAGGATTGACACAGTGTCCTGCCAAGACTTACCCTATCTTTCATAGTGGGAGTGACATCTCCTACCCAGGAAACAAATCAAGTATGTGGGGAAAAACATGAAATGGTAAATCAATAAAAACTAACTTTAGGATGTAGTTTGTTGGTGTAGATTTACACAGTTAAGAAGATACAGTGGCACACAGCTTAGCATAAATAGTGGTGAAATATAGTGGCCCTTAAGGACATCATGGATTATAGATTTGTCTAAATTGGGGGCCAAGTGTGGGCCTCAAACTGATTCTGTACAAACAGTACAGTATATCATTATTTTTCGAGCACAATAAGCTAGGCCAGTACAGTATTGTATGCCTTGAGGTGTGTATGATTTGTGAGGAAAATGTAGTGACAATCACATAGTCTCTTCTTTTTGTTAGTAGTCCAATTAACAAAACTCTTAACCATGAGTGCAGTGAGAGTGTGCCAGTGTTGGCCTCACACTAAACGGAAAGGATAGGGAACGGAAAGGATGACCTATTACATCCGCCCCTAACAACAATTGAAGACACTGCTCTGAAGGAGGTCAGTGGCTTTAAATACCTGGGCGCATGGGTCAACTCCACAGAGAAGGACCTCCAAGTGAGGAGAGCGCCTGCATGCAGAGCTCTTAATCACATGACCAGTGTGTGTAATCCAACCTCCCCCGACACATCAAGATCTGTTTCTTTTCTGCGACTGTGGAGTCTGTTTTCCTTTCACGGCTGTGAGTGCTGGATACTGATGCAAGCCGTGCCCCTGGATGGGTGCTATACCAGAATGCTATATATGGTGCTGAACATCAGAAAAGGAAGGGTATTACACACAACTGTGTCTGTACAGTAGAAAAATGTATAAGTTGACAACGTTTCAATCCTAGTGGGTGTTCATCAGGTCTGATAGAGACCTAGACCCAGACCTACTGCACATATGTATAAACAGAGCTTACCTTTAAACGCATTTTAAATCTGAAGGATTTGTTTCAAAAAGCTTTATACCTTGATATGACTACGATGCAATACAACATAGCTCTGTATATACAATACTTGTATATACTTTCCCCATTTTCAACCGTTTTTTGTTATATTTTGACACTTGCTGTGGCAATGTAAATGTATGTTTTCTCATGCCAAAAAGCTCAATTGAATATAATTGATACAAGTGTTATATACATTTTTTTTCTACTGGAGGAGCCAGTACAGGAGGATAGTACAGTAAGACACAGTGTGCAGACTTCATTTTATAATGTAAGTATTTTAGTTTAGCACCTGTGCGTGCTTCCATTTGGACTCTGTTTCTGGTGCTGAACATCAAACAAGGTGAACGCATTACGAACAATCGTCCGTACGGGGCACTACCAAGTTTATCAGAGAAGATAGCAGATACTGTGGGAACCTACTCCTATAAAGAAAGATGCTGGTGCAGAAAGCACAAACGAGCTGGCCAGAAGAATTGAGATGACTGTAGACCCCAATGGAGTAGAGGGCTCGTCTGAGGGCAACGTAGAGAGAATAGTGTCATCATATGAAAGTAAATTATACAATGTATTGTGGTAAATAATCCTTTGTACTCATTTATGCGACAAAATTGTTACCAAGACGCTGCTATTCATCACACCTTCATGGTCCAATGCTTTAGTTTAATCCATTTTGTTTTTTTAATATGTAAAGCTCACTTCATGTAGAGAATCTGCCCTTTTACTTATATTACTTTTATTTACGTTATGGTGATATAATCTGATGTACAGTATACAAATCCATAATGGAATGAAGTAGAATTATAGAATGTACTGTATCGCTGCCATGATTCTTTTCATAATTGATTAATCTGCAGATTATTTGTTTAAATATGATTATTTTATAATGGAATACCGGTAGAATAGAATTACACAGAGAAAAACAGACATTTTACCCAAGAACTACTTTTCATTCCATATGGAGCAAAGTTTTCACATTTTGGTCCAAAACACTCAGGAAGTGATTATGAACAAGCCAAGACGTCATGGTTTTAGATGTTTACACTGATTTAAGTTGTAGGATTCACAAGATCACAGACTTCCTCTATCTTTCATGATATGGGAGTGACATATCTCATTCCCGGCAAACTTCAGAGAATGTGGATTGATGTTGATTTTGTCATTTGACATTTGTTTTAAGCCCTATATCTATATCAGTTGTGGCCAATCTACTCTCGTTCTGAGCATGTACCGTACATCTGATCTTCTATCTATATATTTTTTTGCCTAAAGTAAAGTGCCCAATATAGGGATACCAGGTCAAAAGTGGCACACAGCTTAACAGGGGCAAAGAAATATATAGTGGTGAAAGGGTAAGTTAAATTCAAAGAGCCCCAGGGACATCATCCTCGGGCCCTTAAGGACATCATGGATTATAGATTAGTCTAATGCCTTATATTGGGAACCCGGTGTGAAGCTCTAACTGCTCTTCTCTGTTTTACATTCACCAGGCCTACGCTCATCAACACATTTGGGAATAAAACGTATATTGCACTGCACTTTAATTCCTTCTTTCTATACACACTACACTACAGTATATTCCCTCAGTGTGTTTTTGAAACGGGCGTAATAAACTATAGGACAGCACAGTATGCTGGAGTATACTGTATGATTTGCCCACATCCACACGCAGCTACATTTTCCTGATTTTACATTTTACAGCATCAATGCTTTCTACAGTGTGTATGTATATTATACAGGTATACACACACAGTGTGTGTGTATACGTGTATGTATATATATATATATATATATATATATATATATATAAATATTATTTTTTTAATTATTATTTTAAAGATTTGTTTTGTGGCTTTTATGCATTTATTTATAGAATAGTAGTCTGACAGGAGATTGGAGATGGGGATTGACAAGATTGATTAGCAAAGGTTATCGCTGAGATCGGGATTCAAATCCGTGACACGCGGTCAGGCTGTATACGCAGCCTAGGTGCCTAGACCGCTACGCCAGTGGCCCATGCTGCTATTTGAATGGCTGAATATAATAATAATATAATGGCTGAGATTTCTTTACCACTGGCACCGTAGTTCAAGCTGATCACAAAGTAAAACTGACCAAAGCACATTTTGAATATCTCAACCACCAGAAAATTACAAAGCATATTAATAACTGTCCCTTGTCCACCTGGCTATTGGGTTGCCTGTAATGTTATTGTGAAGATTATGCTGCTTATGCTGCTTACAACATACTTTTTTGTATGATACTTGCTACAGTAGTTGCTGCCAAGTGTCAGCTCCGTCTTGTTCATTGAACAGTTCCGCCATGGTTGGAGGCAGCCTTGCTGACACACACACACACACACACACACACACACACACACACACACACACACACACACACACACACACACACACTCACACTCACACTCTCTCTGCTGCTCTCTTGACATAGTAAACACTGACAATTACGTTCACCCACTACTACATATCCGATACTCTCTCGACCTTACTCTCGACTCAACCCAACCTCCCTCATCAGACAATACAAAAATTGTTTTTATGAAGCGTTGTGTTGATAGAATAACAGAACTAATGTAGAAGGGAGGTATACTACTGAGTGAACTTCATCATAGATCGTTCTCTCAGAAACTCGCAAAACGCATACTGTATGTTAGTTATGTTTGTTTTTGTTTTTTTTTACGTTTTACTTTACTTACAGTGCACATGAGTAATGATACAGAAGGGGAAAAAGCAGCAGAGATCACCATATAATAGTCTGTGGGGTTCATCTTCAGCAAAGATCACCATATAATAGTGAGTGGGGTTTCAGCAGAGATCACCATATAATAGTGAGTGGGGTTTCAGCAGAGATCACCATATAATAGTGAGTGGGGTTTCAGCAGAGATCACCATATAATAGTGAGTGGGGTTTCAGCAGAGATCACCATATAATAGTGAGTGGGGTTTCAGCAGAGATCACCATATAATAGTGAGTGGGGTTTCAGCAGAGATCACCATATAATAGTGAGTGGGGTTTCAGCAGAGATCACCATATAATAGTGAGTGGGGTTTCAGCAGAGATCACCATATAATAGTGAGTGGGGTTTCAGCAGAGATCAGTGATCACCATATAATAGTGAGTGGGGTTTCAGCAGAGATCAGTGATCACCATATAATAGTGAGTGGGGTTTCAGCAGAGATCACCATATAATAGTGAGTGGGGTTTCAGCAGAGATCACCATATAATAGTGAGTGGGGTTTCAGCAGAGATCACCATATAATAGTGAGTGGGGTTTCAGCAGAGATCACCATATAATAGTGAGTGGGGTTTCAGCAGAGATCACCATATAATAGTGAGTGGGGTTTCAGCAGAGATCACCATATAATAGTGAGTGGGGTTTCAGCAGAGATCACCATATAATACTCAGTCGGGTTCATCTTCCAAGAAGCATGAAGGTGGAAAGCAATTCCCGGGAAATCAAGCCAAGTCGTTTTTGAGATATCCTGTTTGGCACCAAGTGTTGGATGGACAGACAGAACAAATGAAAATACCATCCTGAGAACCCTGCCACAAGCAGGGCTAAAAATAACAACAAAGATCTAGACAGACAAAATACATGGATGAAATAAGGAAGAGAAACAAATGCAAGTAGAGTGAAGGCAGATAATTCAATCAAGGGGGAGTGAATTCAATTTCAATTCAATGCTTACCGTATGGTCATGTACAAGAAATTATTCCAGTTGATGAATTACTGAACGCTACTGTTTCTAAATTCTATGGTAAAATCCATAGTGATTTTACTATAGATAATTGTCTCCACCAATTGCACTCCGTCCGTGTGTCCGTCCGTCTGTTACCAGCTAATCTCCGGCACCGTTAACCCGGTCGATACCAAACTTTGCACACACACTCCCTAGATGCCAACAATGAACCTCTGCCCCAAACTTTCCAGAATGGCCTGTTATAGCGCCAACAGGACTTTTGTAAAACACATTTTTTGTTATTACTCCTCCAGATTTTGTCCAACAATCCCGCAAATCGTTACACAGCATCTCTATAGTCATGTGCTCAAGACCGATCTGACTGATATTTCATATTCCATCCTAATTGGCTAACATTGGCTTTCAAAGATTGCAGGATTGGCTCGTTTTTAACAAAAAGCCTCAAATCATGAACGCAGCATGCAATTTACGTGAAATATTTCACGCACTTTCCCACTAGGCTGAGGAATATATCCCACCCTTTTCACATTGGCCTGTTATAGCGCCACCAACAGGGGGATTTTTGACATTTTTCCAATTGCCATCAAAGGCGTAAGAGTCAGACTAAGAACAAATGGCACCCTTTTCACATTGGTCTATTATAGCGCCACCAGGAGGCCACAACCTGACCTGGCCTGGTGGAGACCTGTGCCCAGAGGGGCACTTTTTCTAGTTTTACCCTGAGATAGTAAAAGTAAATGTATTGTAAATAAAGTCCTACTGCATACCTACAGTAGTATAGGATAGGACAGAACAGCCAGTGATAGAGAGAGAGAGAATAGATAGAGAAAAGGAAATGGTCCCCAGACACTCTTAACTTAGGGTCCGGGGACCTGCAGGGGTCCTTGGGGGTGTCTCCAGATAAATGATTGATACCAAATGGGCCGTTATGTGTCTGTAACTCCTAGAGTGTACAAATGGACCACGCAAGAGTCTATTGTTCAATTTATACACGCTCAGAGGATTTGAGTGGAGATTAGGTCGCAGAGATAAAAACAACAAAAAAAATCTATCAAATCCATGGCCTAATGCATTTCAAATTTGCGGTCCTTAAAATTAGAACGTTTGAGAATCACTGCTCTATACACAGCAAACGTGTTGTTTCAGCTCTGACCTATAATTGTCAATTTTTACACTAAAACTAACACAATTAATTTTATTTTATTAATAGTTTTAATGCGTAAGCTGTGTTTATACGTACATGGGGCCTTTGGCATGGAATAATGAGATGGGCTTTTAAACATGCTTCCTGGCAGTGAGGCTGCCAACATCTATCTCTGGATGCCGTAAATGACATAGCTTTGCCTGTTTATCTATGTGAAACAATTGGATAGCCACATCCCGCCATTGGACATCCCCTCCACAGCCTCTCAAGGACACACCCCGCCCCCCATCAATCACTTGGAAGGTTCAAAAAGTGAGTCATTGGGGACCTTAGAGTCGAGAAAAGAAGCAAAAAAAATGCTCTGCATGCAAGATGCCTTCTCCAGTGTCTGACCTTAGGGTTTTCTTGTACCTTGCAGACCACTGTGATACGTTCTGGTGCAATTCTATCAGCATTTTCTTTTTTCTCTCTACCGCCTTCATTTCAAAGTTGCTGAAAACAACACATTGAATTCTGAAGATGAAGTATTTTCTTTTCCACAGCGTGCTATCTCTCTCCACCCCATCCCACTTCCCTGCCCGAGCGTATATAAACTATAATGTATGTACACACCTCATTTGACTCAAACAGAAAATCTAAGAAAAGGCAAAAGGGGAGGGGAGAAGTGAAAAGCGCCCACCTCGAGCACTTTTCCCCCCTGCATTCCCTCTGCAATAAATCATTGGCTGTTCTCTCTCTTCATCAGGCTAGAGATCACTTGTACATGCCTCAACATCCATCCTGCCATTGTGACAACAGATTCCTGTTTTGCGCTGAATAGGCATTACTCGCTGTGTGTGTGTGTGTGTGTGTGTGTGTGTGAGGGAGGCTGGTTGAATTACGGCGAAATGTGTTATCAGCCCTCATGCAAAGCAGACCACTGGCATGTGCTGAAGACATATGCCAAAGGCGTTGACTGATCTCCAGATAACCATTGTCATGAATCATTGCTGGTGTCCAGCATGCTTTAATCAATGTGTACCAAGGACAAAATCACAGTATGGGGATTGAGTTGTAGAGATTGTGTACAATTGACGTATGTCATTTTTTCTTTTTTATTTGATTGATTATCTCAAAAACTATTGTTTAAAAGTTTCACAGTATGACTTTAAGTCAGAGGGGGGATGGGATTAGTATTAGTGCGTGCGTGCGTGCGTGCGTGGGGGGGTGCGTGCGTGTGTGCATGCGTCCATCCGTCCGTCCGTTACCAGCTAATCTCCGGCCCCATCCATGCCAAACTGTGCACACACTCCCTGGATGCCGAAGACAAACCTCTGCCTCAAATATTCCACAACAGCCTGTTATAATGCCACCATGAGGCCGATAACACCATTTCCCATATTCTATCCTGATGGCTAAGATTGGCTTCCAAAGCTCGCATGATTGGTCAGTTTCGAACAAATCACAAACACAGTATGCAATTTCTGTGAAATTATACACGCACATTTCCACTATAGGCAGAGTACTACATGCCACTTAATCTTTGCCAAATCAGCCTCTATAGTAGGCCAATTCATGTTTTTACCTATAACTGCAACAATCTATCAAAGATGGTCTATTTATGAAGATGAGCGAACTTCATTGGAGCCACTATAGGCGAAATGGTACACAAAGCCTACAAATGATCTCCTAAATAAAGTAGGCGTGGTTTGCTTCTCCCCGACCCCCACCCCCCCACCACTCTCCCAGGCTGACATCAACACTGACAACGTCAGAGCATTGAGAGCATATGGCAAATGTCATGATTCCCATTCCCCAAATCAGCCCCCTTCAACCAAGAGTCTAAGACAGTTATGGGAAATTATATTATTAAGCATTGGAACACACATTTTATTTCACTTTTAATATGTTATAATATTCACATATTGTCATCTTAAATATGGGGCCAGATAGCCCCCTATGTGTTGTCTGTCAAATTGCAGATGGACAGAGAGAGGCTTCCGGACTCATCTCAAATCTCACGATAGTTTATTGCTGGGATAAAGAAATGTTATTAACAAAGTAGATTTTCTCCTGATTTGTTTCGCTAAAAGAAGCCATACTATGAATATCTTGTAAATATTGTGTGCCTTGTGATGATTGGGTCCAGTATTTAGTTCAGTGACCATGGAGTTAAGGAATGGTTCAGAAGTCGTGTTCACGTTCACTCTCCCATTGGAAATGAATAGACTCCAACATTCTTCCCGTCTCCTAATAATGTTACCGCCCACCTCACGCAGATACAGAAAGTAATGCAATGTTGGCCCCTCTTGCTATTGGCCTCTTGGAATCTATGTAGAACTTTGTATGCACACTCCCTAGAGACTATGGCAAAACATTTTCCCTGCATTTTCCACATCTTCCCGTTATATCACCACGATGAGGCCGATTCCTGCGAAAAACATTTGTTTATATTCGTCACACAGATTTCATCCAAATCTCACGCAAATCGGCAAATTGGATTTCTCAGATTCTACACTGATTGGCTAAGATTGCCTTCCAAAGTTTTCAGGAGTGGCCCGTTTTGTACAAAGTGCAGTGCAGTGAAACTGTGCACGGCACACATATTCCCACTAGGCTGAGAAAGCAATGCCACTTGGTGGCGCTATAACAGGCCAAGTCACGTCTTTACATGCACCGATCTGCATAAAACTTTGTATGCACAAAACAAAACGTTGTATACATACTCCCTACAGCCCAAGGAAAAACATCTGGCCTGTATTTTTCAATTCTACCTTTTCGAGCGCCACCAGGAGGCCCATTTGTGCAACACTCTTTTTTATATTAGTCCTTTAGATTTTATCCAAATATCAATCCTGGTGGAGACCTGTGCCCCGAGGGGCACTTCTTCTAGTTTCCCCTCTTACACCAAAATGTACAAAAGAAATGTACGTTGGCAAATAGGCACAATTGTCTGTGACATTTTATACACTACAAAAATTGCAGGGGACAGCGCTACAACTCACTTTCCTGTTTGGTACATATGATGAGTGTCTATTCCACACACATTGTGATCTCGCTGCATTTCATGGCTCCTACTGTATCTAAAGCTTTGCCATTACAAATGAGATCAAGTTGCAGCTGGGACTCATCGGGGCTCAATGGGGAAAAGAGATCAGTTAAAAAATATAAAAATAAACATACACTGCAGTGGTGCACGGCGGACAGGTTGCCGGTAACCATACTCAGAGGCGCGAACTGCCACTGAGCCGAGTCATGCTGGTAAACCGAGCGTGCAGCTTCCAGACCAGGTGGGAACAGTTACGGCTGAATACCGCACACAACGAGAGGTGGCTCTGAAATCTCAGCTTCATTCTGACCTGGGAAAGAGGATGTTTATTGTTTTCTGTGGCACTTTTAGCTTTTTGTTTTTCAGTTGAAATTTAAAGTATGACATTTTTGTTGAGCAACACTTGTCTGTGAGAAAGCTATGCTGTGAAGGATGTGCCCCTGTATAAAAGGAGTGACAGCAAATGGGAATGAGTGTCGCATCATTGCTTTTTCCTCCGTGGCAAAACAGAGAAAATGTGTTCCGTGGTAATTGGTTATTCTAAGCGTAGAACAAAAAATATCAATGAAGAAGATGGGATAATGTTACAATATTTCCTGCTTTTGTCATCGGTCTCAGAACATGGTGACTTGTTCCATGTGTTCATTCGGTAAACACCCTCCAAACATTCTGCCATAAACCTCCACTGATGCTTTGCAAAGTACCGTAGAAGATTGTTTACCCGGCTGTGAACAGACATGCTCCCTCTATGGGAAATGTTAACACAGGGGAGAAACTGTACATGTGCGTACTGTATGCATGGAAAACCCCAAGTGATAATTTAACTCTGATAGTGTAAAAAATTGACCTGTAAATTACGGGTTTTGGAGTGTGATACAAATTGTGTAATCTATATTAAAACAAAAAGCCTATAAACCAAGGCATCGAGGGTCCTCCTGTCATGTGAGCCCTTTCCCTCTTTTCTCGTACTATTCTTCACACGTGACTGTGAACAGATGGACAACATCTTTACAGGATATTTTACACAGTGCTGAATTCTGAGTGTTTATTTAACTCTGAGTGTGTACAAATGTAATAAAATATTTGGTTACATTTTTACATTATCATATTTAAATGAACAGTAGTGGTATTGAATAAGGCAGAGCAACCATGCAGCACATAATGCTTAAGATAACAACTTGAGTACCTCACGTTTTTAAGTGTACCAGCTGTGATTATTCATCTTAATATCAAGTTTAGTGTTTTTGTATATGATCCATGGAGCTTAAATACTAACATACAGTTTGGTCGAAGCCTTGAAATACAACACCCCTAAATATCCGTAGGGTATTATTATTAGTAAAATCCTCAGTGTTGATATAATTCTGAGATTGTAGAAATGGATACATTTTTACACTCTCCCAGTAACACTGAGGATTTTACTGTATACATACTGTATAGTTGTTTGCATACAAGCCCCCCAGGAACAACAAAAGCACCTGGCTTTTGCAAGATTTATAAGCTGCGTTCTTCTATCAATGACTTCCAAACATGAATTAAAGTGTCCCTTGAGAGGAGCTGACCTGCATCTCACTGCGCTTTCCAACTTGGCCATTCAAGCGAAGTGGTCGAAAGTGATTAGTCAACATTTCTGCCCATACGGTACAGTAAGAACATTCTTGCTCAACCCCCCGGTGAAAACAGCCCAACTCAGTTCTCCTAAGGGACCTGCGATTGTGTGTGAATAAAGTAGCTGCCAAGCATATTTTCAGTATATCAGTGTTTGCATCTCGTGCTCTGTCCTCAACAGAATGTTAGTGGCAAATGTGGGTCAGGCTTTTTTATCTTCTTCTTTCTTTAATTGTTCTAAATTATTTTCACAGATCAGTTTTTTGTCTACATAAATCAAATCAATAGAATGTGTCCCATTTAGTTGTTGTTAGGGTACTGTATTTGCCAAGTACATTTTTGCCTCTGCCTCTGCAGAGGCACATTACCACAATTATTTTGAGCAAAACATTTGAGACTTTGGTCATTTTGTGCAAACCACAACAGAAAATAGGGGATAGCCTAAAAGCCTAATTATACTTTGTTGTACTTATAAATGAACAGTGTGCACAGTTCAGTGAGGGAGCTCTAGCTGGCAGCCCATTGGTCGGTTTCAGCTCCACGCTCCCATTTTCAACGTCACTAAGGGGATGTCCCATTCAAGGCAGGAGGTCTGACTGTCCTCTTCCTTGCTGTTCATTGCCACTTTCCAGGTTGTATTATGCCGCTGCATCCAATAGTACCCTGCTTAGTGCTTACCCTCCACAACCTGTATGGATCTACTTGGTTACAATTTACAATTTAGGCATTTAGCAGACGCTCTTAATCCAGAGCACACACAATTCACACCGCTATAGAGGCCCTCACTTCTAGTAGCCTGACAGAGTCAGAACAATATTTACTTGAAGTGAATGGCTGCTGTCTGAAGCTGGAGACAGAGACAGTATAGATGGCCCGGTCCGGCCTAGCGGTCCGGGCACCTAGGCTGCTAATCCAGCCTGCCAGCGTGTCACGGGTTCGACTCCTGATCCTGACGACCTTTGCTCCGTGTCCCCCCCCCCTCTCTCTCTCTCCCTGTGTCCTGTCTACCTTATCTATCAATAAAGGCAACAAATCCCCCAAAAAAGATAAAAAGAGAGAGACAGTAGAGATGCGCGGATGCCGGATGGGTTACCCTAATCCGTGTGTACACGTACATTAACCAGCCGTCATCCAACCTCATTAATTATATCATCCTATTAATAGATCCGCACCGACCGTACCGCAGGGATGCACATGGGATTCTATGGATACATATGTACACCGTGCAGAAACAGATCACTTCACCTTTGTCAGTTTTACTTACCTACAGTATAATTACCAACATCACAGTCACTGTCCTATAGCCTGTTGGTTTTCATAGCCAAAATTAATGTTTCAATTGGGATATTGGTACAGTACATTAAAGGAGCATTCAGTGATTTGGGTGATTTGGAAACCCCCCCCCCCCCCGGTAACGAGATGTGCACATGCACGCACTACAGTGGGGGGGACACGCGACAGGCCAACAGCACACACAGCAAGGCCTGCCCCCGCTCGATCATGATTGGCGGAAGACCCCTCTCTATCCTGATTGGGCCACTTAGCCAAAAACGAAAATATTTGAATACAGATTGCGGCCCCTAGATTTGTCACAGAGACTAAATCTTTTGGGGGAGTGTTTTACCCATTGCTGCTGTCTGAATACCAAAAAAGGTCATATAGCAGCTTTAAATACCATGATGAGAGCTTAACATTTGCAACTTTGCATGAAGAATTCTCTTAGGCTATTTGTAAGAATTTGTCTGTGTGGTCTCACTGGAATCAATGTAGGCATATCACTAAAAGTTGGCATCCGTGGATTGTTATGTCTGCTTGTCCTTAGATTGTTGTTTTGCCCCTGTTTGTCTCTGTGTCTGAGTGCGCAGTTAATCTCTCAAAACATTGGACAACTTTTTGTGGATGCAAAATCGACACTTCACCACCAATGAACTACAGTTATGCACAGAATCTATTGGCTTCTGAAGTTAGTTGGGGTGGGGCTACATTGAATTAACCCCCTCTATTAGACTGAAACTCCAAATGCATTTTCACCCATAGGGGCTTCTACAAATCTCATAGAATCATTATTTTGCCCCCCAGCTTCCTCAGGGCCCGATGGCTGCAACCCACGACTTACACAGCCTTGAGTATACAGGCAAAGCCTAGCATAGATACGCTTTGTGGAGCGCCCCTTTCTAATCTATTAATGTACCTACAGTGCTGTTGACATCTAACCAATTTAGACCCAGAGTAGCATTACTGAGCCTCTAGGACCAGAACTGAAAACAAGTGAGTCTTTATGTACAGTAAACATTTTGTTCACAACTACAAGCTGTACCTAAAGTCACAGACACAAAAAGTACTTACCTCAGTCATTTGGAAAAGTAATTTATCAACTACATTAAACAATGCAGGGGCAGTCCCCCTGGTGACCGCTGTGGTCAGCGGTAGTGCATGTATGAACACAAATGACCTGTGCACAGCATCATTTTCTGTTAAGCAGCTTTATGAGACAGTTTCCAATTGCAGCTGTATTTGATTCTGCAATCTGCAGTGTACTTGTTCAGCTGATCAAAATATAGTGATGAATTAATCAATTAAGAGGTTCAGTTATCATTTTGACATATTTTGTTGCGCATCGGGTTAGCAGCTCAGCAATAAGGACACGTTACACTGCAACGATCAGAACAGAAAATGGCGAAGTGCCGTTGCGTCCTCATTTTTTATTTTGCGTTTACACTGAGACGCAACAGTGATTTAAAATGCTGTAGTGTGCGCAAGGAATCTTGGGAAAGCTTGCCTCCAAGTTGCCTTCAGGAGAGATACACGCCCCAGAGCCGAAGGAGGTGTCTACCTTTTAATGTCTAGGGTCATTGATGCATAGAACTACTCCCATCCTACTTCCTATCACATGGCTGTTTGTTTATACTGTATCTGCACGTGGTGTGAGCCAACATGAGCCATGAGCCGTTTCCCCCATATTGCATGTTTACACAGAGACGCGAGGTGGAGCGTTTTCAAAGATTTCCTCTCTAGAAGGGGGTTTCACTTTCTTGTGGTTTCAACCCCCGAAAAGACTGTTGCCGTCTAAACGGAATTTTGACGTTTTCTGTATAGACCGGGGTCTAATAAGACACATTCACAGTATGTGTGAAATGTTACCCGCTGTGCTTTGTTAATGGAGGAAGCTGAGATCATAAAACCCATTTCAGTGATGATGACAGCTACAGTTAACATGCGTCCTACAGAAGGACGAATCTGTGATGGAGGTGACAGCTAAGCTGAGCTCTCTCATCTCTTTTGTTACTTGACTGCAATTTTGCCTTTGTTTCAACTACTTCCATATGAAGCCATTACATCAAATTCATTCTAATATGACCTTACCGTAAAGGAAACATCACGTCTACCTTTCTCCTTACCGTAGCTCTGCTGTTCCTTTACATAGGCTTATCTCTTTCACAATCACTCTTAAGATCACAGGAATCTTGTCCTAGATTCTCTGAACCCTTGTACTCCTTGCTTTTGGTTGCTTGTTGTAGGAATTGAGGCTCATTGTAAGGTTGAAGTTTTGCATGTATGGTACCCTGTATAACGGTGTCAGCTAAATGTCTAAATTGTAAATGTCATTAATTATGCTCGGTAGAACGCTGGGAAACGCTGCATGCTTGTGGCCCATGATTCCAGCTTCCCGTGCACAAATCAATAACGGTGCCAGACACGGAGGCTGTGGCAGATTCATCTCCTCCTCCCCTCTTCGCCCAGCCAGCAGTCCAGACGCAGCCCACCATGGCTTGAGACCTCCAGCACCAATAATAAACAGTCAGTCGGGAGACAAACAAATTATCTAACGCAAAGTCTCAAGCAGAAGCATTTTGTGCTGTACACAAAATGTATCTTTCAACAGACGGCTATTAACGTTTACAATCAACAATCACAAATACTTTGTTGCTAGTTACGGGGTTCATGCTAAAGACGAGCTTGCCAGAAAAAGGGCAACTATATTCATAATATAATTAGGGGAGAAACAATAAATCAATCAAGCTTCAGAAATGTTATACCGGACAAATTGGTTCACAGATGTACCATGGAACTATTTCTAATATAACATTTCAACAAAAAATGTGAATGTTCTTCTTATTTCCATATTATAAAATGTTTGTGGATCATGATGCACCTCCCCATATATTCCCTGCCCATTTCTGTCAAAACGAAAATTTCCGCCATTTAGCCTTTTCTTCACAACCCTTTTTGCTGCTACTCCCATTTGTCCAGACATCACAAACATCGGGACACGTTATCTCTGCACAGTTAGGCATTCAAATATGCAGATACACAAAACTTATGTGTAGGGTTGTCCCGAACCGATCACATGACATTTTGCACTCACATACCCACTGACTAGGCAGAGAAACAAACGCCACTTAATATTGTTTGTAAATCAGCCTCATGGTGGCGCTATTACAGGCCGATTTGTGTTTTACCTATAACTGCACTGATCTGCGTGAATGTTTTTAAGTGGTGCAACCACTTCTACATCCAGCTTTGTCCGTGTACCTGTGTACCTGTGTACGTGTGTGTATGAGCACGAGTATGTTACATATTTATAGCAGTAGGGGGCGCCAGAAACAGAGAGAGGGGTAGTGCTGTGTCTCTAATGAGAGAGAGAGAGAGAGAGAAAGTTGCACCACTTGGTTCACACAGGTGTGATTTTTTTTTTCCACTGAGCAAGTAGCCTTTATACACCAGCTGCTGCCCTAATGTTCTAGGGCTCTAAAATTCTGTTTTATAAATAAATGGTGCATTGGGAAAGGAACCTTCACAACCCATAGAGCCAGGAGAACCTTTTGAGGGGCACCAGCCCCTCCTATGCCCAGCTTTGTGTGTTTGTGTGTACCCCATAGCCATGATTTGATTGGCGGAGCACAGAATGTGAGGATACATATAGTGAGGACAGAAAAGTGAGGACACCCAAAGTGATTGGCGGGAATGTGATGTATGATGATACATGTGATAAGACCGTCCCTCATGAAATGTAGACGACAAGATCGATACCGTAGTCATACTGACGGCCTAGCCTGATTGGCTGCCACACACACTGCCTAAGCCAATGGGAGTGTAGTGTACAGTATTATGATTGCCTGCCTTCTAAGCTATGCCACACGCACCGCAAAAGGGCTGATTTCCGCACTCCGCACCGCAGTGAGCAAGCTGTACGACCGCAGTGGCAGCCTGGAAACAGCTGCTAATGTTATGAGCTGGACAGCAGGAAAGAGACAACAAAACACAGTCATTGAACCACTCACAGAACATCGGAAACGAACGCAAACAACGGCCGCGGGGTTGTGACACAGAAACATACACGTTACTAAAATAATAACAATACTAATATGGGTGGGGGGGCACAACACAACAGAGACAGCGCTTCTTTCACCTGACAAATATTACTATGTAATCATTTCTTGTTTTTACTAAACAGTGAGCAGGACACCACAACCTACCGGTATATGCATTGGTAAAGCATTATGTTTGTTGATGCTGATCCTCTCTGTGAAAGAGGGTGGGTGATAAATCCAATCACTGTCTATAACCAGTCCTGCTCACCCACAGGCTGCCGCTGAAAGCTGCCGTTTGGCTCAGATATGCTAGCCATTTCAGTCATATATAGGCCATTCAGCATGCATTTCCATGTCAATTGGATGTCTATAGTCCTACCTTGTTTCTCAACCAAGCAGCACTCAATGGCAACACAAGTCACGATATTGAAGAATCTAGATTGTACAGTATTCTTGGGCCACAATAGTCACTATTGTACAGTATAGTGTTGGTTGGAGTGCCCATGTCTGGATCTACCACACACAAAGCTACTGTTTTAATGCAATTACATCCATTATCGAGCACTGGTCACTGCCACTTAATAATCACTACAATAATTACTCTAAACATAATAAACAGTTTAGTCACTGGTAAATCTATGTCAAATATAGTCAGGTAAAAAGCAAAATATGCCGTTGTGTTTTAACTGAGGTGCCACTGTTTCTAACCATATAGCTATCCATTTCTGTGGTACTTTGCTTAATCATATTCAACAGTCCACAAGGGTGATTTGAATTCTGCTTAGTACATGTTCTCTCTCTCTCTCTCTCTCTCTCTCTCTCTCTCTCTCTCTCGTAGTTCAACACATCCAAGGGCTATTTGTTAAGACGTTAAAGCCAAAGCCAATAATCCACACAAACAGGGAGCAAAAAGGGGAAGACACGGGAAGACTCCCCATTAGCAACATAGGCTAATGGCAAGTCTTTCTTTAATCTAATTTAAACCATGCTAAAGTGTGTGCTACAAGTAACAGGAAAAAGTTTAAGCTGTTTACGCAACGAAAACATACCAATACGAATATAGAACGAACAATCACAATACTGATGTTAGGCTGGTTGGGTATACATTATGTGACTGAAGATGTGCTAAAGGCGGCCAATCGGGGTCTGCTGACCATCTGAGTTCCATTTTGGCTCAGAGATCAATGGTGAGGAGGAGAGGGGCTGTGGGTGAGGAGGAGAGGGGCTGTGGGTGAGGAGGAGAGGGGCTGTGGGTGAGGAGGAGAGGGGCTGTGGTGAGGAGGAGAGGGGCTGTGGGTGAGGAGGAGAGGGGCTGTGGGTGAGGAGGAGAGGGGCTGTGGTGAGGAGGAGAGGGGCTGTGGGTGAGGAGGAGAGGGGCTGTGGGTGAGGAGGAGAGGGGCTGTGAGTGAGGAGGAGAGGGGCTGTGGGTGAGGAGGAGAGGGGCTGTGGTGAGGAGGAGAGGGGCTGTGGGTGAGGAGGAGAGGGGCTGTGGTGAGGAGGAGAGGGGCTGTGGGTGAGGAGCAGAGGGGCTGTGGGTGAGGAGCAGAGGGGCTGTGGGTGAGGAGGAGAGGGGCTGTGGTCTGAATGGGTGAGGAGGAGAGGGGCTGTGGTCTGAATGAAGTGGCTGCAGGCTGGGCCTTTCGTCTGGATCTACACAGTCAAATCCCAAGTGTGAATTTAACTCCGTTTGAAAACTCACCGCTTCCGACTACCTCACCACCTGGCACCTACAGTAGCACTGATATGATATGATATATGATAAAGTACTTTATTGTCAGTTCACACTGAAATTCGTCTTGCAACCCAGCAGCCAAGTATGCAGAACACATATACACACATTTGACATAACACAAAGAACAAGACAATTTACTAAAGACATGAAGACAAGAGCAATATCCACCACTTAGATTACCCTGTGGCTACTACACTCCTCCTTCCTTCTATCCCTTCAGACTACCTCACCATGCATCCTTCAATTCCTTCTTGTCGCCTAATTTTTGAGGGGAGCTAGCCCCTCCTATAAACGGCTATAGTGAAGATTCTGTCTTAATGGAGAATTCCATACTAGAAGGCTTTCTTACCTTTATTTGTAGTTGTTACGTCCCCACCAAAGGATTTTCCCTTTATTGTCAATGCGTTTACTAAACAAACTTTGAACTAAAGACATACATTAAACCTGTGTATAGGAGGGGCTAGCACCCCTCAAAAATCACACCTGTGTGAAGTGAGGGGCGCTCTTATCATCATACATCATCATGGATCATCTCATACTGGCCAATCAGAATGCCTGTTGTCTATGATTGGTTATCTGATTTGATCGTTTACATATGACGTACATTTTCCCTTCAATGTCAATGGCGTTTAATGTTTTGATGTTTAATTTACGTCATATTTAGGGGAATTTTGACCTAATTTCGCCGTTCATTGTCAATGGCAAATATTGTGGGGACAAGATTTAGCGGACAGTAGTAGGAGCAAAAACAGCCAATCTTGTTTGTAGATTGGCCTTTTCACAATATTATCTGGGGAACCAAGTCAAACTGTATGTAATGCCTCAATTCCTGAGACCCCCCATCTCCAGTTCATCTTATCTGGGTGGGGGGTCTCCAGTTCAAATATGGAGTGAAAAGGTTGAGAAACCACTGGTCTAGACCACTGTTTGTCTGTTTCTTAACGTTGGTTCCGGGGATCACCACTCACCAGGGGTCCCCTTAAAGGTCTGTAACTTGGAGGATACTGCACATATAGATTACATAAATTGGGGATATTATAATTTTATTTAGTTTTGGGTTTTATTTATTTTTTTGGGGGGGGTCCAATGGGGATCTGTGGCCTCATGCATATCAAACTGGGAGTCCTTGACATGAAAAAGGTTGAGAATCACTGGTCTGGATGTCTTTAAAAGGGACAGTCTTTGCGTCTGTTTGTGTGTTGGGGGATAATCTCATAAACTGCTGATCAGCGCCACATTTCTCATGCACACTGCCAGTAGGCCACATAAGTATCTCTCATTTGCACTGCATGGCTTTGAAAGAGGTATCCTTCTATAAGAGGGTCTGTGTGTCTGTCCAGAGCTACCGTAATCTCGGAAATCACTGGACTGATCAGCACCACATTTCTTGTGTGAACTTTCACTAAGCTCACATATAGAATCTATATTCATTAATTGTTCACAATACTTGAAAATATACTTTGAAATATGTCATATGTCTTGAGTTGACAGATTACATCACAGGCTGGCCACCTTCAATCTAATGTTGCGTTCACACGGGGCAGATTTAACGATGCAGTCTACCATTCATTGTCAATGGAAGCCAGCGACCTGGCATTGTAAAGGATGCATGTAGCTGCTCCAAATCAACTCACAACGTGTCTTTGCATCGTTTCACCTGCCCGTGTGAATAAGATCCACACTGGCAAATTCTGCAGGTTGAACCACTTAAACGCTATACATGACCAAAAAAATCACACCCTTGTGAAGTGAGGGGCGTTAATATATTAAAGTCTAACTTATGTTGATTAGGTGATGTAATGGTAATGTGAAACAAATGGTGCCAACACAAACATTAAATTCTCTTTATTGTTAATGGCATTTAATGTTTGTGTTAGGGACAAGATTATGTAAATTTTACCTTCATTGTCAATGGCGTTTTTAAAACAAACATTGAACTAAAAACAAACATTAAACCTGTATATAGGAATAAATATATACAGTATTTTGAAGATCTTCACTGATATGAACATAGGATAACAAAGTAAAGCTAGATTGAATTGGTTATACTCTTTTGTGAGGAATTTCAAGTAGTAGGAGCAGAGTGCATGAATCTCAGCACAAAGGACAGTCTGTAGAAATAAATCCCCAGAGTGAAGACAGTAACAGACAGTTTTCCGAACAAAGATAAGTAGGATGTAGATCCAGGGTACCCTTGTAAATGAAGACAGCAGTGAATGTGTCTATGGATGTACAGAGCAGCAGGCCAGCCAACCCCAGCACACAGTACAAGATACAATGGCGCGTGAGTGAGTGCTTTACAATTAGTAATGAATCTCAATGCCCCGTGATGAAGTGTATTGATTGTATGGAGACAGTGAGAGGATGCATATAAACATGAAACATCACTGTAATCAAGCACTGGCAAGTAAAAAAGAAAGGGTTTTATTTCCATTTGTGTGGCGAAATATGTTGTTTAAGCGTTACTTTAAACCCTATACTTTGTTGAGCAAATTTTAAGTTGATCGGTCGTCCATTTCTTGAGATACGCAAAGAACAGATACTTACAAATGCATGCATGCACGCACACACACACTCACGTGCACGCACACATGCAGAATCGCAGGTCTGGACAGCTGGATCTAAATAAATGCTTATATGAACATATTGGTCGGATCAGTGGTGCTATATAGACTTCACACCCGGCAACACACGCAATGAGTCAATTGTTTGGACCGTTTTCAAGGTACACACGTGCACGCATGGCACACAGATATTTGCGTAATTTATACTGTAGCTATATAGTATACCTTGTTATGCGTATTTATTGCTTAAATGTGGCGACGGAATGTGATTTGACATCAAACACAACATCCCTGGCTCAATTGCGGTTACCATCACTTCTCGCTACAATTGCTTTCCGGTCTCTTCACTCTTTAGAAAACGCAAAGTCACAAACGCAAAACAAAAACGCAAAACATGCTGGTGTTATAGCTAAGACTGTTCAGGTGTCACAATCATAACCTTTCTGAGTATTCTAATTTAAGGAATTTACATGTACCTGAACAATAATGCAAAGAAAGCCCAAAACCAAAAAAAAAGAAAAAAGAAACATGACACAATTCAATGGCAATGGATTATTCGCCCACGTAGCGCCCATGGAAATGGACCCTCAGTAGCTGTCAATTCAGCCTACAAACATTTGTCAGTGCCGGTTCATCTGTCCCAGAGCCTATAGCACCACCAAATTAAAACCCTCTTTGTTCACTTTGTGGAGTTGAAGGTCGTCAGCAGTTGTGTCAGAACAGAAGCAGCTGACTGATGTTGTGATGGACTACACAGCTCTCTGGCCTGAGGGATAGAAAGGCTGCTGCTGCTGCTCTCTGCTTGGGAAACCCACACTGAGACTTGCATGCCGGTGTCATGCACTGAAAATAGCAGATCTACAAGCTCATGCTCCGGTGTCCATGGTGTCCCCAATTTGATTTTACTGCAGTTTGATGTAGTATGGTAAGGGCTATGGGTAAATCGTTTATGGCTAAGGTTAGGGAAAAGGGAAATGGAAAGGTGTGTGTGTGTGTGTGTGTGTGTGTGTGTGTGTGTGTGTGTGTGTGTGTGTGTGTGTGTGTGTGTGTGTGTGTGTGTGTGTGTGTGTGTGTGTGTGTGTGTGTGTGTGTGTGTGTGTGTGTGTGTGTGTGTGTGTGTGTGTGTGTGTGTGTGTGTGTGTGTGTGTGTGTGTGTGTGTGTGTGTGTGTGTGTGTGTGTGTGTGTGTGTGTGTGTGTGTGTGTGTGTGTGTGTGTGTGTGTGTGTGTGTGTGTGTGTGTGTGTGTGTGTGTGTGTGTGTGTGTGTGTGTGTGTGTGTGTGTGTGTGTGTCGCGTGCGCGAGCGATCGTTCATTTCACACGTGTGTGTGCGCAAGTACACGTGTGTGTGTGCGCACATGAGTGTGTTAGGTTAGGTGGGTTTTCATGTTTTGGAGGTGTTTTATGGTGCTTCATGAAGAGTAGAAACAAATACAGTAGGTGGTTGGCTGTAATCTTATATTCCAGTAGGAGGAGGATATAAGACACCAACACAGAACATTGCCCAAGGTCATTAGGTGTTGACATATGACATCATCACCAAGTGACCTTAAACATACTATGCCCCAAACCATCCACGCTAGGCAGTGGGTAGTGGCCTATGTAAATCTGTACAGAGAAATTAACCACTTGTACCCTCTGTACTGGACATGAGTTGCCTCTGCACTTTTTCCATATATACGCCAAATCTCATCTCCAAAAATAGATGACCCACAAGCTCACAACGCAACGTTTCACGTTGTGAGCTTGGAAGATCTGGTATTTTTAGAGATCAGCTCAATATGGCTGCCACCCTTACAGCTGCTGCCAATATTAGATACAGTATAATTGTTTTTCACGGGTCCAGGATGAAAATGACATCCTGCGTTATTATGACTGTGAAAGCATGCAAAACATTTATATTAAGGACGGTTTAAATAGTATACCGGTAGTTAAATGGCTATATCTGTGATACAAATGATCAATTATGGTAGGCTATTTTATTGAAAATAGCACATAATCACTTTGATTCAAATTCAACAATCAACTGGTTTGGAGAAGATATTCAACAGTGTACTGTATATATGTGTGCCCTACTTCTGGAGAAGCAGCCATCTTGGATATGTGAATAGATGCATAGTAATGACATGGTGCTGTAACAGTCACTTCAAAGCCATTCCCTAGATTTTGCCACTGGCTAACTCTTCAACAGATTTCATAGAAATGACAAGTAAATATCATTGCATTAAAAAAAGAAAACCTTGACTTGTAAATAGCCTTGATACACAGTAAACGACACAGTAATTCAACACTAAAAGTGTAAGAATGGACCCTTTTAAGATTCAATCCGGAGCTTATTTTAATTACTGAAGCATTGTTTTAACTAATCCGTATGGCAGAGTACTGTATGTTAATACAATACAACTAGCATATCGGTAGTTAAAGGTGGTCTCCTTACTCTTCCATTGAGACATTCTGACCCTGGTTTGAGATAGGACACTTTACTGCCTGAATCTCATAAGCACAATATCTCTCCCAAAGAAGGGAGAGTGGCTGAAATTTGGAGGCCTGGTGGAGGCCTGGTGGAGGCCCAGGTATGGCATGAAACTTGAAGCTTGCAGCTTTAATGGCCCATTCTGGAGTGTTAATTCAACTGTGAAATTGTGAACATTTTTCAGTAGTTAAATGATCGCTACGGATTGACACTCAAGCTCCGGGATCAGATATAATTTGCACGTACCTCCAAAATCAGGCCTGAGACGGATGTCGTACCCCTTCAGTAGCTTGTCCACAGTGGACTTGGCCAAGGACATTCCTGTGTTCCCAGAAGAGGAGCTGAGGAGAGAGAAACCATGAGTGTACCAAAGGTTTAGGGCAGTGATTCTGAATCTTTTTCATTCCAAGGTCCCCACAGTTTGATTATGCATGAGTCCAATAATTCTCAAACATTTCCATGATCCACGACTTACGTATTAGACCCTCATTTGAGGTGGAGGGAAATAATAGTGAAATTAATCTGGTTCCCCATTTTGCTGGGGACCGCCATGGAACTCCCTCACAGAGGGATCCCAGGATCCCACTTTGAGAACCACTGCTTTTTGATCACTAACCCCTATCAAATGTTTATCTCTGAGACAGCAATCTATACTATTGAATCCTCAGTGTTAATTTAACTATGAGAATGCACAAATGGAACAAAATGAATTCGTACACTCTGAGTTACAGATCCGTAAGGGTCCATTTGGTTCCGAACGATCGATCATTTAGCTGACGACCCCGGAACCCCCTCAAAGACCCCTGAACCACTGTGGTTTAGCGTGGTTAACATGACAAGAATATATAACTGGATAATACTATACAGAAAATGCAGTTTACATTGATCATCGCCACTGAATATCTGCAAATAGCCGATTCAGCTTGATACAGTAACAGTCGCTAAGAAAGAATAAGTAATTGCCAACTGCCCCGACTGATTTAAGTGTCAACTAGAGTATGTTGGCACTTGGCACTGGCAGTGACATGCTGTGTTTTTCCTACCAAGACCCATGTCACTGTATGCTATGCTATGAACCAAGTTGGTCAGCATGAGTGCTTTTCACACTTTTTATACCAAAGGCCCACAAGCAGGTCAAGTCAAAAATCTCAAGGCACACAATGACACATGCCTTGAGAATATAGCCACACTCAACGCATCACACTACGCCATGTTGTGAGCTTGTAGATCTGCTATTTATGCTATTTTTTTAAATTGGGAAATGAGAGAGCACAAAGCACTGGAATATAGTATGCCTTGGCACATTGTTTGGGAATCACTGGTGACTGGTCTATACTTTATGATGATACCTCTCACAAGTAACTTTATAATGGAAAGGTACCAGTATTTGAGAGATGGATCAAGGAACCTAGTTGGTCCCTAAAGTAAGAGTGAATTTTTTTTTGACAGACTGAAATCATTTAACAATCAAAACCCTCACCGGTATAATACTTTAGGAGCAGTATACAGTATGTGTCCATTTGGGGGGTCTGGGGACCCCCAGGGGTCCTTGAGGGGATTCCAGGGGGTCCTCAGCAAAATGACTTACCGTAATAGCATCCAAATCGGTTCAACCATTTTATCCCTACAGGTATATTACATAGACCTATACATTAACCCTATATTACATAGCTGGCTATTCAAAATTCACAGTTTTTCGAAAAGAGCTGATCTACAAGCTCACAACACATTGTGATAAAACACATGGTCTTGGGTTCTCTACAAAGCCAGATGGGATTCTGCAGCCAAATACATATACAGTAAGAGTAGTAATGTACAGTATAGGCATGGCTACCATGACTGACACACCTGCAACCTGGATCACGTGTCCAAGCCTGTGCAGCTCACCAGCTGAGGTGTGTGTGTGTGTGTGTGTGTGTGTGTGTGTGTGTGTGTGTGTGTGTGTGTGTGTGTGTGTGTGTGTGTGTGTGTGTGTGTGTGTGTGTGTGTGTGTGTGTGTGTGTGTGTGTGTGTGTGACATGTGCATGTGCATATAAGACAAGATATGTGTACAATATATGGCAAGTATTTTGGGCTGGGGGTTGAGAGAACAGGAAATCACTAAATTGTGTGCTTGTGTGTGCATGTGCATAGAACATGTTGTCGGGGGAGCATGAGGGGGTTGAGATAAGAGGAGGTCAGTTAAAATCGTGTGTGTGCGGCGTGCACGCATGCGTGCACGCGTGGTTGGGGGGGGGGGGTGTAGTGAGTGTTGGAGAACTTCAAATCATTCCCTCAGGTAGAGAGAAACTCTCAGCTCTGGATAAATCAGGGACATTGCATGGTTCAGTTCTCATGTTGTGCAGATGTTCAGTTTGTTCACCCTGAAAGCAGAGGACTTGTGGGGTTTGTGAACAGAGGACAATTCTTATACACACCTGTACTGCACTGACCACATGTTGTAACATTATGTATTCCAGTGGTTCTCAAAAAGTTCAATTTCAAGGACCCCCATAACTCTGAGACCTGTAAGGGTCCATTTGGTTCCATTTGGAGTTGCAGACGTGTATAAGGGTCCATTTGGTTCCATTTGGAGTTACAGACCTCAGACCTGTATAAGGGTCTATTTGGAATCTAAGGAACCCAGAGGGTCCCGGACCCCACTTTGAGAATCACTGGTGTATATATTCCATATAGTTCATGATTGGGGTGTAGAGGCCAACTGCAATCAAAATTCCAAAATGTCAAAATGGATGACAGGAGATCTGAGGGAATCACTAACAACTGTAACTCAAATCCTCCTGAGGTTGATGTAAAAACAAACTGATCTTTGGGTAGCCTATATTATGTGCTACAGCTGATGTTCATGTCCTACAGGTACTAAGCCAACAACTAAAAGACAACAACAATAATAATAATAATAATAATAATAATATGGAAGTGGAGCCTCTACATGGTAAATTGACCTATAATTATTGCACAAATTATTAAATTAATAATTTTACAGCATGTAGCAACCTCACTTAAATCTTTCATTTGAAATTGAATTAGCCTATTATTTCTGATAGTGTTGGTGGATAGTTATAGTTCATAGGTTTGTCAAGTTGATTCTGTGATTTGTGACTATATAGTTATTCATGTTTGCTAAAACAATAAATAAAAAAGAAAAATAAAAAAATAAAGAAAATGTGAAAGGCCAAGACCTCTGGACGCTTAATTCATCTGGCTGATTGCCATAGCGTAACCTATTGATCGTAGGCTGATTGATCAAATTATTTCACCTAATCATCGACTAAGCCTTGTAGACTAAATGGGCTGTAATTCCAACGGAGATTAGGCAGAAACTCGCCCTGTGCGTTGTAAATGACCATTTTGATTTGATACCGGGAGTTGGCTATATCCATGTTTCACAAAGGCTGGATGTCGTGCACGCGAAAGGTTTTACGCTCGCGCGCGCCTGACAGAATCGTATTATAGAGAGCATAATATCCCTTATAAGTGGGCCTGTGTACCAGTTAATACGATTGACACTTGACAGCATATTCCTACATTTTGTTGAATGGCTATTTCACGTTCACTAATTGGTTAATCAAAGTGCTCTTACCTTTGAACAAAGCAAACGAAGGACAAAGCCGCCAAAGCAGAGAAAATTCCACATAATTTGTCTTCTTGACGACCCAACATCTCCACAAATCCTAATATGGTTTCAATAATCCAACCGCCAGTGGTCCTCCCAAAACGTATAACGTAAAATTGGCAATCAAAATTAATTGCCTTTAAAAAAAAATATCGAATAAACTAGCCTACATCTACGCATGCAATGACTTCATTAAAATACTCGTTTAAACCTCTTAATTGGCCCCCGCTGTTTTTCCCAAGCTATGGAAATCCGTGCAGGTCACAGAGCCCCTCGACCAACAGCAGCAGATCAGACATCTTGCTCGAAAACAGCCTACACGATACTTTTAAAAGTGATGATCAAGTAGTCTTCCGTTAAAAAAAGAAAGTCTGGCACAAATGACACCCGTTGGATGTTCGGCAGCGACGTCTTGGCGTTTTAAATTGGGAGATGGAATTTCCCTGTCCAAATCTGCAGAAGAGGCATGGTTCCAGAGATGCTGTGCAGGCGCGACACTATATATTTCACGAATTCAACAATTTGTTTCGGGCTGTAAACGTTATTGTTGCGCATGGAGCGGTGGATTCTTTTCCAAATAAAAAAAAGAAAAGAAAAATTAAACCTTCATTCCCCCTTTCGTTTGCTGCCGCTGATGATGTAGATCAGCGCAAAGTCACCGAGGGGAAAATGCACATTGAAAAAAGCACTGTGCTTAATATCTGATGCAGACGTCAGAGAGCAGGCTCTATCACTCCTCTGGTGAGAAATTAGATAGCGAGAAATATGGACGCCTCGTAGTAGGCTATAGGCTACGCAGGCTATAGCCTATCACAACATTAGACTGTCCAAAGTCCAAACCTGTGTAAAGCTATATTGGAAAGTCCAGCCAGCTGCCTTCCCATGCGCTGTCCAGCGTTTAAATGGCGATTGGGCGCCTTATGGTCCGCGCATCTTCTCCTACACTAAACAAATGACAATTGAACAGTTGAAAGTGCTCCATGATGAAGAAACCTTGTCGTTCCCATATTTACCATTTTTTCCTGTTTTCTCTCTGTCTTTTTTGGTCGAAATGATAATTTGCCCGGCCGGGGGAGGAGGGGGACACCTAAGGTGAATTCTTTAGCGACAGCCTAACCATTGCCTGTCTTCTTTCTCGCCCATTAGAATGCTGTGAGTGTGTCGGTGGTTGGGTTCCGTGCATTTCTTCCACTTTGCCACGTTTTTTGAGAGAACACGCGCGCGCGGACACATAAACACAGTCTCACATGCGCGCGCAAATCGTTTGGTGACTTTGAAACTAAACTGTTTTTTGCGCTTGAAACTTTACCTAAAACATACTTAATATCCAACATGTGTGCAAATGGATATTGTGCACGAATCAAACAAGCTTGTATTTTCATATAGAGGACTAGAGGAGGCTTTCTTTGGGGATCTCTGTGCTGTCCAGTTGCCTAGCAACCCAGCGAGCACCGATGCAGTTGTGATGTTTCGAAGTCTATGCGCAAAGGCTCATTTAACCACTTGAACCCCAGCATCCATATTCTGAGGTGGGGGGGGGGGGGGGTTGCGGGGGGCATTGGCAGATTGGAAAATCGAAGAGCTTGTTCATCGGCTTTTGTGTGTGTGTGTGTGTGTGTGTGTGTGCGGGGGGGATCAGTCCGTGATTTGACCCCCCCAAAATAATCATATTTGAACTTACACGCACTTCGAATTGTAGGAGTTGAGGCATTTCCTTGTAACTCTGTTCCACAGATATTGTGAAAATATTGCTGCTATAGGCCTACGTTATTTATTTTATGTTTGACCCTATGCCCAGCTTTGTCTGTTTGTTCCCATCCGGTCACTCTACCCCTGAGCCACTGCCGGCCCATGCAGTGACATCAACCTCAACCTTATAGCTATATCGATATCAACCTTAAGCTAATTATCTGGGGACCCCAAAATCATCTGAGGACCCCCCCTGGGGTCCGACCCACAGGTTGAGAACCAATGGTGTAACAGGGAAAAGTGGTCCAAGTAGAGCCTTGTGCCAACTCGGGCCAAGGAGAGATGTTGCTGTCATTATATGCTGTGGTGTATAGGTCATGACTCATGAGCAGATAGCCTATGAACTTTGTGCTGCACTACTACATTTATATACCAAAAACATCACACCTGTGTAAAGTGAGGGGCGCTCTTATCATCTCCACCGACCTCCTTCACATGCCCTAGTTCTTTCACGTCACTAAGATAAGGCATTACACAATGCCCCACTACCACTTCTCGGTCATGTTATACCGACTCAAATAATATTAACGAGAATTATATACATAGCCGATTTGCTCAGACGCATATGACGTAAATTCTCCTTTCAGTGTCAAAGGCGTTTAATTTGTGTTGGCACAAAATGCCGATTCTCTCAGACACATATGATATGAATTCTCCTTTCATTGTCAATGGCACGAGTTATGACAAAAAGCTGTATATAGGAGGGGCTAGCGCCCCCCAAAAAGACAATTTGGCAAAAATGTGGTAGTTTCAGGGAAAGCAACCCTGCTTTTATCATCATCATCATCATCATCATCATCATCATCGTCGTCGTCAGGACCCGAGGCACTAGGCGAATATAACTCACATAATCAATATTTTAAAGGGGACATCACAGAATGCCAGCATTGACATATGTTAGAGCTATAGCCCTCTAGTTTACACTACAACATTTGTTGCTGAAGACTCCCTCCACTCTCACAGTATACAGATGAAGGGGCAGGAGAAATTCTGGATGTCATTCCAGAAAGTAGACACTCCCTGAGCACTGAGCATTCTTCAAGCGTGCTCTTTAAAATCCTCTGGTAGCCACACACCTGCTGCAAACAAACAGATAGACACAAGCTCCTTATGTTTGGTAGTAAAAAGAGTGAAATAAACAACTTATAATGTAAAAAGGCAAGTAAATCACTGTACTTTATTTAGAAAAGTTTAAAACCGCCAACATGTTTCGACTCACAGGAGTCTTCAACAGGGCAGGTAACTAATCTGCACATCGGGAGAAATTAGGGGTTCAGAGTCTTGCTCAAGGACACTTACTCTGGGGGAGCCCGGGTTCGAACTGGGAACCTTGCGGTTCTCATCTGGTCACCCCTGAGCCACTGCCACCTCAGTACAGTGTACAGTATGTGGCTCTTGGTCAGCTCACATTCTTTCTTTCTACCTTACTTACTTATACTTAAAGCTTATGGTGTCTCAATCTGCTCCACAGGTACACGAGCTAAGGTGATGACCCCAGACCCCCAAGCTCAGCTTCTTCTCAGCCCTGAGTCGATTCTCCTGTGACCCTCCTGTGAATGCTGGACCCTAAAGCCTGCCCTAGGCTAAATCCCTGACCACTGACTGAACTACACCAGAATGCACTGTGCAGTACTAAACATCCAAGGCTGAGTGAGAAGATGGCAGCCAGGAGAATGAGGCTGGTCGGTGCCATTAAGGAAAGTGCTGGCCAGCTAGCCAGATGTATGGAGTATGGAGATGATTGGAGATGGCTGGAGGGCTCATCATGAACTACAGAGAGAGCCGGAGGCTCTACCAGTTCCACAGTTTGACCCTGGCATCACTGTCAAGTAGAAGACGACTCAAGGTAGGAACTTTGTGTTGTTTTTGTTTTTTTGCTGACCCGTATATGTGTATGTGGCTCTTGATCACTCAATAATCCTGTGAATTTGCTATTTTCTATTGGTTCGAGCTAGAGGTTTTGGGCTTTATAACAGCCATCAATTCCAAGTGTTCTTCTTCTCCTTCTTCTCGCAAAGATATCTCAAAATGCAATGGGTATATTGTGGATGAACCATCAAATTTGCACACACATTGCATCATAATCTAATTGGTGGAATTACCATCAAATTTACTGACCCCAAGTCCTATTCTCTAGCACATGGTTCTCTAAGTCTAAGTGGGGTCTGGGGACCCCCAGGAATCCGCAAGGGAGTTCCAGGGAACTATTGTATTTTTCGATAAATGTCAACAAATGTACCTTTAAGCTTGGCCATAATCATCACCCGCTGGACCACTAGAAAGCTGTCTCACCCTCCCTCCCTCCCTCCCTCTCTTCTCCTCACCTCTGCTCATGCCTATTTAGTATTTAGCCAAGCTCAGTGTTAGATGCAGGACACAGTCAGTCATAAGACAAAGGCTAAATCAGGCTTCAGAGCCATTCACACCTGGAGAATGTAGAGTAGATTAACATACGCTGCCATGTCCCTTTATGACACGATCACATTTGCAATCATATACAGTATCCTCTATTCTGATACTATTTGTCTTGCAGTGTCCTCTTGTTTTTATCATTTCACTTTATTTTATTAGTATGAGGTTTCCTTAAATCTTTAAGGCACTTTGCAAAGAATTTGTAAATTACATCAACATGATTGTTTTTATTGTAGCAGTAGTAGTATTCAGAGTAACTTATAGCGTAAATACACAGTGCTTGTTTTAGAAGGCGATTCAAATCATGCACTGAATGTGCTCCGTAAAAAAAAACACCTGGTGTTGGTGGACTGAACACAGCCCCAAACCTTCTTCTAAATATGACGTGATGAGAGTGTATAAGTTGAGCCATCAACTGCCAATAATCTATCAGCAATCAGAAAACCCTTTGTCTAGTTGCTCTTCATTTAATTTATGGACGTATTATCAGCCTATAGTTCAGGCTTCGCATTGGAGAAGCGTTGACATTCAAAATTCAACTTCGATCCGACCTACAGCATATAGGTCTATACTTGGTTTTCAATCCATAACATTTTTACAAGATCAAATAAATAGCCTGTATTGTCATGACCTGTCGAAACAAAGACTTCAAATTTCATATGACGTGAGTGTACAGTTGCATGACATTTGAAATGTTGCCAAGTGCTTTGCATAGTGTTGTGGGTCAATGTTGATAAGACATGCCATTTTGCTGACTTGCTGAACAATGGCTGTACATGTCAGAGGCCTTACTTTGAAGAGGGTCAGTACAAAGGGAGTAGAGTGTGGAGATATAAATTGTATGATGAAGTAGCCTAAACTGTATAAATTAGCAGACATTAGTATTCTTGACCCCATGGCAACATAAGTATGACACTTTGCTCCCGGTTCTTATTAACCCCTTCCTTCCTTCTTGGTGTTTCTATTTTGGGCATGTCATTATACAGGCAAGCATACAAATCGAATGAAAAATACAAGCTTTTCTGAAGTTACCGAAATTACCGAAAGTAACTGATCTACAAACTCGCAATGAGTTGCATCAAATTCATGATGTGTTCAGAGCATCAAATTCATGATGTGTTCAGAGCATCAAATTCATGATGTGTTCAGAGCATCAAATTCATGATGTGTTCAGAGCATCAAATTCATGATGTGTTCAGAGCATCAAATTCATGATGTGTTCAGAGCATCAAATTCATGATGTGTTCAGAGCATCAAATTCATGATGTGTTCAGAGCATCAAATTCATGATGTGTTCAGAGCATCAAATTCATGATGTGTTCAGAGCATCAAATTCATGATGTGTTCAGAGCATCAAATTCATGATGTGTTCAGACTAGAGCCTGATTGGCTATTTTCACTATTCATTCAATAGGGCTTAAGTGGTAAAAGGACAGCTTATATTGTACTATACATAAACATATATGTATATGTATATGTATTATATTCCTTATATTGTACTATACATAAACATATATGTACTATACATAAACATATATGGCTTTTCTCAGTTTTCTGTTATCCGGCTCATTGTTAGAGGTCACAGATGTGACCTCTTTTGTCCAAAGTCATTAAAATGCTGCCAGATATATGTTTTCTAGACTTTAAGTAAGTATATAACAGTGCCAAAGATTGAGTCTGTTGGATAATCTAGTTTCTAGTCTCTGCTGTTGATTTTGATTTTCATACCATACTGAAATAGAAACATTGGCTTCTGCCAGAAGTATCCACTCACTCACCACAATTGTCTGGGGTAGAGAAAGCCAGGTGGAGCTGCGTGTTGAACGGGGGGACCTTCCGGGACCTTCCGGTTCCCAGACGACCACAATACCCCCTGAGCCACTTCGCCCACGAGCCTGTCTCACTCACACTGTACTGCTGCTATTCCCAGGCTTACCTGATACTAGAGCTGCCACTGCTACCTAATTGGCTTCTATGACAATGAGACCCAAGCCCTTGAAATGTGTATGTACCGTGTCTCCCCAACCCCCCCCCCCCCCCCCCCCCCCCGTTCATATGTTGCATAAGACATGTGAGTTACTGGGTCACCCTTACTCCTCCGATATATAAATAGTATCACATGGTTAATGCATTGGAGCCTTCCAGTCACTCTGTTGCTCCTTTCCCTTTCACTGTTCATATCTGTCAAGTACTCCAATTGACTTGAAATAGAATAGTATTTAAATGAGGCATTTAAGAGTATTTCATCACGTTTTCGTCATATCTTCATTCTGCTTCACCACTTTTCTGTGACAGGTGTGTGTGTGTGTGTGTGTGTGTGTGTGTGTGTGTGTGTGTGTGTGTGTGTGTGTGTGTGTGTGTGTGTGTGTGTGTGTGTGTGTGTGTGTGTGTGTGTGTGTGTGTGTGTGTGTGTGTGTGTGTGTGTGTGTGTGTGTGTGTGTGTGTGTGTGTGTTACAACACAGATTGTAGGTTGAAGGATCAGTTTTCCCAGTGACTGTATTTTTTACAATATAGGACTTCTTTTTGTTAATTTATAAGAACAATATGCAATGATCAATCAAAATTTCAATCAATCTACAGTATCTACCGTATCTGTCTTATTGAATATGATTAGTGCAAAAAAACCAAATTGTAATTGTGTTAGCACACCTGAAAACCCAATATTTTCTTCAATAAAACAGTTCAGTCAGGACAACTCATTTTGTATACAGCAGCGCGCTGATACGCAGCAGCAAAGAAGGAAGCAGGACGAGAAATGCAAACCTCCGGTTAAAGTAGCCGGTATGAAGATGGAGTGAGTGTGTGATTGGCTGAGTGAATCATGTGAATGAGAGCGTGATGTTGAGGCGGCCCAATTAACGGCCGGCAGCAACTGCACTGAGGTTCCCTGACTGAACTTGCTCTGCGCATGTCTATGACAGGCACAAATGCTCATATGTTTTTCTTTGTGTTGCAAGTTAATCGTATTCCTAAAAAAAACTATTCTGGGTTTAAAATAAATGGCCAAAACAAAACCGCTTCCTTAAGGAATATGTCAGTCTACTGTTGAATGTTCCTGCATGCATCAGATTTCCAAGAAACTTCATACAAAAAGGTGTCCTCGAGAGAAGAGGGCAAACTGGGTTTAACCAGGACAGAAAAAGAAGTGGAACTTCTACACCAGAGGCTATAGTTACAGCCAGGTTCTTACAGGTCCTCTTACAGTTCCTGTTTCCTTAAATACTGTACTGTACACAGAATATCACTGTCTCAGGGCCCTGCCACAGAATAAACTATATGATGCCTATAGGGATAAATATTGATCGTGTGTGTGTGTGTGTGTGTGTGTGTGTGTGTGTGTGTCTGTGTCTGTGTGTGTGTGTGTGTGTGTGTGTGTGTGTGTGTGTGTGTGCGCGCGCGCGATATTTATTTATGATCAATATTTATCCCTAGGCACCCCAGGTTTCTTCTGTTACAACCAGAGCACTGTTTTCAGCACCATGGATAGCTCCTTCTCACTCTGAACTACTGTATGTAAAACTATATACGAATTCATAATTACAGTAGCACAAAACTAATGAATGCATACAAGTAATATTAAAACTGTATATAAAAGACTATATTAGTCATGTGAGACTAATACATGTTGTAAGCCATTCTTCAGCATGAGCCGACTGGCAACCAACCATCCTGCCTGCTTGCAGACGATGAGTAGCCATATAAAGACACAAGATCTATGCAGAGAGAGCTTGAGAATGACCTTGAAGAAAGAATGTGAAACATTATACATTTTATCAACGAGTGGCTGATTTATACTGGTGGCAAATAGCCGAAATTGTTTTAATTATCCGGCACAGTCGTACAACAGAGTATCAATCAAGCATTCATTATTTGCAGTCATGTGATAAACATGTACAGTATCATGCAGTGTTTTGATATTCCATAGCACTGATCGCTTTCAAATGCTGAGGGTTTTGGGATTGGGCTGAAACATTGCCCAAATATGTTGATGAAATCCAGTGTAGCGATAGAATATGGAAGGCAGGAGGTTTACATTTAGAGATACTGTATCGTATCGGAAAAGTATTCCATGTCATGCTTGCACAGATAATCTGTTATATCACAGGAGTAGAGTCACACCGCCAAACCGAATGCAATATCATTGCAATACATGGAAAATGGTTAATCCTGAGTGTTTAACTGAATTTACATCATAGTTCTGATAGTTCTGTGTCAAGCAGACACAGAGCAGCTGGGCGGCTGTGGCTCAGGAGGTAGAGCAGGTCGTCCAATGATCCATGGGTCAGCGGTTCGAATCCCGGCTCGCTCCTGTCCACATGTCGAAGTGTCCTTGGGCAAGACACTGAACCCCAAATTGCTCCCGATGTGCTGGTTGGTACCTTGCATGGCTTCCGCTGCAATCGATGTATGAATGGGTGAATGTAATGCACCGTTTACCATTTATTTACCATGTCATGCTAATGCGTACCTCTCTGGCTTGGTATAGTGTGAATGCTGGCCTCAGCTGTCAAGCCCAAAACGTCACGTTTGTATCAGACAGAATGATCGCTTACATTTTTTTAAAGATCTACTATAGCTTTTACTATTTGTGTCAATAATGACATGCACAAAATATGAACGGCAGGTTAAGATGTGTTAATCAGATTTTACGAATTGAAATATATATACTATATGCCATAGTTTTGTTTGTCATTTACAACGTTGAACTCCCATGTACTGTAGTGTAGAGGTTAACCACTTAGACCCCATATATCATGGCTGAGTGGAGTACCTCAGGGCTCTATACTAGTGTTGTTTCCATTTTCTGTTATTGTGGGGAAGGCTTGTCGATCTGCTGTTTCCTCCAAAAGCTTTCCCACAATAAAGCATGCTGGGGTTTCAAGTGGTTTAAACACAGCTAGTCTCGTGTAGCCAGACAACTATTCCACAATCTCTGAATTAATTATAATGCCATAATATCAATATTTTACAATATAATATTTTTAGGCAGATATATCGGAATGCTATTATAGAGTCTGGAACCCCACCTCCCGCAATCCGAACACGGAAGCTGGCATCTGTTCGTCATTTCCGTCCAAGAAAATACATAATAATATAATAATATTTTATTCCACTGTCGAGACGAATCGGAAGTTGGGAGGAGGCTTCACATCCGCTTTAGCGCTTGCTCATGACCAGAGCTTCCATTTTCCAGACTGTATGAACGGAAGCATTGTGGGAGGCAACAGTCTGGCCACGCGAGACTATAGACACACCTGACCCTACTGGTGCAGGATCAGATCCATCAGACTATAGACACACCTGACCCTACTGGTGCAGGATCAGATCCATCAGACTATAGACACACCTGACCCTACTGGTGCAGGATCAGATCCATCAGACTATAGACACACCTGACCCTACTGGTGCAGGATCAGATCCATCAGAGGGCCCCCCGCCCCCCCACCCGCTATATGCTGAATCCCCCTCAGCCTTCCTACTGTCCGCATCAAGGAAGCATACTAAGTGGAGTGGACTGCCTGCTCTACTTTCAAAACATTTACTCTAGAGATGTACAATGATTGCCTTTGATAGAGCATCTACAACGGGTTACTGTAGCCGTATAGCAGCTCAACACATACAGTCTATACCTGCCTGCACGTCCAAATGAGAGAGTCAGAGCCTCACTGGCCTGCAGGCAGCGACACTACCGACTGACCCGAAACACTCAAAATGGTCACGTGGTTCGCACGTTCCAAAATTAGCATGGGTGAGATAGACCACTTGATGCTACATAGACTATATACCCACTGTATATACTGTAGGTCTTGATTCTATACGGTGTACCTGCTGCTATACAGTAACACAGCACTTATATGCTCCCTCACAGAGAATATAATATTTTAAGAAAAACATGTCTTGCTGCTGATACCAGCTGTCGAATTTCAGCAAGGATGGCCTGCATGGTCTTTAATTGGTTGAGAAATATTCTTGTGTTGTGTAACATACAAAAACATCATGTTTATCTTAAAAGTCGATCATATTAATGCAGAATTGATGCAAGATCAAATCATGAAGCAAGGGGGGCTTTCTAAATTTAAATTGCTATACCACTCTAAATAGTTAATGACAAGGATTTTCACATAATTATTCTGCTGTCATCCACTTGAAGTACTTTGTACATTCTGAGATAATAGAATCATATACCCAGCCTCTATTTACCCTACTTGATGGGAGTGATAAAAGGACACCTTTAATAAGCTTGCACAGATTGGTCAGCTGCTGTATCGTCCCTTGGGGTTATACGACAGCTGACCAATCAACACAATTTAAGACATATCTTCCCTAGGGATAATACAGCCGCCAATCAGCACAAGCTGAAGTGCCACTGTGCACTGAACTGTCACCGCTGGCGGGTGACATCACAGCTGAACTCACCATATCGAACGAATGGCAGCCATGTAATAAACTTGGCTGCCAAATACAGTTGCTGCGGGGGCTTTGGTAAAATCCATGGCAAAGGAAATGAGAGCAAATTAACCAAAACACAGAATGCAAAACAACAACCTTCGATGATCGCAGAATAATGGCAAGCTCCACCACCCCTCCCCACACTGTAGGGGGAATCCCAGCAGACCTGGCAGTTCACTACTGGTGATGTGCTGCACTGTGCTGTATACTGTCTGTAGAGCCTCACACTCATGTCCCAGGCAGCCAGTATCTAGGAGTATCTTGGAGTCCATGCCGAAGTGCCTTTAGTCTGTAAAGAAAGACGAGCCCTTGTCAAGATGGCTCGTACTGATTTTGGTGACCCCACAGCTTCCCTCTATAGTACACCATTATAGGCCAAAGTTTCCTTCCATTTCAATTATATAAAACAATTCTAACGGCATGTCATGTAACTTGCATGCTGAGTGTGTTCATGATCCCTGAATGGGAGATTTTGACACCATGGCTTTTCCTGAGACACCCCCACCTGTAGGCCAAAAGATCTTATAGGCCAAAACAGAAAGAAATCATTATACTTTATTTAAAGCTTTTGCTGTTTTTTATGATATGTGTTAATCCTTAATACAATATCCTGGCGCTAATCCTATGTTTTTTTGTTGTTTTTTCCTCATTTTTCCCCTTCATTTTTAGCCCCACTAGTACTGTATGAGGGGTTCTAAGGATGACAATATCAGTAATCTCAAACCACTTTGTGAGTTTGGTCCACTACGGTGTGCGTGCGTGCGTGCGTGCGTGCGTGTGTGCGTGCGTATCAAGCTGAATATCGGCACGCTGCTCCTTCAATCTTTATCAAATCCCAAGTATTGCTCTATACCTGTAAACCTGTCTTAAAAGGCTACGGTACACTCTTCACCTGGTCTCTCTTCACCATGTTAACCTATTAAAACCGGGAAAGCATGTGTGTAATTTTCTTTCTTTTTTTTAACCACTAGCTATTTTTTAATACTTTGGTTATTAACAAATAGCAGATATACAAGCTCATTATGAGCTTGTATATCTGATGAAGTTGAAATGGGGGTCAGCATGCAGACAAATAGTCTTCAGTATAATTTTGGGGGTCCTTGAGGAACAGAAACATAGAAACATAATTTATTTCCTTCTCCCCTCAGCCAGAAATCTGTATTCAGAACACATTTGTAGAATCGGGTCCTCAGGTTTAAATGCGTTAAACAGCATATATAGCCTACACCTCATCTACCAGTATGTTTATATTGTTATAAATACGGTGGTGCATACTCGTGAACACATCCACTTAATCAAAAGACAAGGTTGTTAAAGCACGATAATGCACCTTCAGTTATGTCGTGGACTTGAGCCAAAAATGATGATGTTGTTTTCTTCCTTCCCTACAATACATCCAATACGTGAAACCCTCTCACAAATAGCTGCATTTTGAAAAAAAGGAAAGAAAAGCACTGTGGCATCCCTCTCCTGCCTTCCCTATCTGTATTCTATGTGGGATTTCAACATGGAACTCCTACGAGAAAGGGTTAATGAATTCCTCACACAGATAGAGATTGCCATGGTAACAGCTGCGTGACTGCTTGCAGCTTGTATACACACAGGAGAAAAAAACAATGGTACCAAAGGTATTTTAAAATTCACTGAGCAGAGGCTTTCCACTGCACATATAGCTGCATTTAAGGGCTTTCTTTCGTTTTCTTCATTTCTTTCTTCTTCTTCTTCTTCTTTTTCTTTTATGAAGCATTGGCCACAGAGCAGTAAGTCGCCACCTTACACCCCTCCATATCTCCCCGTCCTTCTCCAGTTCTGTCCATCTTTCAGATTCAAAAGGATTATGATGCATTGGTGGTGGTTGCATTTCCGATGGCCACACAGATAATGAATTCACAAATATGAGGTCTGGAGTGGTGGATGGGAAATAATACGCTGTCATACTCATATCCTTTGCAATAAAAAAGTGCGCACGCACGCACGCATGCACACGCACAAACACACACACTTGAGTGCAGTCATGTACACATATACACACACACACACACACACACACACACACACACACACACACACACACACACACACACACACACACACACACACTTGAGTGCAGTCATGTACACATACACACACACACACACACACACACACACACACACTCGAGTGCAGTCATGTACACATATACAATTATACACACACACACACACACACGCATACACGCACGCATGCATGCACTCAACTCACTTCATAGGCACACATAAAAAGGCAGGATAATAATTAATTCACAATATGTAACAGACGTTAGGCAATGTGCCTATATGAACTGAATTAGATTGAGGGGTATCACACTGCTTACACTGACAAATACACAAATGTAAACACACACGTACTACAGTGTATATGGTACAATATGCACAGATATTCACATGCAGAATTGCAGACACACACACACACACACACACACCCACACACACACACACACACACACACACACACACACACACACACACACACACTGTTGAATGCATGCTTACCCATACACAAACACGTGCACACTTTATGCATTTAATGGCCTGAATCTAAATGAATAATAATGACTCTTCCCACAGTCCAGACTGTTTTCATAATTTCTACATGTGCACGTGGAACACACTATATGCACCATTACATACAGTACAGTACAGTACTCCAGCCATCTCAGCACAGAAACGTGCCCTTTTGCTGCCATTAGCCAGCCTCCCCAATGGCAAGTCAATGGTGTCTCACATGGACTAAATGGGCTTTTGTGCTTGAGTCCGCAAAGATGTGCGCTCTCTCTCTCTCTCTCTATCACACACACACACACACACACACACACACACACACACACACACACACACACACACACACACACACACACAGTATATACTATATATAGTTGTTGTTTTATCTGTCTTTTTTTTGATGCACCACTATAGCACTCACTGGGTTGGATCAAAATAACTGCATTTAGATTCATAAATATTTTGAGATGCAACGAAAGGCTCTTCCGTCCCCGGAGAGCACCATTTCAGCGTGCTGTGTGGCTGTGCGGAATTACAGGTGTGGTTTGATGGGACAAACTGCATGCAATGTGCTGTAGACAAACAAACAAGAAAATGGGGAGGGGGTGTGTGTGTGTGTGTGTGTGCAGGGGGGGTGTTAAGAATTTATGAAAAATCTGACCCGGGAAGTGAGCTTCAGCTTCCCGTCTTGCACCTGTGCACAGTGTGAAGCTCAACAGCGCCACTTTGTCACCTGCCTGACAGACAGACAGACATAGCTGGGCATTGGAGTGGCTGTATATTTAAACATATACTGTAAGTTACATTACATAATATACAGTATAACCTCTAAGATGCAACGTATGCAGTCAGGGGTTGACACTAAGGTCTCAGAGGCAGTTGCTTCTCCACTCAAACCCACTTGCCTGTCGAGCTACCTGAAAGCAAACTCCACCTGCCCAAATGCTTTATTTACATTCCACGGGCAGTAGTGCAACCGTTGGTGTCAACACCTGAGTATACTTATGCAGTATAACGTGTGTATTGGTAAATAGCTGTTCCCTTTTTAGTTGGCCTGCACAAATAATACCAAGATAACTTGACAAGGACTGCATCATAACTTGTGTTGTGTCCAGCAGCACCATGCAATATGTAGAAAGCATCCTTTTATAGATTTCTTCAGAGGAGATTCCCAGGTTTATAGTAATTTAGTATTGGGTTGAGTGCACAGTTGTGTATTATTATTATTATTATTATTATTATTATTGATAATAATAATAATATTGTGTTTTATTCTCAGATCATTCAATTACTTTAAAAAATAATCTTTTTTTGTCAAATACGTTTTTATTGAGAAAAAGTTATAAATTATTATACAATTGGTACATTACATAATTATTTTCCTTTTATGAAAAACAAGAAGAAAGGAAAGAAAAAACAGACAAAAAGAAAACCCTCAATCCCTCCCACCCGTACTGCTCAGTGACACCGCATAATAAAATAGTAAGATGATGAAATACTGTCATGGAAAACAACATCTGATATGATGATGATACAGTCAACCACATCAGTGGTATCCTGTCTATTCTACTCTAAGTAACGGACAAGGGGCAGCCAAACCTTATCAAATTGTCTCTCTTTGTTCTTCAAGAAGTACCTTATTCTCTCAAGGTGAAGTGTGTCATTTCATTTAGCCAATGTTTAAATGCCTCTTCCTTTTTCCAGTGTGTCAAAATTATATTTTTTTGCTGTAATCATTATGCTCATATGGTCATATGAGATAAGTAGTTTCTGTGCTCTCGTCAACATAGAAATGGAGTCTGACAAACCCAGAATAATTAGTACAGGATCAAGGACAATATGAATATTCAAAATGTCTCAAATATCTTAATCCAATATTTCTGCATCCAAGCGAACCGGGTGAAGCTGTGAAGAAGATTTGTATATCTATTGCATTTCAGTGTTAAGAAATATCTGGGAATATCTTAATTACATTTAGATTTTTCATTTTTAAGAATTTAACTGCTGCAGACCAACAAGTTTGACTGCATGGCACTGCAGAATAAACTTAATTTCTTACATAATGTGACCAACTAGAGGTGTGCATGCATAATTCCGTGGATAATTAGATTTCTGGTACGTTTAAGACCAGATTTGTTTTGCCGTGTTCAGCACCCTCTGGTGAGTAGATATAAGGGCAGAGAAGTGATGGAATTATAGTAATACTTTGTTTTACAAAAGTATCAATACCACAAAGTAAAAGTCTGGTATTCAAAATGTACTTGAGTAAAAGTATTGTCATCAAAATATACTTAATGAACCAAACGTAAAAGTACTCATTATGCACAATTTCCATTTCATAAAGGCCTATTTATAGTCTGGATTTTCGGTGGTGAGGTGACCACCGCTCCGGTGGTGAGCTGACCACCGGAGCTGAAATAACATTGAGCGGTGGTGAGTAAAAACAGAGAGAAGGGCTGGAGCGGTGGTGGTGGTTTGCTCTTCACCACGGCTCGTGACGTCATGTTGTAGTTCGGTGGTCACCTAACCACCGAAAATACAGACTATGTACAGTATGAGCCTTAAGTATTCAATTTCACAAGTTTTCAAAAGATCTGCAAACTCACAACGAGTCGCGATGTGATGCATTGTGAGCTTCTAGATCTGCTATTTAAAAATAATCCAATTTATACAGTATAATAAGGATGAAGTGGTTAAAAGCATGTTTTGTAATAGCCTGGGTTCAATGGTCCAGGCACCTTGGCTGGTAATCCAGTCTGGCAGTGTGCCGCGAGTTCGACTCCCGATCCCGACAGCCTTTACTGCATGTCTTCCCCCCATCTCTCTCACCATTTCCTGTCAGCCTACTGTCTGTCCCTTCATAAAAAATATAAAATAAAGGCAGAAGCCACAAAAAAGGTGGAGGAACAAGTAACAATTGTCTCTGCGATGTAGTGGAATAGAAGTAAACGTACTGAAATTTGGAGATAAAGTAAAACGAATACCTCAAAATACAGAATACTCTGTACAGAAGTACAGTTCTTGAGTAAATGCACTTAGTTACTTTACACCCCAGCTGGGACAGAGTGCCATACATACTGTACATACATACACAAATACAAACAGACAGCCTCATTGCCATAGATTTGTGCCCGCTTTGCAAGGCTCAACTAACAAACAAATCAATAGGTAGGAGAGCAAGGGTCAGAGTCAAAGCGTTCCGACAATTCACAGGGGATCCTCAACGATCAGATTAGAATTTAGCTACTAGTGTAGGAAGACAAGAGGAGAGATAGGACAGGAGTCATTTATTTGAAATGAGACAGTGGTAACTAATGACTTAAGGTGGGGAACATGGACAATGCCTACCCAGAGGGTTGGACATTACACCCGTCAGCCTTTCTGTCCATGTGTGATGCACATCCTCTGCGTAGGAGAGCCTACTTCAAATCTGTGCACATCATGCATCTTTTTTTAAATGTGGCTCTGTATGAGGCGCCACAAACCTTGTAGAAATGGCTGTGAGTCTGCATCGCGTGTCACACGAGTCCCACGAGTCTGTGATTCCGGGGATATAATCTTGTAAACGGCAAAGAAATAAATGTCTTGTGCGCGCTTATAGGCCAAGAGGGTACCTCCACACATCTTATTTATTTATTTTTGTGATATGTCATAAAACATAGCTGTCATAGCCTGGCCTCATCAAATAGCCTCATCATGCTGTCATAGCCTGGCCTCAACAAATAGCCTTTTCAAATAGCTCATAATGTGTCGTGATGCAATGCATTGTGAGCTTGTAGATCGTCTATTTTCAAATGGCTGAAATGTATATAGGGTTGAAGGGGTTACTGTATGTTTTGTAATCAAAAATTGATGTACAAAACATAGATGTAGTGGAGTAGGCCTAGAAGTAAAATTATTTGAAATTGTAAATACTCAAGTAAAGTACAAATACCTCAAAATTGTACTTAAGTACAGTACTTAAGTAAATGCACTTAGTTACTTTCTACCACTGATAATGCGCTTTATAAATCCCTTATGTTTAGCATCTGAGGAAGTCTTCTTAACTCAAATCCCTAAATGATGCACTCGTCCAATTTAAGGCGACCATACACTGTATCATTTGTCATCGTCGCCTCGTCGGAGTGTTGTCCCAGTCCAGCGTTGTTCCACATCCTGGCATAAATGTGGACACAGCGTCTTAATTTGTTTAGTGTGACAGGGTCAAGGACGGCCATCTGCGAGTAGTTCTCTTAGGCAACCATGAAGTTCTGGCAGTGTCCCACATTTTGTACAATGTGGCTGGTGTTATGACGAAAATCAACATGAGGCTGTTATAACTGTATATAATTGTGTTACTGTTAACTGCTACCTTGACCACAAAAATTAAAGGTTAAAGCATAATTTCTATCTTCTAATCTATGTGCAGACAGTCTTCTTCTGCCATGAGCACAGACTGGGTCCAAGTTATCCACCTTTCTTTTTTTTTTCTTTTTTTGACTAGACATTTTGGGTAGACTCAATTCAACTTACACAGTCTGACAAGATGAATAATCATGATTTGACCCTTTTTCCATCATACAGTATGACATGTAACACTTTGAACAAGATGGAAAGATCTTTGAATATATAAGACAGACAGAATTGTGCAGTGTATAAGCAGCTCTTCACATGCTTGACATTAGTCCATTTTCTCCTTTCTTGTACGGCTGTAAAGCCTGTAAATAAGCTAAGCCAGGACCCTATGGTTGTGCCGTTTGTGAAACAAGCTTCTGAACATCTGAAACCCTTTACTTTTTATGGTAAAAGAGCTCAAATGTTTTTCTTTCCTGCCTTGATCTCCTCACTTCTCGCTCTTCCTCCCTTTCTTGACACTATGGGAACTTTGCACAAAAACAAATTTCACCAACTTTTACTTGTAAAACTGTGGTGTGAAAATATAGCTGATTCTGATTTCTGCACTCCACTAAACAGGCAGTGGAGGGAGGTGTATTTGTAGCACATGCACAAGCACGAGCAGTTCCCATTCCTACAAGCAGATGGGAATGGGTTAATCTGCTGTCGCTCCTCTTCAGACTCCGTCCTCAAGTGGGAAATCTTTAATTGATGAGATTGCTCATCGCTGCCACAAGTTACAACATTAGCCGGCTATCACTGTGGAATGGAGGAGCGGAAGCAAATTAGATCCATGCACTGTGTCTGTGACCTTGTCATGCAGGTATATGATGTGTGGATAACAACTAGGATTACCATATGGGCAAAATGAGCCATGCAAGTGTCCTACTCTATACTCATGTAATGACCGGCTAAAGGCATCAAACAATGCAGTTCAAAATGTTTACTATTACATTTTGATCTGCATCGTTTGATGCTGGATTCTGGATCACATTTCTTTAAGCGCCAGGGTACTTTTTTATCGCCAAATTGATTCAGTTTTAGCCAGTACATACAATTTAGATGTCATCAGATGTATTGGAGGGCAGCGATCTCCCATTATCTGGCTGGATGAGATAACTCCAATAGTACTGTGTTACTACTAACTATACTGTAGCTACCCTGTGCCACAGCGCACATTTACCCATGATGGTACAGGATGTTTTCTGTCACTTAACCACATGAACCTCCCTATTTTGGGCATGTCACAATAGGAGAAAATGTAGCAGATTTACTTTATGTGTGACAATCTGACATATCATACAATGCCATAGAATGGAATGAGATATTTATTGGATAAATACATATTTAAGGGCCATTCCTTTCCCAGGACAAAGAGAAAACACAGGGATACGTTGCCCATCTTTCGTATCAGGCCCAGTTCAGAATAAGGTTTTCTTCGATGGGTGGCTGCAGGCATCTCCCTTAGATATAGGGTGAGAAGTTCAGTCACGCGAGAGAGACTCGGAGTAGAGTCGCTGCTTCTTCGCCTGGAAAGGAGCCAGCTTAGGTGGTTCAGGCATCTGGTTAGGATGCCTCTCGGGCATCTCCCTAGGGAGGTCCTCGAGGCACGTCCAACTGGGAGGATACCGGGGCAGACCAAGGTGCAGATGGAGGGATCACATTGACTCACTGGCCTTGGAAGGCCTTGGGATCCGCCAGGAGGAAGTTACTAATGTTGCCCTGGAGAGGGAAGTCTGGAGCTCTCTGGTGGAGCTGTTGCCCCCGCGACCCAATTACGGTTGAAGATGGATGGATGGACCTGGATGGACCTGGATGGATGGACCCGGGGGGGACAGTAAAGTATAGACTTCCCTGCAGCCCAAAAAATGCATCTACACCACAGTTGGCAAGAATCTATTGTAAAATTCTAAAAACAAAAAAACATTTATTTTATTTTTTGTTTTGCTGTGTAGGGTCACTGCCACTCCGGGAATCATTACATTGAGGAACATATAGCTTTCAGGAATTGAAAGTCAATGTAGCATGGAACAACAGGAGCAAGTTGTGATTTGCGTGATTTATGTCTGCACAGCCAGTGTCTCTCTTGTTATGAAATGAATTGAGAGAGACCAATGGCCTTTTAATCTCAGGCCCTCTATTGTAATGTCCATGGCTCATCTACCACATTTATTGTGTTGCGATCAATACATTGATAGTGTGGGGGATGAGGAGGTGGGAGTTAAATGTGTCCATACTTTTTCTATAACGCTATACCTCCTGATTAATGACTCATTACTTTGACAGGCCATATGCTAACCATGGATGGATTGTACCAAACAACCACAGATGGTATATCGGATAATAAAGCATACAAATGGGAAGTGAGGGGCCATATATAAATAGGAAGCAGATTGGTATTGGCACAGCATAAAACAGTAACAATTAAAAATACACCTGGGCATTGCAAGCCGTGTCCATTCAAACATCTCTTGTTCTATGTCTCTCCGTTTCTAATTTTGACTTTGACATTGATGGTGACTTTGACATTTTTGGTCATTTCTACCTATTTTCATGAACATCCCCCATCCGTTCTTGAAAGATTTATTATTATTACACCTTAACACATTTGGGGATTAAATGGAAAATGAATGAATGGATGACAATAATTGATGTGGTCTGTTGAGATTACGCTACGTAATGCCATGCATCCACAGCTGGCAAATCAACAACTAGGGGCCATCTTGCGATAGGATCAAACCAACCACAACACCAAATTGGTGTGTATGGTGGAATGGAATATTCAATACATGACATGAAAAGCTTTTGAACAATGGCGTATATTTATTCAGTTCAAGTACATTGCCTATTCATGGAATGGCCATGATATAACCAATACCAGTTCCGGAGAACCCAGTGAATGTGAAGTTCATCGGACAAACGTTTCTCGAGACATGACAAGGATAGGCTACTCATACATGTATGTACATACAAGCATACTGTACAAACCGAGATTCCTAACCATCCTCATGGACAACTTTTAGCATTGATGGGCCACCAAAACATTATCCAAAGATCATGGTCTGTATTTTTATTAGGGTCAATTTTCGATCTTCAGTGCTTTCACGCCCACTTTCTGTGCTTGAGAGCTATCTTACTCATTGGCTGCCTCGTCTATTCATGTCATGCAGTCATGTGTATTTTCTGGCTTCATATTGGCCTTATGCCAACACAGGTGTTGTTAATGTGACCCTTGAGGACACAGATAGCCCCCACCCCCTCCCTTATGATAGTTCTATTGCTTTAATAACTCCAAATGGTGATCGTGGGGTTTCCTTTCTGAGATTATCTGGCTGCTTCTGTCACTTGCTCTGATCCACCATTTCATTCTCTCTCTCTCTCTCTCTCACACACACACACACACACACACACACACACACACACACACACACACACACACACACACACACACACACACACACACACACACACATCCAGATACAGATAGACACAGATATTTACATTTCATAGCACAATCCTGCAGATATATTAAGGCAGCTGGTAATTAATTGATGTAATCATCAATTCTTGTTTTTCTTGTTTAGCTTATAGCCATGGCTTGGCTTGTAGGGCAGTTTCTTTACCATGGTAACTTATTACAACACAACCCCCTCTCCCTGTACACGTTTGTACACATACTGTGCATCCCTGGAGCAACAGCGCCACATTTCCAGTCTACTTTTATCACTTGTATTCACACAATAATTAACAAGGTTGTCAGTTCTTAACAAAGGGTCCAGGGATCCCAAGGGGTCCTTGGGGGGCGTTCCAGGGGTTCCCTAAATAATTTATAGTTAGGAACTACACTTACCCTTATGGGTCTCTTAACCCCGAAGTAAATTGGGGTAACAGAGATTAAAATAAATCTTATGAAATGGTTGCCTGTGGGCTGTGGCCTAATGCATATCAAACCAGGGTCCTTAAAATTAGGAAGGTTGAGAATTAATGCTGTATAGCACACAACTACAGAGATACATCAGTTGCCTCTCGTGGTTTTCGCTTATCTTTTTAACATACTGTAATTGGCAATTTGATTAATGGCCTCTTTTTGCTACAATCACTTATGTTGTTGCCCTGGCTATCCAAACGACGCACACTCCCCTACAGTAACAGCTGTGGAGGCTACACTAAGGGGAAGACGTGCGTGCGTGCGTGCGTGCGTGCGTGCGTGCGTGCGTGTGCGTGTGTGTGTGTGTGTGTGTGTGTTTGTGCGCACACGTGTACCGGAGGGTGCAGAGTTCAGCCAAGGGACCCGAGTCCTCTCAAAACAGCTGTGCTGTACAATTTTAGGGGTGGCTATACAGTACATGGATGACAATTAATTAGAGATGAACTCTTCAGTGTGACAATAAAACAAGATTACATATAATTTCAGATGATAAAACTATAGAAACCATAGATATACTGTATTCAAGATGCAAGAACATCATTCAATCAGCTATTGAATGATTTATTCCTGAAATAAGCATGATAATATTACAAGTAAGCAGTAAGCAATGCCATACGACTGACTGAGTATATGTGCTCATAATCTCTCTCTCTTTCTCTCACTCTCTCTCTCTCGCTCTCTCTGAGATGGTCAGTGTTGAATTAAGCGCACTTGAAGCCTGATTATGCATTCTTCCGTAACGGGGCCTTCAGTGGCCACTAATTTAGCAACATAATCTTCCCGGGGCTTATTTCTGCTTTACTTGGTATATACGAACTCACCATATAGATGATTCACCTCACATTTCCGAGGCAAGGGACTGTGAACTCGTGGGCAGGTCCTGCTGGGTTAGGGTTTGAGCGGCCATATTTCGCCTGGCAGGGCAGTGGGCACGCGTTCACACTGAATGTACCCGGAACGCTGTGGTCCTGACTGCAGGCGAGCCGAGGCCTTCTCCTGTGGTGTCAAACCAAATGTAAACTAATCTGTCAACCTAAATGTGCACAGCTCAGTATTCTGCATGTCTGTGAGACCCGGGGGTAGAAACGCATATACTGTAAGCAGCAGAGGAGGGCCAGAGAACACTGTGGGGGTAGGGTGTGTGTGTGCATGTGTGCGCGTGTGTGTACACACCCCTGGGGGGTTTGGAAGGCAAAATACAAAACACAGACATTGATTGTGAGGCATGCAACAGAGACAAAAGTCACTGCGTTTGAAAGTGAAGAGAAGATTAGGCTTTGATTGGACCCTTATGACTCTACTGTAGAATAATGGTGTTGCCCTGTGACCTTAGGCCAGTGCCTCCAGACCCACAACCAGCTTGAGTATTTCCTATTTTCATTTCTTTCCTTTCCTTTTTTTATGTAAAAAAACCCAACATCCTCTTGTTAGGAAAAGGTATTTAAAAATAAATACTTAGCTAATTTACATCAGCATCATTGTGCATATTCTCAGACATGATTTACCGTAATTAAAAATATAGCGTGTATCGCCAGTATCATTTCGAGATATGTAGGAATATTTGGGCGTTTTATTTTATTTTTATGTTTTCTTGTTTTTATTTTCATCTACCGTATCTATAAATGCACCAAGTCTCTGTGCGTACAGTGTGTACTGTAGGTATATGTCTGCTTCATGTAATTCGGGAACCGTTCGCCCCACCGACTTAAAATTGGACACATGCGTTCCCCACCCCCACAGGGAGTGCAGTGCCCGGTGTCGAGTCCGTCGGGTAGCCGATTGTCCAGAACCAGCTAGCACAAAAGCATCTGCCCGGGATCCAGACAATTGATCACACCTGATCACCCCTAGATCTTCATGTATGGAGCTGGCCTGTTCTAACATCACATTGATGTTCTGACATCTGCATAGACTCCATATTAGGGCATGCCTGACAAAGAACTCCATATATGGGCATAAAAGGGACACAGATATAATAACAGGGTGGCTCATGCATTTCCAACTTGCATCGTTCCAAGTAGGCAAGTTCTCAACGGGCACCGCTTTAGTATTTAAAAATGTCGACATGGCCAACTGGACCCTTGGGTAACCCATTGGTTATTATTTGCGTGTGAGATCTAATATAGATCCGTAAAATGTGGCACATGTGTGGCTTTCCGATCTCATCTGACCGAGATGTGAAAAAGAAAAAAAGGAAAAAAAAGCGGTGATAACAAGGCGGCGGTCAGATGTGTGCAGATGTGGACTGTCCTGAGGGAGCCCCTTTCACAGATGCGCCTCATTGATCTCCCAACAGGGGTCAGGCGGAGCACAGTGCCCTTGGACGTATCTGCAGCCTTTTATAGGGGAACAGCATGCATGCAACACGCAAGAAACACACCATGTGACATCACACTGACTCATGTCAACAGCATGATGTGTGAGTGTCGTCCTGAATAACTGGATGTTGAATTCATGCCTCTGCTCTGCCTTTGATTTGGTCATTTATTTAATTTGATAACCGGTGGGGATATATTTTCTATCCCTCCTATTTTAATTACAAGAGTATGTTAACCACAATATTTATTATTTCCTTTAAAATGTTTCAATAATAGCAAAAATAATGTAGATCTACGAGCTCTCAACCCATCACAATGTTGTGCATTGTGTGTGAGCCAATAGATTGGCAGTGTGTCATTCAAAGAGGTATATTTAAGTTGTTCAGAAAAAGCTTTTTTTGCCTTCTACAAATTGAATCCTGTATGCACAAGGAGTGACAAGAAAAGGCCTTTGAATGACCATGATTCTCTTTTCAAATGTTTTCATATTTTCATGTTTTCAAAGACCACCATGAATGCTGCACACAAAAAGGCACAGGCCTGCAATTAACCATTCAAACGCATTTTTCAATAGCCGATCTACACTTTGAAAATGGCCAATGCCAGGTTGAATGTGGTTAATACATTTTGTACAAAAAACCTCAAATGTATGTATTGTTACATATCAGACTGTTTAAATAACAAAGACACTTCATACAGGAGACACATGCAGTACTTATCCACAGCAGGACCTGACTTGTGAAACCATGGCCTGCTGAGAATGCTTATAACATGAGATCAAAAGCTTAAATATGCATATTTAAACCTACTATAGGCCATCTGGCAAAAATGTCTCTGTGGCTGAAAAGATATACAGTAGAGAGAAGAGAATAAATATGAAGAGTTGCATTACAAAATGAAATATCTACCTTATTAGACGAAAAACTCCCACTTTGACTACAATATTGCTGATGCGAAAGAACCATGTTATTGGTTACTGTTAAACTACAGTTAAAGGGCCACTTCACCCCTGACACAACCTGATCTTATTTTAATGTTAATGGTATTTGTAATAGATAACAGTAGCACAATTTGAAATTTGCACCCTTTGACCAGAAAAATAATGAAGTCTGTGTATTTGACTAGGGGTTGACTGGATTGCTGAATTCCTACAATGCCCATAATGCTTCGCTGTGCTGTTCCTCAGGGGGAGGCTGCGTGTAGGTGTGACTTTATCCTCCCATTTTCTAAAAACAACAAATACACATGGAAGTGACCCAGTGTTGCCATGTCTGCTTATTATAAGCAACTTTGGGCTTATTTGTGTTGCTTGTAAATATTGGTGGTTCACTGGTTTCTTTTTTTTGGCTTGTTTCTAAAATGTAGTTGATATTTGGGCTTTCTTCCAAATGTTTTTTACACCAGTGGTTCTCCATGAACATGCCAAGGACCCCCAAATCAATTTGTATTTTTCCACGTAATTTGTGCCATGGAGCCCTGTATTAGATATGTGTTCAAATGTTTCAAAGATATTCCACATTTGCACTTTATCCACTCAAGGTTTTTTTTAAATAGCCGGCTTATGTGCCTATAATATGTGCATAATATAAATAACCAAAAGTATATGTGCATAATTTGTTTTTGGGCTTGTTTGCACTTTGCATGGACATGGTTGCTTATTTCTCTCACAAAGTCAAATAACTGGCAACCTTCACAGCTTGCAGAACTTTTTGCAAGAATAATAACAAACCTGACGTTGTTGACTAGCTTTTTTGGAGTGGATGACTGAAAAACATGACATGAAGCCCTTTCTTGTACAACGTGAAGTCTGCTTCTACTTTTTCTTGAACCAGTAAACGGTTGGATTGGTTTTGGAAGAAAGTATTCACTCTTCAGGAATTAGACAGAGCCGCTGCAGACGCATCATGCTTACGGTTGAAAATTGTCATGTAGCTTTTTATGGCAAAGCAAACTAAATATATATAAATTACCATAGTATCACTAAAACAAACGTGTTTTTCCTCAGAATTGTTTCCTCATTCCCACACCATGAAGAAAGTCTGTGATTGACATTGAAGGGAGATATAATGCATTTTATAATAAAACAAAATTTACGTTTCATATTCATGTGCGACTACCAATAATTTCAGAGAACATGTTTCATTGTAACATTGTGTCATCATGCTTTTAATTAGTGGATATGGTAACATATTATGTTTTAGGCATACTGTAGCCTACATAGTTCAACTGTATAGTAAGCAATCCCCAGCAAAATGAAATCGTTCAAATGAACGCTATATGGGATTTGGGGTGCAACCTTTTTTTCATTGTTTACATATAGTCAATGAGCAGCAAGCAGGTGTACATCATGTAAACATTTTATTAGATAACTTCATTATAGCGGTTTTAGTTTTGAAATGATGACATGAAGGCTTGGAAAAGGGAATTTTCTTCTTTATAGGTGAACACAACTCTTCAGCAGTTCCTCTCACGTTTTGAAGGCTGAAAACGACATCCGTATTGTCTGTCCTCATGACTCCTGTAAATGAGAGAACAATCAACAATATATGGCCATCATCTATCCGACGTGAAGCCTGATTTATACTTTGTTGCATGCATGACGTTGGTGCACCGAAAATAACAGACCTACAAGCTCACAAAGTGTCAAATCCGCGATGCGCTGTGAGCTTGTAGACCTTCTATTTTCGGGACGTAACGATATGATAGAACATGGCTGCGTCTATGAACTGGAATCTTGATATGAAACAAATCTAGTACTACGACATTCTGAACAGTCTGAAATACACATACATAGCCTAGCTACTACCCTAACTTTATACATCTCTCACATTAAAGCAATCGATTGCTAGATTATGCAAGTTTACATAATGTTTACACTTTGCAGAAATACTATGGTTCACATGACGCTCGCTCGTATGACAGTCATGTTTCAGGGCTACATAAATACTTACTTGATCAAGTAAAAGATATCCAGGGCCAGGCCCCCTGCATGCTGAATGCTCGTTTCATCTGTGCTGGGGTTGCTCTTCTGTGTATTCCGGTTCAAATAAATATTGTCCATGGAGTCCGTGGATCAATATATCACTCTGCACTGCAAACGCCATGATAATAGTAAAGTAAAGTAATACAAACAATCGGAGTGAGGAATGCAGCGGTGGGGGTGGCCTGGGGTTGTAGGTGGAACGGAGTAGAGACTAGGGACACCCCTCGGGGGGCTGTCTTCAGGTGTAGGTGTAGCCGCGTGTAGGTGACGCGCATACTCTAGGGTGACGCGAGGTTAGACTGTTGTAGTCCGGAGGGGAGGGGCCACCGTGTTTGTGACGTACATAACATGAAGAACTAACCAGGATATCTGAAAACAGAGATTGCGCACAGAAAAACCCAGGGAAAGTGTTTCTAGTGCCCTAAACATCATTAAAATAAGATCAGGTTGTGTCAGGGGTGAAGTGGCCCTTTAAGGTATCATCATAACTTGACCCCTGCTGGTGAAACATTTCTGCTTTTTAAATATTGGCTGATTTTGGGCAGTGAAAATGTATGTATATTTTAAAGGGATAATAAGTGTATTGTGGGCAATGCTAAACCAGACACGCTTGTATGTTTGGCTATATGTAGTGTGTTGCAAATTCTTCTTTATCTCCTCCCATTTCCTGTCTATTTCTCTTTATTTACAGAAAGGTTAAAACACAGAAAATGAGTCAACCGCTTTCAACCTGGCGTCCCTATTTTGTTGGGCATGTTGTTATAATTATGTGAAAATCTTAACATTTATGAAGAACCCCCCACAAGCTTGTAGGCAGGCTATTTTGACCAAGTGGTCAACCATTTGAACCCCACCATGCCTATTCTGAGATTGAGTGTATACAGTTGTAACTCAGGCTCGTTTTAGTACAAGTAGAGGGTCAAGTACTTAACTCGGGAGAAGGAACTGCAGTGGGTAAAAAGGCTATTGGTCTTTGTTTCCGCTCCCTTCTGGTAAAAGCTGCATCAGAAGCCACTAAATCATAGAAGTGACATGCAACTGTCTCTGTGCACATTCATCTTGCCATACTGCTGAGGGACAGCAAGTTCAGCCAGGGGATGAAAAAAAGGGGTGGAAACTTATAAATTTCATTGCATGTGGAATTGATCTTAGTTGTCATTCCCTGAACATGAAGTACTATTCAGTGGACCAGTAGCTCAGTGGCGGAACATATTCCATCAATGTCATTTTACTGTTTGAAAATATATTTTTCTGCGGTTGTGTCAAAGGCTGCCAGTGTAAAACAATCCTTGGCTTCCGTGTTCAGCAGTATTGGTTTGCCTGCCCTGAATTAATAAGAAAAGTCACACACTGTAAAGTCACTTAATTCTCCATTCCCCTGCACATGTTTAAGTTGATTCTGCATAACTATAGCTCCACTGAGTGTGAAACCATTTCCAGTTTGTAATTCTAACTGCTGACATGCCTCCGCTGTCTGCCATTGTAAGTTGCAGTTGTAGAATCAGGGACCTACTGTACAGTAGGAGACAGGATTGATTTATGAGTAAACCTCCTTCTGCCCTGGTGGTGGGGGGTATATTGATAGACCCCTCGTCACACCGCATCTCATTGCGAGTATTGATCGGGCCGTATTTCAGGGTGGGTGGTTATGACCTACCGTTACTGATTGCCTGACTGTCGCTCGCTGCATGACATGGGGTCATGCATGCCAGCCCATATCGCACGGACACTAATCCTCAGCATCGGTTTGTTGCCTACATTCCTCAGGAGGAGCCATGACTCTCAGTCCGGAAGGCAGCTGCCCACCTCACACACTATGATTAGTCACTGTCCTTCAAAGGCAATCGTTTTGTTCGTAGGTACCTGAAAACGAATTGGATTGAGACAGGCTTCCAAGGCAGCGTATACGTCATGAACTTGAACGTTGCCAATGGCTCTGGCCTTTGACCATATTTAATTCATCATTGTTTTAATATAATTATCATTTTACACAATTCCTATTACCTGCCTCCTAGCTTTACTGTATCGTCACTAAATGTGTCTACTTGACTATAGTCAAATATAGTCCAAAAAGAATAGGCTAACACCACTTAATTTGTCAACTGTACATGCATTCATACTAAATCACAGCAGCTATATGTATATTCATAAATGTAATAGGCTGTGAAATCCAAACAGACTCAGCTGGGTTAGCCGCCAGATATGCTGCAAGGGTTTGGAAATGGCGGAAAAGGCTGCAACACTTTCACGTGACATATATTATTAATAAGCATATCATAAACATATTATTTAGATTTTAATTTCTAATTAGCAAATTGCATACATGCATTGTAATAACATGAGCTTTTGTATACTGTTAACTGTTTTAGTATTCTTTTTCCTTATACGTATAATACAGAGTTGTCATAGAAAGTAATATTTGGTACAAGCAATGTGCTTATGATTATAATAATGGGAGGCCAGATGTGAGGACCTTAGTCCAGTCTGTACTCGGTGTACACAACATGTGTAAATGTGGCTATTTATAGTATATGCCCACTGGAAATTATGCATGATAACTGTTGTTTCAAATGTTATGCATACAGTACTGCACAATTCATTAATTACGGTCTGACATTTTATTCCATGCTTGTTGAACTACTGCTGTACTTTGGCTGAAAGAGCGGTTTAGACCTGAATACTTAAGGACCTGAATATCCAATTGCCTTTTATTCCCTATCAATTGATCACCCCGTGAAGCTTTGAATTCATGAATATTCTTTTTGTTTTCACAGTGAATGAATAATCCAAAAAGGAAGAAAAAAAAACGTGATTAATTGAAGTTAATAGGCAGCCAAGAATAAGATTAACAACAGCAAATACACATCGAAATCACATTTAAAATATAATGTAAATATAGATCATGTGTCTATTAAAAAAATAGCATGATAGCATGAAATAATTGTCTGCAGGGAAAGGCAGCACAGCTGCACAATCAAACATTTAAATGCACCTCCTTAATGGCTGCTGCTATACTCCACCACTGCTCCATGTATATTTATATTTCTAAAGGAGCACGCGCCTGTGTGTTTGCATATGTGTGCAAGCCTGCAAGGCACTTTGAAGTGTTCAGTATTAACCACTTAAGTCCTATTTTCAGAAATAGCAAAAAATAATGAATCTACAAGCTCTCAGCTGGTCTCATCACAGTGAGCTTGTGAGCTTATATATCTGCTATATGTTATACCCTAACGCTATACTTTTGACACAGTATGTCCACAACAGGGAAATTGGTGAAAGGACCATGAATATCAAAGTGGATTTGCAAAAGTGAATCAGCGTAAAGAAGAACCAGTGACATTCATACAGTACATATAGGCCTACAATAACAATCATATATTTCTGCCAAAATAATATATTAGGGTTGTCCCGATCCGATCAAATGGGCTGGTCAATTTCAAATGATTGAGATTGGGACATCCCTGTCAATATTATATCCATATCATGATATTAGACTGGATATTGGCTGTGATTTTGGATATTGTACTTGTGATATGGCATACCGTGTGTTCTAAAAAAAATGTAAATATCGGAAAAAATCGGTATCGGCAGATACTCAAAATCAAAGTATTGGAATCGGATCGGGAGCAAAAAACGTGATCGGAACATCCCTAATATATAATGCATATATGTACTGCGTGCGTCCGTCCGTCCGTCCATGGCCAGTTGTGGACCTGTGACCGGTGAAGGCAACCACCTGGCCCCGCTGGGCCCACCTGCTCCCACATTGGCAGGTTAGCCAGAGGGTGCCGGCAGTCGCTGCAGGGAACAGGAGGCCAATGAAAAGGATTCCTTTTAGGGGCAATCTGGAGGACCGCGGGTGAGCGCTTAGTTCCTCGGGCTACTGGCATCTGCCGTCACTTGTGGACTGGCACAAAAGGCGACACATAATTAACGTCATTATCTCACCTGCCATTGTGAGCATATTCTTTTATTCTCTAACCACATGCGCCCTATAGTGCCCTTATTCCGGGGTTGTCGTAACTAGCCGAACATTTGGCGACACAGACGATCAGTGTAAGCTCACAGCTCGTCGCCAGGAGATGCCTTGTGCGCTTGTAGATCATCTACCGGTATTTCCATTATTTGATGTACATTGTATTGTATAGTATAGGGTTTAAGTGGTTAAATGGTGTGCAGGCAGGGCCCTGTATGTGGGTTGTGTATCTGTGCTGCTGTAAGCCGTAAACTGGTCCACGGCTATTTCTGTCTGTCTCCCGCTTGGGTTTCATCTATATGAGGGCTGGATGGGTTTCTTTTTCAAATGTAGGCTACAATTACTCATAGATTCCTTATGTGATTACAGTTCTCATCAGTAATGTAATAATCCCCCAAATTACTCGCCTCAACTAGTGTACTGTCAGTGAATTACTTTCACTTGCTATTGCATTACTTTCGCTCTACAATCAGAAGAGCCAATTATATCTCTCAGCATCTCAACCATTATGCATTTCTTCTTTTTATCATGCTTCTAACTCACAGAAGCCTCTCCCCGTCACTGTGTCTGTTTATACCATCAGCCAGTACTGTACGTGGCCTGAACCATATGTGGAGCCGTCCAAACCCTCCATCCCCCTCATCCCACATACGCAGCATTTATTGCGTCCTTTTCCACACAAGTGCAGTGAATGGTAGGCAATCTTTTGATGAGGGGATGACTAATGGTAGCAGAATCAGCAATGGAACGGCGTGGACATGCACTGAAGGATAAATGCTGCTAATTAATCAAATGTCCTGTGCTGACTGCAGCATTGCCTGTTGGGAGGAGCAGAACAGCACTGTGTTCACACGGACACACATGGGTTTCCTTGGATTGATGATGCAACACCGTGCAATGCCTTTACAGAGGAACCCTGACAACAGCTTTTACATTCTAACAGATATAGTATATAATTGCATTCACCTGGTGCTCCTGGTCTAAATTAGCCCCTGATTGTGATTAGGGGAGAAGAGAGACAGAATGACAGCCAGCAAGCACTCTGGGGACCAGAGTTAAAGGCGTAGTGAAATAAAAAATATGTTTTTCACACTTTTAGACCACATCCATGGTCATCGTATGAGCATACCTATAACAATGTATGCCAAAAAATGGGTACATTTTCATTTTTATACATTTGTACATTTGTATTTTTATATCAAAAGTCCATAAAAATCTAATTGTAATTACTTCCTGAAAATGAAAACGTACTGCGTGATGACGTGTCGAGGCCATAGACTGTAAAAAAATATGGACAAAGCGTTCCCCGGGTCTAACATGAACGTAAAATGAAGCCTGTCAGTCCTTGCAATGGAAGTCGCCATCTTTATAGATCTGTTTGGGCCCAGCTGGCCCATTGGCTGGCCCAGACAACGAGGCGGGACTTCCCCCCTTCTTCTTCGTTGGTTTTTATTTTGACTCGAGTGGGTGGGGGATCCCGTTCATAGACTGTAACGGTAGCCACGCCCCTCAGAACATGCGCGACTTTATGGTAATTTTTTTTATAAATGGGACCATCATTTTCCAAAAAGAATATTATGACATTAGAAATGAGACTTTAAACTAGTGACTGGAAGCAAAAAGTATTCATGACCATGTTTATTAAGGTAATACAGTCTAGGTGAAGTTGGGCCCAAATACATGGACTTCTATGGGGCTATGGGGTTTTTTGGGCCCAAAGACAGCGCCACAACAGGCCATTATATGAACTTTCAGGAAATCCCGATTTCCTTGTGGCTTCACAAAATATCTGTCTGACTGCCCCCCTGGTCGAGGCCCACATCGATAAAAGCCAATAAAAATGAAGCTCACCCGTTTAATTCCCCATATCTGCAATACGTCCAACACTGTCCAACACAGCTGCTACTGATTACAGAAATCCTCAGTTTTTATTCCCATTCAAGATAACATCCAGACAGTGTATTACTCGGTTTCAACTTAATCATCACGATAAAATATGTATCTGAAAACATTATAGGGTAGAAATAAGCCACAACAGTAAACTTGTACAGCTGGCCGACTATCTGACTTGTAAACAAACACATTCCATGCGTCCTGCTATAGCATACTGTCCGTAGCTATGCAGCTGGTAGCTACCATCCCATCTTTAAGAAACCACAGAAATGTTGGCGTTACTGAATCCAAAATACTATCTGCAATTTCAACATAATTAAAACCCCTTTCTGTGCCCTTAAAACTGATTCCCATCCTATTTTCGAGTGGTGCAACCACTCCTATACAACCAGCAATGTCCGTGTCTACCTATGTGTCTACCTACCTACCTATGTGGCCATGAGCACGAGTATATGACTTATTGCACCACTCAGTTCACACGGGTGTGATTTTTTACGCAATTGGAGCATCACTGAGTTTGACACAGGCACTCTCGCTAGTGCCTCACGACGGCAGTGGCGTAATGCAGTAACAGCGGGCCCTGGTTCAGGCTTTTTAGGATTGGGTGCAGTAATTTGATTATTTGGTAGTAGTTGTTCTGGGGGGTAGGGGGGCACTCCCACCTGCCTACACTGCAGGTGAGACCGGGCTCCCCTCCCCCCCAGGCCCTGGTGCGACGGCATCCCCCTGCTTTACGCCACTGCTCACGGGGCTCAAGCCACGCTTCTGGCAGCATGAGACACTGCAACATATCTGTGTTTTGCAGAAATGTACAATGTCGATGTTTTTTCTTTGCCGATAATAGTTGCAAGTTGCAACCGAACAAAGAACCCCTACTGTACATTTAAAGGTCCAGTTGATAATTCATTGGACTGTAAACTGAGGTTGACCTGAACAGGGAAAGAAAACATAATTTATTGACTTTTACATCCTCAAAAATTAATACAAAAAATAAATTCATGTCATGTTTAGCAATGACACACTCTGTGTCCATCTAGTCAAATAACTTAACAAGGAGAAGAAATATATTCAATCTACTGAACCAAAGTACACAAACAAAGCCACTGGTATGGCGAGAATTTTAAAAAGATGGTGTCATGCTGCTATTTCCAACCAGGAGGTTGGATGTCTCTATACTAAACCCTAATTTATACTTCCTCATTTATACTTCCACATATTCGTGTTGAGATGACAGATTTCTGTGGAGCGCCACAGTCATGAGCCATAAGGATGCAGTTCTCTGTAGGATGCAATAGAAGAGAAAAAATGGGGAAACCCCCCTGAAAGGAACACAAGCACACAGTGATCTCTTATTTATTAATTTATTTTCCTTTGACAAAAGTGGGCCTCACAGTGGTCACAAAACGAATGGCATCTTGCTGTGTGTCTCTCGCGAGTAAGCGAGGCAGGTGTGTGTGTTTTAGTGCAGATTTACTTTACAACAGCACGCCAGTTGGTACTGAGAGGAACAGACAGCTCAATTCGCTCGCCTCCTGCCTGGGGGGACGGGGGGGGGGGGGGGCGGGTGTCATTGGTGAGGGGGCAGATAGCCATGAAGAGCTCAGGATTCAGGAGAAGGCAGCAGCCAGGCAGGCATGCTGGCATGCTGGGGAAACACCTAAGATGTTTCACAGGGGACATGTTCAAAGGGGGAACCGTGTAAAGTAAGGGGTTCCTCGACCAACTCAATAATGAGACAGGACAACATGGGTGTAGAACGGGGAGAGAGAGGGAGAGAGAGGGAGAGAGAGAGAGAGAGAGAGAGAGAGAAAAAGAGAGAGAGAGAGAGAGAGAGAGAGAGAGAGAGAACCATGTTAGACAATAAAGGCTTGCAATATAGTTGCCATGGAGATGAGCAAATCTCACAAGCCTCGTCATTTCTCTGACTCCTCCCGTGAACGCTAGGATAAAAATAGACTCGGGCAGAGAACAAAGAGCTATTTTGAAAAAAAAGAAGGAAAAAAAAAGGACAAGATGAGTGAAGAAGAAAGCTTGTGGAAAAATGGGGACATATCTGTGTGTGTGTGTGTGTGTGTGTGTGTGTGTGTGTGTGTGTGTGTGTGTGAGAGAGAGAGAGAGAGAGAGAGAGAGAGAATGAAATGGTGGATCAGAGCAAGTGACAGAAGCAGCCAGATAATCTCAGAAAGGAAACCCCACGATCACCATTTGGAGTTATTAAAGCAATAGAACTATCATAAGGGAGGGGGTGGGGGCTATCTGTGTCCTCAAGGGTCACATTAACAACACCTGTGTTGGCATAAGGCCAATATGAAGCCAGAAAATACACATGACTGCATGACATGAATAGAAGATGTTTGTGGTAGCTTCTTATTATCCCCCCCAGGCATAGAAATGGATCCCTGAAAGTAGAAGATAAACAATGAAATCCTCAGTGTTCATTTACCCATTTGCAACACTCGGTGTACTAATGACCCTTTGGGTCTATTTGGCTGCATTTGTATGCTAAAAAAACTAAATAGTGAACAATGATAGTAATACAGCACGTGTAGTAGCAATCATCCTTATCATTTTCATGACATTTAAAACCTTGAACTGGTCTCACTTGATGTTGATAAAGCTTGCATGTAAGTCACATTCAAAACAAACCAACCCAAGGCATAGAAAGATTATGTAAGTTGCATGCTGTTTTTGTTTAGTTAATCTTTTTGCTTGTTGCTACTGTGACACGGTGGTATGAATTATACTGTAGCCCATCTTGCCACACTACGATGTTGAAGAACCAAAATCAAAGCATGTTAGTCTTCTTGTGTACTTGTATATGAGATCTAAACTGAGTCACTCCCATGTGTTCCCTATAGCTGCAATTGATAACATGTTATGCGATCTGGTCTGTGGTGGACAAAGCACTCAACCCCAGGAATTGAGTCAAATATAATGTCTGAAATGTAGAAAATTTCGCAATTCAAATAATTGCATTGCATTTTGAGGTGCTATTTTCACTATACTTGAAATAGTGGAGTGAAAGTTATAAATATCCCAAAAATACAAAAAGTATAAGTAAAGAACAGACTCAACAGATACTCCAAAATGTAGGCTACAGTGCTCAAGTAAATGTACTTTACAGTCCACCACTGCCTGTCATCACTGTCACCCACATGATGTTATGTGATCTGGTGAGATCTCATGTGTGATAGCATGAGTTAATCTGAAAGCTAGCTTGGTTGCTTGTGATGCTGGTTGTGTCCCCGGGAAAATCAAGTTTATTCTATTCTATGGTAATGTATTGGGGAGGAAAAAAAGAAATGTAATTTGCATTCAGCTTTGCATTCGATATGACATAATTTGCATGGAAGGACTTGCGTGGAAAATGCCTCATAGATTGTCAGTACACAGGCAGACATAACACATCACTAGTGTGCACCTGAGAAAGGTCAGAATCCAATTGATGCATACAGAATCAGAATCAATTTCATCGTCACATCACATGTACAGTATAAAGTGGGTGAAATTAGTTTTTGTGCAAGCTCCATCATTTGCCGGTTTCAATAAAGAAAAAGATAGGAGGTTCTTTGTTCTACTTACCAGAGGCAGTATTTCCTTTAATGCATATAGGTGTTGTTACCGTAAAGAGTTAATACACACCTCTGAAGGTGTTGACGTAATTACCTGTGTGACAGCTCTTTGGTTATTTTATTTTTATTTTATTATTTTCTTCTGTCTGAATAAACAGCATGCTACTGCTGGCTCTTCAAAGCGGTTTACATTTCTGTTGTTTCTCTTTATGAACCTGCACTCCTACATGTATATATAGGCCTATTATACATATAGCATTAAAAAGCAGCAGGTATGTTCGATACATGAGGTTAGACATACAGTAAGATGCAAAAAGTGGCAATGCAACGGATGCTCAAATTTACAGCTTGACAGATTTGACATAATACACCAGTGGAGTACCACAAAACCCAACGGTAGAGATAATTCCCATGGCCCTGGACTGACAAAGACCCTGAAAGATGCCAGGGTTTATAGATTTTCTTTATTGTTCAATAAATAGTTGAGGTCCAGTGGAATACGATGTCATGGGCGCCTTTAATTCCAATCTACTCATCTGTCGCCAGTAACCAAAGGTCACCTCTGTGTGTGTGTGTCTGTGTGTGTGTGTGTGTGTGTGGCAGTGTGTGTGTGTGGCAGTGTGCATGTCTCGTCCAGCAAAATGACAACTATCGAATAAATACTGTAGATTGATTAATGATTATACCTAAATCGGTTGTCTTTTCATCGGAACTGCTTTGAGAGCACAAGCCAATAGTTAAAATCCTCAGTGTTAATTCATCCATTTGTAACTCTGAGGGCGTACAAATATAACTAAACGGACCCTTATACGGAACCTTATACAGCTTTTACAGTGTAGAGAGTGGCAGCTGGCCCTGGCTAACAGGACACAGCTAATGGGACGTCCCATCTGCCGTCCTTGTTCCCCTGCACACTGCCCCCATGCCATGGTGCCAAACCCTGCGCTTTCTGGAGAACTGTCCTCAGCTACCCTGCTGTCACACTTGCAACATTATTCACACCACCACCGGATCCATTTACTTTAGTACTCACTGGGAACTGGTGTTTCGGTTTGCATGCAGGTAAAGAATGCATATAGAATGTGTGTGTGTGTGTGTGTGTGTGTGTGTGTGTGTGTGTGTGTGTGTGTGTGTGTGTGTGTGTGTGTGTGTGTGTGTGTGTGTGTGTGTGTGTGTGTGTGTGTGTGTGTGTGTGTGTGTGTGTGTGTGTGTGTGTGTGTGTGTGTGTGTGTGTGTGTGTGTGTGTGTGTGTCTGTACCCACCCACTGAAATTGATGATGTTTTAGTTTACAGTACATGATGTAGGCAAGGAATACCTATGGAGCGTATAAAACAACAGACTATATGTACACAGTATAGTAGACAATGTATGGTCACAAAGGGTGCATATAAATCTATACACTTACATCAAGTAGCTCAGGTCTTTTGGTTCTCCGTTAAACTGGCACTGCAAAATACGCAGAGGCTGCTCTCTGTCTTTATGGAGTGCAGATTCAGGACTTGTTTTCAACCTTATCTTTACCCACACATACGCTATATAGTTTCCTTCATGGTTAATTAATTTTCATTCCTACTTATTTTTCATCCCTTTTTAATCTCTATTCCCCTTGTATTTACTGCTTTGCATTATTATATACCTTATTATGCCATGCATTATATCTTTACTCTTAGTATTGAATATTGCACTGCATTTTATATATTACACAGTAAATACATTTTTATTTGATGGGATACGTTCTCCAAAGTATATCCGTCTCTCTCTCCTTTTATTAGAAAACCTACAAGCCTATAATCTTTCTATTGGAGACACAACTGCAGAGAGGAAAGCATAATAATATTGGCTAATGTATGCCTTGTCGTAGGACAGTATTGCGCACAGAAAATAGCCAATCTACAAGCTCACACCCTGTCACATCCACGGTGAGTTGTGAGTTTGTAGATAGTTTATTTTCGGTGAGTGATACTGTCGTACTGAATAGTATAAATCAGGATCGCCTGTAGTGATGATGATTATTATGCCTTTTCTACTGAGCAGTATAAAGGATGTTCTCCTGCGGGACCCCTCTCTAATTCATAAAGTAATGCAAAGCCATCAGTTCCCCCACACGTCCGCATGTACCGTAGCCTATATAGCCTACAGTATAATGGGCCCCCTTCTCTCGGGGCCTGGAATTTACGATGGCTATCGCTCACTTTGCTCCCCACGTCCCCAGGCAGCACCCAGAGAGTTATGACGCTTATCCTGACGTGGGACTATACGGCTACTCTCAAAATGTAATCAGAGGCCCATTGTCAGCGTAAAGGTAATTTGTTGCAGATTACTGATGATCTGATTAAAATCGTTATCAGCTAGGCAATCCACTATACTAGATCACCCAAGTTCATTAACGTGATCAGATTACGTTCTGGGATAGGCGAGACTTTCCCTTCAATATTAATGGAATGAAACAAACACACTCTTTTTCCCTGTCCAGTCTACACTGTAATTAAAATGGCCTCAGGAAGTTTTGCATGGCTTTTTAAGATTATGTCATATGGCAGCTGGGATATTTTAATGTTAGTTTAGAGAACGTATGACCTAATCACTCTACACTCAGACTTGATTCAGATCCTGATGTCTCAGCTTGTCTTCATCCTCTCATAACAGGCTGGAGATCAAACCTGCCTCGGCAATGCCATCTCCTGGCCAGTACTGTGACCCAGGAAACCTATCCCTTAACCTCAGGCAAATGGATTGAATTCAACTCTCTCTCTCTCTCTCTCTCTCTCTCTCTCTCTCTCTCTCTCTCTCTCTCTCTCTCTCTCTCTCTCTCTCTCTCTCTCAGGTCTGTCTGTCTGTCTGTCTGTCCAGTGTCTGTCTGTCCAGTGTCTGTCTCGCTCTCTCGTTATCTTCGGTCTCTCCTTTGGGCTCTCATGCTCCTTCTCTTTCCCCCTGTAATGCCACAAAGATCCTCTAGAGGGCATCTGAAGCCTTTCTGTCCTTTATCCATCTATTTCCATAAAGTGATGTATCATTCATACATATACATACTGTACATACAGAACAGACACTCATTCAGGTGGGTTGGTACCACTGTAGTCTGCTTGTTAGTTAGAGTGTCATGGGTCATCACACAGAGCTCGCCACTCTGTGCTGTGTTTGTTGCATCCGGAGGAGGCAGTCCGTCCATTCATCGAACCCTCTGCACCCACTGCTGTCATTCTGGAAAGAGCAAAACACCTGCAGGGCAATCTCATCACACTGGCTTCTGATTAGCAGCCATTTCCTCTCTACCATGACAACTGTGGGCACGAATATTACTGCAGTCAGAGAGTCCAAAATGCCAACACACCCAGAGCAAGAAATCCATAAAGGAAAAGAGAGCTGAATATATAAGTGTATGAAAAAGTATGAGCCCTGTCAGTCAGTTCAATTCTTAACTGTGGGAGTCATTCTGTTTTATTTTATTGTATTGCACGGTACGGTACAAGTACAGACACTGAAACCACAGGAACTGTACTACAGGAGAAACTTTAACATTTATTATAACAACTTTTGTAGTCTTTTTCATACAGTGTTATAATAATAATAATAATGAGTAGGCCTACCCAAAGTCGCTTTACATGGGGGCAAGAGGAAGCAACACATAAAAACAACTTAAAAAAACCCAAAATGTTAAAATAGCAGATGTACTTGCAACACAAAGCGACACACTGCGCAGTGCATGTGCAATTTTTGTGCAAAGTACACAGATGCTTTCCCAGTTTCATCGTGTTAGACCTGATGTGTGCATTGTTTTATTGTGGTTAGCTAGTCAGAAACAGTGTAATACGTGCCTACCATTCATTGTATGTCATCCGTGTAATCAAATTTGATTGCTGATCATGCTCATTAAGGGTAAAGTAATTACATGTGTGTAGCCACCTGTGAAGAGTAAAACTAGGAAATGATATGAATCTCAGGATCCAAATATAGACACGGCGTGGCTCCAATGTGGATCTCAGGCTTCATGTGACCAGCCGTCTGACGCATCTATGATGTGTGACTAGTACTATTAATTTAGGACAAGGTTTCAGCACAATCCCAGTCCCTTTGACTTCCATAGGAGGGGCTAGCGCCCCTCAATGAACTAAAACAAACCTGTATATCGCCCCTCAAAAATGTGGAGCTACAGACAGACAGACAGACAGACAGACAGACAGATTTAGACATTTACATAATCATACTGTAAACCAGTTGCTTGTCATGCTAGTGATCTCGGCAACAATACTACGACCATGAGATGTATTCATGCTGACCACGCACATCTTTGTAAGGCCACCATTAAGGCAATAGGTTGCTAAAGCTGTACGCTGCACACCTTTTCAACATCTTCACCATTGTTCTGCTTCTACACTTTCTCTCGTTGCCATGACAGTTCAACATGGCTCATTAAAACCATGCACAGGCGAAACGAGGACACAATGAGATGCTAAAACCAGAAAACAATTAAGGTTGAGGGTTTCTGGGAAAGAGATGATTGTTATGCATAGCTGCTCCTACACTTCTCTTTGTCAATTAGGAAAAAACATCTTGTTCAAAGCTGTAGTGATACTGGATAATGAATGCATCTTCAGAATGTGTGTGCACTGTGCAGGGGCAGGAGCAAGCAAACTGATTATGTCAATGAGATGGACTATAGAACAGAAGAAAACAAGTTCTCCACATAGGCACGTGTTACATTGTTTTTGACTAGCTAACCACAATAAAATAATATCAGGTTTAACCCGTTAAAATCTCTGTCAATTTCGGTTTTTGCTTTGGCTTTTCAAAAATAGCACATGTACACACTCGCAGTGTGTTGCTATGTGTCGTGCTGTGAGCACATCATTTTGAACATTTTTTAAACATCTTGAAAGTGTGAGAACTACTGATTACAGCATTTGTAGAATCGGCCCCAGGTCTTAAAGAAAGAGGATTATTAACAAAACTAACTGGACAAAAAAACACACCAAACAAATGAAACAACATATGACCAGGGTTCTCTGCTGCAGAGTGAGAGAAGTAACTGAAGCAAAAAGCCAAGTGAAATAGTCCCAGCCCCCAGGCCAACAGGTGTCCTATACTCCTGGGTGCATTCAGCTTATCAGTCTGGAACTGGACCTGAAACAAAACACATTTACACACGGCACTCAAAACCAAACCAATTTCACACCAAAGATTTGCATTTAAATCAAATCAAATCATACCAGCAAGACGCCCTGAGGCCGCGTGCACGCATCCGCCTGCGTGTAGGGCCTTAGTCCTACTCCTCCTCCCAGCCCAAATCACACCTTGGAAAGCATGAGTGTCTATTTCAAACAAAGTGCTTTTTGACTGGGGGGGTCATATTTTGACAGCAGACCCCAGTATCAGGATGTATTAGGATGTTGATATTCATTCATCAGCCAACACTCCCCACTCACAGGTAGTACCCCCGAATGTTACGGCTGCAACCTACCAATGGTCACAACATTTGTTTTAAGGTTCATTCAAGAAAATGGACAAAAATCATACCAAACAAATAAATTAAAACACCAGGGGTGCTACTGCTGAGTGAGAAAAGCGACCTGCCAACTGAAATATAGGCCCAGCTCCCAGATTAACGCAGGTGTCCTGGCTGCATTCAGCTCATCGGTTTTGGACCGAGTTAAACTCTGTTGTGTTGTGTTGTGTGCTGATCTACAAGCTCACAACACGTCACAGAATGCGACACGTTGTGAATAAACTAACTACTAATACTAACAGTAATAACATTCAATGCCTGAAACATTACGCCTATATGTAGAGAGTAGAGACTGTAGAATCTGGAAAGACCATTCAACAATGATAATGTCGACAGGCTTTTCACACTGTTATCGGCATGTGTGGAGTTGTGCTATTTTCCCTTCTGGCTTGAAATGTATGCATTTTCCTATTCACAAGCCATGCAATATCAGTTTAGACTTTTAGGTGAATCATGGCTACTGTACTGTAAGCACTTCTATTTACGTTTAACGCATTTTTGATCATATCCATTTTTGAGCTCTCCTAAAGTGCGGAGTCCCGCGGTGATCCCCCACTGAGTCACATTGGGTCATTATAAAGGCTTTCGTTTTTCAGCTGAAGGCAATTACAACTCCACAAGGAATCATTTACCTGTGGGGGGTACCCCAGATGTTGGAGAGCATCTGAGATCCAGCTTTCTTCTTTTCGTAGCAAAATGCATGAGTGCATCATCCATGACCCAAAAGCTTCAATTACATTTCATCAGAGGGATGCTGTTTGTGTTTTGTTTTACATAGAGCACTAAGTGTGGAATGTCACTGATGTCACTGATGACTACATTTTGTCCATTTCCTTTTCTGGAAGGTATAAAGTTTATATGAAGGCCAGTTATTCAGTGCAGGGCATGGTGATTAGGAGGCTGGCTGGAACACTTTTCCCACAGATGAAAACGTACATTCCGTTCCGGAAATAGCAGTGGCCAATAGTGTTAATTTGTTTCTTCTGTGATTTGTTTCTTCACACAATCACACACACACACACACACACGCACGCACACACACACACACACACACACACACACACACACACACACACACACATTATTGTCCATGGCCCCAAATGTTTCAATTTTCATCGGAGAAGGGATGCCGTTTCGTTGGTCCATAGATGTTCAATTGCGTTGAGATGTGATGGCTGTGAAGGCCATAGTATATTATTCACATCATTTTCATACTCATCAAACCATTCAGTGACCCCTGATGCCCTGTGGATGGAGATTGTCATTCTGGAAGGGGGTGGGCAGGGAAATGCCCCCCTGCAGCGTAACAGGTCCACTCAGTGTGCGCCGTGCGGGTCAAGAATTCAGGCCTGTACCATTATCTTCAAGTATGACTCATCTGGCCATATTATCACTTTCCCCCACATCTCTTTAGACCAGTATGGTTTTCTACTGAACTGTCACTGTGCATTCATCTTTGTAATGAGCTGTTTATGAACTGCAAGCCTACTATAAAAATCCATCCAGTTGTTGACTGACTTTTCTTGCTGACATAGTCTGATCACGTCCTGCATTGACATTCTCACCTGAGAAGAGTTGCTCTGCTGTCTTTCCTAACGTACGCCACTAATGCACAAGCATCACGATCATTGACCGTGCACTCAAACTACATTTTCTGACCCTATTTATTGATGTCCTTCCTATTGATCGAAATTGAAATGTCACTTTAGCCATTGTTCATATTGAGATACTAACCAGTTGAGCTGTCTTTGTGACTGAAGCTCAAGGTACAGAAACTAAAATAAAAACATACATATTTAAATAAATAGGCTAATCCATTAGGCGATCCATGCCAAACTTTGCGCACACACACTCCCTGGATGCCAACGATGAACCTCTGCCCCAAATGGCCTGTTATAGCGCCACCAGGAGGTCGACTTTTGTAAAACACATTTGTTGATATTACGGATCTGTCCGATATTTCATTTTCCATCCTAATTGGCTATCATTGGCTTTCAAAGTTTGCAGGATTGGGCTGTTTTGAACAAAATGCCTCAAATCTATTATAGCGCCACCAGGAGGCCCTGACCTGCCCTGGTGGAGACCTGTGCCCCGAGGGGCACTTCATCTAGTTGGTGTTGTTTTTATAGGGGCTAGTTGCTATCCATGGTGTTGAAGCTATGTTGGCTAGATGAGTGCTGTCCATGGTGCTGAAGCGTAGTGATGCTGCGACTGCACTCGCATATCAAACTATATTGTGTCTTTCCTTTGATCTGTGGTGTCTTGTCCATGTTTGATGGCCACTCCAATTCATTTCCAATGGAAGTCACATGGTTTGACAAAACATCTTTGTTTGATGGCTATGTTCTGCCCACCTCCCCCCATCAAACAAATGTTTTGTCAAACCATGTGACTTCTATTGAAGATGTATTGGAGCAGCCATCAAACACAGACAAGCCAACAGACAGTCACAAGACAGGTGTCTGATGTGTGATAGCCTGGGCAGCATTCCTTTTCGGGTGTATGATCGCACCGCTGTCCATGGTGCTGAAGCGTGCTGTCCATGGTGCTGACGTTTACACATTTACAGATGCTACAGATCATAATATATTAATTTCTTAATTGTATCATGCGATATAACTGTATGGAAGCATCTTCATTCATTATGTTTCTACACTCATTTATTCAGGTGTTACCCTTTTGGTACGGGCTCTATTGATGAAAACTAATTCTCTAGGCAAGAGCTTGTGAATGGGCCAGTTGAATAAGACATTGTGTGGTTGCTAGAAGGCTTTCTTACCTTTATTTGTAGTTGTTACGTCCCCACCAAAGAGGTCCAGGTGTTATTTTGTGAAAAAGCGCATGATTGGCTATTTCCGCTAATGTAAGCAAATGTAATTAATTGAATTGAATGGGGCATTGGGGTGTTGTGCTAATTTGCGTATTTCCATTGCTTGAAAATCATTTTTTTTAATATATCCTCTCTTCATAATGTAAATAGTATCCCAAGCGGCACACTTTACTACTTATTTCAATGAAATAAGCGAATTAGCACAAAAACCCAACCCCCATTGAGGGCTTATGGTAGTGGAAATAGCCAATAAGGCACTTTTGCACAAAATAACACCTGGACCTCTTTGGTGGGGACGTAACAACTACAAATAAAGACCAAGAAAGCCTTCTAGCATGGAATTCTCCTTTAATATCAATAATGTTCAGAGTAACCTTTCTTCTTCTATTGTTATACTCTATGCTGATTGGACAGAATTATATTAAATTGGGGCCCAGTTTATGAAATGTAGAGGAACACTGTTTTAAAATGCCACATTACCTGTAGAACAGCGGTAATTTTCTTTTTGTATATTCAGGGCTTTTATGTACCTTTCAATGACAATACCCAGGGGTGAAAATGATTTAGTGTTGCAATATTCTTCTGAACGGTTTTGCTCATGATGCAAAACTAAACATACTTTTGGGCCACCATTAACTACTTTTTCTGTCATTTCTGTCTGCCTCTCTTTTTACTCTTTCCCCACATAGCTGGTATCTCAGCTTTCCATATTGGTATGGATGGATGTCACATCACTAGGACATATTCATCTTAACACGTGATTTATATTTCGTCGTATGACAGATTATAAAATATAAATGTATGATGATCAGACGCCATTTAGGACAAGTGCATAAACCTTACCTCCTGGGATGCGCAGACCTCATTCAAGACATTGGGTGATGGACCTGATTTTGTCCTAAGGCTAACCTGCATATGGCACTCTCACTCTTCATCAGCCTAAAATGGTGATTTACATGCTAAAACCTTGGTGATTTTGATGATCAGTTCACCCATCTATTCTGTTGCGGACATGTCTAAGGTCACTTTGACGATGATTTTGTTAAGAACTCAAGAAGGTTACAAATCACTACTGTAGATGTAATGCCGACTTGTGCCAAACGGGAGTGACACTTCACTAGTAGCGTGTAGCACCTATAAGGCACTATAGCAAAATCTGGTTGAATGGTAAATGATTGCCAGCTGTTATATTGAAAAATAATAACATAGAAAAACAAACAAACATATAAACATATGTGGAAATACAAATAATTTGGTACCAACTTTAGTAGCACTGAGTACCAGTTCAGTGGCCTTGTGGTTAGAGTGTCCGCCCTGAGACTGGTTGGGGTTCAATCCAAAAAATGGGACCCAATCATTTTCAATTCAATTTTATTAAAGTGTCAAATCACAACAAGTTGTCTCAAGACACTTTACATATAAAGCAGAAAACCAACAGAGATCCCACCCAGAGCAAGCAATGTTGCGACAGTGGTAACGAACAACCCTTAGGAAGAAACATCAAGCAGAACGACTCTAGGGTGGGCGGCCATCTGCCTCACCCTCACGCTACAGAAACAGGAGATAGGCTCCTGCCCTATACTCTTTCCAGTTAAATCAGAATCAAAATAGGACAATATAATGCATTTACAAACATCCACCTTTTCAATAGGTAAGCAATTGACCACTCAGTTACAGTTCCCAAGAATGGAATGGAAAGGGTAAGGTAAATAATCAGTATACGTGTTAGGGTTCAGAGTTCCAAGGATAAACCATCCAGGTAGGTGTCAGTGTATGTGTCAGAGTTCCTTATGGGTTCCAAGTATCAGTTCCAAGTTCCAGGGGAGTGTGTGTGTGTGTGTGTGTGTGTGTGTGTGTGTGTGTGTGTGTGTGTGTGTGTGTGTGTGTGTGTGTGTGTGTGTGTGTGTGTGTGTGTGTGTGTGTGTGTGTGTGTGTGTGTGTGTGTGTGTGTGTGTGTGTGTGTGTGTGTGTGTGTGTGTGGAGGGAGAGAAAGGGAATTGGGATTACTGCAGTTGAGAGTGGGGAAGTCTGCAGATTAGGGTATACCACACCGTAGAGTGCAGTAGAGCTGTCCAGTGAGTATTTTGGAATACTCGCTGCGATCAATATCTCTCGATCCTGGTGGGAAGCTCGCCATCTATCGGAATGGTCAGCTGGAGAAAGATCCAATCCAACAAAACAAAACAAAAAAACTGACCCGTTATCAGACAGGGTCAGAGAAATCCAATCAGTATCATAGTACCGTCTGTTGTCTATAACGTTTTTAACCATGAAATAGGCATTACATGAACTTTTTTTAAATGAAAACAATAAATGAAATGAAATACTGTATGCAACACACATTCTTTCTTTCAACATTATGTATTTTAAACAAAAACATCTTCACATTCTGTACACTCTTGTATAAAGTGTAGTAATCAATGCATAAAAATATAAACTCCTTTTTATAGTAATACACTCTCATCAAAGTGTTCACAATTAACTCAAAGTGCAAAATGTAACAAAACAACATCCCTTCATTGAAAAGAAATGAACAGTCTCACCGATTCTGTGTGAAACAGGCTGGGCACAAACAATGTAATGGCTGCCCCAGTGAATCCACAATGGTTTCTAGAAATCAAACAATACCACTCATCAAAACCAAAGTAATTTAGGCTGCACTCATTTGTTACTCTTAAATTAACGTATAAAATGTGGTGAGTTACCTTGCTTCGCTGTGGTTTGTAATAAGATTGTTCTAGATTACCGGTAATCACACTTTTCCTCTGTTCTGTACATGAGAAGTACATGTGCAGATTGTGCACTGCTGTCTGTGGCTTTAGTTTTTTCTGTCTCTTTCCTCAACAGCTGACTGACTGAGTTCAATTGGGCTTGATTAGTGCAGCACTGCACCTGGAGAAGATCAGTGGAGAGTGAGGCAAAGTCGACTGGATTATCGTGGGTCCAGCTGAAGAAAACTGCTCAAAACAGAGTCCGATGGCGGGGTGTGATTGCGGCCCTATGCTCCACCTAGGAGCCTGCAGGAATAAGTCAAGTAAGTCAAAGTCAAGTGCAGCACTGCAGGTAGGAGGTAATCAGTGATCACTGATTTTACAGGTTACTGTTTCAGCCAGGCCTAAACTGACTGCTGATTGGTAGAACCACATGTTGATGTTTCTAATATTTAGTGATTATTAGATAATTATACCACAGGTCGTTTCGAGGAAGCAATCTGATTGGTTGAAACAGCCTTCTAAGCTGTGGGTTAAACCAGCACCATTCACCACCAAAACAAAGAATTCAGCTGCTCTATTCTCCAAGAGCACTAGCAAACTCGGTGGCTAGGCTAGCTAGTTTCTTGGGACATTTGTGGTCGTAGTGACTACATCTGTCATTAAAAATATATATTCTTTCTTTCAGCGATTTTCTTTGTTTTAAGGGTAACTGTTGTATAATTGCAATATTACACTCGAGGGTGTGGTTTTACGTGATTATTGCCACGACAGGGATGCGGTCAGGAACGAGACGAAGTCGAGTTCCGCAAGCTTCGCTTCACTGATGCTTGTGTAACATTGCTTAATTACCAGGTCTCATGTGCACCACTCAGTGGTTAGGTTTTAGACAGGATTACTAAAACATATTAATTTTAGATTTAGTTCTTGGGCCAAAGCACACATATATGGCAACTGATAGTTTGTCTCTATATGTTAGGGTCATAATTAATCCACTAAATAGTCTATGTGTTACATAGACTATTGTCTAAATGTAGCTCTGGTCCATATAGCCCTAAAGCCTTTTTCTGCCGTTGCATTAACACTCGCAAACAAGGCCACCTACCACACAAGCTAAATTCAGGGAGTGGAAGTCCACTCCCGTGGGGGGAGGAAGTGGACGCACTCTGAGCCCCCCCACCACACGTATAAAATGCACTTTTTGGCCAGAAAGGGATTTTTTGGAAAAGGAAAAATGAGATTTTCTCTTGGCAATATCGGTAGACGGTGCAGTGGAGTTACTTTTCCAGTGAAAATAAATCCCTTTCTGGCCAAAAAGTTAATTTTATACGTGTGGTGGGGGGCTCAGAGCGTGTCCACTAAGGAACGTAGTCTTTCTAATTACACAAGCTGCCTTTGTATTGGTGAGTAGGTGAAACGTTCTTTATATTTTCGTAACAGAGGAGAGGCTGGTCTGCGTTTCATGCAAGCCAGGAAGAGAACGGTCCCATAGCCTTAATGCAACGGCAGCAAAGGGCATTAGGGCTATGGACCAGAGCTAGTCTAAATGTAATCTTTCTATATCTTCACCATGCAGGCCAAGAGGTGATGAGTCTGCGTGTGCACATACGTTCACGGCTAATCTCTTACAACACTGGATCAATCAACATCAAACTTTTCATGCATGCACTCTCAGTAGGCCTCATAGTGGTGCTATACCAGGCCGTGTTACATTTTGGCCTACAAAATCAGGGACTGTCCCACGCAAAGGGGGACAGTCCCTCATTCCCAAGACTTTTCAGCCGTCCCACAAATTGAGCCCCTGTCCCACATTGTGACTGACTGGCAGGCATCAGTGTTCAAATGCCCTCATAGTAGGCTTTCTGTTGCAAAGCTCTCTCATTGTCTCCTTTCCTGCAAGATGCGTTTTAAGCCTGTTAAAATAACATGATAATTATCCCCTATAGGCTACAAGTCGGCCATAACACCCATGACTAAAATTAGCATTTTAAAACAAAATGTGAGACGCCAGAGGGATTTATTAACAAAATGAGGCAATATTATAAGGCCTATGGTCGAATATGACATCAAGACATTTAATTAAGTTGTTATAACCCCATCCCCCCATCTCACACAAGCGATAATTCTGTCCCTCAAATGAACAGTTTTTCAATGGATTCCTTGGATCCGTAGTCGAGTCGTGGGGGGGCTCCTTTCCAAACCTACTACCACTGCCTTAAAAACCAAGTCTTTGCATTGGTTCTGCAAGTTTATAATCTGACCTAAAACCAATTATTCTTAATCTAAGGCAATTTCAACACCTCAATACAGTCATGTGAGGTTAATGAAGCATTTAGCACTTGTTGCAAGTTGTTGGGCAATGACCCTGGGGTAAACACAGGATATGCTGCACTGACTCAGATCTCACAGCTGACCGAGGAACACCTTGAGGTGCCTCACAGAGAGCGACATCTGGACTGCACTGCTCAACCTGTAGATAGATGGATGGATGGATGGATTATTTTATAGTAGACACATGGGCCAATTTTCATCAGCAATTGAATCACGATTGGGCCAGTGTTGTTCCCCATTGGTCTTTGACATGCATTAATTTAATTTATTGAACATAATTTTGATGTTAACCCCGTCACAGATGAATGATACTTTTATATAATTGATTACTTAATTGAATCCGGAACATATTTAGAGTAATAGCTTCCCCCTTGGGATGCAGAATATGGTGCCTTTTGGTGGGGGAGGGGTCTGAAATCACAAGAAGGCATCAGCTATAGGCAGGTTTAAATAGCCTCTGTACATCTCACACACACACACACGCACGCACGCACACACACACGCACGCACGCACACACACACACACACACACACACACACACACACACACACACACACTTCATAGTTTCTATATCTCTGGTACATAGTAAGTAGAGGAGGATGATGTTTTGTAATAGCTAATTCAATCTCATGGTTGTGATTATAATTATTGCTGAACTGATGTTCATGTGGAAGGCTCTCTGCTTCCTTTCCTGAAAGCTTCCTTGTGTGTGCGTGTTCCATTGATTTTTTTATAGAGTAGGCTGCTCAGACCTGCAATAAGGAATAATGCATTAAAATCCGCTTTTTAATAAATAAAATAAAATACACTATCAGTGAACAGGATCTTACTGTGTCGGAGATGAGTTTAAATCTTCAAGATTGCTTTGTGGCAAGAAGTGAAGAACGACCTACAGTGCACAAAATGAGAAACGTGCCCTGGCCAAACGACTTGTCCTTCCACACAGCAGTCACACAGCCAGAAGTGAGCCAGAGTGAGCAGTGAGGAGAAAGATAAATTGCTATTTGAGGCCATAAATTGTGATTTCCAACAACTTTGAAACACCATTAACGGCACAAATCACGAGGGAGCAAACCCAGGGCAGCTTGTGCTCATAGATATAATAAAAGGTGCAGGGCAGACCAATCAGCATGAGGCATAAAGAGACGGATATTGAGAGACATGAGACAGCTCTAATAATGGCATGGCTTAATGATCTGGGAGGCCATATTAACAACACCTGTCATATTGGTTTCCAAATATAGACTTACAGTATTTGCCATTGATTTCCAGTATCAATTCTAAATTGTAAAAAGTAAAATATTGCAAAAAGACACACCATTTGACAATAATTCCATAGGATTCCAACGGTAAATTCTCAAAAGCAGGCTCATCCAGACCCATACCACAGCTTCCTTTTCTTAATATCCTTTTTAACCACTTGAACTATAATTTATTACTTATTTGCCTGGGGTCCCACAGGGCTCTCTATATGGACCAAAGTAATTCTCAGAAAACTAACCCTAATCCTAAATCTTCCAACCAGAATAAACCGATTCTACCGTGGCAGGTGAATTCAGGAGATCTACTGAGGTACGGATCACAGGAACATAACTTGCCATTGAGGTCATGAAAAAAGAAAGAACACAAATCAACAACAAATGGCTTATTCTTGTTTTGTCAGTACTTCAGTAGTCAATCTGAATTAAATGTGTCTCGATGGTCTGGTTTACGCACACACACACACACACACACACACACACACACACACACACACACACACACACACACACACACACATACAGAAAGCCTGACTTGTCTCCTCTGCAGTGATTCCACTTGCAGCTGCATCGACATGCATGATTAAATTATCATGTATTTTGCTTCTGCAAGATCATTGATGATAGTGAGTACTGTAATGAAGAGCAACAGAAAGGCAGAGAGAGTGAAAAAGGCAGAATAAGAAGTGAAAGTGTTCCTTTAGAGCTTTGTAAAGAGGAAAAATAGGCCAAGGCTAATCCCCAGCATTAGAGCTCAGCATATGATTAGGGGGAGCAAGAGTAATTGCATAACCATCAAAAATACCATGAAGTTGTATTTATTATTATTATTATTAGTAGTATGCCCTTTTCATTATTATTCTTTTACATTTTCTACTGAAGTGATATGCTATACAGTACAATAAAAAGACAAAAAGGGCTTTAATGGCCCATGTGATTGTCCCTGTTAACATTTAAACAATGCTTCTACATCATAGCATTGTTGACGTACAATAACTGTCAGCAGCAGAAAATCTATGTACAGCTGCAGTCGTAAAGCGGCAGCTTCCGTGTTCCAACATAGAATGTAGAACTGTATGAGTGGCTGGGAAAAAAACCCAGCATCTGTGGTTATCAACATTCATTACCCGAGTATATAAAGGTTGAGGCAACTATGGTATTGGTATCATAGATTGTGAAGGTCGGTATGTCTGTAGACAGCTCTGGGACATGTAAGGACCTGTAAGAAGATCGATCATCTTTATTCTAGGAGAAGCACTTGGTGTAACTGCATGCAGCAATAACTGGAAAAATAAAGAAGTGAATCCTTGGTTGCCTAGCAACAAACAAGTCAGATTGACCAATCAGATTGCGTGATATCAAGGCGAGTGATCAGAGCTGAGTGAAGTACATCTGGAGCACAAATCTTTTAATTTAATGGTTGTTACGTGTTCGCTTTTAATAACAACAATGACATAATCATTTTCATCACCATCATCATGCAAAGTAGGAAAGTGCAACACAAAAAGTGCAACACAATTTCACACACCAAAAGCCCTCCAAAATTAATCACATTTTGAAACCTAATCTACAAACCTGTGTTACACAAGCCCTGGAGAGCTTGTGTATTCCCGGCATTGATTCATGCCATGTGTCCAAAACAATAAGTTGTCACTGGGCCCCCATGGGCCACATGCTGTAAGTGGCCCCTGGGCCAATGTGCTGTCAATATCTGCTACTGTAGATGGAACAGAACATGTTAGTTATTATCATCAAACCTTGATCAATGTCATTGGGTGTGTACCCAATCGCTCACTCGTTAAATATACTTTAGGCCTTAGGGAGTCAACCGTTATGTAGGGTATTCCAAACCTCAATTAAAAGATTAATTATAATAAAATGACCCAGAATGCCTCTCAAAATGTACCGAGCCAAACAATGTACATCACATGAATCCAGATGTCCTATGCAGTGGTGCTCACTGTGCAGTCCAGGGACCGCCAGGGGTTCCCAGCAAAATGTGTTAATATAGCATAAACATCAGTTTAACCTCTTTAACCCTATTTACACATTTATTTGAAAATAAACGATCTACAAGCTCACAACGCATCATATCGCGATGCGTTGTGAGCTTGTGGATCTGCTATTTACATCTACTAATCATTCCCGGGTGCGGCACGGCTGCAGCTCACCATTCCAAGAGATGGGTCAAATGCGGAGAACAAATTTCACTGCGGTAACGTGTGTGACAATCGTACCACTTTGACTTTTTATGTATTGCATTTAGCTGTGAAGCATATTTAAAGTACCTCAACCTTTGATTGTTTGATACTTTATTAACATGCATATTAACAGTGCAGGTAGTACAGTCAAAGTGTATGCTACTCAATTCATCAGTAGGCCTAATGGTAAACATTATTATTATTATTATTATTATTACTTGCGCAAGCAGAGCGCGCAAGTAATCGTTTCGCTTGGTCTCTTCGAAGTGAAGCCAAGTTTTCTTCAACGGTAAATCTGTGCCTGGTTTGCTGGGACTAGTTACAACATTACGTCATCCTTGAGAGAGTACATGGTGTGTATATGACGTAATGTTACAAGTTACAAGTTACAAGTTACAACATTACGTCATATACACACCATGTACTCTCTCAAGGATGACGTAATGTTGTAACTAGTCCCAGCAAACCAGGCACAGATTTACCGTTGAAGAAAACTTGTCTTCACTTTTTGGAACCAAGTAACCACAGTATACTGCTAATCAAATTACAACTACATACTCTGTATGTAGTTGTAACTAGAACAACTACATACAGTCTGTGCCTGGTTTGCTGGGACTAGTTACAAGTTACAAGTTACAACATTATGTCATATACACACCATGTACTCTGGTCCCAGTTCACAACGATGACGTAATGTTGTAACTGGTCCCAGCAAACCAGGCACAAACCTACGGTTGAAAAAAACTTGGCTTCACTTTTTGGAACCAAGTAACCACAGTATACTGCTAATCAAATTACAACTACATACTCTGTATGTAGTTGTAATGTGATTTGTAATTTGTAAATCTGTGCCTGGTCTGCTGGGACCAGACTACACAGATGACCATATCTCTTACGTCATCACTGAGAGCTAGTCATACATATACACACCGTGTACTCTGGTCCCAGCTCTCAACGATGACGTAATGTGGTATCTGGTGGGACCAGATTACACAGATGACCATTTCTCTTACGTCATCACTGAGATACAAATCCAACTACAGATTTCGGAAGTATTTTAGATCATGTATATTTCAACAAATTTGAAAGTATTATTACAGAAATTGAAGTTAGAGACACATATTACTCTGATCATGATTTCTATGATCACTATAGTACAAAATGAAATACATTTAAAACAATTGACAATTTACAATAAGTAATAAAATAATTATACTGTATAATATATTTTAGTTTATATACCAGTTTATATACCTTTTTTTTCATCACATATCAATGATTCATTTTTCTGTAAAAAAGTAGTTAGGTAGCAAATAGTTACACGTAATGATTATACATTTCAAACGTTCCTTCACAGAGATACTGAGATGTGATAGTTTCCAGCGGTCGAAAGTACTTGCGCGCTCTGCTTGCGCACTAGTAGGCCATTTATGGCCTACTAGTGTGCAACAAGCAAGTATGCACTCGGCAGAGTGCAGTTCTAGTTATTATTATTATTATACCCGTTTAATTGTTTGTTACTTTCTTGGTTCGGTAAGCTATAGAGCCCCCTTTGGTGCATTGAGACTTGCAAACTAGTTAGCAAGTATATAGTTCCACCAGGCTGAGACCAAATAGGTTATTAGCTGTTTCTTCTATTTGAAACGTGTTTTTTTTCTCCCAGTGTCTTGAACACGTATTAGCACAGCTACTCATTCATCATCTTTAAAAAGTATTGACAAAGATGACAAAAGATGCAGTGTCCTTGGATACAAAGCTATGTTGCGTATGATCTCTATAACTTTGAAACATGACACTGTTTTTCTGATAATTTCACCTAATGAGAGCACGCAGACAGAGGAGATAAAAGCACCAGGACTGAGCCTGGTATACGTGCACTATATAATAGTACAATTTGGCACTGAAATGTGGTGAAGTAGAAGTAAAAGTACCAAATGATTGACATACTCAAGTAAAGTACAAATACCTCAGTACAGTACCTAAGTAAATGTACTTACGGTAGTTACTTTCCTAACCAGTTGAGTTGGACTCAACGTGGAAAGACGAAACGACGGGAAGTCAAAAACAACTTAGCGGAGAACTGTGACCTCAGAACTGAAGATAGCAAACCTAACATGGGTGGAGGCACAACATGCTGGACAGGATAGGACCAGATGGAAGCAGATAGTCACAGCAGCCTTACAGTATGTTCCACATGAAATTAAGGAGGATTAAGTAAGTAAGTAGAAGTAAAAGTTTAGAAATTTTGATATTCTCTTAAATAACTGTAAGAATAACTCAAAAGTGGGCGCCCGCTGGCCTAGGGGTCCAGGCGCATGCCACATATAGGCTCTGGCCTATATGTGTTGCATGTTTGAGAAATGACAGAGTTACCGTATTGCAGCTTTCCGTGTTCCGACGGACACAGAGACAGACACGTACTGTATGTACGTACGTACATACGTACGTGGACATATAGGGACACATATAGTTGAGTAATCGGTGCCCATCTGCTTTGTGCTCAGGGCCGAAATATGACCTTCTCCAATCTCCATGCATGAAGTCACAGCCTGGTGCACTGAATCACACAATGCTATTGCTATCCAATCTAAAAGTCCCTCTAAAAATATCTAAAAAGATCACCTTTTGAGATCATAAAAACAATCCACTGTACTAAAACAAGCACTGAAATCAATCAACGCATCTCAATTGATCACTGTTTTATCTGTACATACCGTATTGTATCTTTGACATGTATTTACCACAGTACACCCATACAATTTCTATATTCCTCTTCAGAGTTAATGAATGTGGGTTATGGTTTGTTTTAGACTGTACTCCACTACATCTAAGAGCCAATTTCTTTTTTACTTTTAATCCACTACAATTATTTGAATTGTTTAGTTACTAGTTACTTTGGAGATTGAAATTTTGATTAGAAAAACATACATTTACCACTTCAACCCTACAGTATATAGTCTACATTTCGACCAGTCTTGCTCAAGGACACTTCAACGCTAACTCTGGGGGAGCCCGGGTTCGAACTGGGAACCTTGTGGTTCCCATCCGGCCACTCTACCCCTGAGTCACCGTCGCCCCACTACATTGCAGTATTAATACTTTCACTTAACATTTTTGAGTACCTTTTCCACCACTGGCTGTGCTGTAGCTGGAATGCCTGTAGATACTCAGATATGCAATTTACGGGGTTGATTGGCTGCATAGTATCAGCCTCGTCTTTCTGTTCTTGTCTTTTACAGTGGGACTGGGGCTACACCACATGGCTGTGCTAAAGTTGTTTATTATACATACACATATACAATGCCGTTTGTTGCAGCACCATCTGTACTGTAGAGCCTTGCAGTCGTGTTTTGAGCATCTTCCGTACCAGGCAGTAATGAGTTGCAAAGTATCCTGGAAGAAGAGCCATAGAGCTGCACAGTGTGGTGTCGGAAGACAAAATCCCATTCAACTTCTCCATAGAGAATCGTGTTATCATCTATAATGCTGTAATAATCCAATGTACAGTAGACTTACCAAAAGGGTCCTAGTTGTAAAACAAACAATTCTATATTCTCCTGTAGAAGCTATACGTCTGTATGCAATCAAGCTCATGTTTAATTCAGGATGTCATTTGAAGATGGATGGTCAAGGTCAAGGTCAAGTTTATTCATATGTCCCAAACTGGGCACTTCGTTTTACAGCAGATAATAAAAGCTCTCAAAGACATTACAAACAGTAGAACATACATAACAACAACAGACAAACGTATACATTATCACAAGATACAGATGTTACATTAAATATAAAGTGCAACTAGAGCTAAAGTGCACCTAGTGTAACTACATCTGGATGGATGGATGGAACCTCTTCTCAAAGCGAAGAGCATAGAGTGAGGTTCCAAACGTACCTACTGATGTGAATGGAGGCATGTGCTCCCTGCAGCCATCTGTAATGATCATCCTTAGATTTGCTCGTGATTATCTTGCAAAATAAATTACAGAGGCTGAGTTTGAATGGGCTCAAGTGTCCTAAATGTCACAAAAAAAGTTTTCAAGTTCATGAATACATGAATATTGCAGTGTGCTTTATCTGTCAGTCTCCTGTCATTTATACTATATACTGTACGGCTAAGGTATCACATATCCCCTTCGCTCTCATGTTGACAACATTTTAGTTCTTTTTTGCAGTGTATATAAACAGGACGGGAATCCGTCATTTTGTGATGAACTTGTGGCAGCAGTGCACACTTATACGCCAATTATAAGACAACACGTGTTCCTTGTGCCATTTTATACAGTATTTTAGGATTGAATTGGACCTCCTCTTCCCTGAAATGCAATGACATTCTCTGATGTACAGTATTATCACAATATGAATTGTGATATAGCTTGCTTATATTACAATACAGGCGACATTGCATTGCATTGTACCAACAACACCCGTGATATTATCAGGATGTACCATAGCTTTTCATATGTGAAACAAATAATAATTTGGAGAAAACAAATACAGTAGCGGGTCATAAACTATCACAGAAGTAAACACATATTTTAAATTATACAATGCTTCATATACTGTACAGCAGGGGTGCCCACACTTTTTTGACAAACACACTTGGAATGGGAAATAGAGAGAGGAAAATGGAATTCGTAGTTATTTGTAGTTTTTACTAAGACAAATATTCACAATCAAATATTTAATTATAGAGTGAGTGTGCAAACGAGAGAGAGTGAAAATAAAGAGATACATTACACACGCACACATATGTGCAAATGTATTGTGAATGTGGAACATAGAGCCTGCAGCAAAAGCTAACAGGAAGAAAGCCAGAACATCTAGAAGGACTGCTGTATGGATGAAATTATTTGCATAAGCTTCCTTTCATCTGAAAGCTTGGCTGGGGAGAAGTTTGTGTATTTACTAGTTTCCTGTGCCAAAGACCTCATTTTGTTCAAATACAATGGTTTCTGAAACTGAAAATGTACACTGCATTTGCAATTGCCAGCATTTCAGCATCTCTCCCTTGGATCAAATTACATGATAAAATCCTCAGTGTCTATTTATTCTTTTGTAGCTCTGAGAGTGTAATTTGGTTACATATGAGTTAAATTATCTCTCAGGATTTTAACGGGAGCATCAACTTGATGTGCTTGTGGGAGAAAGGCCTGAGCCATAGAGAATTACCTTGACAACCCTGCTAACAATAATGATTAGCAACATAAAGCAAATAGTCAGGTTTTCAATGACTCCTACTCACATTCAGAGGGATTCCTATTTTTAATGTATAGCAAATATTGGTTCCCATATATTGGTAATGCTTACGTGGATGCCATGAAAGCCAAGCTCATTAAAAACATGCAACACTGATAACAGTTTCATGAGCCAAAGCATACACTCATCATTCTTTTATTCCATTCAGAAACACACATTTCACAATCAGCAATTATGTATTTTTAGGATCACAACAGAAGAATCTAAATCACAATAAGCATAAACCCTCTGATAGTTTCAAAAGCATATTTTACAGCATTACATCATGTCTAAATAGCATTTTCTCATTGTTACACAGTGTTTAATGAGCAGTGGACTGGAGGGTATACTAACAAGGTTGTAATACAACAAGGGTGAAATAAAATTAATAAATAATGCTATAGTATAAAGACATGCAGGAAATAATAATGGTAATTGTGTTTTTGCCTATAGGTTATGTGGCAAGCAATCAGGTGTGTGTGTGTGCGTGCGTGCACGCATGTTTGTACTAAAACATTAATATTCAAGATTCTAAATCAAAGATACAAAGTGGTATATTAGTCACTCACTATAAAGGTACAAGCAGCAAGCTGCAGTGCTCACAATGACAAGATATGGGTATACAATTTACTGTACAGGTTAAAGATGTTTTCTGTTTGTTTATTTTTTTCCTGTTTTGCATGTGCCTATGTGGAGTTAACATTACTCTAATAGACCACCAGGTGTGGTTATAATATTCAAATGTATCTTCCCTGTGGATTTTTAGTTTCTTCCTGAAAGCTGAAAGCCTTTGAGTCAAAAGGCCCAATCGAAATAACACAATTTTAGTGACATCTTAACCCTAATCTCTCCCCTAACCCCTCCCACAATATCATACAACAGCTGTGGGCTAGGCTTAAGTTCAGGTTGGTGGTACTAAGGTGGAAACCAGGTATACCGTACTTAATGAACTGGTGGGTGTACACTTTTTTGAAAGAAATCTTCCTCCTCATAGTACCTGATGATCATGCTTTAGGGGGGGGGGGGACTCAGCAATGGGAGAATAATTTAGCCACCAAGATACCGAATATTATATTGTCACTGTCGGCGGAAACCAAGAACAATGTCCAAAAAGTTTTAGATCTAGTAAAGATTTTCACCACTTTTGTGTGATACTTTTGTATGATGAAATATGGCATTAATTTACCCCCCAAAAAGATGAAAAGTGTAGTTGTTTCTGCAATGATATAGTGCAAGTACAATTATGTGCAAAGCGCAGTATGTTGAACCCCTCTAACAACCAGGCTGTGGGTGTGTCCTAGCCGGCTGCCAAATATAAAAACGAATTGACTCCACCTATAGCCTATAGCTCTGAGATGGTATGTTGGTGTAGTGAATATTGAATGATTTTGGTCATAAAGATTTCCTCTAGACTGGGGTTGAAGGCTATCTCTAATACAGACACTTCCCTGGACTCTTCATCAACCACAACATCAGGTGTATTAGCTGTCAAAGATGTAAAAATCCTGGGTTGTAACCTGTAGTGTTACGCATCAGCACAACATCCACTGTTGTGCTGATGACACCCAGCTGTACATTAAAACTGCCTCCAGTCCCTCTGCAGTCATGTTATGTCTCACCACCTGTCTTGAGGAGATAAAGGCATGGATGAGCAACAACTTCCTTCAGTTAAACTGAAGCTCGCCTTAATCTTGGTACACCACACCAGGTTCAGTCATGCCTCATATCTCATCTCACCTTTGATAGTAGGGTCACCCCCTTCTCTTCCTCAGTCACAAACTTGGTTCTTAAGTTCAATCCTCACCTGACTTTCAATGACCAAAAGCATATCTGTGCAAAAACTGTCTCAAAAACATCTCCAAACCTTCTAACCCTGTTGGATGCAGAGAAGGGGCATTATTTTACTATATCTCCTCTAGACTGGAGTAATGATAATTAACTTTATTTATATAGCGCCTTTCAGACAAGGTTAGAAAGTGTTGCACAGAGCAAGGTTAAAAAAACATAGATAACAAATCAAATCAAAGTAATGCAACGCACTCTTCATTGGGATTCCTAGCTAGACTATTCAGAAGCTCAAAATGTATTATTATTTAAAAAGTAGATTAAATACTAGGTAAGGCATAGAAAAAAGGCCCAAGGATGAGGAAAATGCTTAGTTAAAAAGGTTTTTAGTCAATTTTTAAAAGTGTCAGTGTTAATTAAGATGACACACACACACACACACACACACACACACACACACACACACACACACACACACACACACTATTTAATCTCAACCCTTGTCACCGTAATCGTTGCCTACATAGCAAAATCCTGTAATTTTGACAATTCTGATCATCAGCATATGATCTGCTTTGCTTGCATGCTATCATACTGGAGGTGTTGCATTATGGGTCGGATTTCTCAAACCGTCGATAACTTACAGTATTCAGCAATTTATCTCTCATCACTCAACTACAGCAATGGTTCAGGTTGCCACGGTGAAATGCTTGCTGCTGACACTTCATATCACCTTCATATCACTTGCAGTGCATCGGATGAGTGTCCAATTAATGCCTAATTTATGTTCTGTCACACTCCACCCATGTGATGTGGCGACTATTTTCGGTGTGCAAGTATACATTGGGAATAAGGGAGACAGAGTATAATGGTACGTTTGTTGTATTGTTCCCACAGCATACTGTGTCATACATCCTCTGCAAAGCCAGTTAAAAAATATAATAAAAGTAAATATATAGCTGAAAACAGCGATAAGACGGGACCAAGCAATAAGAAAAATCACACCCGTGTGAACTGAGCAGTGCAGGCTGCTCAACAACACAGCTGGCTGCATGTTATAGTTATAGTGCTCAGTGTGAAGGGCCCTTTAAGGTTGCTCAAAAGTGCAACTTTAGGTCACCCAGCGATACTGCTGCTGTTCGTATCCCAGACAGACAGACGGACGGACAGAGACAGACGAGGCATGAGTTATGTCTGTTCAAAGTGCCTGTTATCGGCACTGCTCAAAGTGACAGATGTGTTCAGCATGAGTCAAAGGAAATGTGTAAACAAGATACATATCATGACTTTGGGAGAGGCAGAGTCAGAACACGTTCGTGTTCTGACTTGACACCACGCACAGCCTATGAATAAATAAAGTGGCATGGTGCAATCCTTAAAAAAAAACATTACCAGCACAGTTTTATAAAGTGGTGATGTGCATTCCAAAGTGCAATCTTTGTCCAGTTTAGTCAAACGCTTCATTCAGTTTGCTGGGGGGTGGATTGGCAGGGGGCGCAGTTCATTTACAAGCCTCACTGCGCTTGGGAAAAAATAGTTTTTTATCCTAGCTGTCCTTGCCCTAATGCTCAATGCTGTAAATAAAGGCAGGGTACAACACTTTTTGTTTTGTTTTTCGATCGGCCCAAAACATTGTGATTAATGTCATGATTTGTCACAACTCGATTTGGCTTTGTCCGCAGCGTAAACGCCTTTAAATAAATACTTTTTGAAAAGCCTATGGGGAAAATGAATGGGGAATTATTATTATTTTCACTCATCGTTCTCAAAGGGGGTGGGACTGCAACGCTCAGTGTTGGATATACTGTAAATGGTGGAAGTTCCATATGGAAGAAAAATATCAGAACTGACACATTATTCATAAGTTTGGAATTGACCAGTCAGATTTCTGTCAATCCTACTTATGTAGACACGCCCTGTTGTTCAAAGGGCGTGTGCCATGTTTGTCGGTAGTTATATCCATTACTCAGGTAATTGGGTGCATTGCCCCTCTCAGTTTACACCCCTGGTGTGAACCCCAGTTTGTTTTGAAGCCTCTTTTCCAAATTGGACAGCCAAAGAAAAAGCAGCTCATGGAGCCCATAAACTGTACCACAAATACATTTACTGCATGGGTATTCTCTGCCACAGTATATTTAAATGAATGTGCCAGAACAACTTCATTTTAACTGAAATAAAGCTGATAATGGCTTCTTCTCTCTCTGATGTCAAACATGTTTCGGCTCAAAGTTAAATACAAGCCTTCCAAATCCTTTCAAGGCATTTATAAAGCAATTTACTGGGGCACGGCGGCACAGTTGGTAGTGCTGTCGTCTCACAGCTAGAAGGTCCTGGTTTCCTCCTCTGCGTCATCAGTGCCCATACCCGAGGTGGGGTTGGCGAAAGGGCCTTTCTGTGTGGAGTTTGCATGTTCTCCCTGTGTCCTCTAGGGTAGGTACCCTCACAAAAAACATGCAGTAATCCTGGTCTCTAAACTGCCTCCCCCTGGCCATGGGTTACAAAATCGTGGGATTGAAATTATATATATAAAAAGAAAAAGCTATTACTGCTGCCACTGTCGTTTTGTTCAAATGGGGTTATTAGTTTCACAAGGTCTAGTCAAGCTTGACCATAGCTTCAAAGCTGCTTCTCAAACAACAACAAAACAATGGCAACAAAAAGCATTACTGTAGGAGAGATTATGCAACAATTAGTCATAATAGACAGAAAATCTTTAATGTCTGTCTTAAAGTTCCTGTATATTGTCTGTATAGACTGCAGTGTGCACATTTCTAAAATAATCAATAAATCATCAATCAGGAATTGTAGCAGACGGATATCATATTGATGCAAATCATGCAATAAGTAATCAGAGATTTATATATAATTTTTGTCAAGCAGAATCTTTGCATCTCTATATATTTTTTTATTGATGGCCTTCTTTGTCATTCTATAGTGCCACACAAAGAAATTGTAGATCTACAAGCTCACAATGTGTCACATCACGGTTGTGAGCTTGTAGATCTGCCATTAATTTGTGATGGTCTGTGAGTTTCATAAATATTTTTTACCACATGCGTGGGACTAAGATTTTTGTATTTTTTTATTGGATCCATTGGAACACCGGTTATTTTTTTCAGCGGTTTTGGACATACATGGTTTCTATACCCAACAGCAACAACATATCCCTTTAAACAAAGTCCCATCTCTTGGGTCACTCTACATATTGTGTGTTACCTGTCATCCATATTATGTATTTATGCCTCCATGCTGGCGAAAGTGGCTGGAGACAAGTTTTACTGTTGTCTCTCTCTGTCCCTATTCAGTATGTCTGTACCATTCTCCTGAATGCAATATTTCAGCATCGCTTTGAGGGAATTTCTTCACATTTGGCACAAAGATTTCCACTTGGACTCAAGGAGGAAACTGATTACATTTTTGTGGTCAAAGGTCACTCGGACCTCACGTCCGTCCCATTCTCAAGAAGGCAATTTGTCAGGAACACCTGGAGGGAATTTCATTGCATTTGTCCGCCCAGGGATGAACATTTTTAGGTCAAGATCAAGGTCACTTTTCTCTCTAGGTCGTCCTCAGATGAGCCCTCCATAATCACTTCCAGTCATCCCGGTTCTCCATACATCTGGCCAGCTTGTTGGTGTTTTGCGCTAGTTGTTGGTGCTTTGAGCTTTTCTTGAGTACATCCAACATATGTTATTGTGGGACGGACTTGTGACCGATGTCCGTGTGTTGGTTCACAGCACCAATTTGCTGGCTGGCAGCTCTTGATTCTTGTTGGTAACGTGCACTCAAGTAAAGTACTGTACGGAACATCTGGTGTAGCACCCGTCTAAAGACTTTATCTGCAGGGTTGGTTTCAGGGTCCAGCATTTATATACAGTAGGTGTAGGAGAACCGACTCTACCGTTGCATAGAAGTAACTGAGTTTGTCGGGGAAGGTTGGATTTCCGTACACTGGCCATGCCGTTCACATTAATATCTTGCTCGGTTGAGTTGAGCCTTGAAACATACATTTCACGAATACACTAAAACCTTTTATTAAAGTCTGTCAAAGTCTTCACTATATTAGGTATATTACTCTCTGGACAGATGTAAACTGCAACTGGTTGTTGGAGGCAAACAAACACAATGTGGTTTATAGTTATTTATACTACAGCACTGGCCTGAGAGAGTAGTTACAGTCAGCTGGAACAGTTTACCAACCTACACAGTACATGCATTCACACCTGGGAGTTTCCCAGTGGAACCACTTGTTCTGCTTACTGTTGAGCAACTCCAGTGGACATTGGGTTATGGGTTAGGCGCCTTGCTTGAGGGCACCTGACAGTAGGTGCAGAGAGAGGGCTGAATGGGCACATACTAATTTTCATTCGGACATGCTTTTTTTCTGTCAGAAAGTTGTTTTTTTTGCCCCCACATACAAACAAAGACCACACACACACACACACACACACACACACACACACACACACACACACACACACAAGGTCATATAAGCATAAGGAATAGCTGTTTTCTTCAGCACAGCCAGTATAATGAGGAATGCAAATTAACTCAAAAACAATGTGGTGTTATGGGTCTATTACTGTCAGCAGCACTATAGAAAACATTGCTCACAGTAGTAGCCTAGGCTATAGCCTAGTTGGACTTTGGGCATCTGAGTCAGTAAATGAAAATGCCCGTAATAATTGCAGGAATTAGCAAACAGTCTTTTTTTTGGTAAATGTTTGTTGTGAGTAGGGTAAATTATGGCTTCCAGGTAGCCTATCGTGGAAACAGCTGGTCCCCAAATCCTTGTTGCGACCGCAGGTTGCATTTACTATGAAATCATATATTTCCCGTCAGTCAGTCACTCAAAATCCCCATGTGGGAATGCCCCCATACAGTATATGGTGCCCAGGTCTCGTGACATCACATGATATCATCATTGATGGAGATCCCTGATGTCATAGTAAATGCGACTTGCTGTCGCAATTATGCCCATACAGTGTCCAGATCCCTGATGTCATCAGTATTGGCCAGCAATAGTCTAGTAGCTAGCCCATAGAGCCCCACTGTGAACCCGAACATGTTGAGTACACCAAGGTTTTATGTTAGAAATGTTTAGTATGGGTCCCCAGCATGTATTGTTTTTGCAAAACTAATGCTTGGAATGTATTCAGCATCATGAAAACCCCCCTAGTTTCACATGTCACATGCTAGATAAAGCAATATTGAATATTTGCCTTCTATAGGTTGTTAATGGTATGGTCACATATTATGCCAATTATGACAAGGCAGTTTCTACATGCTGGGGACCCATACTAAACATTTCTAACATAAAACGTTGGTGTAGTCAACATGTCCGGGTTCACTTTTTGGCTACTAGGCTACAACTCTACATCTGATCTCAAACCTCAAACACTTAGATTCAATATATGGATATGTCAGAACCTGTTCTGACATGATATGTTCATCCTTCCCAGAATCCCCATCCATCCTTCCTCTTTGATGTCTCCTTTTTGTTATTTCAACAATATATCAGATTTCTTGCCATGTGGTCTCCTCTTAACTGGTTCAGACCGTACGACGCGTGATAAGCAATCCAACCAACGGGTTGCTAGCGCATTTTCAATGATATCAAACGAGATTTATTTATTTTTGGCCTCCAAGGCCACCATACTCTTCGCTCTTCGTTCATCCGCGGTCCCGGTCACTTCCTAGTTTACCACTGCAGAAAGAATGCCTCCTATGTCCTAATCTAAGGCGCTCTCCATGGTTTTGATCAGATGGATATACTAAGCTCTTCATTTCTGACTTCTCACTTGCCTCTCGTTCAAAATATGAACGCGAGCTATAATATAATAAGCCATATCTTCTGGGAAATTATGTTTTTTTTCTGATAGTTAAAGATGTCCTTAATATTGGGTATTCAGACAAGTATAATCTTTCGGTAAAAAAAAGAAAAAAAGCCAAAAGTACCGGTTTTGTGGAATGACTCAATTTTGCACTTAAATTAACATTCAGGTTTAGGTTTTTAACCGCCCGCCCACTGTTTGTTTGTTCGTGCGTGTGTCACTGTGTGTCACTGTGTGTGTGTGTGTGTGTGTGTGTGTGTGTGTGTGTGTGTGTCTGCGCGCGCGTGTGCGTGCGTGCGTGCGTTGACTTTGGGCCCGTCACCGTGCGACAGACGTCGGGGTTTTGAAATCTCTCCACCGCGTTTGCTTCTCCTGACCAGCACCAATCTGCGATGCTTAGAGCTAGGGGGCGGGAAGGTTATAGTTTGAAGAGGGCAGAGCTTTGCTGAGAAGACGCTGATCTCTGTCATTATAATCGCTGGGAATATTTATTCATGTCCAGTGGACAGGACAATATAGGCTAACTATCGGAAAGAAATCAAGCAGACGTCAAAAGCCGTCAGTATTAACTCCAAGGAAACCGAAAGTCGGAAGACATTAAGGCAACGCTTTCTGCTGGTGAGATTTTCTTTCTTTCTTTTTTCTTTTCGTTTGTTCTAGTTAATATTGCATATAGACTAGCCTACAGCACCGACCAGGGATGTTTTACAAATGGTTTTATTGACTGTCGTGGGGAAATGTTGTAAACGTGTTTGACTGCGGTGTTTCATTCATATGCAACAACTGCTGTTTGTGTCTACCGCATAATTGATGGCTTAACAGGTCCCCTCGGTGTGTGAAGTGGCAGACCCGCTGCATGTCACACGCTACAATGATAAACATTTACCTGGATATTTAACTGAGCTAATGTGGACCGTGCCATATCATACGCAGCATTACGCATGTATCTCACAAGGCAACACTAGACGATGGCGCGGTGTGAATGATTTCCTATGAGTCGACTTAATTGTCAGGACAGTTCTCGTCGAAAGGCAATGCGACACTACGGCTGAGCCGCTAATTGTTACTTTTCCTTAATTGCTAATTTGGCAATAGCCCGTGCAATGTCTCTGTTAATAAATGCGGGGCTCTGCTTAACTCTACTAGGCATGTGCTTTAATTTCCCCACTGGCTATAGCCTATTAGAAATTGGCTACCGCAACCAGTGACAACACTGTTGAGCAGAGAAAATGATATGCCGCTAACTTAACCTTGGAAATGGAATATAAAAGCCCGTTATGGCCAGGTTAACCGCTGTCTTGTTTTACCACTCCCTAAAAACGGCCAAAGTGAGAACCAAATCTGTAAATTGTTTTTTTTTTCTCTTCTTTTTTTCATTGTTGTTTTGTATAGGGCTGTTAACTTCAGACTATCAAAACATGCAAATTATCAAGTCTATTGATGCCAATTAAACACTTCAACGTACGTAACCATAAAAACTTAGGCTAATCCAAATTGAGCTGTGGAAACTGTTTATTTTTATTTAGGATTTATTTTATTTCCCCTTACCATTATTTCCTATTATGTTGTTTTGGATTATTAGGCTATGACGACACAGACTCAGGCTTGTTATGGCACAGGGCAGGGATAGATAGGGCACAATAAGTGCAGTTCATTCTCGCTATATAGGCCTGTTTTGTCTGCCTTTTCAAGCTCACTGAGTGCGTGGCATGCTTGATGAAGCTTTCTAATGTCCACTAATTCGTAAACAATGATGTTTCAATGATGAACCCCAAAAACGAGTTTATTGAAATCTGCTCCATCCATTACAGAAGTACAGCAAGCCTACAACCCAACAAGTCAGGTAAAAATTGGATCAGATGGGATTACAGAAAGAGGTTTTCCAGGTAGGCCTACACCTTAGGTTTTATTTTTTGATGACAATTGTTTTCCATGGCAAACAAGTTATCCTGCTCAAAGGCAAAAGAAGCAGGTCGGTGGTCAACATGTTATTCAATATTTCTTAATTTAATGGATTGTGGTCCTATAGGCTACTTTTGCATTACTTTTGAGCATAACATTTAGCTATCAACCTATTAGTTTAGTAGGGCCGGGTGACAAAATCAAATATCACAATGTTTTTATTTATGAAAGACCTCATCACCTCAATATTGATATTGTGACGATTACGAATGATGACAATTTCATATTGCAATGATATCAGTTTTTTTTCAAATTAGAAGCTCATGACACGTTGCATTGCACTGTGCTGTGAGCTTGTAGATCGGCTATTTTTCTGAAGGTATACTGTACAATAAGGCTGAATAGATTCAAGCAGGAGAATACAACCCTTATGCCATATGACGACATTACCATATGTAAAACCCCAGACGGTCTAGTCTTATGTTGCCCAGCCCCACATGTCAGTTCTGTCTGTAGGTTAAAGGTGACATTACAAAGAGGAGGAGAGTGGACAGTCAGCAAAATGGCATAGGAGAGTATTTGATCCTGTGCTAGCAGGGGTAAATGTGGATCTATTCTGTAGGCAAGAAAAAAGACATGCCTGTTAAGGACAGGGTGTCGCTGTAAAAGAGCACAGTGAGTCATATAGTGGCCTACCTTATTATCAGTCATTCTCAACGTTTTTGTGTCAATGACTCTCAAATGAATATGTATTTGGCCACGGACCCCCATCTGAAAATAATAATTTGTGTTGACATAAAAGGGATCTACAAGCCCTCAACATGTCACGATGTGAACTTAGATCTTCCCCTTTAACCCACAGAACAAACCACTACCGTATGGCCTAATATACTGTATAAATAAATGTTAAAGATAGAGTGCTGATATTTTTTCCACCCTAAAACATGATCATCAGGTATTATTATTATGTAAGGAGGAAGGTTTTTTTTTTCAAAAAGTGTACAGTATTTGTTAAAATGTATTTTTTTATGTGGACACGCCCACCAGTTCATTAAGTATGCCTGGTTTTCCTGGTGGGTGGTGATGGGTGGTGATCCACCTGAACTGAAGCCGCACCCACAGCTGTTAAAGGCGGAGGGGTTAGCTGATATTGTGACAGTTTTTTTCTTTTTTTATACATTTTTATCCCACGATTTTGCAACCCATTTTTTCACCCAGTGTCAATTATCTAATGTAATCCCGGGCACTACACTTCTCCTGCCAACTTGGGGAGAGCAGCGGTCTGACCCCATGCTTCCTTCTATGCATGAGGAGTTCAACCTGCTTCTTTTCACCTGACAGGGGTGAGTTTTCCCCGGCCGGACGTAGCGTGTGTAAGGAACACGTTATTCCGAACAGTTCCTTTCCCTCCATCAGGCGCCCGGGCTGGCCAGAGGGAGGTAGTTTAGAGACCAGGATTTCTGCATGTTTTTTGTGAGGGTACAGTATGTACCCTAGTAGGGAACACAGGGAGAACATGCAAATTCCACACAGAAAGGCCCTTTCGCCAACCCTGCCTCGGGTATGGGCACGCCCCCAACACCCACAGCGCCTCCAGTGGGAATCGAACCCAGGACCATCTAGCTTTGAGGCAACAGCCTCCAGGAAGAAACCCTAAATACAAAGGGAAGACATTTATCATTTTATCATTTTAACTACTTATGTTTTATTGTATTCTATTTTTGCCCTGTGAAGCACTTTGCGCTACATTTATGTATGAAAGGTGCTATACAAATAAAGTTTATTATTATTATTATTATCCTTGCACATAACAACCACACCAAGGGGTCTATGAAGTACTGTCACCTCATAAAGACATGAAAAACTGGAGAAAATACCAAAATCACGGCACTCCATCTTTAATAATACATCATGCGCGTTAACCGTTTAGGTTCCCCCACCTTGCCCAGTTCAAAGTTAAACAACATCATCCACTTTGTGGAGGCTAATCATTGTCAAACATAAAATCTGAATTGATTTATGTTTTAATCCCCAAATGCCTTATATACATTTAGAACACAGACATTTGAACACAATGTGTGATTTACATTATGCTAAAAATTAAAAAACACATGTTCCTGCTAATTTGGGATTTGTGTGTGTGTGTGTGTGTGTGTGTGTGTGTGTGTGTGTGCGTGTGTGCGTGTGCGTGTGTGCATGCCAGTGTAGAGACACAAGGGACCTCATAATGATTTTGTTAATTTGATAATGATTTTGTTAATTTGTACACCAGCAATCGTTTGTAAGTGTGGACAAACTGGACATCAAGTTGCCATACAGTAAATGATGGATGTCTTGGTCTGGTATGGAACTCACTGTCTCCTTTATCTGACAATGCTGCATGTCCTTTAGCCCATCTGCCTTTCAGATGTTTCACCCTTCATGCTGTAGCCTATGTCATCCAGTGGATGCTTTCATCCAAAACACCTAGTACATCCATTTTTAGCACATGCACGCAATGGGAGTGGAAACCCTTAACCACATTAACTCTGGCATCCCTAGTTTGGTGAAAAAATATTGCTTAATTTTTACACTGTAGTTTACCGATGTTGCATGGCAAACATGGCAGAAAGCTTACAACAGATCCACACAACGCCATTGTATGACAAAATGTAAATCAGGCTTAAGTGGTTAGTGTTAATGCTGGCAACATTAGTGCTGTGTTCTTCCCATTGAGCTCACCAGCCCTCTACCTCCACTACTCTTAGTTCATTGGACAGGCTGTATAGGCTCATCTGTAGTGGCACGCAGCTTTCTCCTCCTGCCATAATTCACTCCGCATGTACGGTAGCAGGTCTCATAATGCGATGGCGCCCTGGACTCGAGAGTGTGACCACAAGAAAATGACTTTCCTCAGCCAGTTTGTTCATCTGCTGAGACATATTGAGACACAGATGCTGTCTCGCAATAAATGGCTGTGTGGTCGGGGATCAGGGAAATTCAGATTTATGTGTCCAGGGCCGAGAAATGTGGCAAGGAAACCAGGTTTTATTGAGGGAAAGAAATGCACATGCACAATATTTTGTCCAATATCCGTTTACTATCATGGTGTAAACATACTTCATCAATGCGTATGCCGATGAAGATTGTTCTCCTGACACCAGAGAGTCCCTTCGCTCATTTCCACCAAACTTTTTTCTTCTTTTTTTGTTGCAATTTAGCATTTTCTTTTAACATATTTTGCTGCTACTCCTGCAGTTTTAGTCCAAAAATAGTGGCAATGCATCCCAAAATGTTTGAGAAATCCCAAGAGGAAAGGTTATGCATTCCCTCGTCATACAATAATTCCTTTTCTCGTTTAGTGTTATTTTTACTCTGAGTAGAAAAATGTACTCTCATATGTAAAGATGAAAATGAATTTGACTGTGTTCTAGTCAGATGTCAGTATCGGACATGGGTCCTGCCACAGACGTAAAAGGAAGGCAAATAGCATGAAGCATTGATAACGGTGATAGTGATTATAGCTGACAGGAAGTAATCTAGAAAGCCTTCTCAGGAGGTTGAAGCCTCACCCGTGATCATGTCAGGAGCAAAACCTTTGAAGGGGGAAATTACGTCTGGGGACCAGAGTGGAAAGAGGAAGAGGGTACTGGAGCCCAGGACTGGATAAGAGTGTTTGCTAAATGCCTATGGTGTAAATTGGGTGAGCCATGATACTTTACATGTGAACTTCTCATATCACTGTCATTGTGCTGTTATCTTAGTAAGTGGGTGTCAGTGTACTGCACCAGCCTTAACTAAAGGTGTCTACAGTCTGTATGATTTTGGCTGTCTTTTACGTTTATTATCTGTCAGAACAGTGCAATGAGACTGAGCTACAATCTAACTAATAATGAGCCATTTCTTTTGCACTGTCATATTGTGCGATTGGTTGGTGGACAAGGCGTCAAGACAAATTCCTGTACAGCTGAGCTACCTTGGCAGATAGCGAGTTTCTAGATTTGTGCTGTACACTGGTTTTGCTACAGTAGAAGAAGCTAGTAGACACAACATCTTGTGAATTTCCAAAAAACAACTCAGCAGTTGCAATGGAGGCAGACCAGTCTAATTATTGGATAGTCTGTCCCATTACAGAAAGGAAAATGTCCCAATCCCCACTTTGTCCTCACTGCAGTGAGTGAGCATCCATCAACAGCCACGTTGAAGTGTCCTTGAGCAAGACAGTGAAACCCCTCGCTGATAAGTCACTCCAGAAGAGCAATTTAACGATTCACAGAATGAGATTGCATAGGTGTCTGAATCTGTTCGATGAATTGTGCAGCACTACCGCCAGGCCAGGTTGCCTACTCGGGGCCAGCTAATTTTGGAGGGGAATTGTGGACGAAATCTTATCCAACGAGAAAATATTCTACGTCTTGGTTCTGAGAGGCTAAATCTCATCAAATTGATATGAGATTTCATTGATATGAAAATGGTTGAAAACCAATGATATACAGTACAGTATGAGAAATCCAACCATTTAATTATATCAGGTTGATTGACAGCAAGCTGTGGCCAGTCAGATGAGAGACACCACCCCACCCCCATCTGTCTGAACCTGGGGGGCAGTCAGACAGATATTTTGTGAAGCCACAAGGAAATCGGGATTTCCTGAAAGTTCATATAATGGCCTGTTGTGGCGTTGTCATTGGGCCCAAAAAAAACCATAGCCCCATAGAAGTCCATGGATAGACCGATTCCGTAGCGGGTCTCATGGTCGCAGCCTACGTATTTCCTGTAGGCGGACTCGACGTAGCTGCGGGGTTTAAACCATCACCAGGCGCATCTCTTCCACTACAGTGAACGGCCTCAAACTTTACTCCTTTACCTGCTTTTTTACTAACACTAACATTACAAAGATGCCCAGAACATCGAGATGAACCTGTGTAGTTTATGGCTGCTCCAACAGTAGTGGCAACATAAACAAAAAAAACGAAATGTCTAATATCCACCGCGGTGGCTGAGACCAGAGCCATTGAGTAATGGTTGAGACGAAGCAGTGAAAGATACATAACGCCAGTCTTACCCAATACCAAATCTTTCTGTTTTATTAACACAAGGCTGCTGTACTTTATACCTCATACTTTAAATGCTTAGTATGAGGTATAAAATACAGCAGCCTTGTGTTCATAAAACAGAAAGATTGGGTATTGGGTAAGACTGACATTATGTACCTTTCAGGACCTTTCACTGCTTTGTCTCAAACATTACTCAATGGCTCTGGTCTCAGCCACCGCAGTGGATATTTTGACATTCCGTATTTATTTATTTTTTATGTTGCCACTACTGTTGGAGCAGCCATAAACTACACAGGTTCATCTCGATGTTCTGGACATCTTTGTAATGTTAGTGTTAGTAAAAAAGCAGGTAAAAGAGTAAAGTTTGAGGCAAACTAACATCAGTCACTCTGCCGTTCACTGTAGTGGAAGAGATGCGCCTGGTGAGGGTTTAAACCCTGCAGCTACGTCGAGTCCGCCTACAGGAAATACGTAGGCTGCGACCATGAAACTGCTACGGAATCGGTCTATTTGGGCCCAACTTCACCTAGACTGTATTACCTTAATAAACATGGTCATGAATACTTTTTGCTTCCAGTCACTAGTTTAAAGTCTCTTCTAATGTCATAATATTCTTTTTGGAAAATGATGGTCCCATTTATAAAAAAAATGACCATAAAGTCGCGCATGTTCTGAGGGGTGTGGCTACCGTTACAGTCTATGAACGGGATCCCCCACCCACTCGAGTCAAAATAAAAACCAACGAAGAAGGGGGGAAGTCCCGCCTCGTTGTCTGGGCCAGCTAATGGGATCTAGAAAGATGGCGACTTCCATTGCAAGGACTGACAGGCTTCATTTTACGTTCATGTTAGACCCGGGGAACGCTTTGTCCATATTTTTTACAGTCTATGTTGCCTATAGGACAGCAGGTGAAACGAATCCCAATCAATAACAGAGGAGCCACTTCAGAACCCTCTCCTTTTCTCTGGCGCCAGTAAATGTCAGCTTAACTCATTCAGGGTGGGAACCCTTTTTGGTGTTTATTTTACACTTTAGCTATTGAAAAATAGCAGATCTACAAGCTCATAGCGCAGCACCACGTACCACGCTACGAGCTTGCAGATCTGCTATTTTTAGAAAATGTGGCGCAAATCTTTGCATATATATTCTTTCAGAGCGAACATTTTTAACTAAAATCTTTGTTTCTAGGAGGTCTCTGGAACATCATATTTTTAGATGGGGATCGGCAGCCAATTACATATACCGGTAATCTTTACATTGATTGTGCGCGGATCTGAGTGTGCGGAGCTTCCCTTTATTTTTCTCTGGGTCCTTGACATGAAAATGTTTGAGCACCACTGACATAGAAACATAGGTTTTTCAGAAAACTGAACTTTTTTTTTAGAATCGACCAACCATAGAATAATGTGTAAAACAAAACACAGCGATAATGACTTTAACCTGTTGTGTGGACTGGAGCAACATTGAGTCATCCAAGCAGTACGGATGTGCTGATTTCATTTGCAAGCCTTGGTGAGTGAGTGACAAACAGTGTTAGTTGCTACTGTAGGTGGCTAACATGTAACACGACTGAAGTCAGCTAAAATATTTTTTGTACTAACGTGTATTATAATTTAATTTTGCAAAATGAAAAATGTGTTCCCAATCAATGTCACTCATTTTTGAGTGGCCACAGCCTGAGGACTCAAAAGTCTAATATCTCCTCCGAGTCCTAGGGATATCCCTAAGGCTTAGTGTTAAGATATTGGCTTTCCATGCAGGAGAACTGGGTTAGATTCCCAGGTGTTACAAAAACATTTTACAATGGACAACCTGTAATTATGCCATATGGACCACTAGTGATCCGTGGACCACTGGTTGAGAAACTTTAGCATTTAATTCTTCAAGCTGTGCTGGGGTGTCTACATTGAAGGCTACTTGAAATTCACTGTTCTGCTCACATCCACACTATAGAGCCTTCTCCTCATGTGGCCACTTGGCCTCAGCTATTATCAAAACCATATGCTGTAGCTAGAGCCATTAATCACTAATGCCCTGTTCACACAGGAATGGTATTAGCAGAGGACGTCCCGTGATTTGTTGGGGTTGCTGAAGGTGTGGGTCATTCTAGTCTTCCATATACAGTAGGTACAGTCTGTGTAGTTTATCAAAAGTTCAAAACTAGTGCAGTTGTCAGAGTACAGTATCCCTTATCAGAGTACTTGTAGGGCAGTTTATGGTGTCAGTCATCTATGACAGTTTCTCAACATCATGTCCGAGCCCCACCTGGGGTCCAACAATTGAGAAATCTGTCTCTGTTGGTGGACCAAGGAAATTGTTGCTTAGCTTTGCTCCAAACAAGCTCAGTGGACTTGGTTGGAGTTTCTGCCCATGAGATTGGGAGGTCAGAGTACGTGTCCCTGGCTGAGTCACACCAAAAACGATTAAAAATAAAGCTGTAATCTCATGTTATTCGCGCTTCAGGTATTGTAGTGCATTTGGTGTTGTTATTAATTCCTGTTTTTAATTCCCTTACCCATCATCCATTTTCAGCTTCACAGGACACTACTGTGAAAGAACATTTAGGTCATTTTGTAGACCTTGAGGCTGACGAACACGTTTCTCAGAATAGCATGACAGGCAGCAGTCTTGTTAAAAGCCTCATTGTCATTGCATTTGGATTAGGGTAGGGGACATTTTACTTTGTTCATTATTTAGCACTCGGATCACTCTGGGTTGTGTCATTACCTATTTGTCATGTAACGGTCTATGTTGTGTTGGGTTTTTAAATCGTGCTCTGCTGCTTGACGGAAAAAACAGCCTGCGGCTGCCTGTTGGCAAAGCTCTTTGCTTGACCAGTAGGGCCATTCGTGTGTGTGTGTGTGTGTGTGTGTGTGTGTGTGTGTGTGTGTGTGTGTGTGTGTGTGTGTGTGTGTGTGTGTGTGTGTGTGTGTGTGTGTGTGTGTGTGTGTGTGTGTGTGTGTGTGTGTGTGTGTGTGTGTGTGTGTGTGTGTGTGTGTGTGTGTGTGTGTGTGTGTGTGTGTGTGTGTTAATATACTACCCTACTGTATATCAGTATCAGCCCCAAATATCCAGCATGGATTGGGCTTTAACATGTCCTCCTCTTTTCAGCATCAGGGTGAAATGTAGCCTCTCCTGTATTTAGACAGACTATTGTTGCTGCTGAAGGCTAGGAGGTTAACTTTTTTAAGGTCACTGTTCATGATTTAATTAAGGCCCAAGGGATATTGTATAGAAATACATTAAGTTGCATGACTGACAGGGATTTCTACCGGACCATACTGCATGTCGTTGTCTATTCACAGCTTCTTATAATACTGTTCTGTGTTGCAATTATTTTCCCGTAGGCTTTGAGGCTTTGCATTTGTTTATATTTTGTCCATAGCCAATAAAATGTCACTAAGTGTAGGAGCCATCTTATTTGATTTGACTAAATGGCGCCCCCACTGGTTGCCTTGAGAAATGGCACCATGGTTCCCTTTAATCAAGACACAGGCTCACAGCTGTAGGAAGAAAGACGCCAGTAGAGATACAGATTTTCAACAGCTTGCACGCAATGCACAAACAGCGCAGTTAGAGAAAGAAAGGAAAGAAAGAAAGAAAGAAAGAAAAGTAGCCTACTTTATTATTTGTTATCGAACCCTGCGCTCGTCTGTTTTTTGAGACCTTTATTTAGTTTGTCTGGAGCCTGTGCTTGTTTTTGTTTGCCCCCGTTTATTTTGAACCATACACTCACACAACGCAAACTCCTACCAATAATACCAACCTTGCAGTCATCAATCGCCATCGACAAACAACTATACAACAAGTGAGTAAACAACAACAAGACGCCCAAGTCCCAAAGTGTGAGCACGTTAAACCGTATATCTCTGGTGAATGATTATAGAAAGAAAGGCATATTGGCCCTACACTAAGCTTACCTTATTATTTGACTAAATGTTGGAAAAACATCATTGCCCATTCGTAGGGTCATGGATGTTTAAATTTGCTTTGTGAATCAATAGTTGTTTAATTTTGTTTATTATTGTAGGCTATTAATAAATGTTGCACACACAACATATTTCACAGTTCAGTGTCTAAGAGAATATCAGCCTTTATTCCAGAGGATAAGTAATTATCTCAAGTCTCCTGGCAACTGTTTATAAGAGGAAAATCTGTTGCCTATTACTGTATGTGCTTTGTTAGTTTGAGATGAATGAAAATGTAAGTGATTAAAGTTAAAAAAAAACTGCATCGAAGACAGTGGATACCCATTCAGCTGTCAGTCAAATATGTTAGGCCTAATATTTGTCCTGCACTCTAATATATCTGCAACTGGATGAAGTTTAAAACATAATACTGTTGACTTTCATCTGTCTAAAACTATAAACATGCATTGCAGCTGAAGTTGATGAAAGATTAATTGATTGATGTGCAGAAACTATCTGCAAAGGGAACTTAAATTTGTATCAATAAAAAAGCAAAGCATGTTTAATCATCTTAATTATGTAATCTATACAAAGTTTAATTTTTTTTGTGTTGAATCCCACTTGGTTGAGAAACCGTGATTCATCTTCTAATTTGTTACTGCCCTTCAGCATACCTGCATGTACGTGTACAGTATGCTACCAATATTCTATCCATCTTTGTTAAGGAGTCTCAGTAACTCTGATAAGCGATAGCACGGTTGCAAGAAGGTCAACTATTTTGGCATTAATTGCCTAATCTAGATTCTTATCTATATTTCACCCCATGAGAAACCTTTGGAAGATAATATACATTTTATTATATCATTATCTCCCAAAATGTGCATAAATTACACCTAATAGTCCTTCACAAATTAGAAAATTAGAAGTGGAACCTTTCAGTGGTCCTTTCTTCTCTAGTACTGTAGACTGACAAAATATAGGCCTATTGTTCTGCAGGCTTCTTATGATTTTGGATAAGACATGACACAATGCAGCATACTACTATTTTTGTTCATGACCCCCTAGTCTCAGGATGTCAAATATGTATGTGTAGAAATGCTGACACTAGGATTTTATTCCCGTGCACTCCAGCCATGTGTCACAGATGAAATATTATACACATACCTATATGTACTCTGTTTGTATCATGTATGTAATACACACACACACACACACACACACACACACGCACGCACGCATGCATGCACGCATGCATGCATGCATGCATGCATTGTGTTATATTCATGTATTCCCAGTATTGGCTTTTGCAACTGTCATGCCACTGGTGCAGTTTCATTCTGATCTTAAAAAAAGAAGCTTGTGCTCAGCGTTAGCTTTTCTTTTTGCCTTACGTCAGTGTTCCAGAATTACATTTGCCCTTTTTAAATAATGGATAAACAAAGTTCAGCAAACACCTCAGGGGTGATGAATGCATACTCAAGTGGAAGTTAATAGAGGTTAACTGCACTTGAAGTTATATCAAAGAATATGCATTAAAAGATGAACATCAGCACTGACATGGTGAAAAGGTGATTCTTGTCAAAACAAAGGCTTGTCATGGCTTAGAATACTGTAGGTTTAAGCTTTCAGACAAAGACGAGATTAAGGTTCAAAGACAACTGTAGTGTGTGTAGAGATGTAAGCATTACAAGCCAAAGTGCTTACAGATTGGGATGGTCCTGCATGAGGTAGCCATGATAATTAAGGATTATCGGATATGACTAAAATTCTATGCTGTTGGACTGGAATGCAATACTGGCCTTTTCAGTACAGAAACCTCAGGTGGAATGCATACAATTTAATCATGACTAAGGAGTTCACAGTCCACAGGCTGTATGTCTATCTGATTGGTCAAAAGACATGTTCTGCCTCATTGTTATATATTTAACCAAATATCTTGGATGTAGTAGCCTATGAATGTTTTGTGATTTGACTGTGAATCGTCTTCACTTTTAGGTGCTATGAGTAGTCTGTACATCAAAGTTTTTTTTTTATTGAATAGTTTATTAGACAGAAAAGTAAAATCACACCCGTGTGAAGTGAGTCGTGCAAGAACGCACCCAGGGTGCCGGCCCGGTTCCGGCGAGCCTTCACGCGTCCAAAACGGTCGAGAAATGACAGTTACCGTGTTGCAGCTTTCCGTGCTCTGCTCGTACATACAGGGACAGGCAGGGACAGACATACATACATACATACATACATTGCTACGTAATGGAGCGGTTAGGCACTGCTCAAAAATATAATAATTAAAATCAAATCAACATCACAGGAAAAATAAAACACTATGTACAGGGAGAGGACAAAAGGATGAGAGGGGGGTGATCATTTCCTCCATCTTGGGCCTGCTGAAAGGTGGAATTTCAGTCCTGTTTTAAAAGATGCAAGTGATCTGCATTTTTTGAGGGAGGGAATTTACCCATATTTGTTTTGAATGTGGGTGGTACCACCAGATTGTTGTTCTCGCTCCCTCTAGTATTGTGGCTGTCGCTCATGTTTTTGAGGTAGTCGGGTACTGTATTTGTATGTACTGAGGGCGTTGAGGGTTTGAAAAGGAGGGCTGAATTAGAGCACCCACAAGGGTCTTGAGAGCACTTTTTTTTTTACAAAAGAGGAAATTCTGCCCAGGAATCATGTTCTTTGATTTCCTTTTTTGGATCACGTTTGTTGCCATGCTTTCACCTGTCAGCTTGTTGTAAAGAATACAGCCCAAATATGTAATCTCTTCTTTGCTGGAGATTACAGTGTCATCAACTTTTACCTTGAAATCATTTACGTTGACTTTACTGAGGGAATGTTTGGATAGAATAGATTCTGTTTTACCAAGGTGTCAAGTCTGTTTTGTCTCTTTGTAGTAGGTCTCTGTAGCTTCACCAGGCAGACGGGTTCGGAGGAGAGCCAAAAGCTATTTCACTTACACCCATAGAGGCCTCCAACTGTTACGTTGGAGGTCTGGATGCTTTTTCCGGTTGTTAAGCCACCATATACCATATAACCATGTGATAAACATGGGCTAATCAACGGTCATTGCTGAAAGGGTGATTTAGACGCAGACGTGAACCCCTGAAGGGGTTTATTTCTCAGTGATGACCTGCTCCCTTGGATTGATTATCCTACTTATTACACTGCTACTTAAAGAAATGTATATATTGACCCGAAAGTAACTGATTTTAAAAGGATGTCATTGTTTGTGGTAATGCAAGTAGTCTATTCATTTCCGGCAGACACATCTAGTGCAACACATCCGAATTGGAAATCACAAATATGAATCAATATTCTGTTATTGAAATGTCTATTTCTCTCCTCAAACATTCTTGAGTTACTGTTTAGCTGTACAGGTATATGACATTGTGTGTGTTTATATCTGGCTTCCATGGCAAAAATCAAGCACCGTAGAATATGAGCCAGTCTGTGATTGAACAGCAGTCTGTAAGTGCTATTGAGTTCAGCAGTCATTATTGAAAATATCACACCCGTGTGAAGTGAGGGGCGCTCTTATCATCGTACATCATCATGAGTCATGACCCAACATGTCGATTTGCTCAGACACGTATGACGTATGTGTAAGACGAAAATGGACGATTTGCTCGTCTACATATGACGTCGTAAATTCTCCATTGATTGTTAATGGCATTTAATGTTTGTGTTAGGACAAAAGTATCAAAGACGATTTTGATATTCCATATTGTTTACCTGTAATTGCCTTCACAAACTTAGGCAGGGCCTATTTCTTAAGAAAGATCAGACCAATTTGAACTGAGCGGTGCAACTACGTGTGTGTGTGTGTGTGTGTGTGTGTGTGTGTGTGTGTGTGTGTGTGTGTGTGTGTGTGTGTGTGTGTGTGTGTGTGTGTGTGTGTGTGTGTGTGTGTGTGTGTGTGTGTGTGTGTGTGTGTGTGTGTGGTTGGGGGTACACACAAATAGCTGTTAGTTGGAGCGATTAGGCACCGCTCAAAAAATGCCACAATATCATGAACGTAACCCTGAATATGGAATTACATGTTAAGGGGTCTCTATTAGAGTGCACCTCCAAAATAACTTTCACTTCTGCCCATGGGGGGTGAAACAAAATGTGAAAGAACCGTATGTTATAGAAACTTGATTTCCCCCGAGCTTTCTCATATCCTGCCAGCTGCAACCGACGACTGCCAGAACTCTGGGTCGGTCACCAGGCCTGTGCTCCAAGGAGTGCCCTTTTCTTCTGTGAAGATCTGCCACTTCAACACATTGGGCTACACTCATACACTACATTCTCAGTGGAGCATAGGTAGCTAGCCTGCATAGTTGGGCAAGCCGAGGGTCAAACCAGTGACCTTCCGTTTCTCAAACAGCCTCTCTTAATACACCCCAATCGAATATAAATTAAGCTTTAGAGCATTGATCTGTTAAATGCTTAAACTCTCTGCGATAGTATAGCAGTAAATGCTCATCAGTGGAACCACCTTGTGATGATTGGTGGGCAAACTTGGCATGCTAGAATTAATTTATGCCAGTATCTTCTGGCTTTCATCAGAAACTAACATGCTGTAGTACGTTAAATCTGTATGAAATCCTGGTTCAGGCTTTCTCTGTTATTGGCTCTTGGTTTATCGTGTTGTTTTTATAACTTTGCGAGAAGAAGGTCGAACTCTCCGTTGGGAATATGACCTGAAATCCACTGTACATATTATCAAGGGTAGTGCTTCGAGCTCCGTATAATAACAATCCTCTTTTATTGATCATAAATATTTGCAGGCTGTTGAAGATGCAGTTGTGATTCTGCATAAAGTGGAGCACAAGGATTGCAGAAAACTGCTCAGTTCACTTTATACTTTACCACAGAGACCAGAGTTGCAACTGGAGTTGGACTACTTTTTTGCCAAAAGACCTACAAGCTCACAGCATTGCGTTGTGACACGTTGTGAGCTTGTGGATCTGCTATTTTTGGCCAGTGTTCCCCCCCCCCCCAGAATAGGGATGCTGAGGTTGTAGCGTGTTAGTGTCACATACGTCTACAATGCTTTTTACAAATTTCTATTGGTTTTCCACTAGCTTTGTTTGCCAAGTAGGACATCCCGTTAGCATGGGATCCATGAGGTACTGGCTACTCTCCTCATGAGCACTCTAGTCACCCGTGGTGTTTAGCTAAACAGCACATGCATGCGGCATGTGCACAAGCACGCGCGAGCACATGCACACATTGTGCACAGTGCATGCGGCATGTGCACAAGCACGCACGAGCACATGCACACATTGTGCACAGTGCACACACTCAATCAGCGGTTTCCTCCATCCAGGATGTACTTCGCTCCGCCTCTTTCTGATCCCTGCATGCCTGCATTACAAGGTCGTCAGTGACGCACCAACCTTGTGGAATGCTCACCAGACACGGTTAGCTAAAATCGCTTTCCTGCACAACACTCACCAGTGCAATTGGTTGTAATAAAATGTGACATACAGCCTAATGGTCTGTAATGCAATAGATACAATAAACTTAAAGCTTCCATGCATAGAATGGAAGGGCTTTATGCGAACCTCTCTGCAGGGGTCCATCCATACAGGTCAATTATCACTGTATAGGACAAACCCTGTGTAATCGGATTATGGTAATCTCATTGCAAATGAATTGTACATGTAATTAGTTACAATCCATGTTGTAATCATATTACAGACATGAACAAATTAGAAAAAAAGTTGCAAGATTACTTAGGTTGTTTGTTTGAAGGAGCAATTTTATTATGACAATGGCTGGGAGTGCAAAGTAATACACAATATTAAACGGTTTCATTTGTTTAGGATTGTAGTGAATCAGTTAATGTCGGTATAACCTGCAATAAGCTTAATATTCTGACAATTTTGAAGGCAATTCTTCCTGGAAGTAGGCAGAAGTAATCACAGAACATATGCATGAAACATACAGTATATTTCAAATAAGGATAGACATTTTACAACTACTGTATATTTTGGTTCAACAGTCAAGGAAAAATAAAAGAAAGTCTGGCACTGCTGATGCCCGTTGCATGCAAGATAGATGCGTGAAAGGAGGGGGGATGTCGTGCTCAACCGTTACCACTGGATGCTTACCGGAGAGCTGTTCACATCAAGTACATCAGGCCCAACCAGCTGGCACTGCCCAGAGAGATATTTCGCTTCAGCAGTAGCAACAGCAGCCAAAGCAACCCCCGTTATAGAGTCACTTTTGCCAGAGGCACCCTTACAGCTGTCATCATTCACACTTGCATGAATCTTACTAGCCACAGAGACAGCCCCAGTAAACATCTCTTCCTCCATAGATTCTGCCCACACCACACGGCAGGCAGCCCCGGCACATTTCCAGTCAGTGGCTGTCAGGATCTCATACTGTTCGCTCGGCTCGGCTCTGCCATTGTGTGAGCAGCTACAGCAGAGGGTCTGGAACAAACGTTGGTTCAGCACCCACTTTGGGGCCGTAGATGTATTTCTATGGGTCGTGAATACACCCATTTGTTTCACGTTTAGTGCACATTTGTAGTAGTGAAACTATCAGATCTACAAGCTCACAACTTGTCGCATCAATAATTACTATTTTATATTTATAGAATTGGTGTTTTGTATTTTCCTCTGAGATGTAGCTGAGTAGAAGTATCAAAATATGGAAATACTCAAAGTTGACTTAAGTACAATACTTGAGTAAATGTACTTACTTAGGTTCAACCACTAGTGTGCAGTATGTGTGTTTCCATCCCTTGCTGTGTGGGTGAGTGTTTATCTCTGCGTACAGCCATTTTCCTCTTGGTGTGTGCACGTGTGAAATGTGAATGAGTGCATATTTACAGTAGTATAATGGAACAGGGAAAGTATTTGCTGGTCCCCAGGGGCGAAGGAAACTAGTCCTGCGGAATTGCGAGTATGGTTGCCTATCTATAGGAATATTGTTCAAATAAAAGAGTTGAGTTGGGTATGTCACCGTATACTGTCCAATCAGATCAGACAAATCAGACAAAGCGCACCGGTACCGGGGACCATCCAATTGCCAGACAGTATCTCTGCACACTCGGCTACAGCCTCCCATATGTATTTGTGTGTGTGTGTGTGTGTGTGTGTGTGTGTGTGTGTGTGTGTGTGTGTGTGTGTGTGTGTGTGTGTGTGTGTGTGTGTGTGTGTGTGTGCGTGTGCGTGTGCGTGTGCGCGTGCGTGCGCAGAAGAATTGCAATGCACATACTGTACTGTATTGTCACTGCCGGGTCCAAAACCGCTACTTAAACAATTGCTTTTTTTTTTAAATAACCTGTGTTCTAATTAAATAGCTTAGTCACAAGCTCATGTTAATTACAATATTTATAAAACGCACACATTTAACCACTTGCACTTTAATTTTATTATTATTATTTAATTGTGCCAATAGCTATTTTCGCTACTTTTGTGAGACACTCATGATGTTGTTGGGCATTAATTTACATAGTAGAGATACCTCTGTAGCTAAGATGTCACTGTCCACCTCGACAATAGTATTAAAGCCATATCCAATTATTTATTGCAGAACACAATTTCAGGTACTGGCTAGGAATAATAATAACAGTGATGTATGGTGGCCTTAGACACGTTTCCAATTTACGTTTCAATTTACATAACAGAAACCTTGTATCTCCATATATATACAGAGTTCAAGATTATTATTTTTTAAGTATTTACAAGTGAATTGTGAGTAAATACTGCAATATTTTTGGACATACAAGGTTTCTGCCCAACAGCGATGGTAAGTTATAATGCATCTCTGCATCTACAGAAAAACACTTTGGAGGAAACAACATGTTTTGCCTCTGGGTTTCATCAGGCGTCCTCATCAACTGTCAATAGATAACAAGTACAGGAGCCTGGATGTGAATTGAAACTGTAAATGCTGCAGGCTCCTATTAAGCCATGAGCTGGCATCATTTATCATATTGCTACATAGCCTTTAAGCTGTTTTGTATATCATTGGATAGCACACACAGGAAATGCAGCCAATACTATTTCTTGCCAAAGATATGCCAACAGTACTCAACAGTGAACAGTAGTTTGGGGCCGGAATATGATTTATGATTTCATTGATTTGGAATCATTCTGCCGGGATCATTCTGCTGGACCTGGTTCACGACATTCAAGTTTTGCAGTACATGTCTTATATAAATTGTGCTTGTTAGCCATTTCTTTTCACACAGCAGTGTGCACTCGCGCATTCATTTATCATTATTTCTGGCTGAATTCTGCGGCTCTATTTTTATGGATATTTCAAGAGAGCCAAACCATGTGTTCCAGTTGAACTGTTTGCTATATAGGTGTCATTTATTTAAGTAATGGCTAGAGTTTCCTCAGGGTGGACTCCCCTGCCAGTTTTGGAACCCAAGAGTCCCGTGGCTGTCAGCATGATAAACAACTGCTCTTTTGATGGAGCTAATTCAAATATACACTGTTCGTACCGTCGAGGGATATTACCGCAGACTTTCTTCAACTTCATTACTGACGGACTCCTCCGGAGCCCAAGACCTGTTTGACTGTCACATGAAAAATGAAGCAGGCAGCGGACAGTGATGTCCTGTGGGCCTGCAAACAGCGTGACTCATGCAGACGTCCTTGTAACTAATGCAAATACGATACGCATGTTCAGAAAATGATGGTCCAAATTTGCTTTGAGGCACAGGCTAGTGTTTTACTACACAATAAGATACGGAGTGTTCATTTTAATTTTGAAAAGTGCTGAAAGCAACATTCAGAGTCCAGAAAAGAGAGAATTCCCATAAACAATTGTAGCTATACATTTCAGTCCTTACCAGTTACTGTAAATTGTTCCTTTTCTAGATCATAGCTCACTTAAATATCAAAAGTGTTCGCGGCCCAGCCACAGGGCGGCAGTGGCTCAGGAGGTGGAGTGGACGCTTGGAACCATTTCGATCCAGAGTTAGTGTCCTTGAGCAAGACACCTAATTGCTCCGGATGAGCAGGTTGGTGTTAGGTATGAACAGTTGGTGACATGCATGGTATCCCCTGTGGGGGGGGGGGGTGATTGGGTGAATGTACCGGTAATAGCCTGATTGTCAGACTCTGAGAGCCTCCAGCAAAGAACCAGTGCGCTCAGTCGAGTGGTCGGGGTCTATGGGCTGGAAACCAGGCTATGAATGTAATGCACATTGTAAAGTGGCCACGTGTATTTTCAGACTAGACTCGTGTTCCAACTTGTATCAATGGAACTACAGTATATAAAGCGTGTGATGAGTCATCACAACGTGTTTTAGGGTTAGTGTGATGGCCACACAAGCAGCCGTGTGCTTGTGTGGCCATCACACTAACCCTAAAACACCTTTCTTTAAAACCTTGAAAAATATGTTTGGAAACATATATTTTTATTTTATTTGATGTGTTCCAGTTTATTGCAAGTTTGACAGAAAGGTTGCTTATTGGAGAGCACATGTGTCAACGTGTCAATGTTGCTTTATTTGCTTTAAGTTCAATTTGTTTTCTTTGATGTATATCAGTTCTGAGGTTTGCAGCTGGAGTTGCTTTGGCTGGCCAAGGACAGTATAGGCATAGGGGGACCAGCTGCTCCAGATCTGCTTATATAGAGCTGATGGGGAAATTGGACTGCACCATACATTCTTCTGCATTATGGGGAAAGGCAGGGGTGTATTAGTTTGAATTTAGGGTCAGGTTTTTGAACAAACACGATATTTCAGTTGCATTATGTTTTCATAAGTATTGGTTTAGGTTGTAGTTATTGTGTAGTCGTGTATCCCCCTTTGTGTTAGGAGTGGACTCACCCACTATATGTTCCCCTCATGTTTCATCTAGGTTAGGTCAGTCGTGCTGTGCAGTTGAGTTCTGTTTAGTTTGTTTAAGTTGACCTCATTTGTTTTCGGCCCAGTATTGTTTATTGCATTTTTGTTTAAACTGAAAAAGTTTTTGAAAGGGATTGTGACAAAAAAATACGTTTTTGTAATTTTTATTTCTAGGTTTTCTGAGCTCAATTGCACCTAACAAACCTGAACTTTTAAAATTCAGTAGATTTTCTGTGGTCTGGGGTTTTCTGGCTCAAACAAGTGCAAATCCCATATATGACAATGGGATTTGCCAGCACTGTTTTCACTGTTTTGCCTGTTTTCATTGCAGCTCAAAAGGCTACACAGAGAAAATCCCACACCACAGAAAATCCACTGAATGTTAAAAGTACAGGTTGTTTGGGTGTAATAAAAAAGTAAAAACGAAATTCATGACTAAAAACCTGTCATGAAAATGTGGTCTCACTTAATTCTTCCTGGACTACAAAGTCTCACACTCCACAAGAAGGGGAAGTGCACTAAAGCATTATGGTCATTGTAGGAATTCAGCAATGCAGTCAAACCCTAGTCAAACACACAGACTTTATTATTTTTCTGGCCATAGGGTGCACATTTCAAATTGTGCTACTGTTCTACTACAAAATACTATTAACATTGAGTGACTGGGTTGCTGCATGCCTTATTAGACCTTCATCAGGTCAGACAGACACAAGGTGCTGCCACACTTACTAAAGAGCCGTGGACGTTCTCGGCTGTCCGCAGCTTCTTTTCCGTGTTTTTAGACAGCTGGTGGATGGAAATTAAGCTCCACCCCCGCGGCTGACTGCCACGGAGGAGAGCGTTTCCGGGAATCTGTCCGTCGCGGCAGTCAGCCACGGAGGTGGAGCTTCTTTTCCATCCACCAGCTGTCTAAAAACTAGGAAATGGCGTAAAACACAGCTTCTTCTGTCCGCGGCTGTCGGCCGTTTTACGCTCAGGTGGAAACACTGACTATACAACCTCCACAGTGTCAAAGGTGAGGCATTGTTTCTTGCCAGTGGATATTTCCTCCTACGCACCTGTCTACAAGAAACTGAAGGTGTGATTGAGCCTTTGCAGTCGACACTTTCAGAGTCAAATTAACACTCTTATTTTTACAGTGAAAAGCCACTTTCATTGAAAAAATAAAAATAAAATAAAATAAGCAAGCTTTGGTTCGGTTAAGCGGCTAAAGGTAGGAGTTGGGATAATCTTAGGTGGTGAATTGCATCACTTTTTCAGTGTGATTACTAAGAGAAAGATTAGCAGCCGGCGATGCGGGCTCATGAAAAAGGCTTTGGGAAATTCTCATATGAATCGAAGCCTGCCAGTATTATACAGGAATGTGGGCCTTATCTTAGATGTATTATATATGACATTCAATATTATGCTTCTGGTATGTATGACATGCACGCAAAGGTGTTGCATTCTGTATAGTATTGTATAGAAACACACACACACACACACACACACACACACACACACACACACACACACACACACACACACAGATTGTGTAAAAGAAAATCTGTGGATTTATATTTTGTCCTATGATAGTGTCGCATGCAGAAAATAGGCGATCTATAAGCTCTCAATGCACCATGGATGCATCACTTTGTGAGCTTGTGGATTGGCTATTTTCAGCATGCGACACCGTCGTACAACAGAGCATTATATTGGCCAATAGGGGCCAGTGAGGGCCAGTGCAGACGACAGTCCAGAGATTACCTGTCATGTTCGTGCACAGCGTGTGTTTGTCCCAGCATTAATGCAAAGTGACACATGGGCCACTTGAATGATGCCATGGCCAGGCTGGGTGTCTCAGCAGAGTAAAAAGCATCCACTGGTGTCTAGAAGATCCGATCGCGCGTGCGTGCGTGCGCGCGTGTGTGTGTGTGTGTGAGATACATACAGTATGTGTATAATATTTCATCTGTGACACATGGCTGGAGTGCATGGGAATAAAATCATTTTTCTCCCCAATTTAGTTGTTGCAATTCCTCTCCCCACACACATGTGTGTTGTCACTGCTGTTGTATCCTACTGATTCACCTGTCATCAAGGAGCCTCCACCGGGAGCATATTGACTTGTAGCATCTCTTCTCCATCCTACTCCTCCCGCCCAACACTCCCTGCTGACAGTCCCCTTTCTCTTCATCTTCTTTCCCCCCCTCTGGTTTGGACATCTGTCTCCGTTAGTCTTTCAGAGTCTCATTACAATAGTATTCAATAATGCCCATGAATTTTGAAGCTTCCGTTTTAGCTATAAACTTGATTTGCAGCTCTCTCTGAATTAGGTTTACACCCCCGACAATACAATGATGCTGGTGTTTGGCTCTGTCTGTTGTTCAGTAAAAAGATCAAAGTCACTTTGTCTGCTTATGCCCTCATAATTCCCCCTTGCTGTATATCTTTGGGTCAGACCTGACATACTGAACAAATTTATTTATTTTATCAAATAAAATCAAAATATGGTTGCTGTCAGGTGGAAACCTTGTATGTCCAAAACGTTTCTTTCCAGGAAATGGAAAATGTAATTATTTAGTCACAAGCTATAGCTCTTGATAAGACCTTTGGTTGAAATATACTAGAGCAGTGTCTGTTGGGCACTGCCTACTTGGAAATGCATGCCCCACCACCACATACACAGTATATAATTTTTGTTCAATCGTTATAAAACCCACAGACAGACTTAACCACGACTTTCACTTTGTCAAAATAGCAGATCTAAGCTTCTTTTGTGTGACATGAGCATGACGAAGTAGGGCATCCGTTTTAAAGTTGGATAATGGAGATACAAGGTTTCTGCCTGACAGTGACGATATGCACAATGGCTGTTGACAGACCTTCATTTGACTTCTACACCTTCACAGCAGTTGTTGTTCATTCAGTTGTTTATAAGGAGAAGGGACTCTTATTCATGGTTGATGTAGAGGAAAAGGTGAGAAGGAGGCGCAGGCTAAAGGCTCTGCAGGGATTCAGGGGCAGTGTTTGATTTATAAAGTTGGCCGACAGTGAACTGGCATGTGTTGCCCATTGACTTTGCACACGGGAGACACGACTGCCGCCCATTTCCTGAAGCATAAGCCTACTGTGGTTTTCACTTTCAGTTAATCCGTACAAAAAAAAAAACATCTGTACAGAGAAACGCAGAACAATGTACTGTATACTGTATGCCTTCCCATTCAGTGTGGACTGTGGAAGCTGCACATGTGTATGTTCATAAATAATGGCCCCAGGCCTTTACACTGTCTGTGGGAGTCCCAGACACTGGGAAGTGTTCTGCCAGTGTCCTTATCTCAGCATCCGCATACTCTGCAGAGTTCATCCCAATCTGTCTGGGAGAGAACACACTGAAGACAGACAAAACCTTTGGAATAGTCTCTGTGTCAGTCAGCAATGGCTATACTGTACCTTCACCTGTAGAAGACTTGAACACATTTCAATAAATAAAATATAAATGTGTCTACATTAACTACTTGTTCATGTTCTTGTGTTACTCTACAGACAGGAACACTTTACTTCATGGGGATAGTTTCCATCCGGGACACCTTATTAAGAGTCTCCTATAAGTCAGTTCCGTAGGGCCAGAAGAGTTTGTAGTACTGATGAGTTATCAGAGGCAAACCAGCAGAGTGTGTAGTACTGATGAGTTATCAGAGGCAAACCAGCAGAGTGTGTAGTACTGATGAGTTATCAGAGGCAAACCAGCAGAGTGTGTAGTACTGATGAGTTATCAGAGGCAAACCAGCAGAGTGTGTAGTACTGATGAGTTATCAGAGGCAAACCAGCAGAGTGTGTAGTACTGATGAGTTATCAGAGGCAAACCAGCAGGTGTGTGTAGTACTGCAGAGTTATCAGAGGCAAACCAGCAGAGTGTGTAGTACTGATGAGTTATCAGAGGCAAACCAGCAGAGTGTGTAGTACTGATGAGTTATCAGAGGCAAACCAGCAGGGCTCCAGACTAACGTTTTTCACCAACGTCCCGGAAACGTCCCAAAATACAATTTGAACCGTCCCGAAGTAAATTTATACATTGTGAAATGAATAACTGTATTCCTATTGTAATAGAAATACAATTCATGCAGTACATTATTTGTTTGGCTTCATGTTTCTTCTGTAGATAGAGAAAATACACTGATTTAGTCAAAATGCTCCCAGATGAAAAATAGGGCTGGGTTAAAAATGTTAATCGTATTAGAGGCTTTGTAATTAATTAATGTAAATTAATCACATTTTAATCGCATATCAATATTCGACCTGAGAACAGTGATATTTATTTTCAAATAGATTTTGTTATTTTGGTGAATCAATGAATAGTGACTACAGTAGCTTAGCTCTGGTCCATAATCCTGTTAACAGAATATTACTGTACGTACAGTATACTACAATACTTCCAGTGTTCTTGAACATCATCTTGTAGGGATCTCATTCCGCAGTCTGGGGCTTCGGGCCAGCATCTGATTGGAGCCATGCCTGCCAGCGGTCCTTGACTTTGCTGCTCAGCTGTGTCAGGGATGTCTTCAGCGTTGTGACCTAAGGTCAAACATGACAGCCCCGCTAGGAATAGCATTCAATTAACACGAAAGCCAAGGACTGGTGGTATTGATCTCATACATCCTTTCTCCACTTGGGAGAAGAAAAGGTTTCACATTTTGGAAAAACCTAAAAAACTTCTCATCATGCTCAAGTTGCATTACAGGCACAGGGCAGGGGAGAAGAACCCATTCTTAATTGAGCTGTCGGCTCATTCCAGGGTTGTAGCGAGAGGTCTGCAATGAGAGCAGACAGAATACAGAATCTAGGTCAACACATTTGTTGGTTCCTTATCTGACTCTCACTGGTGTTTCCTCCCTATAAGATAAATCAATGTAAATATATGAATAATCTCCTAACCTGCAGTTTGATTTGGGGGAGTTGCAAAAAGCCTGTCCATTTCTTCAACCACTTACGTATACTCTCGCCTATACGTTGTTGTAGAGATGGACCGATATTTATATAATATCAGTCTGTATTAAAAATATAATAATAATTTTGTCCATTCTGAAAAAGGGATATAAATACTGAATACGAAAAAGCAATGGCTCTTTATTCCAAAACTAGGGATGCACCCACATATCCACATAAACGGCTTGAATGTAGTTTTATTGTTTTATTTATAGATGTTCCAACTTGTCAACCAGTTTGAAAGCTTCCCCAGAAAACACTGATAGAATCTGAAGCCTTCATCATCACATTTTTCAACATCATTATTATAAAATAAAATAACGGCTATAACCAATATTTTGATATTTTTTATTTTTGTTATCTGTTCGATACCGATATCTGTTCGATACCGATTATGCAATTTAAGGCCAACATTGGTTGATTAATTGCCCATCCTATACTTTGTTGTAAGAAAAATTGAGAAAATAGCAGATCTACATTGTCACGATCTAAATCAACGTTATGATACGACACATGAGATTATGGATGTGATATTTTTGCACATTTTGACATTTCAGAAAATAATCGCACATATTTATTCATACATTTATGTATTTGTGTAATCTTTGCATATGACCAAAATAGGATTGCCAGGTTGAAAGTGCTTAAGACTTCTGGCCCTGTAGCTGGAAGCCTTCTAGAACCAGAAGATTGTTCCAACAGCAGTCCTGGCATATTTTATGAGGTACATAATCTTGCATGTTACTCCCCTTTGCCCCAGTCTGACACGGACAGATTGAGGCCATGGGCCACACACACGCAGTGCATGCTTATCAGGCCAGGGAATGAGTCCCTGGATTCTCTTTTCAATTGCAGTGTTTCTCCTTAAACAACTCCAAAATTATCATGGACAATTTCATCAAATACCTACCTAAACTAAATGTAAAAGCAAAAAAGACACCATTATTTGAATTAGGCCTACAGTATAGTGAAAATAGCCGATCTACAAGCTTGTAAATCGGGGGGGGGGGGGGGGGGGGGGGGGGGGTCTCCATTTTAATACAGTCTTATCACCCATTAATGCCCCCACACTGGGAATTTGTGAATTCAAAGGGAACAACTCTGTCACCAGCTGGTCATCCAGAATCTGGCCAATGGTCTCCCTGCACCATCAATCATAATGTGATAACCACCATCAATGATGTGACTGCTTGTATATGTGCTGTTGGCAGTTGGCACTGACCTACAGTAGGGACAGAAAAGTAATTAAGTTGGCCTACTTGACACTAATTATGTGGAGATGTTCAATTTACATAATTACAGTGGCTGCCAAAATCTCTCAGTATAGGGGTCAAATGTTACGATGGCTGCTATTGCTCTTCTGGGCGGGTCTTTTCGAACTTTTTATATCAAGCCTGAAGCCTTAATTATTCTCAGGCCTGAGGAAGGTCTCACGACCGAAACGTTATATGAGTGAATATGAATATTCTGTGACTACTTAAATGTGAGTAAGAATACATGGACGTCAATTATGGCAGTATATTACTTACTTACTTACTTAGACTGTCGACAAGGGGCATTAAAGTAATCTCTTGAAACTGCAAGTGGCAGTGTGCAGGTCCAATCTGTCTAGATTCTTCCTACGTATCTACACTGTCTTGTTGCCTATGCACCTGCTTGGAAAGGAACTGCGTGTGCGGAAGTCATGGACCCCACAATTGTTGCTGAATTTAGGAAAGAATTATCTCTCTGAACATGGAAGTCTATGAGAGCAGCCTGGGGCGATTTTCAACCTGACAGAAATTGCCCTGAAGGTGCCGTACCCCTGACACTAATTGGACATTCAGTGGCGTGACTGTTTTAAACAGACTCAACTTTCTGTGTAACATTCTTGAACAACCAGACACAGCTTTTAGTCAGTGTGAAACTGTGATGGATCTTTTGTGATGGAAACTGTTTCTCGCTTCCACCCATTGAGGGGGGGGGGGGCATCACCCTATAATGAACAAACTGCCTCTGCATAATGAAATCTCTGCAGAACATTGGAACGCTAAAAAATAAGCGTAGCCCAATTTCTTGCATAAGCAAATAAAGGGCTCATAGCTGGTGTGGTGAATCCACTTAATAGCTTGAGGCAGGCATATATTATTTTGAAACCACATCACTCAAGAGTGTTTCATGTCCACTTGTGCAGCTATGGTAGACTGTATAGTGCCCCCCCCCCAAAAAAAGGGGAATAAAAGTTAAATTCTGCATAACGTATGGTTCAAGGTTGTACAGGACAGGTACATAAAACTTGTTTTGGTTTGGCTTCCTTCTAGTCTCTCAAGACAGATTGTTGCCTCGCTGTTTTCCAGAATATTTGATGATGGGATTCTCAGATTGATTTAATTCAAATGAGTGTAGAAATGGAACCAAATGGACCCATCATGATGTGTACACTATACAGTACACTTTTCAATATTAAATAAACACTGCAAACACTGCAGACAAAGATGCAATTACTGGGGTCGAGGAAAAAAGTAATAGCCTTAGTAAAGTAATAAGTAACTAGTTACTTTTGGCATGGAGTATTAAGTAAAGTAAGTATATTAATGTTTTTAAAGTAATAAGTAATGATATTATCGTTTTAGAGTAACTTTGACAACACTGGTATAGTGACTGCTGTCTCACAAAGCCAGCAGCCAGCAAGCTGCATTTGTTCAGCAATTGTGGGTCTAAACCACTGTTTGGGAAATGTTGGGAAGATTAATACAAAGTTGCATTAAAATGATATGTACAGTAAACATCAGCTTTTCATTAATACCCTCTTAATAACTTGATAACTGAATACTCTCACCTGACTCCTCCCCTTGATCCTCCACAAGTCCCTTCCACGTGGCTGTGACACTACTTCAGACCTGACTCATTTACCACATCTCGTCAGTAACATAATTTATGACAATTTAACTGCCTGTAATAATTAGATGATGTCTGCACCGTTTCACCTGCCCTTGTGATTCTCCTCACAAACTCACCTTGTAAATTAATCGCTGATTTGATGAGCCATATCTGCAGTGATGAATGCATTACAATGACGGGATTTAACGTTATTCTAAGAAACATTTTCAGCAAATTGAACATGCTTGAATGCAAAAGAAACCATATTCATCTCTTTGAATAGCCCCAAATTACAGGGCCTGATAAACCTACTCCTGCTGTAGGGGGGGAGAAAACAGCAGCTATTTTCTTTCTCTTTGGTAGTTTTAGCAGCGCCTTTCAGTGCACTGTGCCGATTACAATTCTACCACCGTCACTGTATGGTGTAGGGTACGGTCACATCAAACTTCTGCCTATGTGGCCCGCCGGATTTTGTTGCCATTGCGCGGCTTTCTGTGTGAAAAAGCTCCGTTATCATCCAAACAATTGCAAAAAACAGCCATATGAGCAGACACAAAGTTAGGTGTGGTCGCCTGATGCTGCAATTGTAATTACAAATGACTCATCAGAGTTTTGTCGAGAGCTAGAGGAGGCATGAAATGTGACAGAAATGGCCTTCACAGAGAAGATTGTGTGCACATCTCAATGCCTATATTCAGGCCAGGTGCTGGATGTCAGGCATCAAGGAAGAGGAAGAACATCCACACACCAGTTTGTAGAGCTCCGAGACTTACTTTATTTTAAGGCAACAATTAAATGAAACGATTCGACCGACTATGCAAATATTACAAAAAAGAGCAAATATACACAAAAATCTTAATGATCATGCATAACACCTGGGAGTGGGAAGGAGGACAGAAACCTAGACCAATCCCAGGGCTATAACCTGTCAGTCCACCCATCAGAGGAGAATTTACCTGAGCAGAAAAACTTTACACACTCAAAACAATCAATAGAAAAATCAAGTTCATGAGAGTAAAAACATTAAAAGTCATGATTGATGATAATGATTAAAAGCACATACAGGTTAATAGGACAACATGACTAAATGTGTATAGGCCTATCCATGATAGGGTTTATGTTAGTGTGCCTGGTGAGCTTTGAATCAGGGATGTTCTGCACTGGGTAACAGGTAGGCTACCCCCTAGACCAGCGGTTCCCAAACCTTTTTGGCCATGCATTACCACGCATATTAACTTTTTATTTCCATGTGGGGGGGTGTGTCAGCTAGGTCAGGAGGTAATGCGTGGTAATGCATGGTCAAAAAGTTCATATTATGTACATATTATGCACATACCTGAATATGAGAGGATCAGGTGAAACGGGGCAGGGACTGGCTGGAATACAGCGTGGAGACAGATGCTGCATTTTGTTTCCCATGCAGGACATTCCGTGCAGCATGTACAGTAGTGGCAGTGTTGACAATTGTTGGAGCCAGTTTTATGTTTTCTTTATTTGTTCACTTCTTCCATAATGTTTTCATTTTCATATATCAGATATTGTTTTGGAAAAGAGAATGTTATAATTTGGATTATTAGAAGCCTCCACCTCTAATTAAAATCCCCTGCAGTGATTGTGGAACAGTTATTTGTAACTTTTATTTTGAAGGGTTCACTGGGAGCCAGGAAGTGCCGTTGCTTGTTTAAGGTCACTTGACATGCATTTTGAGAACAATGGAAAATGTTTGGTGAGGCTGGGAAGGCATACAGTTTTTGACCTTACTCACTTATTGCTTACTTATTATTTCATGTTTTGTTTGGAGATATTTGGAGATAACAAATATTCTTCAGTTGAACTACAATTCCTCTCTGCACCTTTTTTCTGTTGGATATGGAGTACGAGTCAAAACAACCCAGGGCCCTCACCATGTGGAGTTAGAGGTTTGGATTGTCGAATGCCTCTACAACACTACTTTCACGTACGTTGAAAGAATTTCATAATTGGAAGCACGCAACAGAATCAAAAGCGACATATAAAAGACACTAGGCCTAAATGCTCAACTATTTGTTGGTGGTTAATGGTTGGTGCATATAGTGTAGTCTTTCCTCCCGCCGTGGAGATGCTCATTGTGTTTGTTGTGTTGTTAGTGCGCCGTGGAGATGCTCATTGTGTTTGTTGTGTTGTTAGTGCGCCGTGGAGATGCTCATTGTGTTTGTTGTGTTGTTAGTGCGATGCGATCGTGTTTCCACATGACAGTATATATGTTTGTTTGTTTGTTCTGTTGGGTACAATAATTAGGCTATATTATTTGTTCTGGTGTATAATTGGAACCTACTTGTAGCCCTTCTCCTGTTGTTGTTTTATTGTATAGGCCTATGTGAGAGCTTGCTTGCTATACTGTATATGGGTGTGAACTTGAAAAATCAAGTGCCCCCCTTGGAAACATGAAGGCCCCCCCTGCTGATTATTCCTTGGATACGGCAGTGGGTAGGGCTGTCATGATCATGACATTTCAGTTGACGAGTTATTGCCAAACACAATTTAGATTGAATTGTTGTTTGTTTGGCATTGAACATTGGAACATACAGTATACTGTAAATGGCTTGTAGGTTTTGTAAACAAATATTGCACAGTGCAGATTATGGCAAATAACATACAGTATATGAAACTAGAAAAAGTGCCCCTCGGGGCGCAGGTCTTCACCAGGCCAGGTCAGGTTATGGTGGCCTCCTGGTGGTGCTAAAATAGGCCAATGTGAAAATGGTGCCATTACTTCTTACGCCTTTGATGGCAATTGGATGATTTGAGGCATTTTGTTCCAAAAATGTGTTTTGCATGTTCTCATGGGTCCAACGGGAAGCTGTGCTCATGCTGCAGGGTTGACAGGTTACTCAATGCAAGGTAGAAATGTCATCCTCTACTGTAATTCTGAGTTTCAGGCCATTTTTGTGTGTGTGTGTGTGTGTGTGTGTGTGTGTGTGTGTGTGTGTGTGTGTGTGTGTGTGTGTGTGTGTGTGTGTGTGTGTGTGTGTGTGTGTGTGTGTGTGTGTGTGTGTGTGTGTGTGTGTGTGTGTGTGTGTGTGTGTGTGTGTGTGTGTGTGTGTGTGTGTGTGTGTGTGTGTGTTAGGTCTCCACACTGATATTAAACCATAGATGTACAGCATTGAGAAAGGGCTGTATTGGGGTGGCCACAGCTGAGTAGGTACAGCTGAGTAGTTACAGGGCCCATCTGGGAATCAAAAGGTCATTGCTTCGACCCTCAGTCCAAGTGTCAGAGTGTACCTGAGAAACTCACTTAACCCTTTACTGGCCCTCCTGTGTGTCGAAGAAATTCCCCCTCCCCAGGGATCATAAAGGGTTCCATTTCCCCTTCCTTAACCTATTGTGCCCTCTTGAAAAGCTCTGAACATACTGAATAGTTTCCCTTTCATGTCCTGCAATGTTCGGCTACAGTGGCTCTCAACACCAAAGATTTTGCATGTTATTCATAATAATAATAATAATAAAAACAAATAGAAAAAGTGCCCGTCAGGGCACAGGTCTCCACCAGGCCAGGCCAGGTCAGGTTATTGTGGCCTCCTGGTGGCGCTATAATAGGCCAAGGATGCGATTTCTTCTTACGCCTTTGATAGCAATTAAATTATTTGAGGCATTTTGTTCCAAAAATGTGTTTTGCTAAAATCCCCCTGTTGGTGGTGCTATAACAGGCCAATGTGAAAATGGTGGGATTTATTCCTCAGCCTAGTAGGAAAGTGTGTGAAAAAGGTCATGTAAATTCCATGATGCGTTCATGATTTGAGGCTTTTTGTTTAAAACGGACAATCCTGCAAACTTTGGAAGCCAATGTTAGGCAAGGATGAAATATCGGACAGTAATATATATATATATATTTTTGTTTTCTTTTTTACAAAAGTCGGACTCCTGGTGGCACTATAAAAGGCATGTGAAAATGCCTTGGCCTCTAGGGAGTGTGCATAGCTGGTAACAGACGGACGGATAGACGGACACACACACGCGCGGACGGACGGGGTGCAAAACATACTCTCCCCATGCCTTCGGCCTGGTGGAGACGATAATAATAGTAAGTACATAAAGTGGTCCATGCAGTGTCTATGGTGCGGAGCTACCACCGCCTTCCCTGCTGCAGCAGGAGGTGGAGTCAGCTAAAAGTGGTGCAGCAACTAAAAGTAAAACTTTTTACTGCCACTGTGCAGCAAGACATAAGGGAAACACACGCAGAGTTTTGAGGTAGTTTGGTCAGACAGTGCCCGAGTAATGCATCGCCTGAGGTTTTTTTTTTTTTTTTATCTTTTTCTTTTCTAACAAAACAAACATGTAAATCACCAATGCACATAGGTGGCCTTACACAGGGACAGCTAAAACAATGAAACAAAGACAATAAAAAAGGGGGGGGGGAGAGAGGGAAAAATAACCGTTAGACAAAAACATATTCATATACCGGTAATATATAATATTCATAAATATACTGTAACTTGAAAAAAACTTTAAAAGTCAGCAAAATATAATAGGAATAAAAAGGGGGGAAAACAACAAACAGAAAAACAACATAACAAATACAAAACACACGGACACTACAGACCAGTACAAGACAAACACAAACAAACACAGACAAGGAAGGGAGCCAAAAGCAAACCGTTGGTCAAAACGTCATATCAATTAAATAATTAATTGAACTGCGTCAAGAGCTTTGGACCAGTTGTCGCCTGAGTTAAGTCTCAGAGGCGGATGTTGTGGGTTCGGAGCTGACTTTGGGTATGAGTACCTCAGTTAACAGGAGTATTGCACAACTGGTGGAGAGTAGCCGATATTCCCGACTTGCATCGTTCTCGACTTGCATGGTGCCGATGAGGCCCCCATATATCATAGATAATAGATAATAGATAATCAGATCAATAGAAACTGAACACTCAATGGTGTTATTCTATAATGACCAAAGAGAAATATTGTTGTATTTTCTCTTTTCTGTTGTGGGAGGCTGCATTTGAACCCAGAGGAAGATACAGCAATGCTAGTGGATGAGTAGGATCCATTGAACATCATTAGGCAACATAATTTTTCCCCAGCCTCTTTCCTTCTTTTGTCTTGAGCAAGCAGTGTTACTCATTCCTGCTGTAAGCCCTGAGACTTGTCATTACAGTGTCTCAAGTTCTGTTGCTGCTTCCTGGGATGATGTTGGCGCACTTGCATGACCTTGACAATGAATTCCTATACACATGACTCATTCTTATATGTTTTTCATCCTTTTTCATTACAGTAAAGGTTAAATTTCCTCTCAGGCTTTTACTGTGTAGCATCGACAGCACCTACAATACACGCATGTGTGTACTGTTTGTGCCTGAATGATGAAAGAAGCACTTTGTTCAGTTTACTGAGCATTGCCTGGTTCCCTCTGGATAGCACAAGGCACAGAGGTGCCCTGCTTAAATTGACCTCCTTTCACCCAAATCTCGCCTTATGAAGCTTATAGTTTATGTGAGATCTCTCGGGTCTGACCCAGGGCTTCTGGCTGCCCCGAAAGCTGGGTTATAAACTAAGGCTGAACAAGCCTTTGCAGTGGTTTTGTAGCCCCCATCCTCTAAAAAACACAAATGCAGAGTCAGTGAATTGTTTTAAGACGTTGTTCTCTGGTTCTATAAGCACTTTGTTTTATGGTGGTTGTTTAGCCTTCTGTGTACTTTTTTTTATTATGTTGTTTTGCTTTTAACACTTATTTATTTTCCATTTTCCGTTTTTGTTCATTGTACCGCACACTGTAACACTTGTTTTGAATGTTGTTTTAACAAATACGAGTTAAGTTGACTTACTTATTTAAAGCGCCATGAAACTGCTCATCGGGGAAATCTAACAGGGAAATTAAACAATGCAATTTTAAAAAGTTAAAGACTACGAGCCTGCCAGTGAGAAATAGTTCAAACATAGTGTAACAAAGCCTCAGGTGATACACGTACACAGGTGGTTTTTGGTCTTCACCAGGAGTAGAGGCCTTAATGCGCTCTGACAGGTCTAGCCTACAAGGCAACCCATATCCTTAGTTAAACATCTGGCTTCCCTCCGAAAAAAATAGTATGTATAATTGATTGCTGCCAATGATTTATTTTTTTGTTGCAGAATTGGAGTCAGTGTTCAGAGTTCTCGCAGGTCTGACATCATTATTAACCCCAATTTATCTGATCAAATTTGACCCTTTTGCAGGTGTAATTACTGTAAATGATTGGAGACGAAGCTCAGAGCACATCAGATACGACGTGCTGTGAGCTTGTAGAGTGACGTACCGTATGGCGGAGCTCTTATTAGGCAGTAAAGCCAGTTCATCCATCCATCCATCCATCCATCCCTGCTGCCTACAGTGTAATTCATTCTCCAGAAGAGATTTCCACTACAGTCACTAGTTCACTGCATTAAGTTGTAATGCTTTGTATTCAACATGCGTATGAAACATGCGTAACATGCGTATGAAATAGGGCTGGGACTAGATTAAAATAACATCTAATTTTAGGCATTGAAATGTATTAACCCATTTTGACCTGAGATCAGATTCTAAAAATGTCTTCTACATCCTGACAGTTTTCTGAAAAAGCTATGTTTCTATGTCAGTCGTTCTTCGATTTTAAAAAAATAGCAGACCTACAAGCTTGTAGCGCGCCACTCGGTGGCGTGCTATGAGCTTGTAGATCTGCTATTTTTCAATAGCTAAAGCATAACATAATGCTAACACCAAAAGGGGTTCCCGCCCAAACTTAATCGCATATCAATATTTCACCTGCATATTATTATTAATATTATTATAATATTAGTATTAGTATTATTATTATTATTTTTAAATTAAAACGGATTTTGGTATACGAGTTTTATATCAAAATGTCCCATCCACTGGGCCAAGCAAAGTGGTCTGATCGGCTTCTTCTCCCATTGATTGTGTGCACCGGTATGATCGGTACGCCTGAAATTCGTCCAGTGAGGAAGGTTCTGTGGTGCGAAAAGCGTGAATAAAATGCGTTAATTCATTTAATCACGCTATTGTTTCTGTAAATAATTAATCAAAATTAATCCGTTTAAAGTCACAGCCCTAGTATAAAACAAAACAGGAACACTGCACATTCTCAATACTATGCTACAGTATACGATAGTGAGTGAGGTTGTATATCTTTGGTACAATTTCATGATGATTTTAGTTTTAGAATTATGTCAATGTGAATGTGTGTTGAAGTAAGACAAGGCAAGTTTATTTGTCGTAAGCAATTCTAAGTGCTGTTGTAGTAGCCCTTTAAGTTTGCAGTTTTGTATAATTTTAACTTTGAGAATGACGACTTTAACTTTGATTCCTAGTCTAGAATAGATTGCAGTACTGTAGTTGGTGAAACCAGTTAGAATTTGTTTGATCTGTTACAGTGCTACTGTATGCCTATGCACAGAAAACAGAAACAGATTGTGAGTCATCGTACACATTTCTGAAATGAGGCTGCCGTGGATGAGAGGCCGTCTCAGAATCGGAAGGTCACCTGTGAGCGGTTTCACCCTCGGCTCACAGTCTACAGTACGTGTCCACGTGTCCTCCTGAGCAAGACATTTAACCCCTTCACCATATGAACCATCTAAGCAGCCATCTGCAAGTTGAAGCAACCACCCCCCACTTCCCTTCCCTTCCTCATGTCACCCCGCCCCCTGCTGGGCCTGCTCTGTTTATGTAATGTCTCCACTGGGCCGAAGGCGTTTTTGATATTACTCCTCCAGATTCTGTCCAAAAATCCCGCAAATCGTTACACAGTATCTCTATAGTCATGTGTTCAAGACGGATCTGTCCGATATTTCATATTCCATTCTAATTGGCTAACAAATCATCCAATTGCCATCATAGGCATCAGAACAAATGGCTCCCTTTTCACATTGGCCTATTATAGCGCCACCAGGAGGCCACAGCCTCACCTGCCACCTGTGGAGACCTGTGCCCCGAGCGGTACTTTTTCTAGTCTCTACAGTCATGTGATCAACAGGGATCAACAGTGGCCCGTTTTGCCTGTGACAAATTGCATACACATTCCGACTATGCCAAGAAAGGAATGGTTTCCAAAATCGGCTTCATGGTGGCACTATAACAGGCAGAATCTGATGTCTCTGAGCAGCTAATCTCTGGCACTGTTGGACTGATCGGTGTGAAACTCATTGGAGGCCAAGTAAAAACCTCTGTCTGAAATGTCTCACATCAGCCTGTTACAGTATATAGCGCTGCCAGGAGGCCGACTGTTGCTGAACCCATTTTCTTATAAACAGATTTTGTCCAAACATCACGCACGTTGGTACACAATTGGGCCAGATTCAGCAAGCAATTTACGCTCATATTCATGTCCAGTCCCAGACGGCACGACACATGCACGTTATAATTTTATCACGATAGATTTCACTGTGTAGGCTATTTATGAATGGAACACATTGATAAAGGTCCCCCCTGCTGCGTTTCCAATTGCTGCGGATGACAGTGTGAAGGCAAATATGCAATAATCCCAATTTCTCTTTCCATTTGCATCGAGTCTACCGAAGTATTAGGTGGGAATGTGACCTTAGTCTTCAAGCTGCATCAATTAATAGTCCCCAAACCTCAAATAAAATATGTATGTGGGCAATATTTGTCAACACACACACACACACACACACACACACACACTCCATTGTGTCGTGGTATTATAATACCACGTGGTATTATAATAATGTAGGCTATACTGTGTATTGATCACATGAACGCCACACACAGAATAGCCTAGTAATAAGCTTGGCTAAGATTGGCTTCCAAAGTTTGCAGGAGAGGCCGTTTTGAACAATATGCCTCATATCATGAACATTTCCGTGAAACATTGCTGGCCCACAATAACCTACCTGCCCTGGTGGAGACCTGTGCTCCAAGGAGCACATTTGTCTAGTTAATTTATTGACTAAAACGAATCGCAGGCAGTTATTTCCCCCAGTTATTGTCTGTCTTCTTCCCTACAGTATTGACTGACATTTAACTACTGGAATACATGGAAGAAACGGATGAGAGGGCCTTAGTGCAGCGATTCCCAACTGAACCTGTGGGTTTGGCAAAACATATTAATGTTAATATGACACTAATATAAAATACTTTTAATGTAAATAAATGTTTTTTTTCTTTATAACCTTTACAAATATGTTGTGATACCGACAGGAACTTACCATGTTAGTTCTATTGATCGAAGCCGTTACACAATGGATTTTCAAGTGAAGGTTTAGAATCCTAGTGGTATTCCATGTTTAGCATTGAATATGTTCTACTGTGTGTGGCTTTGGACCACTATGCGTTTTCACTGTGCAATCAAGAGGCACATATGAGTTACTTAAAAAACAAGGGGGAAAAAGTCGATAGTGTTCATATTGCCAATATATTTTTGTGGGAATCTCTATCTGCATACATATTAGTATTTCAGTGTCTACTTTGCAGATTTTGATAAATGGTATCTGATATTGCAGATGCAGCAATATATCTCAGGAGAAATTACCCGGTTGTGCTTTGTGCTTGAATACACCCATTGAGGTGAGTAAGCATTATAGATCGTTCTCATTTAATGTTTGACAGCTAAGGGACTGGTGATGTTTTAGATTGGTTTCCCCCCCCTTTTATTTGGGGGGGGGATTTTTTATTCAGTGTTTGTCAAGATAGGCTTTAGTTAAACTCAAGCTGTCTGGTGTTGACTAATTTACAGTCTCCCTCTGTCTCTGTTCCTCTAGTTTTCTGTTGTTATAAGCTTTATTTAACCAGGTCCCTTTGAGATGAAAATATGTCTTTTACCAGAGTCCAGTTGCAGCCAAGACAGGTAGTAACACAACAAATTAAAACGTTGTTGCAAACAGGCACAAAACAAGAAACCGATAATATCACAATAAATAACATCCCACAGAACAAAGTGCAACAAGCACTTTTTCCATGCCATACCCGAAGGCAGAGTTCAGGAGAATTGCCTTTTTCGAACTCTCCTGTCCTTGAACGCAGCATTTTGCGTTGAAAGAATTTGTCCTCGTGTCCTTGTGTAGAAATCGATGTCCTACGCTGCGTCTTCTGTAGCTAAAGAGTGTGCGGTCGGTCGCAGAAGTTATCATCAGGTGTGTGTGTGTGTGTGTGTGTGTGTGTGTGTGTGTGTGTGTGTGTGTGTGTGTGATTAAAGCAGCCATGGTGTTTGAGAAAGAGCTGTTTGTTAGCCTTGAGGGTAAAATAATTCATGAGTCGGTTACAGTAGTACTGCTGTACAATTATACAAACTAACTAACAGCTACTGCAGCATTTACCAGACGTTCAGGGGCACTTATATTCATATCTATGTACAGTGATGCAGTATATGTTGAGTAGAAGCCAGTGGTGGAAAGTAACTGGTACAAGTAACTCAATTACTGTAGTACTTTTACTTGACTTGAGTACGGTGTGTCATTTTGTCGGGGACAGAGTGGCATTCCGACGCACTGCCATTCCGACTACAGTATGAGGCTTCCAGCTTGCATTTAGGGTTAGGGACAGCCAGGGATAGTAATGAGCGCGTTGGAATGGTGTTGCGGCGGAATAGCGGTCTTCGGAAATGCCGGTGTGTAAACCAACTTTTCTATACTTTAGAATTATACTCATACTACAGTACATCTCAGAGGCAAATATTTTACTTTTACTCCACTACAATCATTCAAAAACTGTAGTTTCTATTTACCTTGCATTATTGCAGTATTTAGACTATTTGAAAACTGCCGATTACGATTAGATTTTTGGTGGTTATAATGGGCAACATCACATCTGACCCCCTGACCCTAAGCACAGGAGCCCCCCATGGATGTGTGCTCATTGCTGAACCCTCATTTGCTTCCTGTACACACCCATGACTACAAGTTATGTGTAAATCTTGCAATGTAGGGTAGGCTATAAATAACATTCTGCATTGTTTCAGTCGATAGTAAAGTTGGATAAATAAAAAACAGAACATTTCCAAAGCTGAACCTTTTAAAACCTACAAGTATGAAACCTTACTGAATGCCACCAAGCACAATGGCCATAAAATATTATGGAACACGACACGTGTGTCCTTACCTTGTGTTCTCTCCGTTGATTTACGCAGTCAGGAACACTCAAGCTGCTTTATTGTACAGTTCCTTAAGTCAAAGCTGTCGTATTATTTGTGACCTTTCAGTGCTTCTGAACAGTGGAATGAGGACAAAAAGTAGACAGCCAAGGCTTTGTACAGCATTATGAAAACAACACGTCAAGATCTCTTCTGTACATGAAGTGGCACCAGTGGCTGTAATATGCGAGGGTGTTTGCGGAGGAGCCATTGTATTGTTATTGTGTATTCCTGAGGAACAGATCATTTTCATTATTTCGATCTTGACAAATTATTTATGGGAAATAATTAAAAACATAAGCAGTAAACTTTCAATTCAGTTTTCTTTCACTTCGGGCCATTATTGATGAAGATATTATGGATAATAAATTACAGACAGAATGAAATTGACCCCACAAGATCTGGAACTGACAAATAGCTGATTGCATGCCAGCTAGGGAGTCCATGATTACTGGCTTTTATTGATCAACAAATCATCACCGAAACATGTAATTTGTAACGCTGTGATAAATATGATTTCTCACGGCATAAGACCATAGAATTGACCCTTCAACTCCCAAAGGAAAGGGGGGGCATGGGTCTTCCCAACCTAAAAATGTACTATTATTCGGCCCAGTTAAGATATGTAGGATGTTGGTGTAAACCAGATTATATAGCAAAATGGAAAGATATGGAAAAGGAATTCAACAAACATCCCATTCAGAATATTATAGGAGACAAGGAAAAGTTTAAGAAAATAAAACATTGTATGGATCCAATCACCCTATTTACACTGGAGATCTGGTTTAAAATAGTAAAAAAATATAAGTTAGAAGAGGATATAAAGATTTTAAAATGGATGGCATTTGATAGTTCATTTAAACCTGCATCCTCATCCCCTTCGGCTTGTAGATCTGCTATTTTCAAATGGCCGAAATATGGGGCTGAAGTAGTTAAATGACGTTTTAGAAGATTTAGAACACTTCCCTGGGGTTTTTAGATAAATGGTAAATGGTGCATTTATATAGCACCTTTATTTAAGGCGCTTTACACACACACACACACACACACACACACACACACACACGGCGGTAGAAACCATGCAAGGCAGCAACCAGCACATCAGGAGCAATTAGGGGTTCAGTGTCTTGCTCAAGGACACTTCGACACTAACTCTGGGGGAGCCTGGGTTCGAACTGGCAACCTTGCGGTTGCCATACAATCACTTTACCCCTGAGCCACTGCCGCCCTAGATATTTTAGTATTTCACAGTGCACTGGTCTCACTTCCTTCCTGGACTACATCTCAATAATACAGCCCTCCCCCTCTCCACAAGGTGGGGCAGTGCATCATGGTCATTGTAGGAATTCAGCAATCCAGTCAAACCCTAGTCAAACACCCAGACTACATTATTTTTCTGGAGTGCAAAAATAGCAGAGCCCACCGGTGGTGCTGGGGTGGTGGTGGGAGCAAACATCACATACAACCAGGAACCATGAGCAGAGGAAGGCAGGAAGAGCATGCAGTCTAGTGAGATTAAGTAGCCTGCCCAATTAGTCAGCTGACTGCCGCATCGGCGAATGACGTGTGGGACTTGCACACACTTATACGCCCACAAGTAATGCAACATGTTGACCCCTTGAGTATAGTATGCGCCTTTGAGCATGGCATGAACCCCCTCGAGTATGTCTGCCTGAACTGACTTGCAAGCTAGTACGTCTCATTAATAGTATTTTTTGTAATAATAATCAAAATAAGTAACTAGTAAGTTTTCATATAATTGTAGTTGAGTAAAAGTACAATACTTTCCTCTGAGATGTAGTGGGATAGAAAATTGTAAATACTGAAGTATATATATACATTATACCTAGTTGTTTTACACCACTGATAACTGTTGCCCTCTGGAAAAGGAGGTGGTGATTTTGCATGTTTGCATCAACTTTACATTGTGATTCAGATGTGATTCCCGTAGCTCCACAGAACAAAAAAGATTCTGACTTTATATCCCTGACAGGTATTCAGAAATTAGGTGCAGAATTGGTGACAGGTGCTGGTACTTTTCTCCCAGTGCGGTAATATTCTGTTCTTTCTTTCTTTTTCTTTTTTTGAGCCATAGACATGTTTTGATATTTTGTAGATGAGCAGTCAACCCTACAAGAGCACATTTGCTGAGTACTGTACTCTTGCCTTTTGGGCACTTTTTAGTGCAACCATTTTAAGTGCAATGGACACATGTTAAATAGAACCAAATCAAAATTCACACACTGAACCCTTATAAATTGAATGAACGCCTTACAGAAGACAATATGACATTACATGAGTCTGACTGACTGATGGAGAGAGATAATATATGCTGTCTTTTTACAGTGCTTCGAGTCCACTGAGCAAATGACTGCTGTTCATTTCCTTCACTTGAGTTCATGACGTGATTGGTTTGCACTACGATCCATCTCTTGCAGGCAAACTCAATCCGTTAAGTCTTAACTGCTACAAATGATAATCATTGTCAATGGAGTTATGACCTAACCTCAAGGCGATGACGCAGACTGTTTTTTTTTTACCAAAGATAAATTTAGCCTGTGAATTTGCAGCCTTTAGAGATGACACAAATGTGATAACATCCATGTCAGTGGTGCCCATTTGAATAGGCAACAGTATATGTCAGGAAATTAGTGTTGCGATTTGCAGATGGGCATTATAGGCCAGTGAAATGTCACCTCTGGCTCTCCAAAGGGCCTCATGCTGCTTTTTATGGGTGATATAAAATATCTAATGGCTAACGATCCAGAATTCAGCATAATAAAGAGCCAATAATAAAAGAAAAATGCAGAGAAAGTGAGATAGCTTAAACATTTGTTCTCCAATCTACTAAGGGTCCAATCATTACCAGTCATATCCAATTTACAAGTCCTTTTCATGCATATATTTGAAGTACGTTTGACAGTGATGATTGATTGTCCTTGAATCATATTAGAAAAATGTGTTTAATGCTTAATTCGATGAGCCGATGACATAAAGTGCTTTGTCTGTGTCTTTATTTTTCTTATTTGATAGGTTCCTTCCAGATTTAATTTTTTTTGTTTAAAATGTATGCCTCCTGAAATTATATTTTGCAACATTTAATTACCTGAGAATGACGGGTCTCGATTTCACTGGTTTGAAGTTATAAACGTGCCATACTTAATTCGAAATAAATAGGAAACAAGACCTTTAAGCAGAATACAAATTACTGTGCATTATGCAATATTAAGGCAATATGTTTTCTACATTTAGGCTTTTTCTAAAATGTGCATGGTAAGTGGACATGTTCACCTCACAACATGCATTGTGAGCTTCTCCCCAGAATAGGGATACTAGCATTCAAGTGGTTATAAATAACTGATTATTTACTATAGTTAGTTATTTATTTATTTGTAAGTCACTGATAGTTTAATTTATTTCCCAAGTACAGTTCTTACAGTCGCTGTCACTCAACATGACCTTACATGACAGTGCAGAACAATACAAAAGACATACCGGTAGTCTATATTGTACATATTCTTTTCACACATTCAGCAGAGAACATCAGCTCCTTTTGAAGACGTTGGCCTTTGTTCTGTGTGATGGCAAAATAGGAGCATGGTCCAACAATACAAAATGAGATCCTGTTAACCATGACACAGCTGCTATCTGCCTGCACGCTCTGCTGGCCATGAAACTGCTGTCCAGAAGTGATTTGCAGGCATTTAGGAGCTGGCTTTTCCTAATGCTCCTCAAATTCCTAGACTGCCTCCAGTAATTGTATGTAGATTTGTAACTGTTTTAATTTGTTTAAGTACCCCTTAAATTAACAGGATGTTAAATTACTTGTAATAATTACTGGCAATTGGTATGTAGGATACAAATGCTCTGACAACCAGTATAAAAGGACAATTGGTAACATTTCACTTTATAATGGCCTTACTCCAGCGCATTCAATTCTGTATTAACCTGGGGTTTGCTGGTCAAATTATGAGCAGTAGTACTTTGTCTAGAGTGCTGCTTCAAAAGCTAAGAGCTTGCTGCAGTCTGGTGAGCTGCACTCATGAATACACAAGGACCCGTGGGTGTACCCACATGGAGCATGTGTAGACACGCAGGCACGCACACTCGTACAAGCTTGCTAGTATTATGTAACTATATCATTGTGTATTTATACAAATGTTTTAACAGTTCAGTTGAATTTGTGGGTAATTAGGTGGGATTGTCTCTGTTTAATGTATAGGTCTTGTGTCAGTTTTGATGACATACTGTAGGTCTGTGACTGTATTGGTGATGGCAGTGTGGCATAGGGATATTTCACAAAGGTTCTGGGTATGAGCACTGGACATTTTACTTTTCTGCTTAAGCTTGGAATGATTTTGGAAGCTTCAACACTGGAATAATTATCATCGTATCATCATGACGTAAAATTGACACTGTCTATTTGCTCAGACACTATGAATTCTCAATTCATTGTCAATGGGAATTTAATGATTGTGTAGGACAAAGTTTGTGGACAGACAAAAAAACAGAAGAAATGACAGTCGTAGGCCTTTATATCAGCTCACAGTAAGCGAAACCCCTTGGAAAGTACTGTCGAGGCTCGGGGTGCCGTGCAGATACGGCAGCTTTTACTCTGAAAGCCGCCCTTTCCTTTCCGTACAAAAACCGGGATGCATAATGTTGCTTGCTTACCTCAGTCAATCAATGAGACCATGACGGTCGTTAACAGGCCATCAACACACTGCGAGTGTGAGTGACCAGAGAAAGAGAGAGAGAGAGAAGCGTCTCAACAGTGGTGATTGACACCCCTAGGGAGGATTCATCTTTTTTTCTTTTATCACTTGGGGAAGGTCATTGATTTTTCTTCCCAGTCAGATGGAGGGTCAAGGCATTTTATACCAGGGTACATACATGTTCTCCAGGGGTACACTTTAAAAAAAAAAAACCTGTCCCTAAGCTATTCATTTTCACGTAGTATAATCTTGACCTATAAGCACAGATTTTCTAATGATCTAATAATTAACTAGGTTATTGCTGACAACGTCGTCAGATGGTGGAGGGGTGTTCTTGGTGAGTGTTCTGTTTACCGTTCGGTCCAGGTTTAGATCCCCCTTACTTTATCCGTTCATTAACACTCATTAACACATACATGAACACAAAAATCCATTTCCATGTCCGTTCTATACCAGATATGGAAATTACAAATGTGAATTGGACAGTGTTTTAAATAAAGTCCATAAAACGTCCCATATCCATCAAACATGGCTAGCATAGCATTATGACTAAACACTACTGTGCTACATCTTTTTTTAATGTTTAGTAATGACTTCAATCAATCTGTAAATTTCTGAGAGATGCCATTCGCAAGCTCTTATTGGCTGGCCTTTTATCAAGGTCAGCCATTGAGGAAATAGTGATGACTAGTTACCTCTGACAATAATACAATCGCACTTCTACTAAAGTAGATCAATCGCACTTTAGAGTGGACATTAACAAGAAAGTTTACTTTTTGATTTAACTTTGAGATAACTTTGTATGGCCATTTTCTCTCCAGATAGTGTATTGAGTAATGCAGGCAGTATTAAAGTTACTGTTGGCTGTAACTTCAAAATCACTTACTAACACTTGTAACCCTGGAGCCTTCTTTAGTTTTGTATCAACTCTGTTTTGCTAAGATGGAGACACAACTTATTATTTTTCTGCATATTTCTGCATTAAGTAATTTTTCTACCTCTAATTTATCATGATGAGAGACTTGGAGAGCTGAATCATCAGCAAAAAGGAACAGTTTCACAGACTGACTTCATGTCATTAACATAATAAAAAAAGAAAATAGGTTACCTAAAATGCTCCCTTAAGGGACCCCACATTTTAGTGGTACAGAGAAACATCTCATTGATGTTTTCTACATCTTTTAGCTTGCAGTTACAAACCCTGTTGTTTGTGTGCCTAAGCAGTATTTTAGTATTAATTTGGGGAAAGGGACTTGTTTCATACAAATGAGGCCTGTGAGCCTTTAGCAAGCTAATTCATTACTAAAGCATTTTCTCTAAATTGATCTATATAAATTTGTGAGTGGAATATTACAATTGACGTGATCATGAATTATTTCAGAGGTTTATTAATGAACTGGTGGGCGTGCCCAAACTGCCCACATAAAAACAACATTTTAACAAATACTGTACACTTTTTTGAAAAAATTATACCTCCTTATATAACAATCAGACCTGATGATCATGTTTTAGGGTGAAAAAAAAAATCACGGCATTCCATCTTTAATATATGTGTCAAAGAGCTCTGACAGTACTTGTTTTCTTTGTCTCCTCAGGGGCTACACAAAGCGTTTTTTGAGCCCCTGTCTGCCTGTATAATAGTTTGTTTGGATGAGGTCTAGGTGTACAGAAATGACAAACAAAATATTTCAATTATGCAGATTTATTTTTCTCCTTGCCAGGAATTGTTCAAAATATATATCAAAAAATGAAAACAATAATGCTTAATCAAGCATATATCTATATCTAGAGATATCCACTGACTGTTTTTAAAGGCAGAGTTCTCCTCAGCGTTGTGCCCCCTCTTCACTCTCCCGTGCCTGAGAATAAAACCTGGGTCTCTGTTTTGTGGCACCAACCAACTGTAATAAGGACGTGTTCACTCTCGCCAGTCAGCGGCGATCCATCTGATTGTGTATGACAACCCGATAATGTACGACCCAACGTTGATTCGTTACCACAACCATGAGCTGTGAATTCTCATGTTGTTTCAGCTAAGCAGTTTGTGCGAATAACACGCAGGACATTCGAGCACAGAAGCGATTGATAGGTTCTAACATCTAACTTAAATATTCAATATGTGCTGCGTGTGAGCATTCTGGGCGATATCCAAAGCGAACATGACCATTAATACTACTCGACCACTTTCTATGTTCGTTGACCTGGTTTTATTGTATGTTGCCTACTCTGACTTTCTACTTTGTAAGTCGCTCTGGATGAGTGTCTGTTATGACTGAATGAATTGTAAATGACAAGAGGTCGCGGCCCTTCACATCTAGTAGTGGATGCCCCCACATGTCATTATTGTCCAGTGCTCCAAGATCAGCAATAATAGTTACAATACATTAGAAAACATACAGTAAGTAACAGAGGACCTAATAAGAACTTGTCAGAGTGTACTATACTATAGTACTTGTACTGTACTACTGTACTCTAACTGTTGCCACGACAACAGATAGCAGCGTGATGCCACAGCAGTGATGTCACACCAAGTATAAGGTCTATAACTGAGTATCAGAGCGTAGTAAGAGAAAGCAAGAGAGTAACTCTAGACACGTAGCACCAAGCATAAGAGGTTCTCAATCCCATGCAGGGCTCAAGGTTACTTCGAGGACCCCAGCCTTCAGAAATAATCTATCTACACAGGTAGACTAGCATAGCTTCCTTCTACCTCCCATGTGACCAGGCTCTCAGGCTATTCTGAGAGATCCTTGGCTACAGTAACTGTACTATTACTCATACTGTATTATCCATTGCATCTTATGAGAGGTGGGGTTCATGTGCTGCCGACCTGCGCGCGCATGCTGGTGCTTATCAGTGTGACGTTGACTGATAAGGCTAGTAGGGAGGGCACTGGCCACTTTAGATTCACACAGGGGGATCCCACACATAGTCTGCTGTCCAACAATGTATATTGTATTACATATCACTGTAATTGTAATGTTAACAATGTACAGTTAAATCAGGATGATTACTGTCAAAATACAACATGGGTTCATTTATACCTTAAATTGTTTGATAAATTAATCTTGCCTCGAGTTTATAGAATTGCCTTAAAGCAATCTTTTCTCCCTTAACGTAAAGAAAAATGAATAAATCACCAGCTCTCTTCCCTTCAACTCTCTTGTTTACACAGGGTTCCTGTGACTAAACTGATATGGCCGCCACTCCGGAGAAATGTACGTCTTTGAACTCTTACATGTGGATTTCCCTTCTGCTCCTCAACCTTATTCCTCAAGCCAGGTAAAATGATTAATCTCATTTATCTCTTTTTCTCTCTATCTCTCATTCTTTCTTTTTCTGTTTCGTGGCATATTCCCTCCCTTCTCTGATTCATCGTCCTCCTTCTGTGCTATTTATCCTTGAAGTTCTTGTTTTGTGTGTGTTTTATTTATTTATTATTTTTTTCATTTATTTGCTCGCAGTGGAACAATGGAATAAAAGAAAAAGGCTAAATTCTTGAGTCATTTGAAATAGATTGTAGCATAATTCTGGTTCAGCGTTTCTCAACTAAACTCCTGCAAACATCTGAAAACTGCTACCTTTCTTGTCTATCAGATAGGCTGTACTGTAGGTCAGTGGTTCTCAAAGTGGGATCCGGGGACCCCAGGGTTACTTGAAGGGGGTTCCAGGGCTCCCCAGCTAAATTTGTTAATATAGCATCAAAATCAGTTTAACCAATTTAACCCTACATTGACTATTTCAAGCTCACAATGCATCGCAAAATTAGCAATTTTGAATATTTTTGAAACGTTTTAACGCATTGATTGCAGGAATCGGTTTTCTTCGGTTTTCTTCGAATCCCAACGGTCTGATGCGGGACACGTAGATCTACGTTTAGCGCATGTTTTTATTGATTACTTTCAATCGCCTTTGTACACACCTGGACAATAGATCAAGCAGCCCCGATTCATCCCACAACACTTGGAAAAAAAGCCTCTCCCCTCCCTTCCTGAAAACAGGACGGTTGATGTTGATCATCGGTCAGATGGAACAATGCAAATATGTGCTGTTGTGTTACTGGAGGGGCACAGCAACACTAACCTCGCCTCACACCAGTCTTTCCACCTCGGAGGAAAACAGCAACATCCCTCGTCCCTCGGCGAACTCGGCTAGCCGAGTTGGAACGATACACAGTGACAGACACGTACATAGATGGATAAATAATGACTTTGCATCGTTTAATCTGCCCGTCTAGCGTCTGCCTGATCCGTCATGATCATCATCATCATAAAAAATAAACAAAACAGTAGTAACGTAGCCCCAATATGTTCCCTCAGTTCCTATGCTCATTCTGTAGCTCAAACAAAAGCCAATTACCGACGAAGGGTAGATCAATGTGTACCTTTTTCCTCGTAAAAGTAGACATTCAGGGCTTTCATTCAGTGTATAGTATGTATAGGATATGTTCATGTTTGTGTTCATTTGTATAACTGCCTGTCAACGTCTGACATAAAACGGTCCCTAACTAGGCTTTCTGTTCAAGAAGAGCACGTTACTACAAAAGCAGGTGTTACTGTACATAAAGGTAAATATGGACAAATGGACAAATTAAGCTTTCTTTTGAGGTATGCAGTGTGCTTCTCGCTATAAGAGAACATTTACTGTCGGCCTTGGGAAAGGTTGGTCGTCCAATGCTATCAGCGTCAGAGGTAACCAGGCTGAGGGAATCGTTCGCGTGCGGTGTGTTAACAACACAAATCTGGTATGGGGGTCCCCTGGCACAAAGATATTTTCAGATGGGGGTCCGTGGCCGAATACATTGAATTCATTTGGGGGTCCTTAGTTCCTGTGGTTAACTGCGTTAACCTTGTGTTCCAGCAGCTCTATTACTGTATCCTTGATTAGGTAGAATGAAACCTGCCAGTACTCAGAGTCAGCATAGCTGTGAAGCAAGGTCATGTATTGTTTGTCCTTGTAACTTTGAGGACGTGCCTGCTTGCTTTCATGAACGCTTTATACACTTGAGAATTAACAGCGTGGTTTGTTACTGTAGGCACGTTTGAACTGTTTGAAACTAACCTGTCTTTCCGCTTGGCTTTATGGAGAATTGCAGTGTCTCGGGCAGGCATGGATTGGAAGTAATTTTGGTCACATGCTCGTGCGCCCTCCAATCAAATCACATATGCCCCCGACCTGAATGGAACAACTAAACGGTCCATTTAATCATACCGGCACTTACGCTTATGTGTTCAGCATCACTTGCTGCTACAGCTACTGCCAACTCATCAGAGACCAAACTCCCATCATCTCCCCAGCCTCCCCCTGTATTAGGATTTAGGTCTTCATTAATGACAGCATGTTCAGCCGATGTGGGTTCATTTGTACAATCTGTTGTCATGTAATAATTGTGTATATTTAGGCTCTGCCCTATGGAGGGAGGGATTCATGATCTCTGAGTCCACTCAGTGCCATGCTTGTGCAGATTTGTATTGGAGTATCACAGGACCAGAGCCACATCATCAAGTACATAGGTGTAATGTGGTTGTAATAATAATAGTGTCTTCATTACCAGGTCTTAACTGAAGACAAACTGCATTGTCCATGCCTCCAGGACTGAAATACTTAAAGGTTCAAGCTTTAGATTGGTCATAAAGCCTGCAATGCAATGGTTCACACCCTGTAGATTGGCTATTTTTGCTATTCGTCTTACGAGGGGTATATAGGGCATAAGTGTTGGACAAACACAAGACTGTGCATGTGTCGGCTGTGGTCTCAGCTTTTGTCAGATGTAAGAAGGTGATGGGGCTCCAAGGGAAGAAAGGTTGGGAATGGTTATCATACCAAGTTAAGGTGAAGTCTACCTATTCTATTGCTTCTACGTTAAGACTGAACTAAGACTGACCTATTTTGAGTCCAAAAAAGAAAGGGAGCTACAGTATCAGCCCAACCGCCCCCATCCACTCCCCTCCCAACCTTCACCTTGTGTTGTTCAGATTTGCAGTGGTTGCTAAGGCAACAACTAAAGGCAAACTGACTGAACTGACTGAAGAATAGACTCTCTGGGGAAAGGAGGATGTCAGATCCTTTTGTTTATGTCTTTAGATAGGGCTTTAAAGGGAGAGGGTGAGTTTTTAAACTTAAGAACAACCCACCGGAGATTTGCAGCAATCAAGAAATAGTGGTGCGACTGACATTTCCTCAAAGGAAGACATCATCCCCCCCCCCCCCCCCCCCCCCCCACTGCACCCACTCCGACTGGTGAATTAAAGGATGCCTCCAGGCCCTGCTGCAGGGGGACACACCAGCCATAAGTGGGTGTTGTTGGCAATGTAAACGTATGTTTTCTCATGCCAATAAAGCCCTTTGAATTGAATTGAATTGAATTGTTGCCCTGAGATTCTGTTTCAACAGGATGCTATTTGAACTCTGTTGGTGAGGATCATGGACATCACAGGTCCAAAATAATCTCACGTATTATCTACATTACGAGTTGTGTATCAATTGGATACACATGCGCACACGCACACTACACATGCGCACACGCACACGCACACACACACACACACACACACACACACACACACACACACACACACACACACACACACATGTGCAGTGGCTCAGGAGGTAGAGAGGCCGTCTTAGAATCAGAAGGTTCCCAGTTCGATTCCCGGCTCCTCCTAGCTGAGTGCCAAAGTGTCCTTGAGCAAGACACTGACTGAACCCCTTACTGCTCCCAATGAGCAGGTACTTGCATGGTTTCCTTTGCCACACATCAGCATGTGAATGGGTAATCACACACATACACCATCCACTGGTGTGAATTTGTACATCACAGGAAAGGGGATACTATAACATTACTGTCAAGAAAGTTTGTGATCCCAGCCTGAAATGTGGGAATTATCCAAGTCTTTGACTGTCTCCTGTGAATACATTATTGTTTGCTCTATCTTCCACTTCCACTCTGCTTTACTCAAGTGATCCAACACTGTGGGACCGTGCCAATCTACTATCAATCAACCAAAACCTATTATCAATTCACTTCATTCTTTTCACTTTGAGTTACAGTCTTATTTTTTGGAACGGTGCTAACCACTCCAACATGTGGCTAGCAGGCCTAGCCCTTCCTATATCCAGCTTTTAGTGTATGTTCACAAACTTTGTCCTACACAAACAATAAATTCCCATTAAAATGAATGGAGAATTTTATGTCATTGGTCCCTTATTGTTTTTATCTCCTCCTTCTCCTTCTGCCAAAAATAGTTTTCGCAAAACTCGGCAACATGGTAGAGGGCCATGCCAAATGTTGATGATGTGAAGCCCGTGACCAGGGTGGCGCTATAGCACTCAATTGAAAATGCTAACTTTGAACGCGCCATAGCTTATGTTTGACCGTCGCCAATGAAACTTCGATACACACATGCCGAACAAGTATTGTGCTCTTACCTTTGACCTCTGACCTCTAGATCACCGCCATTTAGAATTAGTTGAGACATATCAGATCTACAAGCTCACATTGCATTGCAGAGAGTACAGAGACACCATGCACAACCAAGTATAACTCTGGCTTATTTCAGGGCGACATGGCTGAGTGTAGATGGCTCATCCTGGAACAGCCTCAGTAAACACAAAATAAGTCAGAGAGTGTGTGTGTGTGTGTGTGTGTGTGTGTGTGTGTGTGTGTGTGTGTGTGTGTGTGTGTGTGTGTGTGTGTGTGTGTGTGTGTGTGTGTGTGTGTGTGTGTGTGTGTGTGTGTGTGTGTGTGTGTGTGTGTGTGTGTGTGTGTGTGTGTGTGTGTGTGTGTGTGTGTGTGTGTGTGTGTGTGTGTGTGTGTGTGTGTGTGTGTGTGTGTGTGTGTGTGTGTGTGTGTGTGTGTGTGTGTGTGTGTGTGTGGGGGTGTGTGTGTGGGGGTGTAGGGCTGGGGACCATGAGACGGGGATTAGCCTAGATTGCTTTGTCATCATGCCACCTGCCGCTTGCTGCTTATTAACAGCACAGAGTACTTGTGAATTACACATTTATTTAAGTAGAAAGGAACAACCAGGAAGAGGAGATGTCAAGGCTTGGCATGAGAGGAAGCCTAAGATTACTTACAGAAATCTGAAAGCCCTGGTCTTGTGAAATTAAATTATTGAATGTCAGACATGTATGATTCACCTAGCCCATGATTTATATTTAAAAAAAATCACACCCGTGTGAAGTGATCATCATACATCATCAGAATTTGCGTCCTCATCTTCGTCTTCAATGTTTGTGTTACGCAATGTTTGTGTTTACACTAAGACTCAAAATTGTCCATTCATTGTCAATGGGATTTGTGTAGGACAAAGTTTGTGCACATACACCAAAAGCTGGAGATAAATGCCAAGCCATTGGTCTCCTCCTAATAACATTGCAATGCATTTGTTTCATCTGGTCACTCACACTTTAGAAGACCTTTGGATCAAATCTGAAGGAGTAATATCCATAAATGTGTTTTACATAAGTCAGCCTCCTGGTGGTGCTATGAAGTGCAGATGTGAAAAATGCAGGGCAAAGGTTTTCCCTTGACCTCTAGGAAGTGTGCATACAAAGTTTTACACAGATCGGTGCAGTTATAGTTAACAGTTTTTGCCTTGGACGTGTATACACGTCTTTTATATCAAAACCACGGCATGCTAAAGACGTGTATATGTGTCTTTTGGTCTTTTTTATCGATATAAAAAAGACTCCTTGTACTCCTTGTTGATTTGCGCATGTGCACTGCTGTTCACTTCTTTGTTTGGCTCGTATCTCCTAATCTAGGGAACTCTCCATGGTTTTGAGCAGATGGGCAATGGTCTGTCTTAATTTCTGACTTCAGCATGCCTCTCGTTTGGAATATTAATGCTTCTAGAGAGACTTTAGCATGACCAGCGCGAGGTAAGAATGGAAGATTATGCCTCCCGTTTTTGGGGGGAAACGGATGGCGGGCTTTTCAGAGTAAAATCTGCCATATCTGCTGGCACTCTTAACGCCTATATTTTGAAAGATGCTGGCGCATCAACATATAGAATTGGCGCAATTCTATATGTGAATATAGAATTCTAGTGCAACTTGATTATAAAATCAATCCTTCTTTAAAGTGAAATATAAATATATGTTACATCAGGATTTAACTAAACTGGGGTTAGATTTAATCCATGCTTAAAATGTTGTGCAATATGATTATCAGATAAATTGTGATTTAACTGGTTTAGGACTTAATGCCTGTTGTTGCGACACAGCCTTTAGACTCATGTTAAATGTGACACCACTTCATACCACAGTTCGCTGAAATGACACAGAAATAATGCTTGCACAGGTATAGTACTCAGTAAGTCTAATTCATTAAAGACCTATATTCACTTGGTCATGTGCCCAATTCTGCATCCCTGCTGATTTGCACATTTAAGTTCTATTCAAAGCAATTTCCTAGTAATCCTCTACAGACTTCACATCCCCTGCATGCTCATAGTACGTAGGCACAGCGCATCTTCACTTGAGCAGCTGGGCTGTTCGTCTCACTTCGTACAGAGACCTCCCAGATGCTCGCCATTGCCGTTGCCAGCAGGCTCCAAATTGGCTTTGCCACGGTTGAGGCAGGGAGGCTATTCCTAATGGATTAAGGTGTAGCAAGACAAATCTCCTGTATAAGGTTCTGGCACTCTGCATATCACCCACATCCCCCTCATTGCACATGCACATACTGATAGACAGGGCTTGATGAAGCTATTATTACCCAACAATCGATCTATTAAATATGAATGAGCAGGCTGTGGTTTTTACATTCTGTGAATGTCCTCCAACCTTTTTGGTTTGCTTCGCACCCGTCCCTCCCCCACGTTCCACTCTACAGTTGCCACCTAACAAGTGTGGACAATCACGCTGTCTTTGTTGTCTGTTGACTTCTGAATCAGCTTCAGTGCCACTGACTAAAGTGACACGTAATCAATAGCGATCAGTGTGCGCATACTGTGGACTTTGGCTATGGATAGGGTCTGAATCCTCCGGCTTTATTTCCACTCTCACCCCATCTCACATGAATTATTCACAGGAGAGGAGGACAAGGGGGCGTCACTTTGAGATGTGTCCCAATCCACAGATAACATTCTGTTGCGGCAGTGTTGTCAAGGTTAATGTGTCACAAGTCTGGAAAAGGGTAATGTATTCGTTGGTTGAGCCTCTTTGCTGATTGAATGACTAGCCAAGTAGTCATATACTGTAGCCTACTGTATATTCTCTTTTGGCTGTGCCGAGAGAAAAAAGGCTACAATTTGTAGCTAATGGAAATTATGTTTAAATCATACTAGACACTTTACCCTTTGATAGATTGATGTGCTACTGTGGACTCATATTGAAATATTGTTATTGATTACATAATAGTGGTGAGAAAGCACTCTGTGGCCTCAGGTGGTGGAAGAAGAACGTTTACTTAAGTAAAAGTAGTAGGCCTAAGTACAGTACTTGAGTAAATGTACTGATTACTTTGGTCTACTGTATTTTAGTAGTATGTTTGCTAGTGGTGAGGCTCTGAGGATCAGTCGGATCAGTCGATCAATCAGTCTGTCCCATATCTACCTGCTGGATTGCCATGGAATTTGCTGTGCACCTTTGGCATGCTCCTGAAGATGATTCCTAACCATTTGAGTGAGCTCATGACCTTTTCTCTAGTGCTACCATCAGGCCAAAATGTCAACTTTGTACATAAAATATCTCATAATCTAATAGGCTGATTTGGTCTCACGGTGATCCCACAAACCACCAATTAGCCTTATCAAAATATGGAGCCATGTGTTTAAATACAATGTACTTGAACACATATTATGGACAAACTCACACATGAACACAGAGATTACACACATTTATCGATAGACCAAGTGTAACGATAATGGATAGAAAACGAATTAAAATTGTTTAATACAACGCAAGTACTTAGTATCGATAAAATCGATTCATTGATTATTTGCATTGCAAATGACCCAGTGCGATACAACGTCAAAAGATACAATATGTTGATGTTTACATATCGATGTAGTTATATCGTTGAAATTCAAAATCGATACATCGATATAATTACTGTATCGCATTACACCCCTAATGAACATACAGTATAGGCTATGTCTTACTATTTTGAAAAACCTTTTAAAATAGTTCAAATAGCCACTCTAAAAGCTCACAACGTGTTGATCTAGTTGAACTATTTTTAAATGGCAAATAAGTTTAGGTGGAGCAAGATAGGACCCAATATCTTTTATCTGGGTGCATCTATGCCAACTAAAGTGTGCCAGAAATAGCAATGGATGAGTGCACAGCTAACTATGGGTGCTGCCCATTAGTCTGACCGCCCATGTTGTCCCTATAGTCAGAACATTTTAATGCAAGTATGAGGTTAGGTTTAGGCTTTTTTATAATGCGACCAATGGTACTCCAGAACAATGGGCTGTCTATGGCACCCTAGCTATATGCCAGTAGAGTGGATCCAAGCAGGTGGACGCCAAAAATGGTACCACTGACTGACTCCACCCACATGGCCAATCCCCCAAATGTCCCTTGAAACCACTGTACACTATAAGTTCATTTAACTCTGAGTGTACAAAATGTATGGATCCATTTTGTTATATCAGTTCACTCTTGAGTTACAAATGGATAAAAGAAAACAGGATCTTACTGTGTAGAAAAACTCTCTGAACCTTACATGATGAGGAGCCATTTGTCTTCTCCCAGTATTACAACATATTTTCAAATATCATTGATCTGTACCATAGTTGCCTGAGTTTCAGACAAGATAATTAAGACCAAATGGTTTTGTACTCATTTGACTAATTGATTAATCAACTTCAAAGTTACTAATTAGTGAACACCCCCCAGCAGGCCCAAATCAAAGGGAAGCTGGAATGGATTCCCTTGAAGGTATTTGCAGAGCTAAGCATTCACCAACGCAAACTCAATACTGCTACAGTACAGTGAATCATTCAACTGAAGCCTAATTCTAATTCACTACAAAGGGGAACATCTGTCCCTATGAACAGCTATGAATAGTTTTTGTGTTTCAAAATTCATTGTATTCAGACTTTAACCTGTTTATAAAATTGGATTCTTCTCAGCATCTTTATTTGAGGTTTAACAACCTTCAACTATTTTCAAATATCAACGTGTGACAGCTGCAATGTGTACTTTAATCTGTAAAAAAGAAAGAAAAAGGAAGAAGAATGATAAATGGCCATGCTTTATTTGCGGCACATTCTATCAGACCCTGTCACATTTGATCTAGCTGGCTCAACAACATTTATTTGTCAGCTAAAATACGATGCAGTCTTTCGTGGGTCATTTTTTATATCAAGCCTCTATAGTTGGAAGCAACACCAAGGTTGAAAGCTACTTCACTTTTTTACAGTCATTGATTTTTGTCCATTCAGATTTGGCTGGCCGACCAAAATGCTAACGTTTTATATTTCAGAGTCTCTCACAATACACATCAAAATGATATTCAGATGTAATTTGAGCCTTTTACACAGATCTAAGTGCACAGCATAACCTCTGATACCTTTTCCACGCCTCATTGCTCTCAGCATCGCTCTGGCCCTGACAGGTTTGCTGCCCCAGCAAAGACTTTTGTTTTTATTTTCCACCTTAAGGGAGTAATGTTCCTTCATAGCATTATAACAACAGCAGAAGAGTGACAGAGTAATATTTATTATACTGGTTGGACAGCTAGACCTGGGACTCCCAGGACTGCAGAGTTCAAAAAAATATTTATTTGTAAATTACAGATAAATATGCTTAATTATTTTCAATATTGTGTTTTGTTAATACATAAAAGATAATTTATGGTGTGTGTGATAGACTACGCTTTTCTAATTTTCATAAACTTGTCAATGTGAAAATGTAAAGTATTAGATTTATTTTGTTAGTTATTTTGTACAATTACAATTACAATGTAATCCCATTCATCCCAATATATTACATTGTCTACACATTCTTAACAAAATCTGAAACTTAAAAAGGATCCATATGGAACTATTTGTTTCTAGAAAAAAAACCCTCTTCTGAATGAACAATTTAACCACCTAAGCCCTACCCTACAGTATATATGGCTCTCTTAACACTATAGTATAATATAATTTGTTGTACAATGAATAGTAAATAGCCAATCTACAAGCTTACTGTATGTTTCGCTTACTGTATGTGTCCCATTGTGATTTTTTAATATTATGATTTATGTGTGTGGAAAATGTTCAAAATAGATATATCAGTTTGAAAGTGGTTAAAATGGTTCCACGTACAGTAGAATCTGTTTAAAATAATATTAATAAAAAAACAAAAAACATGCAAGGTCATTGGAATGTCTTTGGCACTCAACAGAATCCCCATGATGGAGATTGGCTTGTGCTGCTGTACTTAACCTTGCTATGTTTGCATTCTGGTTACAGGCTCCTTATTACATTCCTTATTACACATATCTTATTTTATGTCATTAAAGAGCTCCCTGCCATTATCGTGGAGAACAGTTTCTCAGTCTCAGTTCAAACCTCCTGCCATTTAAATAATTAAACCTTCATCTCAGTATTCACATTAAGAAAGAATAACCGCACACTCGAACAAAAATGTGCACAGGGGACGGACTTGCAATACTTGAATAATAACCTAATCATAGTCATTTCACATAAAGACAAAGATTTATTTTTGGCATATTAAGCTTCTTTTTTTTTTTTAGATGAACAGAGAGATGCTGGAGAGAGAGAGAGAGAGAGAGAGAGAGAGAGAGAGACGAAGCACATGCAGTAAAGAGCCTGGGGTCTTATTCGCACGCAGGCCAGTTGTGAGATTATAGCCTTATTTATGTGGCATGTAGTATGCATGCTTTTTTTGGTGAGCCTTAAACAATCCATTTTCAAAGAGCGTTTCGTCAGATTTCAGGGCAGAAGGTTTCTTCAAACCTCCTGCCTTGGAGTAGCAGCCGGAATCAACTCATTATATATCCAGCTACCAGAATGGAGGAGGACACCCATGGAGTCACCCATGGAGTCAGTGTTCACTAGGGTCTCACAGACGCATGCTCCAAATAACTCCACCCTTTGCACAAATATTGCTCATTATAGCTGCTTTCCTCACTGTTAATGTACTTGCACAGTGTGCATGAAACTCCATTCCTACGCAATACATTTGCAGGCTAGCAACGGAAGTGGTCTGACGCAGTATACGTCACAATTTTGCAGAACAGATCTACAAACTGACGTTTCTTATTAATAACTTACTTAATATATTTACCGCCACTGTGTTGACTACAAACAAAGTCATGTTACTTGCACTACATGCTACAGAAACGGGTCTCATTATGTCAACATGAGGGAATAGGAAACAGGGGAAACGGCTATTCCAGAGAGAGAGTCATGTGCCGGAATTGTTAACAAGCAGACAGGTTTGTGACTTGAGAAATTTCCACTTACAATAAATGAACATAGTGTACATACAGTATTCGGCCAATTTTCTATTGATAATGTACACACCGTATATTTGCCCCCTAAAACACACACTTGAAATGCATGCATTTAATGGTGATGCTGTTTCCCCATCATTCAGCATAATACTGCATGTACATGCTTAGCCCAGATGAGCAGGATGGTGCCTCGCATGGTCGCCTCCGCCATCGGTGTGTGTGTGTGAATTGGTGAGTGTAATGCGCATCATAAAGTGCTTTGCAGAAAGGCACCGTATAAATGCACCATTTCCAATTTGTATGCAGCAACAATCTAATGGAATAAGTAACCTTTGCAGTTTATTACAGGTTGGAAATGTCACACTTTATACTGATACAGTATTATCATCAGAAGGGAAGCGGGGGGGGGGGGGGGGGTGACAAGACAATTCAATATGTTATGAAGATGGAAATAGATGAAAACTAAAATTATTTAAAGGATGTATCGGATAGGCGCTCCTATGGCAAAGAGTACAATAAGACTCGAATTCCCATAATGCTTTGGTGCACTGCTCCTCCTTGTGAATAGGGAGAGGGCTGGCTGACTGAGACAACATGTAGTCCAGGAAGTAAGTGAGCCCAGTGTCCATTACTTGGAAATACTATAATATCTAAAAACACAAATTATGCCCAGGAAAATCCCCAGGAAAGTGTTTTCTTGTCTCCCAAACATCATTAATGAACTGGTGGGCGTGTCCACATAAAAACGAAATGTTAACAAATACTGTACAGTTTTTTTAAAAACATTCTTCCTCCTTATATCACGGCACTCCATCTTTAAGGGAAACAAAAAAGTAGTAACATACATGCAGGCACGTGCGTTTCAGAAAACACAATGTTTTCATTGACCCAGTTGCTTGGGAAGCTAACCTGGCAACCTGTGGTCGTAGTTTCACAAAACGCTAATAAACATTGTTCAATTTGGTAAAATTAAAAAAGGACTTTGCAGTGCCCTATAAGCGAATGGTCAATGCCTGCAAATTCAGATCAATATGCTGCAGGCACTGAGGAGATATAGAACATTTCCATGACAGAATCTCTAAAATTATAGGTTTATATAAATAAGTAAACAGTGATTCATGGGCAAATACATGGGCATTGTATTTGTGTATGCATCTATGCAGTTACTGTATCGTTACACCCCTAGTTAAAGCTCTTGTTTTGCTTGCTGAGATATACAGATTGAATCCTGATGGATCCACTCATCTATGCCTCCCTTACACGCTTATTATAGTGATTGTCTCATACCGAAAACAGCAGATCTACAAGCTCAGGACGCATCATGCTGTGATGCGCTGTGAGCTGGTAGATCGACTATCTGTTGGTGCAACACATCGAAAACACGATGTGCAGCCATGTATAAATTAGTCTTCCCATCCAAATGTCCCTTTGTCCCTCGACTGTACACTGCTTAAACAGATGGTTGACACAGATGTGGGCTATTAATCTGACTGACATATGTTAATCAGGGGTTTTACCTGTAGCCCACTCACAGTGCGACATCATTGTCACTACTAGGTGAAAGCTCTGCGGGCGATATATAATGAATTAGTGTACATGAGCATGTATGAGTTGAATGTTGATGCAGTACATTTGGCTCTCAAACCTTTTCATGTCAAGGACCCCAAATTAATGTATTTAACCACAGACCCCCATCTGAATCTATTTTGTGATGTTGTGAGCTTGAAGATCGAGCTTGTATAAGGGTAGTGGGCACAGGGGCAGTGTCTAAACTGATTGTGATGCTATATTTAGTGTGGCAACCAGACTATAGTTATTGTCACACTTTATTAGAATGTTTCTGGAGTAACCTATACCTAACTTCTGCTGTGATTGGCCGAGCTTTGCATAACGTTTGTAGTAGCTAATTGGTTGTTGTTGTTGTCAACCACACTTTAATGAATGGCACAGACAGACAGACAGACAGACAGACAGACAATCATATCTGCACATGTTGTTAATCATGTCACATCACAATGTTATTATTTGCGCAAGCAGAGCGCGCAAGTAATAGTTCCACCCAGTCCGTATGCACTGTCCCAGCCAGCCCGCCACTTTTGATGCGTATGCAAATAAAACAGCAAATTGTGCCTGATTTGCTGGGACCAGATTACATACATGACCATATTTCTTACGTCATCATTGAGAGCTAGTCATACATATACTATATATATGTAATTTGTAAAATAAAATAGCAAATTGTGCCTGATATGCTGGGACCAGAGTACATGGTGTGTATATGTATAACTAGCTCTCAATGATGACGTAAGAAATATGTGGATTAAAGGACCCAATGCCAGAGTGTAATTGGTCTTCGATGGTGACGTAATGACGATATGTTTAAGTGTTGGGAGGATTAAAGGTAATGCTCCTATGTATACATGTATGTAATCTGGCACCACTGCCGTATCAGGCACAATTTGCTGTTCTAGTTTTAATTGTTTTTATTAATAGGCCTACTATGGCGCTGCGATAGTTAATAAAGTCACAGTATCATGTATTAATCAAATACCAAAACTAATTTCCAGAGCAGCTCCTCTAACAAATGTAAACTTAACAAGTACCTAACAGACACCTCATTAACTTCAAGTGGATAAAAGACATGAAATGGGAATTTATCCTCCCTGCTGAAGTAAAAATGTGGCAATTGTCCCTGGAGTCAATCAAAGCTGAATTTGCATCCATTGTTTTGCCTGTTGCCCTTTCTCTCTTGTGTATATTATCTGCTCAACACAGGCAACCAGAGCACACAGAAGAAACAAATAGAAAGCAGTCATATATTGTAGAGGCACTGAATGATACAAGGCACGTCTTTGCCGGAGATAATGTGCTGCATAACGGCCTGCACGTATCAATATCAAGAAGATTGGTGGTGAGCTTGCAGAGAATGTAAAGGGGAGGATCTGGTAAAAGAGATTAGCAGTGGTAAGGGTTAGCTCAATGAGGAGTTCAGCAATTATTAATTAAGATTGTACTGAAAGGGGGTCCCACCCACACGCCTTTGTCCCTGCCATCGGAGCTGCATGGCAGTTATATGGCATTTAATTTTCTGCTTTGATATTAAATAAATAAGTCGGCACCCCCCCCCCCCCCCGTTTTGCAGAGAAAAGTCATCAGCCTTCCAGTAGATCCTTTTTCCACGAAGCTTCGAGCAAAGCAGCTCCACTAATCTCCGCCATTCGACTCGGCTAGCCCTCCATGCCCTGTAGCCAGCGAGGCAGCGAGCTTGTGCTGATCCACTTCTTGTATTGGCTGGATATTATGCACCTTATCAATGCTACCACAGTAGAGGTGGTCTGGAAGCTATTATTATTTTACATTCAATTTCCATAGTGCTGGACATCCTTAACCACTTCAAACCAGTATACCCATTTGACCGATTTGTACTGCTCTACACCAGTGACCACATCTCTTCACCGAAAATAGCAGATATTGTTATTGGCTATTCACAGAATGTTGACTGCTGTCTAACTAAGTGGTCAGATGGGTGGGCCATGAATACTTTCTATATTTTCAAGTGGGTCATGATCCAGAAAGGTTGAGAACCGCTCTTCTAGACTGATAATACATTTGCACTGTGAAATTGTGCACATAAATCAGTTAAAATGGTTATAATCAGACATACCGGACCCGATAGCTTACTTTTTGGTTATTTGAGCTTTGGCACTTGATGCTAATCATTTTGGTGGTAATCAATAGCACTCAAATTAGTAAAAGGATATGACAAATACTATTTAGCAGCCATGTCAGCATAATACCATGTCTTTTCTACATTTCCAAACACATTTTAATTGTACCTCAGAATGAATTAAGATATGTTCATAGAACATAGATGAAATCTTATCATCATGCACGTTTCATGAATGAGGTTGAATGTGTGGGAATTGCTGCTCCGTTCATCTCTCTCCACTTCTGCTGTCATTTGGTCTCTGTATCCAACTTTGAAACTCAGTTGACAATTTGGTACAAATTAAATTCATAATTTCGCCGATTTCCTCATTCAAGGTGGCAAACTTGAAAGTGCGTACCTGGATACACCAGTGAGTGATAGTCGGGGGCGGATCTTCCTACAGGCGATAAGCAGCCGCCTAGTGGCTATCCGAGGGAAGCGACAAAATTGAGGCCAGGAAATAAAATGTGTTCATTGTTTGTGGACACACAATTTGTGTTGGGCCGTAACAAGCTGGAACTGGCCCTGGTGGTGGTACGTAATTATATTGTAAGTAATAGGGGCCCTCAGGAATGTACAGAACTAGTACTCGGCTGGTAATACTGGCCCAATTCAATTACTGTTTGTAACAACTTCATCATTAATGAATTGCCCAATTACATGACCTGGTCTAATTAAAAGAAATGTTTGAGCAGAGGGGCTCTGCTCAGTGGACTTTAGTGTGGCAGGGTAGGCCATGTCCAATATTATTTTTGGCCAATGGTTGAGTTCCTTGGCTGTAATATATTTTTGAGTGGCTTTTGTCAGTCTTTTGCTACAGTACCAGGCTCCACAAACTGTTCTGAAAGTCAAATAAGCATCAGCACATTCCCAATTCAGCTTCATAATAATGTTAATAATAATGCATCCATCCATCTTCGAACCGCTTATCCAGAATCGGGGGGTAACGGTTCCAACAGAGTCTTTCCTTTCCAGAGCAACATTAGCAACTTCCTCCTGGTGGATCCCGAGACATTCCCAGGCCAGTGTGGAGATATAATCCCCCCCATCTGGTCCTTGGTCTGCCACAGGGTCTCTTTCTTCATCTGGTCCTTGGTCTGCCACAGGGTCTCTTTCTTCCCCCCCATCTGGTCCTTGGTCTGCCACAGGGTCTCTTTCTTCATCTGGTCCTTGGTCTGCCACAGGGTCTCTTTCTTCATCTGGTCCTTGGTCTGCCACAGGGTCTCTTTCTTCATCTGGTCCTTGGTCTGCCACAGGGTCTCTTTCTTCATCTGGTCCTTGGTCTGCCACAGGGTCTCTTTCTTCCCAGTGGGACGAGGACCTCCCTAGGGAGACACTTGGGAGGCATCTGTACTAGAGGCCTGAACCACCTAAGCTGGCAGTTGCAGTTCAAAGTGCCTTACATTCAATGAATCGTGTTGGTGCTTTTAGAGAAAGCAAGGAATGGCTTTGCTGTGTCTTTTAGTCGACTGTAAAAATGTCCTGCATGGTCCCTGATTCTCTCTGCCTCACAGCCTTCAGTGCATCGCTGGCATACAGGAGTGAAACAACATAATTGGAGCCCTCAAGGTAGGCGCGCTTACACATAGCGGGTGGTTACCTGCTTCCTCCATTGTTTTCGATGTTCACACTTCAGCAGCTTTGCCAACGAGGCAGCAACAAGGGGGAGAGAGCTGCTGCCACACACATAGATAACTGGATGTGAGTATTTAAATGAAAATTACACTTAATTTCCTTTTGACTCCCTCTCCCCCTCCACCATGATCATGTAGTGTTCCTTCATCAAGAATGATCATCAGTCATTTAATTTAATCTGTCGTGTCATTTCAACTACTCTATTGTAATAATGAGCTCCAGTTGTCTTATTACCTGAATGATAAGCATGTAACGATACACTCAACTCACGATACGATGCGTATCACAATATGAGGTTCACGATACGATTTTTCACGATATTTTCAACACAATTATTTTCCAGACAAATGACCGAAAAATCCCACAGGCAGTAGCATTACTTTTCATGTAAAATTACTTAATTTCTGTGCAACAACTGTAAACATGCTTTCATGTTTACACCTAGCTCGAGAGTAAATATCCAAAATAACAGACAATCCAGTGTAATATTCATGATATGGATATAAGATTGATACTAGGGATGTCCCGATCACATTTTTGTTTTTGCTTCCGGTGGGATTTTACACACTTTACATATATTGTGCATTACATTCACGCACACATTAATACACCGATGGCGGAGGAAACCATGCAAAGCACCAACCTGCACATCGGGAACAATTAGGGGTTCAGTGTCTTGCTCAAGGACACTTCGACACCAACTATGAGGGAGCCCGGCTGCACCCAGGGCAGGAACCCTTGAAACTACCACTCCAATCAGAGCTGGCCAGCCTGGAAGTTTACCCTCCAATCATCTCCATGGATTAGCACACCTGATTTACATGCACAGAGGCACTCACACAGACACACACCCATGCCACAATTCCAACCTAGAAAACACCATAACCCAAAAAGATAACAAAAATACGATTATAGTCGTAACACTCTCCCTATCCATTATGTCCATCAATCTCAATACAGAAAAATGCAAAGGGCATTGTCTGCCCTCATTATTTTAATAGCCTGCCCTAAACTATGAAACATTTTGAAGCTGCTTGCAGCTTTATACTGTATCCATTTTTCATACAGTAAGATGACCTAGCCAGACTGCCATATTCACACTAATGTAACCATTAAAACCTAAGCCTTTGGGGTATAGCCCTGTGTCTAAAAGTTACACATAAAATATATGGGAAATCTGTGTTTAGGCAAATTGGTACAAATTGCTCACATTGTTGTGGGAAAATAGATTAATTGCAATACTCAGGGGCCCATGGCTCATACCGCCCACATGATATAGGCTGCACTACATTCAGGCTGGCACCACTTAGAGTGAGAAAATAATTAGGAAGAAAAGAAATCCCTCCTCCATGTCAGATTAAAGCCAGCTGGACACAGTCTGCGACTAAGTCAAACAGACTTCAGCCAATACTTGTCATCCCACTGGAAACTACCTTATTCATTTTCAGGCTCCCAGCATGTGGTATACAATACATCCCTGAGCTAACAGTGCCCCAGGAAGAGACCGTGGCTGGTGCACGGTACAAAAGCCTGAGGTATGTCGACTTAGCAGCCTATTCAGGGCTGCGCAGCTGGAAAAGGAAGGTTTACCCAGTGGAAGCTCGCTATAGCGGCTTAATTGCAATGTCAACTACCAGGCTGCTAAAAGGCCAGGCCCGATGGAAACCCATTAAAGCTCTCTCCAAAGCCACTGAAAAAAATCTCCCATGGCTCTGGCTAAAGACAAAAGATCCCATCTGGGGTGCAAAGAACAAAGTAGCTATCAAAGCGGATGAACCTGGAATGCCAGATCTTATAGCTGCACCCTCGGGGGACTAATTACTTAAGCTTGAAGGAAGTAGAGTGCCCATTTGATAACCAGATGCTGACCCATGCCTCACTCAACCCCAAGGTCAATGTATTAGTCATTAGGGCATCAATTTAAAATGGTGATCAAATTTGCAGGTGTTATCTGTTCTTCGCTGCGCCCTATCTATTAAAGATGGCAACCTCCTTGTCAGTGTGTTTTTCCAACAAGGTCATTAGTGTGTCCTTATTTTATTCTCGTTTCAGTTCATACTTCAGTTCATACTACTGTACACATAAACATACTCCCACACCTTCACACAATCTCTCTCTCTCTCTGAGGAATCCATGTACTGTAGTGTCTTTCACACACTATTATCTTGTGTTTTTGTTCACATAACTGGGAAACATTATATTAGACATTCACAAACAGAAAAACTAAAAGTAGTAGTGTTGGGATATGAGGGAACGGTGATCGATGTTTGTTTTTTAATTTATTTTTTTCAGTTTTAGCACAAAGGAATGCTTGAGAATGTAAATAAAAGAATCATACAAACAATTAAGACAAATGAAACAAAACAAGACAAAAAGTAATTAATACACTACAATACCCTTATCGATGTTTGTTTATTACCTGTGCACAGTGTACATTATCATGGCTTATTTTAATCTCTCAAAACAGAGGCATGGTCAAAGAAAATCTGGATCGTAGCATTCCTAGGGGACAGGCCCTTGAGCTGGAACTGGAAGCAAGCTGCGCTTTACCCAATCACAATGAGGTGGCCGTAATGGACCCATGTCCCATAAACCTCTCCTGTGTGTGCTGTACATAAGGAACCACAGAAACATGTCAACATGGTGAGCACTAGAACTAAACACTGTACATAAGGAACCACAGAAACATGTCAACATGGTGAGCACTAGAACTAAACACTGTACATAAGGAACCACAGAAACATGTCAACATGGTGAGCACTAGAACTCAACACTGTACATAAGGAACCACAGAAACATGTCAACATGGTGAGCACTAGAACTAAACACTGTACATTAGGAACCACTGAAACATGTCAACATGGTGAGCACTAGAACTAACTAACTAACTACTAGAACTAAACACTATCTAAAGTTGATTAGTTTTGTTTAGTTCCGTTTAGTTTGTAGCATTTGTGGAAAAACTGCGGGTCAAACGATTCATTTCTCGCTTTTGATGATACCCTTAAGCTGAATAACGTGTATGCATTAGAAGATATACTGTAATGGGACATGTAAGTATATATGCAGCATGTGTCAGCCTGCAACACCACTGTTCAAAGAACTGCAAGTCTCATAAAAGACATGACCCACTTACTTACTACTAGAAAGAACAAGAGGATTGTCAAACCTCATATGAAGTCCTGGAGCTAAAAGTATTTTAGAAGGGGTACGTGCTAGCCAATTTATTAGGTCTAATCATCACTACTGTACAGCCTTATTGTGAGACATCGGTAGCCTTTAATTAACAGAGGCGTGTCTATTCTTAGGGGATTTGATGCTATGCACTGCACCACAGGGCTCTGATGGGCTCGAAGATAGACAGACACAGTGATGGCAGTTTATCGGTTTTTACATAAAGTTGGTTGCACAGAAAAACATCCATCCATGGATGATTGTATGCATTGTATCTGAAATGCAGTAACAGGAATACACAGGAATATTAGGAAAATGAATAAATGATGAATAAATGAATACAGCTGGGTTTATATTAACTGTAACAGAACAGTATATAGGTGACATGTCATGTCCATAGTTTAAGAACCACTGGTTTATATGACTAGATATTACTCCACTGGTTGAAAACATCTTCTGAGAAGACGTGTTTAGTATAACTGCTTCGAGACTTAATAATAATAATAATAATGAATTTTATTTATATTGCACTTTTCATTCACAAGGAATCCCAGAGTGCTACATGGTTAAAAACATATCTATCATAAAAGGTTAAAAACAGGGTTATCAAAAAACAGTGCAAAGCGACAACAGTTCAACACGAAAAAGCCTTCCGAAACAGGAAGGTTTTCAGGCCTGTTTTAAAACATTCCACAGTCTGTGGCACTCTCAGGTCCAGCAAAAGGCCCGGTCCCCCATGGTGCGCAGTTTTGTGTTTTGTTGTTTTTGGAGGGTTGATGAGTGTCTGTAGGTAGGGAGGGGCGTGTCCGTTTATGCAGTTGTAAGTGATCAGCAGGACTTTGTAGTCGATCCTTGCTGTAACGGGGAGCCAGTGCAGTGTGAAGAGGATGGGTGTGATATGATCATGTTTGCGGACTCTCATTAGGACCCTGGCAGCGCTGTTCTGTATGTACTGCAGCTTCTGTATGTACTGCAGCTTAATGAAGTCCAATAATCTTTATCTTTTTGTGCAGGATGGAGAGGAGTCTGGGAAGTGAATGCGAGGGTGGTTTTAGAAGTGCTACTACCATAGAGTTATAAAGGATAGAGCACAGCCCCTCCCTCAGCTATTCATTTCAATGGAAGTTGCTCTGTGGCGTTTTGAAGCACCCGGAAGAACGCTCTACTTCCGCATTTGACCACCAACAGTTGGTGGTCAAATGCGGAAGTGCAAACGAGCGCTCAATGTTAAACCCCAGGCTTTAACATTGCATTGGCTACTACTGGATAAGCAGGGATATGGACTGAACTAGGAGTACCCAAACAGAAGCCTGTTTGGGTACTCCTAGTTCAGTCCATATCCCTGCTTATCCAGTCCAGTGAATGTGGCTATAGGGACTTTTGTACACTTATATACAGTGTTTAGTTAGTTTATCTAGTCTATTCCTTATAAGCAACTGCTCAAAAATCCATATCCTAATATTGCACATTTTTGTTATTTTATGCTTTCTCGAACTATCTCTATTATTTGTATTTGAACATTGTGTAAAATGTTCAAATACAAATAATTATACCATTACAGAATAGAAAAAGTACAATATAAAAGTGCATAATGTAAAAACTAAGATATAAGCAATGTGTAGCTGTAGCCTATGCACTTCATTTGTATTGGGTAGTGTTGTGGGACGCACTGCTTGGGAAGACTACACAGAGAGAGAGTGAGAGAATGGGGGGTTCACACGCATAGGGTGGATTTTTTAACCCCACCTGTTTTTTCTTAATCCTTGAAGGGTCTATTTTAAGATTCTGCCTGGTAACAAGAAGAAATAATGTCCCAAGGGGCTCATTTGAACCCTTTCTTACACATACCCTACCTAAATATGCAAATGAAGAGACAAGAAAAAACAGCATAACTATTGACATAAACAACCTACAGGGTCAAATGAACACATGCTTCCATACAATTAGGACCCAAGGAATTAAATTCTAGCACATCTTGACTCTATTTTGGTGCAAAAACAGCACAAAAATTGCTGAAAATGTTCTGATATCTCTCTGTTTACTAAATTCTTAGGTGGATTTTTATGTTCCAACAGCTATTTTCTGACCAAAATGATGGTGGGACAGACTCTGTCAAGAAGCATGGTGTACTGTCAAGTAATGTCAAGAAGCATTGGTGTACAGAAATAGATGATGGGGCTAAGATTATGCATATATTTATTAATAAAATATGCATACTGAATGTCAGCCCAAGTGCAGAGGTTGGACTATAGCTTAATTAAGTCTCTTTATTTAATTGTTTATTTTCTCATTCATATCTCGTTTCTCCTCCCTGCACCCATTCTTTGACTCACTGCTGTTGCTGCACACCTGACGCCTGCAAAATTTCCAGGGATCAATAAAGGTTTTATTGACATACATGACCAAGCATTTATTCAGTGACAGTCAAAATGTGGCACATTTAACATAAGACATAATCACAGACATTGCTGATAACTGTGATGCACTGTGATTTCCATTTTTCTATAAGAAGTGAGTGACCAACCTATATAATATATCTCTGCAAAAACCCTGTTCTAACCTCTTGAAGACATACTGTAACCTCCTCTGAAGACATAACCACTGAAAAAACCTTTTCTTTTTTTTTTGCAATACAATAATCAGAATACATGCTCATAGCCTTGAGCATGAAAAGTCTTAATGGCTTCTTTCTGACTACCTCAATGCGGTCCTTCCTTTCCCAGTGCGCCTTGACAGTCTCTCTTTTGGCCAAGGATGCAGTAGCAGTTATGGCAAGAACAGGCACAGCTGCATTGATCTCAGCTCTCCCACAAGTGCACATCACTTTGGAGAGAGCTGAGAGCATCTGTGCCTCTACAAAAAATGAAATCATAAAAAGGTTAAAATAACGAAATATGGTCAGCTCTGCAAATAAATTAGTTTAGCACAGCTTATTGTGGAGAGAGAGAGAGAGAGAGAGAGAGATTTTTTTCCCAGAGGGAAATAAAGCTAAGTTTAATATAGCCTAGTTTATTAAATATGAAAACAACTCAAACATGTTGCTTTCATTACTGATTGGAAACTCATTTTAAAGCTATTAATCAAATCCGATTGATTGATTGATTGTATGACTGACTGATAGACTGACAGATAATGTATTGATCCAGAGGGAAATTCTTTGTACAAAACAACTCAAGCTCACTGTAGAAATACAGTACGTTGTATAATACATCACTGCTTTGACACAGTTTTGACACTACACTTCATTTATCATTGAACAACCTTATGCACTACACAGTACGCACTACTCTTTGCTGATGTGTGGTGTTGGAGAATTTTGTTTTCCTACAAAGGTCTCCAGTCATAATAACTCTGTCCTCACTATAGTATTTTCTATCACCATGCCTTTGCACATGCATGATATTTGTCCTCTACAATACTCATCCTCCTAATTATTAGGAGCAGTGCTCGACACACAGACCAGGGCAGAGGCACGAACCATGCAGGGACCTTCTGTTTCCCACATGGCCTTTATACCCACTCAGCTATGGCCGCCCCTTGGTCGATATGGTTCCATTGGGGATGTCTTCATCTGCTTCGGCATTCTGACCAGTGTATGTTATGAGATTGCTCCCAAAGGAAAAAGATGATTTTGTGTGGCTCTGCAAGAGACTAGCCATCTGAGTGAGTGAGTGAGTGAGTGAGTGAGTGAGTGAGTGACCGTCTGTCTGTCTTTCTGTCCATAGCTAATCTCACAAAGCACTGGACAGACATATCAGCGACAAACTTCAAAAGCATGCTCATATGCATTGGAAATATTTAACTTTACTTGTATAATGGAGGTCAATGGGGCTGTGATCACGCTGAAATTGCCCACATTTTGAGTCACATGTCATACATAGGTGGTATAGGTGACTGACTTAGATGACTGATGAATGACGCAAACTCACACCCAAGACGGCAAACGGGTGACAGCTTTGGACGGATTCGACCAAACGTCACATGTTGACTAGAGGGGGAGGAGGGGCCTGAGATACGATTCTGTCTTTATATGGACATATCTTGAACGCTGCAGAGTCAGCTGAAGCAGACTTTGTGTGGAAGTGTCCGAGACGTTGCCGCAGAGTGTGTTGATGTCACAGGCTGGTCACATGAATTCAGAGATCCACATCAGGTTAAATAACTAGGCCTAGTCTGCAGTGCTGTGTATCCAAAGTAGGTTACTCATACTTCATTCCAACCAGGGAATCTGGCAGAACTGACAGCTGCTGTAGCAGTTTGTCACGTGGGAGCGTACTTGAGAACCACTGATTCTGAACCACACATAGCAAATATCATACAGTGACAGTCAAGCTAAGCTATACGCTAAGCTAATAAGATAAGACAAAAGGGGGGGTTATATGAGTGGGTGATTGACAATAATACTGTAGCTAAAGCTTGGGATACATTTTAAATTATTTTAAATACATTACCAGCCACTACTATGTTAATTGGTTATACAGTAGTACATGTCTTCCAGTAAAGACAGCTACATGAAACGGTTTCCAATCAGGGTTACTTGGATATTATAGGTTAGCTCCTGAGGGGATCCTGGTTTAATTAAAGACGTTACTCATTAGTTCATCAGTACTCTGTATGTCCAGTGGTGTCTCCGTCTCACCATCATCAGTGAAGAAATGTGGGTTGACTTATAAAGGAGCCTGTGGAATTGAATTCCCGATTGCTAAAGAGCCATCTTGGAAATAAATCTTTACTGAAATGCATTGCTCAATATCCATTATAAAGCTAGAAGCCTTCAGATACACAGTACATGTGACTCAGTATATGAGACCTTTGTGGGTGCCTCTTTATATAGAATCCATTACTGGCTTTTATATAGAACCAAATGGACCAAATCAAATACTGTGGTCCATTTATACTACATTTTTAGGGGCCAAGTTTACAGCGCTACAGTATAGTAAAATGTTCTGTTCCATGTAAAACCTTTCATTTGAGTGTGTCCTTCCTTCAAGTAGCACAGTTTTAATTTTAAGCTATAACTATAAAATAACAGTGTTGCGCTTCATACTGTATGGTGATATGCAGCTCTATTTTGAAGGAGAGCTCTTTATTTGCAGCATCCATTTGGATTGTATACAGAGGGGAGAAATTGAACCACGGAATTCTCCTGGTTTGTCATTAGTGTTCTGACAAGCTTCGCAAACCCTTTGGACACTCCACTGTGTGTGTGTGTGTGTGTGTGTGTGTGTGTGTGTGTGTGTGTGTGTGTGTGTGTGTGTGTGTGTGAACGCTGCACTGCCATACTGCACCTCAAATTAAGCCTGCAATATGACTCTTGATCAGTGCAATCACCATGACTGTGAGCAAAATAAAATCCATTAATGTTGAAGCTCTGTGTTTGCACTCTCGGAAAACAACAGTGTTTCAAAGAAGCATATAGGCTACTGCCATCTTCTTTCCAAAGCAAAACAGCTTTGATTATCAATCTGTCTTGGTGACATTGGAGCACAGAGATGGGTTTCTCTTCACACAAGCCCCCCCGCTGCATCATCACACACACCATGTGTTGCTGCAACAACATTCAAGCCTTATACTTGCGGCGGCTAGCCTGTCACGCAACTAAGTAACTAGACGTGTCAATCGTACCAGCCGGAAGAGATCTTTGTCTACTTGGAAATCTGCTATCTTCGACATGCAACACCAACTTCTGAGGAAGCAAAATCCACATCAAAGTTGACCAAAGTTGTCAAATCTGGGGCACATGAGGCAAATTCGCTTTTACCACCGGAAGCTCCACACATTTGCTTGCATAGAATGGAAGCGAATGGGAGGCAAATATTGTATTCTCCCTAATCACTCTTTCTTTGTGTCTGTCCATAGGTCAGTAGTCGGACACAGAGAGCCATTGCCTGATGACAGCAGAGACAATATCACCATTTTCACCCGAATCCTGGACAGACTGCTGGATGGTTATGACAATCGGCTACGTCCTGGACTGGGAGGTAGGCCAACAGACCAGCGATCCACAAACAACACGCATGACACGGGGAATCCGACCCAAAATATGCCTGGGGTGAATGTTGATGCTGTATGTACTCTGTGTGTGTGTGTGTGTGTGTGTGTGTGTGTGTGTGTGTGTGTGTGTGTGTGTGTGTGTGTGTGTGTACGTGTAATATGCAGTGCATACTAACAGTGATTGTGATTGTGCTCTCAGAGACTGTGACAGAGGTGAGGACAAACATCTATGTGACCAGCTTTGGGCCTGTGTCAGATACAGACATGGTAAGTTTGTTGTCTCACTCTCACTGCACTCTTTTGGTGATAATGAATCAAACCGTTCACTTTAGTGAACAAGCACCAACAGAAATGAAAGTACAGAGATTGCCTGCCACTCATTTAGGAAGTCTTTCTAACACAGGTCCTTTGGGGAGTAAAAACACTGCTTGTGCATTTCATCATAAACCCTAGTGTAGCTGCTGTCACAGTAGCAGTTTCAAGCTCTGCATCATGATTTTATAGACCATCTTCTCTCAACTTCATTTCTAGAGACCCAGGGTACTGCTGTTTTAGTTTTTTCATTGTAGACCGCATGCACACACACACGCACACGCACACGCACGCATCTCATTTACCAGGTCTGAATTATACCCCGAAGATCATTGTCTCTTGTAATGTAATCTAAATTATTCAAGGTTGAATTACTTGAAAACTAACACAGAACCAAACAAATGACAGTATTTACTGCTGTGATATCCAAATAGAAAGGAGCTGCAAGTCTATAACAGCATGAAGAGGTGCTGGAGACAGCCTCTTAAATAATGCATTCAAGGGCTGTGTTGGCAACTTTGAACAAGGTACATATCGATCAAAGATGTTCTTGTTTTATATTCACCAAGTCTTCAGCATTAGTGTCCTTACTCTGGCACATCATCTGCACAATGTCTCTTTCCACTGCTGGAAAGATGGGCAATTAAAACTGTTTTTCAAAAGGCTTATGTGAACCAGACTGCCGTATAGCCTTGACGCAAAATATGTCTCATACTGTAGATCATTGTTTGATTATTTGAACACAGTAAAACAATAAATGCAGAATCCTTTCTTTCTAGTGTTCTCAACTCTTCAAAACAAACCCAGGGCTTTCTCTGCTTAAATGTCACTGAAATTGTTTTGGTGGAGAGAAATAATGTCCGTCCTGGCTTGGGACCCAAAACAGAGCAGAACATTTCAGTTAGTTTGTTTGTTTTTTAGTTTAGTTTTTAGGTTTTTGTGCAGGACTGAATAACAGGATAACAGGAAAGGACATAGTTGTTTGCCAAGTACATTTGACATACCAGAAATGCATCCTCTGCATTTACCCATCCTAACAATTGCGAGCAGTGGGCGACTTTGTTTAACATTGACCGGGGAGCAGTTAGGGGTTAAGTGTTTTGCTCGAGGACATTGGGACTGAGGATTGAACTGGCAAACTTCAGATTCCCGGATGGCCTCTCTGGTTCCTGAGCCACCTTCAGATCATGGGATACAGTACGCACATCACAGTTTGTAAAGTGTAAAGTGTTTTTTTGTGAATAGTTCCCGACATGTCAAACTAAAAGGAGACCACACAACCAAACATTCTTTACTAGTATGTAAGTACGCTTACCCAATTCAATAATATTTTTTAACCCATAGATGCTTGCTTGTTAACTTACAGTTTTTATGCTTAATATGCTATGCACTGATGCAGAACATTTCTGGTTTACTGTCTATCAGGAATGGAGGCTGAGAGCTCTTAAATGTGATCTTTGCTAGAGTGTTTGTTCAGTAACAGGGGTCTCCTGTCTCTCCGGTGCTTTAGTAAACAGAAATCACATGTTCAGGGTGGGATACAGATTCCCTCCAATCAGGATGGAGAACTCATACAGGATATAGGATAAGCAAGTGAAATTGGAAGTTTAGAAGGCTATTGGTTTATTTAATGCCAGTTGGGGAGGTGAAAGGATATCAAGGGTGTAGAGGCCAATGTTTAAGTGGGGGAGTGTCCGATTCAGGGGGGGAAATCATAGATTTGTCGCGAATTTGTGGTATTTTCTTTTTCTATTTTCTTTCTACATTTTCCTCCAAATATAAAGACGGGAGACAAAATTGACAGGTGTCTCAATATCACGGTATCGCTGATCGCCTCAAGGGAAAACACAGCTGCACAGCCAGACATCCTTACCTGACTCTAGTAGAAACCCTCCTCTGACTGGCTTGAGGGTACAAGTGTCTGCCTGCTTACTGCATACATGCTGAGACATCAGACATCGTCTTCTTAGAATTGATGAACAGACAGACTTGACAACATATAGGCTATTCGGCCTGGGCCATGGCTCTGTGGTCCAGGCACCTTGGCTGGTAATCCAGTCTGGCAGTGTGCCGCGGGCTCGACTCCTGATCCCGACGGCCTTTAACCCCCATCTCTCTCCCCATTTCATGTCAAATATAAAATAAATGTGCAGTGTGCTTGTTTTCAGAATTGGATGCACCCAATGTTTCTGTTTTCAACAAGTGACAGAACCTTAAAATCAGCATCCTCACTGCTTGATGTCTCAATTTTGTTTAATTCAGCAACATTTTCACAAAAAATAGGATAATACTCAGTGCATGACATTTCTTTATTGGATGATGGATTAAACTAATGGATGCGAAAAATAGGGACTCGGTGAGCAAGAGCCTATATACTTAACCACATGAACCCAAGCATCTCTATTCTGAGAATGTCATCATAGATGAATATCTATCTATAAATGCACCAGGTCTCTGTGTGTATATACTTACGTACAGTATGTGTGTACGGCTGTAATCCACGTAACTCGAGAACCATTCGCCCAACCGACTTCAAATTCGACACACGTGCTCCGCACCACCACAGGGAGTGCAGTGCCCGGCGTCGAGTCCGTCGGATAGCCAGTTGTCCAGAACCAGCACAAAAGCCTCTCCCCGGGCTGGAGCTGGCCTGTTCTGACTTTGGGCATGCCTGACAAAGAACTCCATATATGGGCATAAAAGGGACACAGCTGTTTCTGTAGCTATTTTCTGTACTTCCGGTTTCTGGGTGGAAAATAAATGTCATTACATAATTATATGGTACATCATACATGTGTTCGATTTCTGCAACGTGACCTGATTAATATATATTAGCCCCACCTATATTCAGCTATTGGTGCAGATTTTCGTCCTACACAAACATTAAATTCCCATTGACAATGAACGGAAAATTTTACGTCATCGTATCTGAGCAAATGGGGATAGTGTCTATTTTACGCTTCATGATGTACGATGATGAGAGCGCCCCTCACTTCACACAGGTGTGATTTATTTTTATATAGTTTTGATCAGCGATCGTGATTTCACTGTCCTCTCAATGCTGCCGTGTAGAGAGAGTGGAGACAGACTCGCCTCTGCTGAGCAGAGCAGAGTAAACCGGTGTTTTCGCTTCCATCCATGTTTACAATACTGGCTCTTCGTGTCTTGAAACCTGCTCGAAACAGACATTTCTCCACTAAAAGCAGCGTGCGTGCGTGCGTACGTGTGTGTGTGTGTGTGTGTGTGTGTGTGTGTGTGTGTGTGTGTGTGTGTGTGTGTGTGTGTGTGTGTGTGTGTGTGTGTGTGTGTGTGTGTGTGTGTGTGTGTGTGTGTGTGTGTGTGTGTGTGTGTGTGTGTGTGTGTGTGTGTGTGTGTGTGTGTGTGTGTGTGTGTGTGTGTGTGTGTGTGTGTGTGTGTGTGTACACGGTAACACACCGCGAACATCACACACGCATTCCGGACTCCGGGGACACAGCTCCCAGTGGCTCAACCACAGCGGCCATGCCCGGGGAAAGTGCACGGCAGGAGAATAATTACACACTATCTCTTGATGGCTTGTTTGTAAACGGCTTATACGTTTTAGGCAACAGATTTTGCAACTTCATGGCATTTTAATATGCCATGAATTAAAACCAGCTGTTACAGCTGTAAAAAAGAATACAGATTTTGCAACTTAAGTTGCAAAATCTGTATTTTTTACAGCTGCAACAGCTGGTTTTAATTTTTGTTTTAAGAATTTGCATTGTCAATGCGGTCAGCTTGTTGTGGCGTTCAGATTATCCCTCCCCACAATACAACGGATAAGAAATGAAAAGAAAAATGCCTGTATTTTTCTTTTCATTTCTAAATTCTAATCAAATAAAGAGTGATACCAGGATTTGTGTTATTCGTGTTACTTTATGCCTTATACATCACTGGTTCCCAAACTGTTTAGCTCGAGACCCAAAAGAAAAATGTGATGTCTCACCAGGAGGACCCACGGTAGTGAAAATAGCAGATATACGCACTACTTCTTAAGCATTTGTTTTCTAATTTATGGAATTTCTTTGATTTGTTATTTATTCATGAAATTACTTTCACACATTTCTCACATTTTATGACAGCCCAAGGTCGATGGTGGTGTGTTGGTCTTTGGAATTATATTCATTTTGTTAATCTGTCTTTAACATTAAGTAGATGGTCCTCTTGTATGATGTTGAGTCACTCATAGATGATGTCTTTAATAATGTATGTAAAATAACTCTTCTTCATCCGATTATGCAATTGTGAATGGCTGCGCGGCCTGCGCCTGTTCACACATTCCTGGTTCACATTCCTGGTTGACAGAAGGGTGTTCCCTGCTTGCAAATGGCTAGGGCCAATCACGTGACATGGCGTCGACACACGGCTGAGGTCATGAGTCTTGGAGCTCGATACATCACAGTACGCGTAGTACAGTACAGTACCAGTAGTACAGCACAGTACGAGTAGTACAGCACTGTACAGTGTTTTTCTTTTGTGGGGTTGTATAAAGATTGGTGTTCCTCTGTGTTCACTTTAGTCTGAAGAAGAGCCTTGTGCTCGAAACGTCACAGATAAACTTTGGTGCAATAAAAAGCATCTGTGATATAAATATTGCAGCCCTCCGTGTGCCAGCGTTTTATTTTTGTTCTTCCTTATACTGTCCCTCTGACTCCCTCAGCACCTGCCCACACTTGGTGCATGTGTGCATGTCGTTGCTCTCTTTTCCTGTACACTTCGATACCATCATGTTGTCTCCCTCTCTGCTTTCTTACCGTCTAGTGACTATAGTTTGACGAAGAAAACATACCAACGGGAATGAAAAGGGAGTCTTTTCTAGTCCCTGGGTAAGGGGAAATTTCTTTTATAGCTTCACCCAGCAGATGGCTACTCAGAGATGGTCTTGCTCAGGCGGACACTTCGACACATACTGTAGACTGAGTGAGCCGAGGGCCGAACCCAAAACTTTGCAGATATGTCGCTGGATCTTCATGTAATACAAATGACATTAATGTCATTAAACTACCAGGAAAAAATTATGTATTAAGGATATTACATAATTTTCCCTGCAATAGAGGACATCTCACACTCCAGGCATATATCTCCACTTCATGTCTTGCATACCCAGTGGTCCAATTACACCGTTTCTCTATGACATCATGTAACCTAGAAATGTCTCCTCCCCCTCCCCCCCTACCCCAAGGGCCAGTTTCTTTGCCGTCACATGAGGACACCCCAATATGCTACATCTGTCCTCGCTGTCCCTCTAGTCTATAGTATAACAGAGTGAAACTCTCTGAAAGTTTCGAAGCTAAATTGACACTTGGGACTTTGCCGTCTACTGTACCGTGGTGGAACTGCTGTGGAGCAAGGCTGTGCGTTCATACATTAGCCTTGGAGGGACAGAGGAATTGCAGACAGCATTCCAAAGAAACACCACACAAGGGCATTTCACTAATCAACCCAGTGAGGAAAGATAATTGGTTAAATTAGACAGTTTGCTATGTCAACCTTAATAAACTTGGACCACGATTGACCCACACTGCAAGCTGTATAGTGTGTATAGTATCTGACCATGGACTGTAAGGTCATCCATAAGGGACTTTCAACACTTTCCAGGGTACACATTCATAGACATACATATTGAAAATGTAGAGAGCCGCCTGGCAAGCAGAAGGTCCCAGGATTGAGCCCCTGTGTGCTCCCCTGTAAGAAGCTGCGTGAAGCTGGCTACTTTAATTTCCCCTGTGGGATGAAATTGTTACAATTACTTATTATTATTATCATTACTGAGAAATCTGTTGTACAAATGTATTTAATGATTCTCAGAATGGCATTATCATGGTGTTCCCTATTTGTTTTGTCACTTCGCTATACTCAGTCTGCCCAGCCTCCTGTTTGGCTCGTATTTATAACGTCATCTGTTATGTAGACACGTTGTTGCTGATACGTCATCAGCCAGTGCCACTCTTTTGTCACTGTTGAAAACATTTGCACCAGTTCAAGACTCGAGAATAAAACCTATGGTATAAAGTAAATACTATAGTTTGATTCGGTAGTCCACTATGTCGGATTCAGTTCAGAATGATAAGGGGATGTTTCAGGGCAACAGCAGTAGCTGCGCGTTGATACAAATGATACGTAGCTTTCAGAGTTAGTTCAGTCAGATACTGTATACTCGAGGGGTTTCATGCTGTGCTCAAGGGCGCATACATATACTCAAGGGGTTAATATGCTGCATTACTATGTGGGTGTATTCAGTGTGAGCAAGACCCACATGTCATTCGCTGATGTGGCAGACAGCTGACCAATTGGGTTTAAGCTCACTAGACTGCATGCTTCTTCCTGCCTTCCTTCTGCATATGGTTCCTGGTTGTTATGTGATGTTTGCTCCCACCACCACCCCAGCACCACCGGTGCTCTGTTATTTATGTTCCCCATGGGGGGTTGTTATTGTATATCTAACTCCCTGCTCTTAATGTTTAATGATGGTGTTTAATTGTGCCGAGCAGGGAGAAAAATTTAAGAGCCAAGATAAAAGATAAAATATTATATGCACACTTGTATTCTCATTCTATAATAAATATTGGTTAAATCTATTCGTGAGTTATCTGACTGAACTGATCTTTTTGTCCCAACCACAGACCAATCACAAGCCTCAGGTTGATTCTCAGTTTTGGCATATCCTGCCTACCTTGGAGATATTAGACTTTCCAAGTGACAAAACAAATCACGGAACGCAGCGAATCAGGCTAGAAACTACCATGGGCTTCACACGAGTGTACGTTTTTTGTAGTACGAAACCATTCCGGTGAAAACAATGGTATAACCTATAATAACCTAAGTATAATCTTTTGATAAGAAGTCAAAGTGGTAATGTTTTTCTTTCTTTTGATGTGTGTGTGTGTGTGTGTGTGTGTGTGTGTGTGTGTGTGTGTGTGTGTGTGTGTGTGTGTGTGTGTGTGTGTGTGTGTGTGTGTGTGTGTGTGTTGTACCTGCATGTGTACTCCGTGTCTGACAATAACTCAATTGAACAGATTACCTCGTGGCCTGTCAGCCACATCCACAGAATGTGGGTTACGGTGTTGATGGCGGTGCCTTGAAAGGAAGGAGAAGAGCGTACACACCTACTCTCTCTCTCTCTCTCTCTCTCTCTCTCTCTCTCTCTCTCTCTCTTACCTGTCTCTCTCTCTCTCTTACCTCTCTCTCTCTCTCTTTCGTTCTCTGTCACTCTCCTTTTCTCCTATCTCTGTGAAGAGAGTGTTACTTAGTATAACCCTGGTCTGCGTGACATGCACGCTTGTGTCTTGATGGTCTTGATGTGACAAGGTTAATCTGATGAAATGCCAGGGCTATTTGCTGCGTTACAGGTAGCATGCAGAACCTTGCTTTGACAAACCTGTCTATAAAATAGCTCAAAGCTCTGTTGCTGGTTGCTTAGGTTAGAACCTGCCGCAGTGGTGTCCAACTAGACCTTAAACCACGATGACTAAGCCATTCAGATCTATCCGTTCCGTATATGGGTTCTACCACATCGATCTGATGTCGGCACTAGGTCAGCCCGGAACGAATATAGGGATTATCATACTAGACATGTCAGGATATCCCCATGTATGGAGACTAAATATCAAATGAGCAACTCTCCCAGATCCGATAATATGAATGGAAGTGAGAGTCTTCGTTACACTGTCAGTACTAGTCTAAGAGGTACCTTGACCTCACTCACATTTCATGACATTGTGTTACCTATTTTCTTTTTCTCTCTATGAAAGCTCAACACTGAGATGCAAGTTGTTAAGGCTACTGTAAGCATGTACAGTACAGAATGTCCTACCACATTAGTGGCATAACAAGAGAAATAACATGATGCAAACACAGAGTGGGGAAGCCTGGCATACTTGTTGTCCTCCTGAGCAGAGATATAATAGAATAGCTTTTTCTGTCATTCATAATGTGGGGGTTTAGAGTCAGGATTCAACCTCAGTCATTTTGTTCTTGCTTGAGGGCTGGATGCACGCCAAATTAATCATTTTTCTATTTTTCTTTCTATTTTTTTCCAGGACAAAAACAAAGCAGGCTGGACTATAGAGCTAAAATTAAAAGCATTGTTTTGGATTCCCCGTTCTGTCTCCGAGGCACACGTGATTCCCTGTGGAGAACAATAATGTGCTGCTCTCATAACACAGCTCGCAACTTTTCTCCCAGCCAACAGGCAGCGGTGGAAGATGTACTTAGATTTAGTAGCAGTACCACAGTCTACATTTACTCTGTTACAAGTAAATGTTCTGTATTCAACATTTGACTTCTATTGGCATCAAAAGACAGTGCCAAACTAAAAATACTCAACATTTTTCAATATCTAAAGTATACATAGTATACATAGCCAACATAGTCCTTTGTGGTTACTGTATGTTTTGCATTAATATTCTAGATCTGCAAAGTAACTACTAAAGCTGTGAAATAATTATAGTGGAGTAAGGAGTGCAATATTTGCCTCTGCGATGTTATGAATTATAAAGTATAAAAGGAAAATGGAAATACTCAACTAAAGTATAGTACAAGTATACCTAAACATTTTACAGCCTAAATTACTTCGTTACTTTCCACCCCTGCCCACCCAACAGGTCTCTGTGCTCCTCACGCTCAACAGTGTGATTCATATTCAGGCGAGCAGCTGTTTTAAATGTCGCATAGGGCACGGCCTCTTTGAAAAACAATCTGCATCTTACGCTTCTATATCGTGTTGCCATAGTTACGGATCATTAAGTCTGCCGTACAAATGTGTGCAGCTTGGCTGCAGTGCAACACTGGCTTGGCTTCCCAATGTATATCGCACGGTATCTGTTTTCTTTGGCACGAAAAAGTTTTACAACTACTGATTTCGAAGGCATTTGCAGAATCGGCCTCAGTCTTAATGGCCTAAACAAAACAAACCGTACTGTATATGATTATTTTTATTTGTTTTATTTTATTCTGTTATAAATACTAGTATTGGTTTAGTTACATAAATAGACAGACAGAGAGTATCTTGTTTAGTTTTTGTTCATGATGCTTCTACGTATACTACAGCATGTTATGCTGGCATAATTGTATTGTTCTTTCGTGATATAATGAATAAAAACAATAACACAAAGATAGACATGTAGCGACAGATAGATGGATAGATGGATAGATGGATGGATTGATGGATAGATGGATAGATGGATGGATTGATGGATAGATGGATAGATGGATGGATTGATGGATAGATGGATAGATGGATAGATAGATGGATAGATGGATGGATTGATGGATAGATGGATGTGTCAATTCATCTCATTCCTATTGCAAAAAAAGATAACTCAAGCAAGAGCACAATATTTTGCAAAGGAAGAGCAAGAAAGACTTCTAATTAAGGCATTCATCAAATCTGATGAATGCCTCAGTATAATGATCAACCATTACAGTGATCATTACAGTGCTCAGAGAGGGAAATTGTTCTCAAGAGCCAGGCTGTGCAATGAGAGATTGTAATACTTAAAGGCCCCAGGAGTCACTACTGGCTTCCTTTAACTCCCCAATTTGGTTTTCCTTTCAGGTCTCCTATTCTCTATTTCTATACAAGAGAAATGCTAGGAGCAGTGGAGGACAGCCTCCTACTTTTTACATCTTTTTCTTACATTTATAGTGTATGCTTTTAGGCAGCTGACATACTTCTCAAACCAATGACAATACAGATAGACAGACAGACCACCATGTTTTGATCCCAAGGGAAATTCAGTATTCAATGTCATTTCAATGTTAAAATCATACAGTAAGCTTTTATTATCCTGTGGTTGTATTCTGTGGTTGACCCTTGTGGTCACTATTGACTGCTTGTGAAACTGGTGGTGATCTACATCATCAGCTTCACAAGCAGCCAAATGTCAACGCAAGACACACAGGTCAGAAGGCTCTGGTGGCTGAATCAATACACAAAAATGTTCCATGTAATGATGTTGCATTGTTGGAGTGGTTCATGTTTACGCATAACGGCGGCATTCCAAACCTGAGGCTCAAGCGATGTATTCTTGGCCATAGCCACTCATTTTCCTACAAATGGAACTCCAAAACTGATCCCTCATTACGAAATGCTGTTGAATGGATGCTCTGCTCTGTGTCCTCCGCTGATGAGAAATCAATCACCCCATCCCTGGAGGAACACAGCTGCTGTCTGAAACAGACTGTTTGGCCTTGGGTGACGAATGGCTATGCTGATAAGAGAAGATTGCCGATGAGATAAGATACAATAATGTGAGATTAGATCAAATACTTTCCCCCCTTTATATTTATTTCCTTTTTTTTGGGTCGAGAACATACATAAGAGTAAATTCACGTTTTCTTCCATCAAATCCCCAATACATAATGTTTTCTCAACAAGTCGTACGACACCTTTTCACCGAAGCCAAATCAGGCTTGAGATAACACAGCATAGCATAACAGCCAAATCATGTTACTGTACATGCACCATATGGCGTGTCGCCTAGCTTCCAATCCTCAACATGCTGCAGTACATGTACGATGCACATCAATCTTTCTGGGGAATATGGAGATTGCTTTGGTGTTTATGCGTGGCGTCTACTTCATTACTACCATCTGAGTGATATAATTAACATAGATGAATGACTTAAAAGGGACACGCTCAATTATTAACGGAGCAATGGAAAAGCTAATGGAAGTCAGGGAATAGTTCTGGAAAAGAGAGAGTGTAATTAAAATAAAGAATAGCTATACATGTACGCTGAATGAAAATGAAATGGAAGTGACTTGAACATGTACAGTACAATACTCCAAAGCAATGATTCTCAAGCTTTTTTTTATTTCAAGGACCCCCAGTTTGATATCCATTACTATGTACCCTAATCTTCACTGTAAAGTTCCCAGTGTTGAGTTAGCTCTGAATGTGTACAACTACAAATCGATTTGATTCCTAATGTAGGCCATTTAGATGGGGATCTCCTATCCGGGTGTCCGTCTCTCCAACTGTGCAGCTAATCTTGGACACCGCTGGACCAATCTGTCACACTGTTCATGCACCCTCCCAGTAGGCCACAGAACATTCCACCCCTAACCCAACATTCCACTTTGGCCTATAAGCCTTGAACCGTAGGTCATAAAATAAAATAAATAAAAAACATCCATGGATCAAAATGCAATTGTATATATCACGGCCATTTTTTTACTAACTAGATTGTTCTCTATTTTTGCTTTTTAATACACTGTGCTCCTACTCAATTAATAGAAAACAGTATACATTATCTCTGGATGCATGTGATTTTTCATATTTCATTCCAATTGACTATGATTGGATTCCACATTTTGTGGGAGGGGTCAAGTGATTTCACTACAAAGGTCTCTGTTTCTTGCAGACATTTATTATTATTATTAAGCCTGTAATTAGCTTAAACAATTCAGTGTGAGGGGCGTATTCCTTACAAAAAATGATGCAGATGAAGAACACAATATCCAACCCCAAAATGGAATGGCATGTTGAGGAGCCTCAGCCTGCACTGTGAGCAATGCACGTTTCCAGTAATAATTGTTGACATGACACATACCAGCAATTCCTCCACTGCATTTAACCATCTTAACTAATAGCTTTATTTCCACAGCGCCCAGGGTGCAAATAAGGGTTAAGTGACGTGCTCATGGATACTTCTCACATCAAAACGGTGCCCTCCCTACCCGTTCAGCACTAACACAGAGACATTTCTGTGATGTGTTTGGTTGTTTGATGTTTTATTTATTTTTTGCTAGACAAGTGATGATGGTATTAAATAAAAAAAAGTATGTATGTAGAATATTGTACAGCAATCTGAATGGTTTCGTTAACATTCCCTTTATCTACTTTAGCAACAGACTCATTATATCCTTCTTTCCCCCAGGAATATACCATTGATGTCTTCTTCCGTCAAAGTTGGAGGGACGAAAGGCTGAAATTTGACGGCCCCATGCAAGTCCTTCCTCTTAACAACCTCCTTGCCAGTAAGATTTGGACCCCCGACACCTTCTTTCACAACGGGAAGAAATCAGTAGCTCACAACATGACCACACCTAACAAGCTGCTACGTCTGGTTGACAATGGCACTCTTCTCTACACAATGAGGTGAGCTGTAGTTGGCAAATGTTTTACGACTAACGTTTAATTTATATTCTGTCGCACGTGCAATAAAGTACAGTATAAATCAGCCAATCCAAATCCATCCAAATTGACAGGGTGTCCAGCGCTATTCAACATGATTACAGAACGTTAACGTTCATCAATGTGGATGGTTCACATCCTTCTTGGCCATTATCGTTATCATTACAGTTATCGTTAAAGTTGACATTTGCGGTGTGGACTCAACCACTTTAAAATAAGGGGCGAAATATTCAATGGAACTTTATAAGGGAAATTTTACTTTAGGTGTTGGTGTTGTAGTAGTAAGAGAAAACAATAAAGGCTGCGTAATAAAGACTATAGACATTAATTTACCTCGTATTTTGTTTGATCACCCCACTCCACTACAGTAAAACATTTAGGCTACAGTAAAACAAAAGAAGAATACCGTACACAGGATAACACAAAATGGATGCCACTCACATGGGACTATTTTGATGCCTGTACTTTTGTACTTCAACTAAAGTGAAATTGTTTAATGTTTACTTGTAAATAAGTTGTAACATTGAGTATTTCTACATTGCAGTACTGCTAGTTTTACTTTAAGAAAATGAAAAAAGTCCCATTAGAGAATAGAGATACCCGTAATTATATAATGTGCAAGAGAGAGATTAGAAGAAGTAAATGATTACTTGCCTAGGTATGCATCGGACTGAAAGCGTACTGTTACTATGGGTATACTGTATATGCTAGTTTGCATTCCCCATCAGTGATGCTTATACTGTATGTCTAATACTGAATGAGTCATTTCTGATTGCACCCAATTCAGCACTATGGTCAGTTATTAAATGAACGGTTTTATGGTTCAAGAAGTGTGCTGATGGGGGGAGACAAAACATTTGCTGCGTGGGCGACTTTCACTCGCAATTAAATAACTGAAATAACACCCACTTTCCTTAAAAGAAACAAAAACAAGAAACCCCACCAGTTCTATTGTGTCAAGCCCACCCACTAAATGGCATTGGACCAGTCCTCAGGAGTCTGTCAGAACACCTCCCCATCTCACCCACGGGTTGAGAAACGCTGCACAGTATGCTGTCTCCCCACTCGGCTCTACTGCTGCTGGTCTAAGTGAGAAGAACACAGAGGGGAATGAGTCGTGCACACTCAAATAAAGAATGGCTTTGTGAGCTCACTGTTTGATCTAACCTATATAATGAATTGTGGAATTGAACATGGTAGACAGCTCAAACCAGAGAGCTACCTGCAACATGTCTGACTGATAGACAGACAAGCTGGCAAGGAGCCGGCTGTGGTAGAACTCTGATTTAAGTAAAAGTGCTAGTACCACAATGTATAAATACTCTGTTACAAGTAAACATACTGTATTTAAGATCTAACTATGAACAAAAGTAAAAATGTATCTGAAAAATCAGATCTACAAGCCTACAGCAGTTTTCGTTTTGTAATAATCTAAATTTGCAAAGTAACTAAAGCTATCAATATTTTTGTGGAGTAGTAGTATACAGTATTGAAAAATACTCAAGTAAAGTACCTCAAAATTGTACTCAAGTAAATGCCGTTATTTAAATAGGAGGGGGGGGGGGTGCTGATGTGATTTCTTTATTGTTATTAATTCATGTGAGATGCATGGTAAATGGTTATGGTTTATAAATGTTTCATTCTTACTGTTACAATCAGTTTCTGTTTAGTTCCACTCACCATCAGTCACTCTCTCATGGTCAAACACAGGCATGCTCTTTCTCTATCTCTGCCTCTGATCCAGTCATTTGAAGAATGTATCCAGGGTTTGAGAACTGAGAATGCATCCAGCCTATTAAGTCATAGGCTAACTGTTAGTCTGAAGATCTATGAAGTCATAGGCTAACTGTTAGTCTGAAGATCTATTAAGTTATAGGCTAACTGTTAGTCTGAAGATCCAAAACTACACGTCATTATGGTTTGAACTTTAAGGAGCACAGACCTGCATGCTTGCTCCCTGCATGGATCAGTGACTTTTGCGTAACTGACATGTAGGATAATTACTTTAATTGGGAGCATCTGTGTAAATGGTAAAATATTTTTAAAGGTTTTCATATACTCTAAATATTCTTTTTCAAATGAGATTTGGTAGATGTGTAGAATGTATGTGCCCTCTTGGGGTGATTTCTCTCTCTCTCTCGCTCTCTCTCTCTCTCTCTGCTGGTGGAACAGATCTACAATCTAACAATGTGTCATCATGTGATGCGTTAATTTTTTTCTAACTATTTCTAAAACATGTAAAAATAGTTAAACTAGCCAATCTACATCGACACGTTGTTAGCTTGTAGATCGGCTATTTGTACTATTTTAAAATGTTTTAAAATAGTAAAAAATGGCAAATAAGTTTAGGGATAAGGGGTAAGGGGTGGCGCAAGATCTAGGGCCTGTTCTTTTTGCACTAAATAGTGCACTAAATAGTTAGACAATAGATTGGTCGAATAAACGTAATCAAAACTAACATTGTAAACTTGACCGGACAAAGAAAATAATATTTTGGATGTGTGGACATAGAACATTAGTTAATCTAAAGATCTCTTTTGATCTCCTCCTGTCTGCCACACCCACTGTGATCAATGGAATGACACAAGCGTAAATGTCCCGCACCACACACTAAAAGAAGCACACCTATCAACTGCTTTTCAGTACAGTAATGGGTGGGGCTACGTCAGATATAATGATCAAATACATTTTAATTCCCTTTGTCGCTCAAATACCAGCAGAAGTGGATGTCTGAGTTGACACAGTTTTCTACTTGGGGTGATGATCTGACGGCATGCGTGTGAAATACTATTTGTGGTGGGATGTAAACAAAAATGGGAGATACCAAATCCAGTCACCATGAACTAGATAGGGGAAAAGCGCACTATTTAGTGCACTATTTAGTGCAAAAAGAACAGGCCCTAGATCTTGCGCCACCCCTTACCCCTTATCCCTAAACTTATTTGCCATTTTTTACTATTTTAAAACATTTTAAAATAGTACAAATAGCCGATCTACAAGCTAACAACGTGTCGATGTAGATAGTTTAGCTAGTTTAACTATTTTTACATGTTTTAGAAATATTTAGAAAAAAGTTAACGCATCGCATGATGACACATTGTTAGCTTGTAGATCTGTTCCACCAGCAGAGAGAGAGAGAGAGAGCGAGAGAGAGAGAGAGAAATCAACCCAAGAGGGCACATACATTCTACACATCTACCAAATCTCATTTGAAAAATAATATTTAGAGTATATGTATAATTTATGTTATGTATATTTGTGTATTGTACATCATTACTTTAATCATTCACTGCCGCGCAGGGCAGGCATGCATGCTCTCTTCAAATGGTCCTCACTGCGGCTGCGTTTTATTTTGAAATTCACCCCGGTGAACCGGAAGTAGTAATCGGCCATTATGGATCTGCCACTGGACACTTTCGTTTTCATCAGAAGAATCAATATAGTAACCGTGAGGTAGAGCAGGTTTTCTATTGAGCTCCTAACACCGACGTCCACCTCAATCACCTCAATCTGAAACATTTCATCGACCGACCACAGCGGAAGCAAGTGTTGTCTAGCGATGGGTAAGCTAAGGCAGAGGTACTTGAGCCCCCCTCTGGTTGTACAGAGGAGTCGCCCAAAAAAGGAGAAAAAAGTGGAATGAAATAACCTACATTTCCGTATGTCATATCACAACTCCATATATGGTCACGCCTCGTGACATCACGCCTCCATATATGGTCACGCCTCATGACATCATGGGGCCACAGCTCCATCTCCATAATGGAGCTGACCTGTTCTGACATTCCATATGTTGATCCTCCCCCACCCGTCCTTCCTCGTCGATGTCTCCCTTTTGATGGATACCTGTCCATTCAAACTCTAGACGGGCCTAGGGTTGCAGCCGTGCCCGGCAGCCGGCAAAAACTAGAGTTCTCAACAGGCCCGAAACTTAAGGCCTGGACCTACCTGGGCCCTCATCAAACCCTGGCCATACCTGGGCCCTCATCAAACCCTGGCCCTACCTGGGCCCTCATCAAAGCCTGGCCCTACCTGAGCCCTCATCAAACCCTGTACACTCAAGACACTTTCCCCGCTGCCACCCTTAGATGTCATATATGGAGCTGACCTGTTCTGATGTTCCTTATGTTGATCTGACCTCATCAAACCCTGTACAGTCAAGACAAGCTTGATAGATACATATATGGCCACTGGCCAGTACAGAATTCATTTCATATGTTGATCTGACCCCCCCCATGCCAAAGCACCAGCGCTCGCCCAGCAGTCTGTCGTCACTCAGGCAGATGCGTGCACGTAACCTCGCCCTTAGGGCGACATCGCTTCTCGCCCTCAGGGCGTCTCACTGGTATTACTATAGGCAGTTCTTCTGACCAAGCAATTGGTTGAAATAGGCTATCCAGCCGTGCAGAAATGAGCATGACAGCACACCTACGGTAAATATAAAATAGGCTATCTGGATTAACAAAAACCCCAAAAAGGTGTCAAAGACATCAACGGCAGCAAGCGCCATTGGGGGGAAAAAGACGTCAAAGACCTCAACGGCAGTAAATGAGTTCTGAAACAAAATATAAAATGTACTGTATGTTTTCAAATCGTTTAATCGTTTAATAGTCTTAACTACAGTATTCTTGCTAGTTGCTCTATGCCTTTGGATCCATTTATTTTTCTCTGTATTGGTTTTTTTCGTAGTATTGTACAGTATTTCTGTTTTGATATGCGATACCAATAGTTTTTTCATATGTTCTGTATAAATAGCTTATTGTAAAGTTATTTATTTATTTTAAATTGAATTGTTCTGATCATTGAATCTATCCATGTAACCAATTGAGCTTCATGAGCTTCAGAATTAATAACTCTAATTAATGTTCTAATTCCTGTCAGATCAACACTGATTTATAAGATTGTTCTTGCCAAATTCATTTTCTTGCTATTTCTAATGAAAAGGTGATATAAGTTCAATCTTTTCCCGGTCTGGGCTCTCAAGAGTTTTATTTGGCAGCAGTACTCCCAGGGCTAAGAATAACATTTGAATTTCAATGGCTTATTACAAGTCCTGTCGGTTTTCCATTTGCAAGGAAAGATAGCATGTGGCAAGGGAAGTTGCTATCAAGGGCATTTTAAAAGCTATTTCTGACACAGCATAAAGCCAAACATGATAAGCCGCTTTCACACAGGAGGCAAAAGCTGTTTTGAAGCTGCCTTGTTGGTCGGTTCATGTTGTATGTGAAAGGGTCAGGTCAACATTTTTGAGACCAGCAATAAGTCATCTTTTGAATCCTCCTGTAGTGTATCTGACTAGAGAGCACATTGAAAAGAGCTAATATAAATCTGCATTACCTGCACTCCACATTCATACATGTTACATTTCATTCACATTGCTCAAAAGAAAAGTTTGGTTCTCTATAGCCATTATTGAATCTATCTTCACATTATCCACAGCCATCTGGTTTGGCAATGCAATACATCTGTTCAAGCCAACACCAAACCAACTCCAGGAGCAAGAAGAGGTATACATACAATATGAAGACCAAACCGTCCTAGCCCAGGCCTTTTAGAGTTCCTAACATATCTTAAAGGGGGAAAAGAATCAACTTCATTCTCCTTGTATGCTCACTATGGGATGGTCTGTGCTGCACATTCTGTCTCAGAGGTTGTGTGTGTGTGTGTGTGTGTGTGTGTGTGTGTGTGTGTGTGTGTGTGTGTGTGTGTGTGTGTGTGTGTGTGTGTGTGTGTGTGTGTGTGTGTGTGTGTGTGTGTGTGTGTGTGTGTGTGTGTGTGTGTGGGAACAAGCTGTTGTCTGTTAATGTTTTGCTACGTATGTGACATTTGCCATGGTGTGTTTATGTCACCATCTATCTTGTTCTCCTATATGTCTGTTCTCCAGGCTAACAATTCACGCTGAGTGCCCCATGCACCTGGAGGATTTTCCAATGGATGCACACGCCTGTCCTCTGAAGTTTGGAAGCTGTAAGTAAACGCAGATGATTAAAATAGAATAAAATCTAATCATGTGGATTCCACGTGGGAATGGCGTGTCTCCAATGTGGATCTCAGACTGTCAAAGATGACTATCAGTCTTCTTTGACATACCGGTGACATACCGGCATACCCTTTTAAAAACAGTAGTGGAGGTACTTCTGTGGCCTGCTGGCAGACCGTGTGCACAAGAAATGTGATGCTGAGAGAGACAGACAGATGATGACTCTATTATAGACTCCGACATTAAAGAGACAACAAGTACATGATGCTGTACCATTGAAACGGGTCTAAGTTGTAGAGCTCTTCACAAGTCCAAAATGACATCCCTCAACCCCTAATGTACCTGTAAAAATACATCCCTCAACCCCTAATGTACCTGTAAAAATACCCCACTGGTTCTGAGTCTCCGACATTGTTTTGTTTTTTATATATTTTGATTGTTCTGTATATTATATGGACATGACAAGCCGCCTAATGCCTTTCTACCTGTACATGCCTGTTATACTACTACTCCATAATGGAATCTAGCAGCTATGTAGCAGCCTACAATAAGAGACATTTGCATTAAATTGGATGTTGTCACCCCAATAAAGAAGGAATCCATGATAGTGCGGCTCTTCTCTGATCCACTTGGGTATTACGTATATCGATACAATTACCTGAGGTAATTTGACAGCAATTTTATCTGACCCAGACCAGAGTGAACAAGACAATCAATCAATCAATCAATCAATCAATCAATCAATCAATCTTTTCGTTTCAGGTAAACCTAATAATCCGGGCATAAGGTCATATAAATCAGCATTGATATCCCACTGTGCAGTGATGTAACAGCACACACACACACACACACACACACACACACACACACACACACACACACACACACACACACACACACACACCTAATAATTACTTCATAATTGCTAGTTCTACCAGTAGATGCCTGTGATAGGCTGCTCCATAATGGAATCTTGCAGCTAATAGCAGCCCACAGTACAGAGACAATGAAATTAAATTGCATGTTTTCATCTGGCTGAAAACGGAATCCATGGTCATGCACCTTTGATCTGCTATCTCAATTCAGCTGGCCTGATGCGCATGCGCAGCTCAACAGCACTTTATGATTTGTCCTCTCCTGATCAGTAGTAAGTGCAGGTCTTCTCTGATCCTCTTGAGGGTTTACACAAAATGATAAACGGAACCGGGACCTGAGGAAATAGAATATGAACTGACCCAGACCCAATTGACCATGATGAAATGCAGCAGGCCCAAACCCTTAAGGGTTTTGGGTAATTTTTTATCAAGTGGAACCGTGAATACCACGCACGCACCCACACACAAATATGCATAGGAAGTGTCCTCAGATAAACCAGTGTTGTAGCTAAATTTATGTACTGTATATTAATTTCACTTGGGTGCGTAAATCTGCATAGGGATCACAAAGATGTTGAAGTAAATTGAAATGTGTTGGACCCTTTTTTTGGATGGATACAAATGCTTGTCCTTCTGCCATAATTGTGCGGCAATGCGTATACAGCCCTGAATACATTGTTGCTCTCGTGACATCCACTCAACCGCACCACATTTTTACAACCTCAACCCTAGTATATATATACACCCTTAGTTGGCTATAGTTCCCCATATAATAGGGTCCCTCCTGTTTTCTAGCTCTACACTAAATACAGAAATGGCTGCTTGCTTCACAAGTTCACAACACATCACAACGCACTGCGTTGTGAGCTAGAAAACCTGCTATTTTTGTAAAAGATGTCCGAGACTTTAAGTGTATTATTTTTTTTAAGAATATCTTTTTGGCTTTTTGGGGCTTTTTATTGATAGGATGAAAATAGTCTGACAGGAAATGGGGAGAAAGATGGGTCGGAAGACACACGGCAATTAAGGCTGTCGGGATCGGGAGTTGAACCCGTCAGGCTGGCTCAGCAGCCCAGGGGCCCAGACGGTTGACCCAACGTCTGGGCCTGTATTATATTATTATTATTGTCTCCACCAGGCCGAAGGCATGGGGAGAGAGTATGTTTTGCTGTGTGTGTGTGTGTGTGTGTGTGTGTGTGTGTGTGTGTGTGTGTGTGTGTGTGTGTGTGTGTGTGTGTGTGTGTGTGTGTGTGTGTGTGTGTGTGTGTGTGTGTGTGTGTGTGTGTGTGTGTGTGTGTGTGTGTGCGTGCGCACGTGTGCGTGCGCAACGTTCTTTTAGGCTATACAACAATATTCTACACAGACTGCCTGGTTGGCAATTGGGCTGCAAGTCCTCTATGCTGTCCAGAGGCTGTCTTTCAATCATGCTGTCTGTTAAATAAATAGGCGTGTGTGTTGACAGGGGCTGGTTAGGTTTCGTTTCCAAGCACAGGGACAAGGGAGTCCCCTCTGACTTTTGTGTATTGGATGTGATGACTGGCCGCCGGTGAATTTACATTTTGACCGTGTTGACTACTAGTCCTGCAGACAGTGCAGAGGCTTCAAAAACAGCGCTGCTAGGACCTGCTAGAATGAGAGTGTGATGTATCCACATCACACCTACCCTGGCCACCCACCCTCCGTTCACTCCACTGACTCCCCATTGCGTGTTTCTTTTTTCTTATTATAATTTTTTTCTCAAACTGTTCAAAAGCGATATAGGCCTAAAGCGAGTTCAATGCTTTCTAATTAGAATCCTCTTCTGCAAGTGTTGACATACCCCATTTGCGCATTTACATTTTTTTATATAGCCCCAAAATCCACCCCCTTCAAGCGAAAGACTTATTTGAAATTTGAGGTGTTTGCCCAAACAATCATTTGCCGCATGCTTCCATAATAATGGAGGAATGGGAAGCTTCACTCCACCTACTGTATGTGTATCAGCACCATTACTGGTGTAGGTACTAGACGACCTGCAGTCACATGTTTTAGCCTATGAAGGGGAAAAAGAAAGAAAAAAGGTATTCAATCTATTGAATAATCTTGTCTTGAAAAATTAGTCTGGGGCTAATATTTATTAAAACAAATCAATGCCAATATTTCTGTACACAAGTTATTTATTATTATAATTTCTTCATGTTTTGTTTCATCTGGATGTCCCAGAACTGCTGCAGTCTGGGACATTATTTATAAGAAAAGGTACAGCAAGTTGTACAATGTATTCTCTGTCTCGAATTGTCTCTGAATTCCGAGCATTCAAATTATATAATATGTTCCAGAACTTTATGACCCATATTCGCAACATCATGAAGACGAAAGAAAAAAAAATGCCTGGCAAGTGATAGCTGGAGATAACTTCTCATCAATCCCATAATGTATGCCTTATCACACCTATCTTATAGAAAACAGTTAAACTTCCAGAAAAGATAAAGTGTTAACTCTCTATACTATTGAATCTCTATAGTCACTACAGTGTAGTGTGACACTTCCTGTTGGTGCTAGAAGGGTGGCACTTGATGTGCATTATGACGTGTGCCGCTGTGCTGCCTTGAAAGTCCTATATTTTAGACACAGTGAAAGCATTGTAAAAGTCAATGGTGATTTTGTCCCTTATATGTCTCTTGACATTTCACAAGGTAACCTGTAGTTCTTTGCAGAACAGTCTAAAAATAGACCAGCCTGATATGTATACTGTACGTGAGAACCCAACTGAGACCCATTGCACTCTTACCACTCAAAAAACACAATAAAAATAAAAAATAGACTATCCAGTGGTTCCCAACCTGTGGGGTATTTATTTTGGTGTTTGATTTTTTTTTTAAATACCTTTTTAAAAAACCCTTAAAAAAGACCATTACTGCATCAATGTTAATCAACAAACTATACAATGAAAACTGGTCAATCATTGGCCAAATTGTCAAATTATATAAGGCACAAATTGTGAAAATGTACAATAACATGTGTCTCAACTCCTACAAGACTGAAAATGTTGAAAAAAAATGTTGAAAATGTTGAGAACCCCAACAAAAAAACAGTTAAATAAGAAATGGGAAGTTGCAAGTGGGCTCCCAACTAATTGGCAAAACACTAAAGATTTGATTGATACCATTAACAATAAAGGTTGTTACCACTCCGGGTGGACCGCGAACACTTTTGAGGATTTTCAAACGTGCCCTGATCTAGTAAAGGTTGGGAACTGCTAATTAACTAACGATCTATAATTTAGTGAAATCATTATAGTAATAATGAATTCACACACCTCTGCTTCCAGATGCTTACACCAATAATGAGGTGATTTACCTGTGGACACAGGGAGATGAGAAGTCTGTTGCTGTGGCTCCCGACGGCTCCAGACTAAACCAGTATGACTTACTGGGGCATGTCATTGGGAAAGAGACCATCAGCTCCAGCACAGGTACAGTATGCTGCCCACCGATCACACAAAGGTTCCTCTAGGCTGCAATACGCAATCACATTCACAAATCATCTGCAACACGGCAACATTTTATACATTTTATTTTATTCAATCTGTAGTATTAGCACAACTTTATTTATCTGATGAAGGTGCAATAGAATCCGTTTGTTCCATCAACAAGAAGACAAACAACTTGAACTTGAACATTTTAATGACTAGAGCCCTAGGGCTGAACGACTTCAGCCCTCGCACGTCGCATAACCGATACGGCTGTTATACACCATGTATGGAAATCCCTAATGTCATCAGTAAATGCACATATATGGGTATGCCCATATGGAGATATCTGCATACGGTAGTAAACTTACAGTATGTTCTCCTCTTTGCTCTGTTGAAATATCCTTGCCTTGTGACTTTTTGTCAATTCATTGATGCGGCGTGGTTTAGCAGGCAGCGGTCTCATTGATCGCATTCTCCTCATGTTATTAGAATCTGCAGGAGAGAAAATATATTCTGAAAAAAAAAAATCAGCAGCTTCACAAACTGAATATCTGGAGGTGAAATAGAGTTGAAGCTTTCCTTTCTCGTTCGTCCAATATAGTGCAGAGTCAATATTAATAAGCACAACATTAATGGAAGAGATGCAAGCCTGTACTTTTGATTAGACATTCATTTGATCTTAATTTCTCATTACCAACGCTTGTTGCTGAAACCTTCAGCAACAACGGTTGTAAAATATCAGCTCACCGTTTCTTCCATGTTCCTGGGCACAGCCAGAGGATATGGCCTTTTCTTTTTGGGCATCCTAAAGCCCAAACCACTCCAAAGGGTCAGGTTTTTAAGGTAGACCACACCAATGCAACTCATTGCAACTCAATGAGCTGCATTGGTGTGGTTTACCTTAAAACTGTTTTGTCACCTATAACAAGGACCTGCTCTTTGTTAAAAGGTTAAATCACTATATTCTGATGGTAATCATTGCTATAGAGTGCATGTTTGTTCAGTAACGGGTCTCCCTGTCTCTACAGCTCTGTAATAAACATAACATACATTGTCAGGTGACAACATTTCAGCCAATCAGGAGAAAGTAGCCATTTATCAGCTTAATTTGTATAGTGTTCCAGTTCCATTTCTTTCTGTCATCATTTACAGTTCCACATTTAATCTGTATCCTGACCGAGTTCTCTATCCTGATTGGATAAAATTGGTATCCCGACCTGAAAATGCATTTTCAGTTAAATAACAATCTGGAGAGAAATGGAGGCTCTGGTTACTGAACAAACACACTACCACAATATAGAGCAATAAGAGCTTTTTAACACTTATTTTATCCAAAGAAAATCACTTACCCTACCTTTTAAGTGGAGTGCTCAAACAGCAAGGTAAGCCCAAATGCTATCAATAACCAGATAATCAGCAGCCATCACCTGAACATGGTACAGCTGGTAGCTATTATCCTGTTTCATGTATTCATCTTTCATCTCTTTGTCATTAATGTACTACAGCTACTACGGCTTTGATGGATGTTACACACATATCTAAAAGCCCAGTATAAAATAAGTTTTGTGAAAAAGATGAAGCTTTTATGACCCAATGAATATTGCCGATTTGTGAAAATTTTACTTCTGCCCCTAATACATGCAGAGTCATATGTTTATGCAATGATAACAGGCACTTTGAACAGGCAAAACTGCTGCCTCATTTGGCCAAAATCCATGGAACTTGTTTAGCCTACAGAAGTGCATTGACTCATGCGGAACACATCTGTCACTTTGTACGCCCCTGTTATCGCTTATTGCAGCTTCATTTAATTATCATTGTTCTGCATAGAACATTTTTCCCAAATAATTTCTCTGTCTCAAAAATGTGACATTAGTTTGTACAGTACTAGAATTTTGCGCCCGCTTCGCGGGACACTCTAATCCCAGAGTTACTTCGCCACGCACTCCGCGGCAGAAGTGCCGTGTTTGCATGAATGAAACTGTATGTAACCGCGCCTGTGTGTGTGTGTGTGTGTGTGTGTGTGTGTGTGTGTGTGTGGGACACGTGTGTGTGTGTGGGGGGGTGGCTTACAGGCGTGCGTGTGTGTGTGTGTGCATGCAATGAGAAGCCAATTCGAACAGTCTAATTGTTTTACTTCGGCAAAAAACAACTATTGACAAACAACAATGTTGATGTAAGTAAGGGAATCGCTGTGTCAGTGATATTTTAAATACAGACATTTAGAAGGAATAAGCAAAATCCAATTGCTCCCCTCGCGAGCAGAGAATTGCTCTTCCTTGTTTTTGTCTTCTCCTGCAAGTCGAGAGCCGAGAGACGGAGAGAACAGAGCTGGTGACGTGTGAGCCAGGGCAGTGTTGCCAGATTTGCGAATTGTAAGCGAGTTGTAGTGTATGTAAGTAGCGTGGTTTAAAGGCCTTGTTTCTGGCCCTGTTGGGGCAACAGCATAGGCAGCAGTGGTTAGTGTTCCGTGTAGGGAAGCCTCGGGGGTGTGGGTGATTGGGGCGAGAATGTTTGTATTAAACAAATGCATTGCCGGCGTGAGTGTGGAAGGCAGGCATTATTTTGGCAGTGCAAAGACTATTGTTTGGCGGCTGGTGGTCAGCGTTGGCGTCGGGCGCCTTATGAGGAGATAGCGTTGGAACACTGCGAAGGGTAAGTGTGTGACGTCACTGCCCGTGTGAGTGTGTGTGGGTGTAGTGTGTAAGATGGTGTTGTGGGTGTTGCAATAGCGACGTAGCTGTTGTGCCTTTGGGTTTCTTCTGGGTACAACGTATTGGGTACAGCTTTTGGGTACAGCTTTTGGGTACCACTTCTCCAATGTATAATAGATAGTTTAAACTGTTTTATACAAGCACGTGCACACCCTTTCAGTAGGTTCCCTCTCCAGACCATGAATGCAGCTTTTACCATGGGGAAAGAAACACAAATGCCCCCATCTCCATGCTGTACACAAACAGCAGCAGAATTGTATAATTATATAGGGATATATAGGGATGGCATGGGAGTTCCCAATGCAGCTACCTACGCATTCTAATCTCTAATCTCAATGTGTCGTCGTAGCATCAGCCGCAAACAAATCAGCCAGCACAAAAGGCCCATACATGGGCATACTGCATACTGATGACATCAGCGATCTCTATATATAAATGGTCGGGACAAGGAACGACGGATACAGAGATCCGGTTGTCCAGAGCCACAGAACCAACCACTATTATGCCCAGTCAATTTGTTCACCAAGTTAAATTGTTTCACCAAAATAAATACTGTAACTGCACAGAATAAATTTAGTTTAAATGTATCCCTCAATGTATTGATTCTACTTGTCTCGTAACATGAATAACAGAGGAAAGGGCCGTGTCGAGCTTCAGCAGATTATTTTATTTACCATTGATGAGCTTTATTGTGCATCACAGCACCAGGGATGCTGATTGGCATTCCATTGATGGTGAATATGTGGAATGATTGTACTTAGTGCTATAGTGCAGTGCTTTCCAAAGACCTTGAAGGTGGGCCGTGTGGACGGCAGCCTGAAAGTGGCACTCGCAAACAGTCTTTGGCAGGCATATCGAGAAGCACTGTGGAATCAATCCAGGGGAGCAAACATTGTGGTGATGTGTAGAGTGAGCTCTAGGTGAATAGGGGCAGACACGTTGGCTCCTGGGCCCTGGCTGTGCTACACCGAGTTCCAGCCATGGCATTGACAGCTGATCCCCGGGGGATACTCAGGGCTTTGCCATTACAATGGTACGAGTGGAGAGACCTGCCTGGCTTCTCAAAGCGGAGTCAGTCTTCAGTTGACTGACAATACATCATTTGATGTGGTTGTGCAACAAAACGTAAATGAAAGTAGCAATAAGCAATAATATGTCAAAAATGTTATGTCCTTTTAAAAAATATATATATTCAGACAGCCAGCAATAAGTAAAATGCTCTAAAAAAATGTAGTCTTTGCGACACATCTAGGGGCCACAATCTGCATTCAAAGATGTTCCTAGAAGCTTTGTCATTGGTCGGGGAAAAAAACAGTCGAAATGACTAGCCAATCAGGAAGTAGACAAGCAAATCGACCAATGACAAAGCTTCTAATCTAGGTCATTAAACTTTTGACATATTATTGCTTATAGCAGCTTTAAGCATTAGAAGGAATGATTGGTACCGGAATACTAATTTAGGCTGATACAGGATTTGCTGGAAGTCAGGTGCTTAAAACTGAAGGTCTGACATCTGCTTGAACAGTGCAGGGAAAGTGCTTGCATCTTTAACTGGCGTTCTGAGCATATTTTACAAAATAGGCAGGCAATTTCTCAAGGGAGGTACGTGTGGCTTTTAAGTTGGATGGTCCTGAATGTGTGAGGTGCTGGAATAACTGAAAGTGATTCTTATTTACCTCTAAATAAGGTACAAACCCTACAGATAATATTGTCTTTCTCAACTCCAGCTCACTCATTTCAACGTGTAGTACAAAATTTCAACTTGCTTTGTCTTAAATCCCTGCAGAAAAAGGTGTAAGATTATTATTGTTTTTTTTACATTCTGTGATACTGGTACAGCTCACATCACAACCTCTGCGTTATGCAGTGATCATGAATGTTTATGTATTAACTTCCATGAATCTAGTTTTGAATATTTCAAGTGTATTGTTTCATGACTGAGAACAGCCTGTTCTGATACTGATTATCCTCTCTCTCCTCTCTCTCTCTCTCCTCCTCTCTCTCTCTCTCTCTCTCTCTCTCTCTCTCTCTCTCTCTCTCTCTCTTTCTCTCTCCTCCCTCAGGGGAATATGTAGTGATGACAACGTATTTCCATTTGAAAAGGAAAATTGGATACTTTGTGATTCAGACGTACCTCCCCTGCATTATGACTGTCATATTGTCTCAGGTCTCCTTCTGGCTCAACAGAGAATCAGTTCCAGCACGCACTGTATTTGGTGAGTCACCTCACAGCTCTGCACTTAAAAGGGCAAGGTCCCTGACTTATAACCCCAATATTATCATTCTGTAGGTCATGAGAAAATGGCCCAAAGGCACTCGAAAAGCTGTTTTTGTTTGCTGGTCAAGGTAACATTTTGGTGAGTTTGCCCTTTAAATAAAAAAATCCAAATGTTAGTTGAATGATGTGTAACCCTGACATATTAGGAATTAATACACATTACAAAAACATTGTGTAGCACCTTAGGAATGGCAATGCAATATAAATACTATATTGGTCGCAACAAGGATGATTTTGGGTCATTGCTGAAAACGTGTGAACCACTGGGTTAGGGTATAAAAACACATTCCACCTTTTCTTTACAGCAATGCTTGGCGCAATTGGTCCCTGAGGGGGTGTGTTTTTTGTATTCGGATCATAAAGATCGACCTGTGATTACCTTGCCCACCATAAAACCATCTAATCATTTTCAGCTTAGTGAGAGGAAACTTGGAAAGGACGATGAGGCTGTCCACCTTGAGGGGGAGAATGATGAAACTTTTGAAGGGGCTTTTGGATGGATTTGTGTTGACTAAGCCAGCCAAGACATACTGTGACCGTTATTACTTAATGAACTCCAGCTAATTTTGGCAAGCAGTCTCACTTTTATCCACAATAAAAAAATTGGCTAGCAAAACGGCTTATACTGCCAAAAGAAGGCATGGAAGTGTCCTGTTTACGTTAGGGCAATAGTAGTTTCGCAGTAATCTATTAGATATAACGTCTGGGGGGGCACAGTTGGTAGTGCTGTCGCCTCACAGCTAGAAGGTCCTGGGTTCGATTCCCGCTCGGGGCACTGTGGGTGCTGGCGGCGTGTTTCCTCCTCCGCGTCATCAGTGCCCATACCCGAAGGCGGGGTTGGCGAAAGGGCCTTTCTGTGTTTGCATGTTCTCCCCGTGTCCCCTAGGGTAGGTACCCTCACAAAAACATGCAGTAATCCTGGTCTCTAAACTGCCTCCCCCTGGGCAGCCGGGGCGCCTGATGGAGGGGAAAGGAACTGGTTGGAATAACGTGTTCCTTCCACGCGCTACGTCCAACCAGGGAAACTCCCCCCTGTCAGGTGTAAAGGAGCAACTTGGACACTCAGGCATGAAGGGAGCATAAGTTAAGTCCGTTGCTCTCCCCAGGTTGGCGGAGGGTGTGTAGAGCCCAGGATCACAGTAGATGATTGGCACAGGGGTGAAAAATGGGTTACAAAATCGTGGGATAAAAAATATATTAAAAAAAAAGATATAACGTCTGGGTCCCAACTATTGAAAAGAGTTTTTTAGAAATGTGTGACAGACATATTCCTAATCCTACTAGACCTATGTTACAGCCCAGCCAAGGCTTGCCTGCCTTTTTCTGGCAAAACCCAGACATAATATTATGCACCCTAACCACAGGTCTAACCACATCAGACCAAATCAAACGTAAAGCATTAGACAATTAGACTTGAGTAGGAAGTAGACTATATGTTAATACATCGGATATTTCAGTACACTGTTTTTCATCTGAAATAGATCAACAAGCTCAACCCGTCGCATCTAGTTTTGCAGAACGATAGCATTGTACAACGAAGTAATGAATAAGCATTACTACTCCTCTTAAATTTCTGTTTATTTGATATTAGAGAGAGTATACAAATGAAACCCCAATGGATCCTCACTTCCTCTGATATCATGAAGGGTGTGCAGAACATTGCTGCTAACTTAATACAGTAACATGGAATTAATGATCTGTCAGTCATCACACTGACTTCTATTGAAAATGCAATCGATTTTCTGAAATGCTTATTAAAACCGACACGACATCAGTTGATAGGCTGGAATGCCAACGAGGTCACTACACTGGCACTCTGCTGTCAGGCTAAACAATATCTGCCTCTCAACAAAACCAAGGAGTTGATCGTGGACTGCAGGGGGCTGAGGAGAGAGCACGCACCTATCTTCATTGGCGGCGAATTGTGGAGTGTGGCGGAGTGTGGAAAGGGTCAGAGTTCAAGTTTCTTGGTGTACACATCGATGAGGACCGCAAGTGGGCCACACTCACCACCGACATGGTATATAAAGGCGTGACAGCGGCTGTACTGGATCTGTCGTCTGAAGAAGTTCAGACAGAGCAGACCCTCGCATCCGCAGCCTCTTCTACAACAGCTCCATCGAAAGTGTTCTGACAGGCTGTGGCACGGCCTGGTATGCAAACTACACTGCCCGTGAATGGAAATACCTACAGCAGATGGTGTGGACGGCCCAGCGTATCGTGATAGGTGAGCGTCCCCCCTCCAGGAATTGTATGAGTTGGCATAATTCCATGGCCATAACAGCTCAGAGCGGTTCAGATCGGCAAGTCATACACCGGGACGTCTGCAAAACTGCTGTCCCTGACTGCTTGCTCCTCCTACGTCACTGGCTTCCCCTCTGCATTGTTTGTCCTCTATCTCCACACACAATGCGTGCCTCAGCGCCCCTCGTGCAACATTGATCTGTCCTCTCTCCTCTAGCACTATCTTTGACTCTTTTATTTACTTTAATTGCACCAATAGTACCCCAACCAACACCCCCTCTCCCTAGCATCACGCCTACTGCCGTTTCTTAAAGCCACCATTACACTCACCCCCTCCGTTGTCTGCGTTTTAAACGGCTATTTCTCTTCACAAGCGTTAATATTGTAACCTCGACACAGCATAACAACAGAAATGACCCAAGAACGTCAATAGGGCCGCCCTAAACCAAGAACTGGACTCCAGTGTTTTCTTCTTCCCATTGGGTACGGCTGATTACTATTGGGCTACAGGTGTATGATGGGAAGGCAATTATTATTATTAATTTTAAACCTAGATGTGAGCCTCTAGTCAAGGACAATTTCCACCCCAGCTACAATCTGTTCATGCCACTACTGCGACATTGGCTGGGCAATTAAGCTCTACCACAGTATCAAAAGCCATTCAATTTCTGAACAGTTTCTACCCGGCTACCATCAGAGATTTATAAGGTAAATCTACCTTATGCAGATTTACCTGGCGTGGTTTCACCTGGAGGTGGTTTTTAACCATGTTAAGTTAAAAACGTAACAAGTTTTACCTTTCCATACGGCACAAACTGATCTTTGAAACAGCACCTTAAGAACACTGTACCTGCTACTCTTTTAATCCAGCCTCATGGCCTCTCTCTCCTCATGGAATACTCCAAAATGATGCACAGAAACAATTATTCCACCCACTTTGTTATGCCTGCAAAGCTATGATGTGACAATGACAAATACACCTGATTCTGACCTCCATAAATATGAGCATAAATAATCCAGGCATACAGACACACCCACAACTTCAACTTTATACAGAAGATATACATGTACACACACACACACACACACACACACACACACACACGCGCACGCGCACACACACACACACACACACACACACACCCCTTTTCAAAAATATTCTCTGTTGCTGCTGTTGCATGACAGTTGATCAATGATCATTGTATACATGGCTGAGGGAAGTAGGGGTGCTGGGGGGGCTGGAGCACCCCTCCCCCCAGGCACAGCCCCCCCTTGGACAGGAGGGGGAAAATATTAATAATTTTAATCAAAACAGATTTCTGTTACTAGGCCTAATAAATATGCTGTATCACAGTATCTGTGCCTTCTCCTGGTTAATTGTCTGTGTCAGTTTGCTCATGCGTGAGCTCGGGAAAGTAAAAGCTGCGTGAAAATGCGCGCAAATGCACGTGCACGAGGCGTGCACCCCCTACTAAACGTTCAGCACCTCCTACTGTAAACATCTTCCCGCGGCAATGATTGTATATGCATAATTATCTGGAAATAATATTATGAAAAATGACCCACTCATTGAGTAGAAATTAATATCAATTGTGTTAATTATGTTAACAACACAACTAACACATTTTTCTTCTGATCAAAGGATCAGACTACTGCCAGAACAAAAGCCTCTCTTCAGTCATCCAAATGTTCTGTTTTAATGAGTGTCACTGCAAACCAAATTACTTCCCCTATCAGTTGTATATTGAAGGATGCAGGGAAATGTTAGGGAAATTCAAAGGATACTGGACTGTCAGAGGCCCTCGAAGATGAAGTGATTTTTATATTTCATTGTTTAATAAATATTTGAAGTGATGTGTGATGTGTTGCCATGGGAGCCAACATTCCAAGCTGCTCTACTGTGCCTACTTGTTGAATAATTAGTACTTTGCACATTGCATTTGAAATGAAGGCTGTGTGACTTGTTCTGCATAGGTAGATTGATGGATTGATGATATATAGATAATATATTTCCACCAAGAACCTCCACCCCAATTCTTTCAAATTGGCCTGATGGTGGTGTTATACTAGTCCGCTTTACCTTTTTGCCTATAACTCTTGAACCAGGTTGTACAACAACATGCATGATCCATAATCACTTATCCAGAGTTGGGTCACCGAGATAGCAGTTACAGACATCCCTTTCCATGACCACATTAGCCACCTCTGACTTGAGGCGTTCCCAGGCCAATGTGTAGATATAATCCTCCCAACTGGTAGATAGTCTGCCCCGTGACCTCCCTGCTGGACGTGCCTGGAAAACCTCCGACCTGGATGCATCCTTATTGGATGCAGCACAAACTATTTCAACTGGCTTTTTGAGTGGTGCAGCCACTCCAAGGAACAGCAATGTCCGTCCTATGTCTGTATGTCCCTATGTTTAGGGTACCAATAGGGGCAAAAGTGGCACTGTTGTGCTAGAAACAGAGAGAGATAGTGTTGCACTGTTGCCTGCTAATAGAGAGAGAGAGAGAGAGAGAGAGATGTCTGCTAATTCCTCCACACAGTAACTCTGTCATTTATCGACCGGGCCAGTGAGTTCCTGTGGGTCTGGAAGTTCCGGGGACACTCAGTTCACACAGGTGTTTTTTTTCTATTCTATTTTTCTATGCAAAGGAGCAGCAGCTCTACTCAAAGTCCTTCATGGATTACCTTATCCCTAAGGGAGATGTACAGTATTTGCATAAGCAAGACCTTCAGAATCAACTTTAAAGTGCTATCATTGACTTTAAAGAAATGGATGACATGTTTTTTTTCCGTAAGCTCCATCATGATGTTGTTGGAGAAGAAAAAGAAGGGCCGGAGGAAGGGACAGGAAGAGCAGGGAGGAGGGGAAAAAAACAGCAGATACAGTTTGGACTATACATGAGGTTGTGATTTGTAGAGCTCGCTCTGGTGTTGTGATTGTGGATGTTATTGACATTAAAGAAGTCTTTTGACAGACATGGGTGTCTTTGTGGTGCAAGCGTATCTTGTCCCAGGCCCATTGCAAGATGCTGTGCTATGTCCTCTACCCTGAGCCATCCCACCCTAGAGCAGGGCCAAGTGGTAGCCTGACCAGTGACCAGTTTGTTTTGGGATGTCTGGATCCTTGTTTGTAAGGCCTTTGTGCAAGGTGTATCCGGCTGGTACAGTCTGTCTTGTCGTGGTTCAGCTTGTCCTTGTAGCAGCTACTATGGTCTGATTCCTGTGTTTGGTGGTAGAACTACTGTACCACAGACCTGAGTGTTATTGTACTTCTACCCCATGATTTCATGTACATTAAAGCATATCCATCACTCACTACCTAGAATTTTGTCTCCAACTCTGCTTTCCTCATGGTTTTATGGTTTGATCCAGAATTGCACCACAGTGTAAACAGAAAGCATTTGCCTCAGATACTCCTGCTTGGGCGTGATGGCGTACCGGTCAACAAGGTGAGAGACCAACGCAACGGACCTAATAACGCGCCATATGCCCAACACTTGGATCTCACAACCCAAGGATGCAAGTGTGTTCCTCAATCACATTATCGAAAACGGGTACCTTAGTTCACCCCCTGCACAAACCATCTCACTGTGAAAGAGGTGCTCACTGTGAACAGTCAAAGGTCTCTCAGTCTCCACAACGTGCAAAGCCCACAGCTCTCTCGTGTTCCAGCTCCATGTAGTGAAGATTACTCCTTATAGGATGTATCTATTCTATAACCAGATCTGAACAATGGTTTGCTGGGAGTTCTGATGCACTTTAGACGTGAACAGATTTCTGTTACCGTGGATATTGAGCAGATGACTTCATTGTGAGGGAGATCATAGGAACTTCTGGCTGTTCCTCCTTTACATAGCCTCCTCCAGCAGCGGAAGCACTACAGCTACTTCTCTCGGCCCAACAAGGTGGACCTGAAATGTACAGCCCCTCCACAAGAGCACTGGCTGTTATTGCATTTAATCTTGTCACACCTGAATTGACCTAGTGTGTATGAAATTGTTTTGGTAAATTATTTACTAATCTGATCAATTAGTGCTCTTCATCTGGAGCATTCCTCTGAGGCACTTGGCTGTAACCTGTCAGGTCTCAATGAACATACAGCGTGTAGTCAGGGGGGGCCCCGTTCATGACGTCATCATTTTAATAATGAATAATTATTAAAATAAAAACCCTTCCCAGTGAGTGCACACACTGGGAAGTGGGAAGAATTACAACCAAACAACACAGGTCAATGTGACATGTCAGGTCGAGTACCTGCAGTGATTATTATCTGCTGCCAACTAGTGGATGTTCAGGATGAGGCTGAATAATTGACAAGGCTGATTGGAAGGCTGATGCAATGCAATATTACTTCTACTACTACTACTACTACTACCTTACTACTACTACTACCTTACAACAACTACTACTACTACTACTACTATTTATTTTTACCAAAACAAAAAAAACAACTGGAGGCTCGAGGCCCGTTTCAATTGAAACAATTGAAACATATACACAATTGAAACAATTGAAACATATACACTGCGTGTAGTGTCAGTATAGGCATATTGTGCGTGTAGGCCATATTGTGCGTGTATAGGCCAGTATCTGTCTCTCCAAGAATCGTTTGCAACCACATTCATATTAATGTGTGTAAAATATATAACCCCCCCTGGACTCAAATATGTCCCACCAACATTTTGCTGCTTGTACCTGTATGATCAGTGACAAATAAACCCCTGTTTATTTCGGGGTGACATCAATTATTTTAGTAATTGGGATAGTATTGGATATATGTCATTACTTCATTATTAGTCTGTCTGTGTGCCCCATCCAGTCTGTAGACTGTTTCGTTTCGAGATATGGCTGTCACGTATTGCTTGGTTTTGACTCTTGGGATACTCGATGCTGGTTGTGAAATGTGAGCTTTTGTTCCGTGGAACTCTAAGAAACCGCTAGCGCTGGTAGTCACCAGAAAGCGGCAGTTTAGTGCCCTCAAACTGGAGGTCAGGAGGTTATAGATTCACGTCAAATGAGCTAACCTCCTTGACAGCACAGATATAAATCTTTAAAGCCCTGTATGTATTTTTCAGCAGATAAGTCTGGTGGGAACAGATAAAATGATTGCTTTTATCTGCTCTGATGGCTGCCCATTTTGTCCACCTCATTTCCGCCCTTTAGACTCCCCTGCAACACTGAATACAATGGCCCAGTATGTTCTATGACCTAGAACAGCCTCATTTGTATTTTGTACGTGGACAGAGGGTCTCTCAGTCTAATCTAAGCTTGTAGATCGCTACACCATGTTGGACTTGGAATATAAATTAAGCATGTTTCCAAGTTGACAAATTGTGGCTGATTGTTGATAAACTATACAGCATGTATCAGATGTCAAATTGTATTTTCAAGTAGTGCGTAAAGTCCCTAAACCCCCCATGCCAGCCCCTTCCACATCTTCCTCTTAATTATTATAGTTGTCTTTTACAAAAAAAAGAAAGAAAAAAAAGTGTTTTGTTATGTCTGTTTTTCTATGACCAGAGACACCCTTTTAGCTTACATTCACAAACACTGTGATTCCAAGGTAATCTATCCGGAAGCAGTATAAAATGCAACAAAGCAGATAAGTAATTATATCATAATTTCAATGAATTGGTTTATTTCTTTGCAGTTGTTGAGTCAAAATGGTATAGTATGTGTCTCACCACTCTCACAGGCTGCTTCTGTTCTTCCTCCTTCCATCCATCCACTTATACATTTATAATGCCACGCTGCTGAAGCAGTGGCTCCATGACACATGGCAGGGCCTGTGGCGTAGTTCACTGGGTCTCAATGTGGGGTCCCTGAGAGGGTTCCGGGGTGTCCCCAGCTAGATGATTGATTACAGGTCTGTTACAGTCTTAAGGGTGTACAAATGGAACCCAAATGGACCATTACTGTTGGAGCTCAAATGGACCCTGGCTGAAATGGAACTAAATGTGGTTGTATTTTTACACAGAGCTCCATGTTTCCAAGTGGTTCCATGTTTACACTCTTACAGCTTAAATGGATTTGTACGGTCCATTTGTACACTCTTAAGGGCTGTATTTTGCGTGTCTTAAGTACCAGGTCTTATTCCCTAACTTGAGTAAACTAAAGACCTGGAGGCGTTTGGTTACGGGCATGATTTAGTCATTATTATTATTGTTATTATTATTTTCATTCATTTATTTATTTTTTGTTCCCATTTGCACAGTAGTAAGAGTACTGACATTTTTTGGCATCTTTGGTCTCGGGGGGAGGGGTGGGTGGGATTGTTTGTTTTTGTGTTTTTTGTTTCTTGTTTTCTTTAGTCATTCATGATGTTAACGTATCTTATTGTGATTTTTTGTCTTTAATAAAAAAAACATTTGATAACAAAAAAAAGACCTGGAGGCGTGATCAATGCTCTTTGGACACTCAGAATAGCCAAATGGCATTGATCACGCCTCCAGGTCCTTAGTTTACTCAAGTTAGGGAATAAGACCTGGTACTTAAGACACGCAAAATACAGCCCTAGAGTTAAATGAACACTGATGTTTTGACTGTGTATGGTCCCTTAATGATGTTTTCATCCTCAGGAGTCACCACTGTCCTGACCATGACTACACTGAGCATCAGTGCTAGAAACTCCCTCCCTAAGGTGGCCTATGCCACCGCCATGGACTGGTTCATGGCAGTGTGCTACGCCTTTGTCTTCTCGGCCCTGATTGAGTTTGCCACAGTCAACTACTTCACCAAGCGCAGCTGGGCTTGGGACGGAAAGAAAGAAGGCATGGAAATTAGGGTGAGTTCTGAATCCAGCCTTGGATTAATGTAAACAAATGAAAGAAAAAGAAAATTATGAATGGCAGTATCTAGAAACAGATATGAAATGATGTGCCCTTATATCCAAGTTTCTTTTCTCTCTCTTTACAGGATATTGAGCTAAAAAAGATACATACACAAAAATATAACCATCCACATGCATCTTTTAAATCCTTGCTTGCTCTATGCTGTTGCAGAAGTAATCCCAAAACACGTAATCGATTTCATCACACTCCAAGATAGTTTGCTGCGTCTGTGCTCCCCTCAGCGTTCCTTCCTCCCCGGTTTTGAAGAAGCTTTTTCTTCGCCTATTCGATTCTAGACTATTTACACTCTATCTTTTTCCCCTGATAACTTCCTGAAAAATGAGTGCGCTCAAAGCAAGATGGCTTAGAGAACCTCAGCATTGGGTGGGGGTGGGGGGCTAAGAAGGACTCTCATTTTAACACTGGCGGAGCGGTGAGGACAAATTGAGCATCTGCAAATGCTGTGAGAAAGTCCCGCCTCAGCCTTCTTAAAAACGGCACTGAGCACTTCATGCCGACTGTAAGGAGTACCGTTTATTTATTCATTAACAGACGAATGGAACAGGGACAGCGGGGCAGAACGCAGAGAGAGGCGTTTAGTGGCGAACTCCCAGAGATAGTGGCCCTGATTTATGAAGGCAACATATGCTCGAGTCTAATCTTAAAATGAAAACGTAGGCTCTTTTCTCCTGCAACGCATGGGAATTAACATATAGAGCAAGATTACTTGCATGTCTGGTTCAAGTATAGCTTAATTTGTATTTCTTTGCTTGGCAGTGTCACACATCGTAAATGGCAGATCTACAAGCTCACACCACCTCATAGTTGCGAGGCATCGTGAGCTTGCATCTTTGTTATTTTCAACGTGTGAAACTGTCTTACGATGTGTATATGCTCATTCGATGCAGTTCTCTGCATGGTATAGGCATGCAGAATAACCAATAAGCGTGAATTATTCATCGGGATCTGACACTTGAAACTGTTTGACTTTTTTCATTTACAGTACGTGTGAAAGTTGATAGATCATATAGCATGCAGAATGAAGTACTGGAAGGTTGGCCTAATATTTACCTCGTAACTTTTCATGGGTTGCCACATTTTGTTTATGAAGATACGGTACACTGCGGTAAATAACAGTGCTGCAATGGAGTTAGAAAAGGTTAATGAAGTACAGACATTTCTTGTCAAGGTACTGTAGCATCATACAGAGCAGCTTCCATTACTCCCATTTAAAACAACTGGAGGTTTATGCGGCTATTGGACAGCAGCTGTCGGCTGTGTTTCAGTCTTTCATGCACTCTGCGCTAAAAACATGAAGCTGTGAAGCTGAAGTAACATAAATAAATTGTGGTAGGTTTCTCATGATCGTACCGAAGCTTGATTCTGTGTTGATTTCTAGAAGCTTCATAAATGAGCACCCATTTACTGTTCTAACACAGTTAGTAGTAGCTCAGAGATGCCATGAAAACATCAAGGAAAAGACAGACATTGGAGAGAAATTAAAAAAGTTAAAGTATTCTCATGCTGTGAACAACCACAATATATGATTCTGGACTCATTTAGGCACATTTTATTACGTTAATAAAGCTGTTTAGCTGAATATTTAGCATGAAATGGAAACCCCCTTAAAGATTCCATGGCCTCATTCTTTGGACCCCATCTGTGAACCCCTGGTGCACTGGGTTGAAATTAACCAGGGCACAGGTGTGAATACTTTATTCAGAATTAGTAGTGGTTAAATTTTAACAATATCTCTTTGGAGATTACCAGATAGATAAACAATCCTTTTGGTTTCAACTTATTGCACAGTACTTCAAAGCTTTTAATGGGGGGGAGGGGGGTAATGTTTTCATTCCACCGCAACAGACAGTATGGTGCTAAAGAAACACACTACTTTCCACCATCACTGTGTGAACTGCTCCCAGCAATCAAGTCAGCCATTTCCAGTCCTTTTTTATCGCTTGACAGCTGGTGTTCTGAATGATTGACAGGATTGCATATTGTTGCAGGAAAAGTTTTCAGCGGTATAGGGATAATTCTCACAGTTAGAGGGTTCTCTCTGTCTTTGATCCCACTTCTTAATGGCAACAGCCGTGGTCTTAGGGTGTGGGGGAGATGTGTGTGGGGAGCTGAGCATGCAACAAAAAAAAAGATGCCACAAAGGAACTCTCATCACAGCCCTCACTAGTAGAAGCTTCTAGAAAGCAACAAGGTGAACCTAGGTGCTTTATCCTTTATCTTAAGAGAATGGGAAATAATAATGGACCTTTGCTGCATTGAAAAGTAAACCCAATTGTAAAGACAAAAAGAAAAAGAGAGAAAAATATATATACACACCCAAGATTAAGGCTATAATTTATTCTTTGCCGCATGACACTTTCAACAAAAGTGTTCAACAAAAATGGCACAGGCCTATTTACAACTGACACTAGTGACACTTTTGAAACCACCTCATTTTTGCTGAGTGACACTTGTCAAAAGGCTTGTGCAATGAAGTATAAACTAGCTTTAAGTCCCAGTGAGAAGATGGCCCCTGGTTGACAGCGACACAGTTTCAGCCACCACCGTTGCTGTATAGAAATAATGACCGTATTAGCTCCGGGCTCCTGATCTCATCAGAGCCCAGTTCTATCTGCACGCAAGGTTTCTGGGGTGTAGGAACACAAGACTATAGAAGAGTTATAACAGTTAAACTTAAATAAGACACTATCAAGTTGTAGACAATCCTTTATAAGTTCCCAACATGCTAAACGAAGCATAATACCATAAATCAACAGTTTTCTCTATTCCCTTTTGAGCAAGTACAGTCCAACAGGACTTATCTTACAGACTCCACTGGTATACATCCTCTTAGAGCCTCATTCTTCCTTTGCCCCCATTAATGTGCACACAGAGGCATACGATCTAGGTGAATGTGCACCCGGGATGCTTTAAAGACCTTTTCACCTCAACTATCTCCGGAGGAGGAGGGCCCAGACACTGAAATAAATGTGGCATGTGTGTCTGACCAGAATGAAAAAAGGTGGAAGGGAACTAGGCAATTTCACAACCACCTAGCTTTTGGAAATTATTTCTTTCAGAGGATGTGATGAGCACTGCTGGCTGCATGACAAATGTAATCCAGCTACATAACCTTTTAAACCTTAACCTTAAATTTGCTTGTTTGGCTTTTTGTATTTCTTTGGTTGAAGATTAACTTCCAAATCTACAATCTGGGACTTATTTTAATGAATAAAACATTATTTGAACCAATCTGTATGTAAATTTAATATAATTAACATGGCTGCAAAACTTTTAAAGAAGACAGCACACCAGATTGGACTCGATTTGTTGCAGCGCATTTGGTGTGCATACTCTTGGATTACCCAAATTCTGGAGGATGCATAACCTATAGGACATGCCTTTTTTCTAGTGACTCATACTACCCTGCTAATATGTGACGTGCCCGTGTTTCTTTTTATATATACTTTTTTCATTTATTTTTACATCTTTTGGGGGGATCATGATTCAAATGAGTCAAATGTATTACAAATAAATGAAAAAGGTTATTAAAAAAACACAGGCACCTCACGTTAGAAGAAGAATATCAGTCACCAGAAAAAAAGGATGGGTGTTTTCGATGAATCTATCATGATTAAAATGGAGTTTAAAGTTACAATGGGTTTGTATAAGAAGGGCAGCTCAAATTAATATCAAATATCTAAATACTGAATGGAGCAACTTAAAAACTGGGGTGTTCACATAAGCCTGAGTAGACGATGAAATAAAGTGAAATATCCCTTTAACTAAGCTTCAGCACCATGGACAGCAAATGTAGCTTAACATGTACAAATTGTACTGTAGCTTAAGCTTTAAAATAAATATTGTAGTATGCACCAAGATATTTCCCCCCCTCTCTGGCGGATAACATACTCGTCATACTGTAAATTTTGCCATTGTTTTCAAGGTAACCGCCATTGAAGGAGACTTTAGCGCTGCACACACCAATATGGTTACACCACAACTTTAATGGTGATTTTGTGAATGATGGCTAAACACTGAGAGCCAATATCCATCCATTCATTGTCATATTAATCCTATTTACAGAATGTTATCGTTCAGTAGTTAGGATGCATGCTCACTTCAACATTGTTATAGTCAGACTCAATCATATTATTGTTCATCATTCTTCGTGTACTGTGGACAGCCTTTAAGAGGAAACAAAGGAGATAGAAAACAGAGGGAAGAAAGAAAGAGGAGCAAGTGGAAGGAAGCCGCATTTACCTTGATTAGACGTTCTCTTTTTTTTCTCCTTTTTTTCCAAAAGCATGTTTAATTAATGCTGTCTGACAGGTAGTCAGTATTACATGCTCTGCTCTAATGAGACACAGTTCAGCTCAGGTGTGTGGAGAGCTCAGTCATCAGCAGCACTCCCAGTGAGCTAGTCGTACAGTGAGCCCACACACACACACACACACACACACACACACACACACACACACACACACACACTCTTACTTAAACACAGCAACATGCCTCAGGCTAGCCGAAAGGCGCAGACTGAAAGTGTCATACCAGTTTACAACCGACATACTTGTCGTTTTCATGCCCAGTGCCCACAAAGTGTAAGCGAAGTACTTGCACCCATCTGTGTATCCATGGGCGGATGAGGTGTGGTCAGGGAAATTGTTGGCGTTTTGCTATCTAGAGGGAGTGAGGAAAAAGTGATTGCGCCTTAGACCAGCTCTGACCTTGTCTAAAGTCTAGCATAGTCCCCCGGCACAGAATTTCCCTGCTATTTAAAGAGCGCATTAGATCGTAGATTGGCCTATATGCCAACATGCTCACACTGCACGGAATTAAAAACACATCTGAATTCAACACATGACTCACATGGTAGAGAGACTCAGATCTGAACCTGATTATCTATTCTATTGCATCAGGCAGTGAGTTTCCAATAGTTCCAATCAGTTTGCCATACTGGCAGGCACCAAGTACGTAAATAGTTTTTGTGGTCAGAAACAGAAGATGAACTATTTAGCTCTTGACAATAAGACTGACTAATACGAACGTGAAATACGTGAAAGATATTTGTCATACTTGGATGCCAAAGTATGACTTAAGAGCAAAATGGCAGCCATGTGAATATGGTGAATTCCATATCACAGTATTTGGATAGGTGAGTCCTGTCCATGCTGAAGCTTAGTTATAGTGCTGCCCATGGTAGGCAAGGCATGTCCGATTGGGGTCCTTGAAATTAAAAACATTGAGAATTGAGGAGATTACACAACACCAATTCCAATTAGTGGATGTCAACTTTGTTCTCGTCTGAGGATCAAGACAGCTGCTGCTTCCCTATATTTCACCAGAAAGTCATTACATTCACACAGCATTCCAGGTCTGAATTAGTCTATGACTAGAATTACAACCAGCAGTATTGGACCCACCATATCAGCACCGGAGTTGAGAACCGCTGATGCAACTAAATTGGGGTTGGGGGTGGGGTGTGCCCTTCATTGGTGGGCAAATAACAAAGCTGCTGCAGGGGGGGGATTAACAGGTTCACATTCCTCTGTGATGAGGGTCTACAAACACGTGTTAATTTTCTTCCTCTATCCATTGCTGTGATAGAGGTTTGCTCCCAGTGAAGGTGGATTTGAAGGAATCGATAGCCAGTGAAAGAGTCTGGTGCAGGCTCCAGTATTCTCCGCTTCTGTACTGATGCCGTGCAATAGATCCTCTGTCCCTGACAGCAGCCCAGAGACTTTTTTGTTAGATACATGCAAGACATCGCCCTTCCAGCCGGCCAGATTGTTGCATTATCCTGCATACAGGAGTCTATGGGCTGACATAACACCAGTATGAGACATAAGTAGCACTATGCTTAATTTAAACTCCATCATACTGTGGTGTTGCTCGCTGAAAATAGCAGATTTAGATAGATCGGCGAGTGACACTGTCTCCATGTGAAAATCTAAAGTCCATTATAGTGGTGCAACAGTTGAGTTAATTGAACTTAATTAATCGATTATTTACCAAAAGAATCTACTAGTAACCATCTATCCCTATTGTGGGCCCATTTTCACTAGTGATTAATTGATTTGTATAGTGTGTTAAAAAAATTGAAACATGCTTCTCGATTATTTGATTGTTAGATATAAGTAATCGATAGTATATTAGCTAAGAAAGTAGTTGCAGCTATTCAGTCCATTACTCGGTCTAGCTGGTTTCATGTGGCCTTATTGCATTGTCACAGTATTTCTCCATTTCAGTATGGTGTGTGTACAGGCTGCCGACACTCATTTCATCTTGGCTCTGTCGAAACAAGAATGCTTGACATACATAGCAACAGTAACCAAGGGGGAGGGGCTCAAGGAGGGGGTGACAAGTGAGCTGGGGAAAACATTTCATACATACATAAAATTACCATATATAATAGCGTTCTAATGGGGGCCTGGTTTGATTGGCCTTGCAATCAAGCCTATGAGGGCTGTGAGCCAAGATACAATGGAGGTGTGCTGTTTAATCCAGCTAGAGTAAACCCCAGTGTGTTGTTATTATGCTAAAACATGCAGGGGAAACTCTTATTAGCCATGATAGCGAGAAGCAGTAGCAACCAGTGCAACAGATGGTAACACATTGGCATTATTTAAGTATAATTACCCATGTAATGTAAACCTAGGTTAACACCTAGGTGTAGTAACAGGTAAAACCTGTTCACAACATGATGATTCACAATTCTGTTCCTACTCTACCTCAGGGAGAACTCATCCAACCACTGCAGGTCGGTGGTCTAATTAAATTGCATTAACATAGTCTACCATACGGATTGGTTAAAATGTAATTGTATTCATAAAAATAAGTCCAGGGTTGTAGCTTTAAGACCTCTTAACATTGACGTTTAGCTATTGCATGACATTAATGCTAAAAAAGAAAATGTGCCACTGTAAAATGTTCCACTGTACACTGGTGATATGTTTTATCACCGGTGCTGAATATTCTAGTGAAATACTAGAGTAAACACATTGTATTTTCACATTCAAACTGGTGACACTGGTTTAACATCAGCATAAGCCTGCAGTTTCCAGGATGATCTCACACACACACACACACACACACACACGCACGCACGCACGCGCGCACACATACTGTACACACAAAGAAGGTTCTGCAGACCCTGAGCTGCCTCAGACATTTCATGCTGGTGCTGCTGGTAGAGTACATTAGCACAAGCCTGTAGGCTGCTTTTTACATGACGATTGATTTGCTCATTGGACAAATAAGCTGGTTTGATGTATCCTCATTGCATGTGCACAATATTTCATCATATGTTTAGTCATAATGCCAGAGACCAGTGTTTCCCAAACAATGGAGAGGGACCCAAAACATTATTTTCTAAATAATTTCAGAAATTAAGAAAATCCATATATTTTCAAAGAATAATTAAATACATTGAAATAGAGTAGACGATCTATGAGCTCACAAGTTGTCGCATAGCGATGCGTTGTGTTCATGTAGATCGTAATTTTCACTTTTTGTAAGTTATTGGGTCCCGGGGAGACACGAAATTTCTCTTTTGAGTCTCAAGTTGAAATGGTTTGTGAACCCCTGACATGGACTGCTGGCAGTGAGCAGCATGCAGGAAGAGACAAACAACACAGCACGTTGGAGAGGAGACAGGAGAGTAACTCATCTTTGGAAGATTACCTACATTAGGGACAGTGACTTCAACAAAGCTTGAAAGTAGCGAGAAAGTATGACCATATTCGAGTGTGAAACCATGAACACTGAACACAGTGAATCATATTGCTTATTATACTTACTAGTTCTGTGACAAATATAGATAGATGGTGCGTTTATAGAATAACAAGGATTTGACGACTTACAACATTATCTTCCCTGTTCTATAGAAAGTGTAACCTTTAATCCCGTGTTTGTTTCGTAAGCCTCACATCATGCGACAGGCGCATTTCTTCTCATGACATACAGTACATTTACTGCACGTCTTAATGTTTTTGAGATGGGCTCATGCAAATCCTTTAAGAATAAAAAATCTGCTCCTTTATCTCAGCTAGTTCACAAACAACCAAACTCAATCTGGAACATCTCCATAGATGAGCTCGATACTTAATTATTTAGAATAAGAATGTTCCAGTTTTCCACACTGAATTTCCCAGTTTTTATTTATTTATTTATTTTCACAAAGAGAACATTGAATTGTTTAGATTACAGAAACCTACGTATGCTGATGTATTACAGATTGCCGGTGTTAACAGTGCAAAATGCTACTGTATTATTGTACTTGTTTCCTAGCAGACAATGCTAACTGTAGTGTGCAAGTGGAGTAATTTTGATATCATTGGTAAACCCTTTTCCCTTTTTCTACTTTTCTTTTCAGGAACCCTTTCAGAGTAACATTGCCAGGATAAAAGATATGGTTAGGCTTCGTTTTGTTCTCTCAATGTGTCGTGTCGTGTGGCGTCTCGTGTTGCTTCTGTTTCCTCTTTATGAGTTCAAATGGAAGTGTTGTTCAGTATGACGCTTCGGCCTTCACGCCCCTTTACTCTGTTTTCTTCTTTATACATGTCCTTTTCAGAGAAGAGAGTCCTCTACATTGTCCAAAAAAGCCAACAACACATTCAACATTGTTGGAACTACCTACGCCATCAATGTAGCCAAAGATCAAGGCTTAACCACCATCTCCAAGAGTGCCACTGCAGCCTCTGGCCAACACGATTTCCTCCACAGATTGGATGACCCGTACTTCGAAGCCAAAAAGTCCTACAACCGTGTCAGCAAAGTGGACAAGATATCTCGCATCATTTTCCCTGTTCTCTTCTTTATCTTCAACCTGGTCTACTGGGTGACATATATCAACAGAAAGCCTGTCATGATGAAGTCCAACATCCAGAACTGAATTGGGAGTAAAACTGCAAGGGTTGATGGTTTCGTTTGCCGGTTTTGCGAGGGTTTGCAAGAGGCCAAGTTCATTACATCCTGTTTTTGCACGAGTGTGTGTGGGTGGGTGTGTTTTGTCTGTGCATATGGTACTTTCTTTAACCTTTGATATCTTGCACGTCTGTATAGATGGAAGGCAAATCTTAGCATAGAATCACAAGTAGTAGTGGAGCTTGGGGGGTGAATATTTTTCCATATCAAAATGTGTTTGTGTAGCATCTCTTTCTCTCTCCATACCAAACCTGGGCTCTGGCCCTGTTCCCTGTTGTCAATAGCCGAAAGGTATTTTGTTGTATCTCGATTGTTTGCTGTTCAGTATTGTAGTCAAATGGTTTTTTTCCTGTGTGTTTAGACACGTTTTTCACTTCCTCGATAAGGCCTAGTGCTCTAGTCAGAACGAGTGAATAAACGCACGCACGCACGTGTGTACACACACACGCACGCACGCACGCGCGCGCGCGCGCGCACACACACACACGCACACGCACACGTAGGGACACCAGATTCGGTTTGTGTAAAGTTAAGAACAGGCTAAGGCCTATTGGCTGAAAGTGTCCATCAAAAGGTACAATAGTCATCGGTTTTATTTGAAGGTCGATTGTGGACCATTGTCATGTTTCCCAGATTTCCATGGAGCTTATGCCCCCCCCCCCCCCCCCCCCACACACACACACACACACACACACACACACACACACACACACAGAGTTGCAAGAGGATTCAGCTGACTCTGAGCTGCCAAAGACTCAAAAAAGCCATGGTTTATAGTTTGACAGTTTCACAAATATTGACGGTTCAGTGTCATTAAGGTGCCATCCAATGGTCAGGCATCAGGTCAGTCATCAGAAGAATCATCGGCGTGCTGTTTACGTGACGGTATGCTCCTCTCTTAGCCAGCGGCTAAGCCTTGCGTAGCTCCATATAGGTACATCATTAATAATCGTCAGTGTCTGGCCTTCAGCTTGTCCTGCTACATCTCAGCAGAACCAACGCAATATCATCTGGAATTGCTTTTGTGTCCCACAGGCCTGCCTGTACATTTTCCAGTCCGGTGACTCTTATTGTTTTAACGGGAAGAGTATGTTCAATGAGAGAGAAGGAATGTGCCTTTGTGAATACACACCTGCTATGTAGACATTATTTTGTTTCTTTTAAATTTTTCTTTACATGCGCGTGCCGTGCATGTAAGAACACTGACATAGATAGTAACAAATGCACACAAATTAATTAATGCACATGTATACGCACACAGACACACACATGTCAGTGTGCACATTACATGCAACCACATACTGGTAACCAGTAGTTCCATTATGGTATGTGGCACTGTCGCCCCCAGTACGGTCACTGAGTGTGAAATTATCTATTAGTGTGGAAATTGAGCAGACCTCTGCATGTGCAGAAGATGAGTATAGATGGCTTCTTATTATCAAGGATTATGTCGGATTGCATTTATGTTCATAGTCATGGTGGCATGTCTCTGAGATAAACAGAAACTGGTATTGTTACTATGTTACTATTGTTCAAAATCTCATTTTGAATGATAGTTTATTATCGGCCAAGAGATCATGTTTTCACTCTACATCTTGCAACCTACTAGGCCGATCATATATTTTGTGTAGGTTTACAGCAGACAAAATACTCTAATTGTTCATTGACAACAATGTCATCCAAAAAAATAAAATAATTCATTATAAATTATATATATATATATATATATATATATATATATAGCCAATGTTTCACACAAAATATACATTGATCAGCATACCCCAAAATGTTAATGCATGCATTCAGATAATTCCATGCTGTCGGTCTATAGCCCCCTTGACGAGTGCACCAGAAATATAGAACCTAATACAGCACCATCTTGAAATCAGACATGTATAGTTGATTAAAGAGCATGCTAAGATGCTAAGTTTTGGGTGATTTGATTAGAACATCCGTACAGAATTTAATGTTACATATGTCATGCGTATTGGATTGTGAGGCCAATGCACACAGGTCTTAAGTCTCTTTCCTGAGACACTGCCTCCCTTCAGGTCTGCCACCTTTCAGATATACTATCTCATCCTGTATGCCATGCCATTTAATTCACTGCCATGTACAATTGACTGTCAACGTGTGTAGCCACAATGTCGGTGATCCTCTCACAAAGGACTCAAAAAGCAACTGTGGTGGAGCAGCAAAGACCTGACGTACATTTAAAAAACGCATCCTTTGATTGGCTGGTGATACAAGCATAATTGAAACAAGGAATTAACAATCATGTTTGCAGATTACACAGAACATCGGATGAACATCACGATTACTGCAGTATGCGTGATGTTACTGACACAGAGCTGAGCTGGCAGGGTTGTGGACATGTTGCAAAGTATTAGGATATAACCTTGTAACATCCTATGACAACATGCCACACTACTTTCTGATGTGTTCAGTGTCCACAAAGTTGTTTCGATACAGCCTGTCTTTTCTGATTGCACTATAATGACTATAATTATATTTAATGATATCCCTTTCCCCCATTGCCCCATGCCATTTTATACTCAAGCACAACCCCAAAACATTGTCATCACAGGCCCCAGACAGAGGGAAAGATGGAGGGAGGTAGGGCATGCCTTCCGGTGGAGATTTGCGCTCTGAGTTCCACTTTCTATAGTTACAAAGTTTCCTTTGAATGGGATGACATCTGTTACTATGTTTTATACTTAAACTCATGCCAGAAACACTCATGCTTTTCTTTTCACATTTCTATGAAAGTTTTGCATCCCTGGTGCCTGTCCACATTCTTAATTTGACTGTTCTTTCTATAGAGTCAGGTAAAACTTGTTAAGCTTTTCTTTGCTTGTGTCATTGTTATGATAAAGCCTGATTTATGCTCCAGTGTTGTGTGACATGTCGGCCGACAAGGATAACATTTTTTTTTTGTCACCAAACCATAATAAATCAGGCTTAATGCTTTCGATTTGCATTCCAATTGTGACTTTATAGTAGATTGTCACGCCACTGCAATGGGCTTGGTGTTGATATTATATGCACATATTCTTTGTGTTGTTGTTCTATGCTGAGTTATTGTGTTTGGCTATACACAACAACAAGTTTTATGTCATCTTGGAGACACTCGTCACTGAAATGAAATGAAATTATCTCCAGTTTGACGACGACTGCCTCCAGTGTCACTCAGCACATTTCCTTTTGAGTTAATTGTTAATTTACGCTTTGTATATGTGATCTGTTTGACTGTTGCCAAGTAAATTATTTCTTTGCCAGATGCATTCTGGTTATTTTCAACAGGTTAGATTTAATATTTTTGGAAGACTAATGTTATTTTTCTTTTAGCCCCCAACATGCATCTTACATAGAGATAGTGGTAAGCACTTTTGAATAGCATTTTTTATGATGCTACTCTTCAATTTTTTTTTCTTTTTTTTCTTTTAACCATTCATTTTAGCATAGCTACAGATCAGGTTTGTCTCAATGCAGTAGCCTATCATGCTTTCAACAAACTGACGATGGCCAGTGGGACTGTTAAGTTTATTCCAAAACTTGAATTCCAAAACAAGGGTAGCATTGACCAGTGTGTGCATTATACCAGTTTCATGCAGTATTCTTGCCATATGGTAATCGTAAATTATCTCCCACCATAGCCACTTGAACAAAATACTCAATTTACCAGGTTCTCAAGGGCTCCATATTGTACTAAGCCACCTCTTGTTTTGCTGTAAAAACAAAAAAGCTAAATATATATCCTTGTCTTGAAAGTTTCCCCAGCCATTGCAGAAATAATGTCTTATTGTTCAGCGTTATGTCCATCAAAACAATAATGTGCCAGTTTAGAGTGAAATATATGTCTATAGAACTAGAATTATTCAAATGGAGTCAGTTGGTGTTTGATAAATTCCACATCAGATGGCACATTTCTCATACATTGGACACATGGGAAGATATGATGTTTTTGGTCTTAGAAATATATACTCATATAGAGTATCCCCCTAATTATTGTGGACTATACGTAGAATAAAATATCTCTAGCCATGGTAATTTAGATTTATTTCTGTAAATTCATTCAAGAAAAGGGTCGAAGTTCATCATTCCTCACAAGATCAAATTTGCATTAATAATGACAGAATATATATATGTACATTTTCAGAAAGAAAGTACATAGCCTACGATAAGGTATGGTATGGCCCGTCCCCATACCATATCCACATGTTGTAATTGAAGATGACATTCAGCAAGTCATTACATCTAGATTAAATTCATCATTTAAACCACTTGGTGGCAGTGTTTGCACAGTTGAATATATTAAACACTTGTTCAATGTCTCCCCCTCTAGGAGCCAGTTATTTTAACAGTATTAGCCACTGAAACATACAATGTAATGGCTGAATTACAGAAAATATTACATTCACAAAATAAAACTATATTCCTTTTCATGCATTGATATACTCAGGTGACTTTACATTTGTGTATGTGTTTGAAGATAAAAACGCTATGTTGCAATACCTACCTCACATATTTATTACACATGAAAAAAAATGTTGTGTATTCAATATTCTTTCAGCTTCATTCTCCAGATGGCACACAAGCACATGGAATGATGAACTTTGAATCAGTACCCTTCTCTGCCTGTCAGTTTCTTTCATGTCATGATTGCAATTTGCAACCTATACTTTAAAACCCAAAAGGTTTTACTTCACTGGTTATCAATGTGGGGTCCGCAGGGACCCCCAGGCATCCATACGAGGGTTCCAAAGGGTCCCCAGCTAAAGAGTGCTATTTAGGAACCAAATTGGATTCTTACAGATCTCTAACTCTGAGAACAAAGTGGACCCACAATGGTCCTGCACAGTCTTTCAGGAGATTCTCGTGTCCTGCAGGGCTGCTTGACAGGGACACGGTGCACTTTCTTGCTCCAGGACACTCTGACACGAGCTGACAAAGTGACCCTGTTGCATTCTTAATGCTAATGTATACTTTGTCATTATGACCGCGGCGCTCTGTGAAAGTCTGTTATTTTCGGTGAGTAACGCAGTCATATGATGAAGTGTAAATTAGACTTTAATGTGTGCAAAGGACTATTGATCGGATGAAAAATAATGGTCAAACAAGAACACTTCCAGAACCACAATATTGACTGCCTTGCCTTTACTGCTGGACCACACTGCCCTACAAAGCACAACAACAGTAACTGCATGAGCACTGAGCAGTGGATGGAAGTCAAATGCCCCACCATTAGGTAATGCCAGCATTACAGAACTTTATAATTTAGTAGTTTTTGGTTGTTGTTTTATCCCCATATCATAGTTATGACCTTTGGCATTTCAAACGCACAAAAGTATTACTTTTGTTTGCCTTTGTCAGTAGAAGCTCATTAATCCACATTGCTTACTTCAAAACTGACCAGAATGGCCATAATGAACTAAACAAGCAGTGATGAAAAAAATAAAAGGAAAAGAACATTAATTTCGTTATAGTTTCTTTGAATAATTTGTTTTAGGAATGCCATGATAGCCATTAATGAAGAACACATGATGAGATGCTGATGTAGATGGGATGCATACACATCATGTTAGGGTATGCATTAGGTGTGATGTTTTGATGTACTTCACAAAATTTGGTTTTGATAAACAAGAGGATTTATTTCTATTTAGAGCTTGGCAAAGCCTTCCCTTACAGGGCAAAACAGAAACATGTCATCATACAGTATGTGCATATAGTATATGATATATATATGGACTATAATAATATATGGATATATTTATGCTATTCAAAACATACAGCATTAAAGCTGATATGTTTTATAAGACATTAACTCTGCAGCATTGTTGCAAATCTCAATGGTTAGAAAGCTATAGACAAATCACAGATTATTAATACTACTATTGTGAATTCAATTCTGCTAGTTCTTTTGTGAATTGATATGTCAGGTTGTTTATTTTTACCTTTGATAAGTACTGCTCTTAAATCCAGCTCTATAACAGAGTGTTGTGTTTTTTTAATGTACATATAATACTCATCAAATCTACTTTAGATCAGTACCATGTGTGCACTTTTTAAAACTTTTAACTGTGAATAAGCAGCTGTCCGCAAGCGACATTGTACAAGCTGTTCTCTCTCTCTCTCTCTCTCTCTCTCTCTCTCTCGCTCTCTCTCTCTCTCACTCTCTCTCTCTCTCTCTCTCTCTCTCTCTCTCTCTATGTCACAAAGCATTGGGGAAGCACAGTGTTTCTTGACAAACAGCTACAGGGTGACAGTGGATTCTGATAGTTGTTGTCTTTTAGCTCTTTTTGACTACAAGAAGTAAGTGAACCGAGCTGGAATTTGGTTCTGGATTTGTTTCCATAAGTTATGGCTCAGAACCTAATTTAGGCCCTAGCTGCTCAGGAGGTAAAATATGTTTCCATCAAGGGTGGTTCTGATCATAATGAAAACAAACAAAAAAGCATCACATAACTTCGCGGGTGCTGGCAGTTTTCAGGTTATGGAAGGTTCCCCTTTGTAGTTGAAAAGAGCCATTTGGTTTGTCCCATATTGAGGATGTGCTCTCTAAAGCCCTGTCCCAAACTCATGTCTTCACTGTATAAGATATAGGAAATGGCAGTGGGGTTTAAAAGGATCTTGTACCAAGGTATTATTACTTTGCCATGGCGTTGCAAACAGAGGTGGAATAAGCCTGAAAGGATTATGGGACCCTAAACTGACAGAGATGTATAGATTTTCACATTGGGCATTCATGTCATGGGGCCTGAACTCCAATAAGCTCCCCTGATTGCAAGGTCTGACTTAAAATACAGTGCCACGGTGGAAATCTATGACACTGGCAGAACGTAACTTCTGGTAGTCATTTGCTATGCCTTTTGGTGGTTTATTGACATATAAATCCTTTGTTTCATTGTGGTATTCTCTGTTGTGTGGGCTGTACTCTGATGCATGCAGGTCATTTTGTTTGTGATGTGTGAGGAAAATGAAACCAATACAAAGCGAGGGTATATTCTGTATTGTAAGAGGGAGCCAAACACTCCACGTATAGTGTTTGTTCTAACACTTCAAATGAAGGTGCATAACATTATTGTGATTTGTAGCATTATTTCTGTAAAGTGCTGCATAAAAACAATATCCAATCAAAATGCATATAATGAACCACTGTAATAGAGGTGAAAAGGGTCACACGCCACAAGTCAGTATATAACTAAAGATGTGTAAAATAAATGATCTTTCATGAGATTCCTGATTTAATATCTAATAGGGCTCTGCCAGTTAACCATCATCTCAGTTGGTATTGTTTATCATCATGCCATGTGATGTACTTTTTGGAATGAGAATAGAAATGATTGCCCTAGGGTACTCTGTCACTATTAAAAAGATAGAGGTCACGGGATGGTAAAACTCTGTCTAAAGAGACTTGGTGGTAAGATTCTACTGGTGATACGTACAATTGCAAACAATTTGAAAAACTGATGAACACATGCATGGATATGAATGAACTGCACATAACCTTTGGTCAGGTATGCTGATACATTCAAGTATTCTTCTGAACATTTTCCTGTATTTATTGTTTGTTAACTAAACATGGGCTATAACCCATCGTTTTTTTATTTTTTTCATTTTTGTCAAATCGTCAAAAATGATGAAAAACGGCGCGCTATAGTATGCCGTACGATATAGGCTATAGCCCATTGTGGGCACAAATCATTCCAGTATTAGCCGACTCCTGACTGCCAAGATGCGACAGTCAAAACTCCAAAGCACGGTCTTCTATGCCAGTGGTTCCCAAAGTGGGGTCCGGGGACCCCCAGGGGTACCTGAGGGAGTTCCAGGGGGGACCCATCTATTTTGTTCATGTTCATAAAGTGCTAAAGTGTTTAAAGCAGTGGTTCCCAAACTTTTTCATGTCAAGGACCCCCAAATTGACACTACTTAGCCCGTGGACCCCCATTTGAAAAGATATGCCAGGGACCCCCATAAGAGAAGACGTACACATTTAGACGTCTACATTTAGACGTCTGTATACATTTAGACGTCTACATTTAGACGTCTGTATACATTTAGACGTCTACATTTAGACGTCTACATTTAGACATTCCTGCAGGAAACACTGCTTGTGGTTGTAAATATATTGTTATCCGTGTTGCGAGGATGAGGGGGTACCTGGAAAAATATCTACCCCAAAAGGGGTACCTGGTCCAAAAAAGTTTGGGAACACCTGGTCTAAATGTAGACGTCTAAATGTAGACGTCTAAATGTAGACGTCTAAATGTGTACGTCTTCTCTTATGGGGGTCCCTGGCATATATTTTCAAATGGGGGTCCACGGGCTAAGTAGTGTCAATTTGGGGGTCCTTGACATGAAAAAGTTTGGGAACCACTGCTTTAAACACTTTAGCACTTTATGAACATGAACAAAATAGATGGGTCCCCCCTGGAACTCCCTCAGGTACCCCTGGGGGTCCCCGGACCCCACTTTGGGAACCACTGATTTAGACATTCCTGCAGGAAACACTGCTTGTGGTTGTAAATATATTGTTATCCGTGTTGCGAGGATGAGGGGGTACCTGAAAAAATATCTACCCCAAAAGGGGTACCTGGTCCAAAAAAGTTTGGGAACACCTGTTCTATGCGCCTTCATGTCAATTTGGCATCGACTCCACTTCCAGCCATCGATTGAGCACATAGGCTACACACTTTCTTTTGAATGAATAGGCTACCAGAGCCAGCTCTGTCTGCACACACCACTAGAGGGTGCGTTCTGGACGTGTATAACGCTACTGGAGCAGTGGAGCATTAGGTAACATGAGGAGTGTGTGAGTGAAACACTAGACTAGAGGGCAAGGAAATTGGAATGCTCCTAAATATGAGGCCCTCGTTTACTATGAAAATACATGAATACAACAACCGATTGAGGTTGGAAATATACCAACTCACATTTGACTGCACCTTTCATTTTATGTTTTATCACACATTAGATGTAGATCTCCTCTCCGTCATCAGCACCGGGTACATCCCATAGCCCGGAGCGGCGCTGCCTGGCAGGCGCGCCATCGACCATAAATTAATTAATCGATTCTTGAAATTACCTTCCCAAAATGATGTTCACTTCAGTCAAGGGGTTGGTGGTGGTGGGTAGACTAAGTATTGTAATAGATAACCTATAATAAATAAAATAAAAACATTATTTTGGTAGAATTGTCTGTTTTATATGGTTGGTTGGAATAAACATGGAATAAACATAGACTTTCATTACGGCTGGAGAGATAAGATCAGAGGAAAGAATGTGTAGCCTCAGCTTGGCATCAGAGGTTGCTTAGAAACCAACTATAGCCAATCACGGGCCAGCCGTCCATCCATACACACTATGGGATCTATTCTACACTATCTATGTTTTGGGGTGCCTTCATGTTTTGTAGCTTAGCTAGCTCTGGTACTGACTATCTCTAGTCGTTGTTGCAAACTCGGTATTGTGACTTTAATGTGGGTAACTTGAAGCCCAGCTAAATTACATGCTAGCTTCACTGTGCGAACAGTACACTGGTCACAGGTCAGCCGCTGCCGCACTAACTTATGCGCTTTAGGGCATCTTGACACCGATTTGATGAGTGTTTATCTTTTAGCATGCCTGCTAATTGAGTCGGGGGGCTCGCCGGAGGACTTTACTAGTTAAGGTAGACGTGGTAAACATTCCCAACTACCTGCTAGCGGAGCTGCTACACCAGGAGCAGGTCTGTAGGAGGAGATATAGCTTGTATTATTGCCGGGTGGTGGATCTACATGTCTGCCTCCCAGCCACACAGCGGATTGCAAAAGAGCAGAAACCTTGCAGTTCATGTTTCGACAAGAAGTCAATCCTGCGTCTTTTATTCCGTCTCGTTCTTATCTTTTCCCACAAGAGAAGAGGAACATGTCCAGGTATAACATCTACAGTCTTTTAGACTGGGTGTACGGCGGCGTGGACCCTAAGTTCGAGGGCAACGGGGGCCCCGAATGTGCCGCCTTTCTCGCGCCTCAGCAGCGCATCAGTGAGACCCTGGTGATCGTTGTCATCTCTGTTGTGGAGATCGCCTTGGCACTGAGGAACATCAACGTCTCGAAAGAACTCAAAGTGAACGGAAAGGACTGTGCAAAGACGAAGGAGGACAGCCTAGGGAAGAACCTGTTGCTCGTTGCTCTGTGTATGACTTTTGGAGTAGAGGTCGGGTTCAAATTTGCGACCAAAACCGTGATCTACCTCCTGAACCCATGTCATGTTGTGACCATGGTACAGGTAAGCATTGCACACGTTTCTAGCCTTGTTGATTGAATTCCTTAGTCTTATATATATATATATATATATATATATATATATATATATATATATATATATATATATATATATATATATATATATATATATATATATAAGACATCATGTATTTGTATGTGTGGTACTGAAGTGGTACTCTAAAACGTTGAAGAATACATTTAGTTCTTAGCCTCATTATCATCAATGACAACATACCATAGCTGTAGGCGCCTATAGTCGTTAGAAACTATAGTCAAATGAGCAAAGCAACCCAGCACCAACAGTATTTGAACATGTAGGTGAGTCGACTAGAATTCATTTGCAAACATTTGTTTAGATGTCACAGAGCTGGGTTGTCAAACATTTGCATATTTTTTGTAGCTCATGCAATAAACGTCACGGAAATCAGTGATCATGTTAGAGCAGGACAGATTAATCAGTATTTATTAATATAAACATTAATTGGGAAATGGAAAAACAAGTCAATGACTGGTGAATAAACTTCTCCCAGCTCTGACCAAGTTGTGGAGACATTACAGCGCATGTATAATTTTGTTGGACATTTTGAACAATTCCTGCAGGAAAATGTATATTGATTACAAAATTAAGTATAATTGAGAAAATGTCCTTTTTCTCAGTCTAATAATACTAATTTCCCCACATCCTACCTGTTGAGCTCTACTCTGAAAGGCATGGGATTCTGGGAAGTGTACTTCCAGTTATTCCAAGGGTATGTGACTGCAATGGAGAAAAACCTGTTGTTCCATGGTTAGTGTGAGTTGCTTTGAGTCAAGTGAACATTTATGACTATGTAAGAGGTCAGTTATGTGACCAGTTAGTCAGTCAGTTAGGTTCAGTCGCTTAAAGTACACTGAACTGCAGTCTTTGTTGGACAGGAAACCATTTAATTATTGTGTGATATCCTTTTATGAGCCATACTGCGAAATTAGAACCTGAAATGTAACAGCAAATAAAAAATGTGTTGTCACCACCTCTACTCAGCAGAAGCTTTGCCCAACACCTTTTTTGGAAATTTCTTTTGCATTTTGAAAGTATTGAGACACAGAGCCAGAGCACAGATCTGTGTAATGAGGATCTGTGTAATGAGGATCTGTGTAATGAGGAACACAATGCAATGTAACGGTTTCCATTTAAGCAATCAAAAGGTGTAATCAATCAGAGAGCCCTTTTAGCATGAGCCTAGAGAGAAGTTGTTGAGAGAGAGAGGGGAGCAAGCAAAATTTGTACAAAGGGTAGACTGAATGTTTACTTTTGTAAAATAAGTATTTCCTTTGTGAGAATAAAGAAGTATCTCTATTATGCTTGACACTGACTATTTGAGGCACAAAAGTCATTTGTCCGGAGCACGAGCACACAAATAGGCCTACATTTTAAATCAACTATCTGTAAGTTGCTTTTACCCTAGATTAGAATGTCTATGATCTATATTTCATGTATTCCAAATACACAGCCATAGATCGGTCCTATCTGCGCACGGTTACCAGACTGACCTTGTCGGCATTTAAACTTAGCACTGCCTGTGCACCCACCCAATAATGAATTCCTAAGACTTGAAGTTTTTATATTTTCAGTCTAGCTTTTCCTCATGTAAAAGTGGCGATATTTTAAATAACGCATGTTTCAACACAACTTTCACAACTAGAGGACAATATCTGACTCAAAGTCTTAAGAATGAATTACTGGGTGAGTATACACGCAGTGCTACAAGTTTACGCTGACGTGGTCAGTCTGCAAACTGCTCTGATAGGACTGATATGGCTGTGTATTTGTTATTTGGAATACATGAAATGTATGTAAGATTACAGAAGGGCTAATAACAATATTGGAAAGGTGATGATTAGGAAAGCCAGACAATAATGTCAGACAATATTGTTGGCTGGTATGAGCGTCACAGAAAAAGCAAAACCAAGAGTCACTTGTCCAACAGACAAGTACAATTTTAATGCACTTGTCCGGGAAGATTTAATACTTGTCCCGGACAAGCCTTAAAGGTAGAGTAAGTGATTTCACTTAATTCAAATATCACTTATTTTTTTGTTTTGTTGTGATAATCCTCCCTACTATAGAGTGTGCTGACCATATAAGGAGTTCCTCCCTGTCCCCAGTTAACCCCATGGGGGTCAAAAAACCTTAGGTTTCGTTTTTGACTCTCTATCCTGATTGGACGAAGGCTTAGGTCCCACAGCCAAAAACGAAACCTAAGGTTTTTTGAGTGAAATCACTTACTCTACCTTTAATGTCAAGCCCTGCTTATAGCATATTTATTTGAAACCATCAATGATGAAAAAAAAAAGCTGAAGTCAGTGTCAGTGACCTCGTGGAGTTCTGAGATACAAATCGAACTCAATGGATACAAAATTAATGTAAAATGGACCTGATTACAAAATAAGCAGTTTATAATGGATAAGTCATCTGAAAATGAAAATGAATGAATAATAAAATGAACAACAATGTGATTCTGAATTGAGCACAATGAACCACAATAGAAAGCCCCCTCTGGGTTTTTTGTGTTATCCTTTTAGCATAACTTTTGACTGTACTACCTTATTATTACCTTACTTATTAAGTATTCAATCAATCAAACAAAAACAGGACTGAGTTGTCCACTTATTTAACAAATCGGTGGGAAATCTAGCTGAAGCAGACACAGGAAAGAGGTTTCTGGCTTTATTTGAAACTAATAGCCAAGGAAACAATTTGGGTCCAGAGATTGTAAACAATTTGATCATTATACAGCACCACACATTTACATGAGAGTGGAAATAAATTTAAAGTGATGATTCAGGAGTATAAGAATTGAAAGCAGAGAAAGTACAATATTTTGAGGTAGTGGCCATTGGTCTGCTGTTGGTGTCAATGAGAGAGTTTGTGTAAAACAATGTTGTAAAGGAAATGGGGAAGTCGGATGGCCCCTCCCCTTAGTTTTTCTGTTCTTACTGAAGGGAACAATAGGAAAGCAGATAGTACAGTACAGTGCTGGTATTTGGACCAACAGGGACACATGTGGATCTTAAACACTTCCCCACAAGGCCATGCACACATTAACGTGCAGTCTAAAAGGTTTATCTGGCTAGATCAGATTTAATTGGAAACATTGTTAAATATTCTGACTGTGTACAAGTGCCGGAAATCCTTATAATAGCTGGATTGAGTATGCTATTATGTATTAGAACTTAGAAGTTTGAATAAAGTGCTGAATAATTCTTTACTTTATTTAATTAGTGTAGAGAGATTATTGACACATCATCAAATGCTCTCACATGTATAGCATAATGTTATGACATTGTTTAATAGCCTAGTTGTTATTTTATAGTATAATATTTCTGTACTGGAACAGACATTGAGGTACTTTAAATTGAATGTGCTTGACTTTGTCTTTGGAAAGCTTATAAAAACAGCCTCATATAAACTCTGATACAGCCTGGCAGTTGGAAAGTGGCAGGAAACCAATCATTTCTCAAAATGAACCTCTACTTGAAGAGACACAACATGAGCCAGGATTAGAAAGTACAGTTCTGCAATTCACTGACTAGCTTTGACTCTAGTTTGACTGGTGGGTGATAGCGGTGAAATGGAAAGTTCTTTCTGCAGATGGTGCTGCCATGTGGGAAGGCCCTCTAGCTACCAGGGACCAGCATGTAACGGTTTGTGCCGGTTAACTTGGCTTTTGAAGGCACTCCAATTAAAGAATGTTTTGATCTTACACTTTTCTTTATTGTAATGCTTTACATGCTCATCGTGCTCCTTCACCTTATGTGACCTCATTTCGCGGCATTTGTTTATCCGATTCTGAATGAGAGAAATTGCGCGAAAACTCCCTGCTTACATCATTCTGACAACTCCCTGCATGACATATTTTGTTGTGTGATGTAACTCATAAGGCCTTTTTACCTTGTTTTACCTAGTGTAACTAGCTTAACAATCCCAATATGTATCGTCCAATCTTTTGATTTACTGTAACAATATGCAATTTGACATTTGGAGCTGTCCTTCACCTCACAGAATTGTACGTGTGTAACTATGATGAGACGACAACCATGTATAGTTGAGTGAGTTTTGGGTAACGTAGGATTGTTGTGCCGCTGGTGACTCAGACCTAATTGCAGGGCTGTGGATTTAGACTTTGGCACAGGAGCTGACAGGGCCTGTGTTACAGGTTATGTCATGTCCTGTCTCGCTCCATATCTTACTTTTCTCAGCGATAGCCCCAGGGTCGTAGATAGCATTTCATAACTGGGGGGGACATATTTGGGGGCTATCTGTGTGCGTGAAAAAATTCATAAGGAGGGGGGGATATCCCCCCCACTTTTGCGCATAATTACGCAGATTTTTCCTCGTGTTTTTTAGCGGATTTCACAGCAAAACACTGCCAACACAGCAAAACACATGTAGCCACGGTACATGTTTTTTTTTGGAGGGGATAATCCCCCCTACCCTACTCATGAAACTGAGGGGGTCGATCACCCTCCCCCCTATCTGCTCGCCTGCCCTTTTCAAATAAACTTCATGGAAAAGGATTAGCATTGGCAGCTTCAGCCATCATACAGAGGAGTTGGCCCTCCTTGACAAAGTGCTGTTTTTATTTAAAGTAGTATTTTGGATAAGCAAGCACATATGCAAATTGAGTCAATCCTGTCAGAATTGAATTATGTGGGAATTCATCTCTTGTTGTGCTGTTTGAGTGTTTTGAAATGCAACTGCATGCATGTTGCCAAATGGTACATTTGTTTTGAATACATAGAATGACATTGAGTTGTCCTGCTTAAGAGAACTATGCTTCTTAATTTGTTGGAACAGGAAATTGGAATAAACTTTCTGTGTATTTATACATGCATTTTCTGTACTGTTCTGTACTGTATTCTGTACTTAGAATTTGACTTGGTCTTTGTTTAAGGACAAGATGAAGGAGAGGTACTGTTTAAACACCCAGGCAGGTATACAAACACAGTTAGCATGCATAACCTTCAAATATCAAAAGTGCAGCCCGCGGGCTAAATGTGACCCTGGGACGAAATTCATATGGCCCGCGGCTTCATACCTGAATTGTATTATGAACTAGTATGGGACATTTTTACATTGAAGATTTCTTTTACCTGGGGATTTCCCAGAGTATAATTTATTAAGTCAGTATTCCTTGTTCCTTGTATTTCTTTTGTTTATTTTTACCTTGCATGCCTGATTACATTTGTACATGTGACGTAAGGTTGATAAAGGGCTGAGTTACACTTTTTGTTCACAGCACACACCTGACAAAAGACCATTGATATTAAATATTGATGATCATGATAGTTAAATAGAATCATTTAAATGTGATGCACGTGTATTTATCTGTATTCTGTGACTTTGTTATAGTCCGAAGCTACATTATGTCAGGAGATGTAGTTAGTTGGCCCTTGGGTGTTTTAATATTTTCTAATATGGCCCCCTTTGAAAAAAGTTTGGAAACCCCTGTTTAAGGCCTAGCAGCACATAACCCCCACCCTCATCCACCTACACTGGCTTCCAGTTAAATTCACCATCACCTACAATTTTGCCTCCCTCCTCTTCACTTACAAATCTCTCTGCACCCTGCCTTGCTCCCAGTCCTCAGACATGGGTCTCCTCTCCACCCCTCGCACAAGCTTGCAAACTATTGTGGAGTGTGGACAGAGCTTTCAGTGTGGCAACCCCCTCCCTCTGGATCCAGCTCCAGTCAGCAGTGATGGAAACATGACACTTGGGTACACACCCACATTTTTCCCCCTTTTTCCAGTTCAGTGCTACTGTGAGAGAACTTCTCCTAATTTCAGGGAAAGAGGAAATAAGGAGACCAAGTGCCCTACAGTGCAAATAGTCTTATAGTGAGAACAGCGTAGGCCTACCAAATGCAGGGCCAGCGATAGCTACTCAGATGGTCCCTAGGATCCTGCATAGATTGAAAAAGAGAATCCTAGATTCCACAGAGATTAGTCATTAATTCCTTCACTTGACAGTTAATATTCTGTATTCTGCAGACTTTAGAAAACATAAAATGACTTACTTCAGGAGATCATATCTTTCATGACACTTTGGCTCTGAGTGCTTGTCACATTTACTCTTCACCCATATTGCAGGGCACTCTGAACTCTAAACATTATCTCACTATCTTAGTTGGAGTGTTTTTCCCAGTCTGTGAATAACATGTTTTTGTTTTAACATCCATTTGGCCTTTTACTCTCTTCAGTCTACAAATTACTTATGACTACATCGCCCAATATTCATGTTTCCTGGACTTTCAGATAAGCTTTATTATTGATATCAAACCGGATCGCTGATTTATTTTTTATTTTTTGCTTGCTTTTCCTTCTTCAGTGATCCTAGCTGGGTTTGCACATGCGCAGTGCCATTCACTTCTTGTATACAGCCAGACAAAAATGCTGAATAACTCTAAATCTATATCATACTAAACATTTTCATAAAATGTATTCCTGCTAAAGCTAATTCTAAACTTTACAACTAAAAGGTTTTATTACTATTTTGGGTGAATTACAATTGTAATCAGATTACTTCCAGGGATATTCTACATTTCAAATCAAAAATTCAGACTGAGTGTCAGGCTAACCTATACGAATAGGGTTCACATTGAAAATGTCCTTTTTGCTGGCTGAAATCACTATGATGACACACACAGGTGTAGGTCCAGAAAAGTCATAGAGGCAGAGAATGAGATGTAATCATGCATTTTTTTAATTTGACATTTTCCCTGTCTTCCACAACAGATCTTCTTATTGGCTTGTCCGCCAGGTAAAACAGCGATGGTTGTTTTCAGGTGAGTACGACGAGACTAATGTACATAATAAAAATAGCAAATAGCAAAAATTGTCTTGAGACAAAATCTTTAAACCAAACTTAATCTCAGTCACTCGCTTTAACATTCCTAATAATAATGTCTAGAGTGTGAGTCCAGAGTATGTTAACTTTATAACTGGGTTGTGAATAGTGCTGTATAAACAAATGTTGTTTTGGCTACATCCCACATGTCATTACTACATGCATGATCAGTAACCATACACCAACAGCCACACACGGAGAGTTTAAAGCGGAATTAAACCTTTAGCCAATATTGTGAGTTTTCTGCCAACGGTTAATCACTTACTTAAAGTTAAACACTCTTATTAAACAGTTCTGAGTTGGTTCTGTACTTGGACCTTCTTTCTGTCTACACCAAATCTCTTTGCCAAAGAATTTCCCAAACAAATATATATTTTTCCATGTGTAATTTCAGGCTTCAGGTTCACATGTTGAACGGTGCTTTATTGGCTCTCATGTTCCCTGTGGTTAACACTAGACTGGTAAGTAGCCTACTATTAAATCTGAAAAATCTTCAAATATCTTGAACATCTTATTGTTGACATAAGTGTTCCCAGCTCACTAATATCATTGTCTATTGTGCAAGAGTCCCGTCACCAGTCATTGTGAATGCTGCAGCATGCTTGGTCTTCAACCAGCCAAATGTCTCCCCACTTTTCCACTCCCTCAATTGGCTCCCGGTTGTTCCCCGTTACTGGGTACAAAACTCTGATGCTGGCCTTCAAAGCAACCAACAGGGTTCCCACGGTCATACAATTCCTGAGAAGGTTTTGAAATTAGAAATAACTTTTTCCAGTACTGGAAAAGTTTTGAAATGGATCAAAGGTCCTGGAATTTTATTAAGGATCCTGGAAGAATATTTGGCTATGCATTTTTTGGGTAATTAGTTTGTAAATAAACATTTCCAATACATTTTTACACGAAATATGTAACAAAAGTAGTTTTTTTTCTCTGAACAGGCTGCGTGATTGCAGCATAATGTATAGGACGTGACAAAAAGAACAGCTCTACAAGCTCACAGTTCGCTTCAGTGTGATGCATAGTTAGCTTGTAGGTCTGTTCCTTTGTCATGTGACACCAACCTGTGCAGCTGCAGAGCATGAGCGGAGCGGTGAGAGAATTACGCTGACTTATTGTTATATAGTCCTGGCAAAAATATCCTGGAAAAGTTCTGAAATTTCATTGGAAAAAATGTGTGGTAACCCTGAACCAAAAGTATGGCACCTCCATATCTTCAAAGTCTAATCAGACCCTAGTACAACCCGCCTTGCGCGCTCAGATCAGCCAACACAGGGAGGCTGGCAGAACATTCACTAAAACAGCCAGGACAACGCTCCACATGTCCCAGACTCTTCGCCCTTCTGTCTCCAAAACTATGGAATGAACTTCCCATTGCAATCAGAACTGCAGACTCACTCCCAATCTTCTACCACAGACTGAAAACCGACCACTTCAGACTCCATTTTAGCCCGTAGCACTTGCACTAGCCTCGACAATCTTACAGGCGTATGCCAAGGCTAAACTTATGTAATTTACATAGCATTTTATGTAGACATAGCACTCTATAGTGTATGTAAGTAAGTAGCTTTACTCTACAGTTTAACTTTTTATACTGTTAGACAGATGCTAGGTTCTTAGCTCCCTTAATATTCTTGATGACAATTTTTTATGTATTTGAAGTATTACCATGTGTTGTTCTGGCTTACTGTAAATCGCTCTGGATTCAGAGCATCTGCTAAACTCCTAAATTGTAAAGTGTAATTGTGGTTTGGTCACTGTCCATTTAATGTTAAGCTCACATTGTCTTCCTCAGCCTGGGGGTGATGTCAAATGCCCCCATTAGTCAGTTAACAGCATATACCGATTAGTAGTGAATAGTGATCAAAGAGACTGATAGCCGATATTAAAAAACAATATTAATTCATTTAAATTATTATTATAAAAAAAAAGAAAACGTTTCCTTTAACAATACTCTCACAAATGTCCTAGCCTGGTGAAACCACTCCCCCTGCTGGACAACATTTCCATGCAGCCAGAAGGGAGAGTCTTGGCTCTCTCGGGCAGAGACGATGTACTCCGAACCAGTTTTGTTCTGAGTAATATGCGGCCGCTAGAGGCGGGATCAACGTGAGACTGATGACATATTGAAGCGCTGCCACAGCGCAAATGTAAACGCAACCTAACAAGACTACAACTTGAAATTATTATGGAGATATCAGAACTGTTTCCGGTTCATCGTTTATGCCTGAGAGAGCCCAGATGCAGGCAGGAGGAGGGAACTTGTGAACTCAATACTGCCGCAATCTGGTGGAGTCAGGTTACAAATTCCCACCCTGGCACCAATAACAATATATTATATATTATACTGTATCATTTCAGTGGACTACTCCCATTCAACAGCACCAGTTGCAGAGAGGAGCACATACATATATATAGAGGAAATATCGGTTTTCCTCCGAATTACAATATCGTTAATATCGGCGCCGATAATCGGTTGATCTCTAACATATAGACATGACTTTACAAACCCCAAAAGTATTGAATCTGTGAGCATATAGCTTGTAAACTTGGTTTCTTATTTCTTGTGTGCATGTTATGTGTGTTGAGAGTAGTTTTGAGAGATCTCTCTCTCTGCTGTCTTGTCCGTCTGTAAAGCAGAAGCAGTAATGCTTTATTTATTCTGCTTTGTTCTGTTATTTCTTCATTCCGTCTCCTTGCTGTTATTTAATCAGAATAAAGCTGAAATGCTGTATTTAAACAAACACACACTGTAATATGTCTTTATAGACATGTATTTCCATAAAGGCCATTCCAGCACACTTCTGCATTGATTTATTAAAACAGAGGTGGACATTTTTGTAACAAGGACTGCTGTCAATATGAATAATAGATATGTACTACATATAGATATATGTGTCTTGTAGCCTACATTTCAGGTAACAATGTTATTTGAGACTAAACAGAATGGGACCCTTTACAAGTAAGACGATTAAGTCATGTGTGAAACATGTAAAGATTGAAGTGAAAGGTTAGTAGTTTTAATAATTATAATAATAATACTTTATTTGTATAGCACCTTTCATGACATGAAATGCAGTACAAAGTGCTCTGTAAAGCACTTTGTACTGCATTTCATGTCATGAAAGGTGGAGAAAAAAGCAAGGCATAAAACAACATTAAAATAATAGCAGTAATGCATTACAGTGAGGACATGAATAACAACAAAGAATTTAAAAGCAATAGTGTAGAAGAAGAGCTGCGCTTTCAAAATGGCTGACGAAGGTAGAGTGGGAGTTTGTTCCACGCCGTCAGCCCGTAGAAGCAGAAAGCTGCTTCACTGTGTGTTTTAGTTTTAGGCACATTGAGCAGGCCAGCAGTGGAGGACCTGAGGGGGCGGTTTGGGACATATCTAGGCAGGCAGTCATGTAGGTAGTAAGGTGCGTGACCACAGAGCTTTATGAACAAGTAAAATAATTTTAAAATCAATCCTAAAAACAACCGGAAGCCAATGCAGTGAAGCTAAAACTGGATTGATATGTTCTCTCATCTTAGATTTAGTTAAAACTGGCTGCCGTATTTTGGACAAGTTGTAATCTGTCAGTTGTTTTCTTTGGCAGTCCAGAAAAACGTGCATTGCAGTAATCAAGCCGAGGGAAAAAAAAGCGGTGGATCAGCGTTTTTGCATCATCCAATGACAGACAGGCTCTGATTCGGGCAATATTTCTAAGGTGAAAAAAGGCAATCTTGGTAACATGATTAATTTGTGAATTAAAAAGGAAATTATGAATTGGAAGGTTAGATATAAGTGTTCTTTCGATATTTTATTTTTGCGGCTTACGCCTTTTTATTGGTTTTTGAAGGGACAGACAGTAGGCTGACAGGAAACGGGAGAGAGATGGGGGGATGACATGCAGTAAAGGCCGTGTCGGGCTCGGGAGTCGAACCCGCGGCACACTGCGACTGGATTACCAGTCGGGTGCCCAGACGGTTACGCCACCGCCTGGGCCATAAGTGTTCTTTCGTTCCCTCAGCTTTGTTTGTTCTCTTGTTGAGCTCTATGTTCTTTTGTCTTTGTTGTTTTCTCTCTTTTTTATTTGATGTAATCATGGTGATGTAAAATTAATGGTTGGTAGCAGCATCAATAAGAAGTTTTTTTAAATGATAGATAGGGGAAGGTATCAATAAGATTTATCTTCTTCCTGCTCCTTTTCTGTTATGGAATATGTAAAAAAAAAAAGAAAAAAAAAGAAAGTACAACGTAAAATGAATATAATCATGTAAAACCATAACTGAAATGAAATAAATAAATATGAAATTAGATTAAATTAATTCAATTCAGAATCAATAATGACCCCCAATTTCTTTACTGTACTGTTACTTTCTACAGTCAGGTTGCCAAGTCTGCTTATTAGTGTAAAACACTTTATTGCGAATGCAGTGAGCACTTACTACCAGTAAGACGCGCAAACGCGGGAAGCGAACGCAGCTGAGACCCTGCAGATCATGTCTGTCTGTCTGTGTATCTGACCCGCTGTTGCGCGTCTTACTGGTAGTAAGTGCTCACTGCGTTCGCAATGAGACCTAGCAGATCATGTCTGTCTGTCCGTGTGTCTGTCCCGCTATCCAAATATGGAGTGTGTTGCATCAGCAATCACTCAGCTCCATATATGGGCACAAAAGGGGCCAGGTCCACTCAGCTCCATATATGGGCACAAAAGGGGCCAGGTCCACATATACAGTAACAGCGGGACAGACACACAGACAGACAGACAGACATGATCTGCAGGGTCTCAGCTGCGTTCGCTTCCCGCGTTTGCGCGTCTTACTGGTTATTTCTAGAGTAACTTATTATTATTATTATGGAGTAACTATAGTAACTTATTTTGACGCACTACTCCCACAGTTTTGACTGTACGCACTTGAGCCATATGTCAAATCGGGAATCGTGTGCTTGCTCATTGCTAAGAGAAATGTATATTTTAATTATTCGTGCATTAAATTTCCCCATTGACATGAAAATACGAAAACTCACATTCAAGTATTTTTTCCTCAGAGACGGTAAGTGCTATAGTTAGAAAATTTGGAGGGGAAGTTCATAATAATTACTAAAATTAATTAACTTATTATATCAGTCGGCCTCATGGTGGCGCTATAACAGCCCACTTTACGTTTAGGTAGGTCGTAATATCAAATTTCCTTTTTCCGTCAGGATAGAATTTTCTTCAAAAAACACTTTTTGATCCTCCACCTGCATGTTTTGTCCAAATCGCACAAAACTCGGTACACATGATCTCCGGACCTATCCGATTAAAACTGGCAGAGTTTTGATAGTGCGTATCGTTCAGCCGTATTCGGCTTCCGAAGTTAGTGGCAGGGGCCTATTTTACAAACAATGCCACAAATCACGAACGGAATGTCCAATCCATCCCAAATTTGAATCACATGTCGCGGGCAATTCCATTTTCATCCATAGGGGGTGCCGCAAATGCAAAAAATGCAGAGCATGAGCGGGGGGCCTATATAAGCAATTGCGGCAACCACACTAGACATTTCTAGTTATTGATTCTTGCTGCTCACTAGAACCGATTATGAGAACTTCTGTCTTATCCTCATTTAGCTTGAGAAAGTTCTCACTCATCCAGCATTTGATGCTAGTCGCTAAATGCTAGACAGACAGGTCAACGGGTCTAATCTAGCACAGGGATAATCTGGTTTTGTCACTGTTTTTTGACAAATGGAGAACTTTAGTTTCAACTATGATTTATATGCTTCATTCATCAAACAATGCTGTGGTGTGCTGAAAATAGCCTACTGTAGTGTACAAGCTCATGGCTGGCATCGCAATGCGCCGTGAGCTTGTAGATGTGTGTGTTGACTCAAAACAAAAGTATAAGTATAAGTTTACACTGGGTAAATTAACTGAGGTGGTTCATTTCTGCTATACTCAGCTTCCGTTTGAGAAGGAGGTCTACTACATCCAACATTCCATGCTCTACCTGGTGCCTGTTTACCTGTTCAGGAAAGGTGGTGAGTTCCATTCTTGTAACAACTTTTGTTGTCATATTCAGTTTTAATTTGAACTTGAACCCTAGAACCCTCTATTCTGGGGGCAACAGTCTCTGCAACAAGCTCACAACTCGGTTTGGTGTAGATGGAAACAAGTACAAAGTAAAAAAAAACAAAACATTTTGGTTAAATTTATTTGTACACTCTCCAGAGTTAAAGGGACATTTCACCGTTGGAAGAAACTCCAGTCACTCAATGTTAATAGTATTTGTAGTTGATAACCGTAGCACAATTTGACATTTGCACTCTATGGCCAGAAAAATAATGAAGTCTTTGTGTTTGACTAGGGTTTGACTGGATTGCTAGTTGTAACAATGACCATAATGCTTTGGTGCATTGCCCCACCTAGTCATGTTGTTTGTGGGTTTGTCTGACTGAGACAACATTGTAGTCTAGGAAGGAAGTGAGACCAATGTCTGAGTCATCAGATATTTGAAATACTAAAATATCTAAAAACACATATTACACACACAAAAGCCCCAGGAAAGTGTTTCTTGTGTCCCAAACAGACTTTGTGAAATGAAAAATATATTTTTTTCACGCTTTTAGACCATATCCATGGTCATCATCAGAGGCGGACTTACCATTGGGCTAGGGTGGGCTAGCCCAATGGTATTACAGCTGATGATGATTAAGAAATACTCCGTTTTCTCATTCAAGATGACATCCAGACAGTGTATTACTCATTTTAAACTTATTCAGCACACTAAAATATGTATCTGAAAACATTATAGGTTAGAATTAAGCCACATAGTAGCTGCATGCTCTGTATGACTTGTAAACAACAAATAGCCTGAAGGGGAGCGTACCTGTTCCCCAGGTTCTATGTTCCCCACCATGCAAAAAAGGTTCTTTGTTCCCCACTTAGAATAAACCTAAACCAGAAACCTAACCTAGTAATTCTAGTAAGACTAAAAGTATTTTAGCAACTTAGTCTTAGTGTTATTTTTAGTAGCAAATTCTGATTTAAACTCAGTCTTTGAACAATGGCATAATATAAACTAAAACATAATTTCTCAGACTCTTCAACAAAGATGGCAAAAACAAACATTCTTTGTTCTGTACTTATACATACAATTGTATAGTACAAAACACTGAAGTCCTTAAACCAGAAACCTATAACGCTAACCCTAAACCCGAAGGTAAGTGACGAACATAGAACCTGGGGAATATAGAACCTGGGGAACATAGGGATGACCCCGCCTGAAGGGATGTGACACTCTGATTGGTTTAGAAACACAGCCTTCCGTTTTAGACTGAAACTTCAAAATAAAAAATATTTTCATTTATTTTTATTCTTCGTTTTTCTTTTAGGTTTTATGACCTCAATTACACCACAAAAGAAACAGAACTTTGAACATTCAGTGGATTTTCTATGGTCTGGGATCATGGGCGTAGTTTGAACTTGACCCCCAGGGGGGGCGATACGTCCGGAAGGCATCTTTTTACCTTTATTTTATTAGTTTTGCATTTTTTACAATGCCCTAACCCCTAAAAATGAGTTATTTAGGTAGTAGGCCTACAGCAGCACACACACACACACACACACAAGCCTGCTCCATATAACTTCCAGCACTACGGGGGTTTCATGTTTTTTAACTGACTTGCTGCTGTCATTCTGGAAGTGTTGGCATGCAAAACAAAATACTTTTGAAACTGAATATTCCATCCACGCATGCTTCTTGTAATAAAAGGTGGAAAACAAACGTTTGGTTTTCCCCACTTTGTGGGGAATTCCTGTAGGCTGCTTTGGACAACCGTGTTTTTCCCCAAGATCATGATCCACCTCCACTGATGGTCCCGGGGGGCTGGGTTTGTTGTAAACTGCCTTTTACTTTTGCCAAGTTGACTAGGTAGCCAAGGTAGGAAGATGTCAGAGGTGGGTTGGTACCTGCGTGTCTGACTGACTGACTGACTCACTTCCGTCGCAGGTCATTATGAAAATATAATAATGACTACTCTAAAATGAATTTATTGTAAAACAAAACATAATAGAATTCAGATTTCTTTCTGTTTGAGCCAGAAAACCACAGAAAATCTACTGAATGTTAAAAGTTCAGGTTTTTTTTTGGTGCAATTGAGCTCAGAGGGGGGGGGGGGGTTGGGCTAAAGAACTTGGGGTCATGTGATCAGTGACATAGGGAAGGTGTATTCTGCAAGCCAACCTTCTGTATGTCACTGATCACATGACCCCGAGTTTTAGACCTCAACTCTAGGCAACTCAAATGGTGGGATTCGACCTTGTGATTTATTATTTCCTGTAAGGTATATTAATGACATACCGGTAGATCAATGTTGGAAATGAGTGGTATTCCCCTTCAAGTCGGTGGTTCTCAAAGTGGGGACCCACAGGGGTCCTTGAGGGGGTTCCAGCAGAACATTTGTTTATATAGCATTCAAATATAAAAGTTTATACTGTACATCACATCACAATGTATATCTGCTATTAAAAAAAGGGGGAAAAAAACTATTTTAAAAAATACAAATCTTGTATGGGGTCCCAGGCACAAAATATTTTCAGATGGGGGTCAGCGGCCAAATACATATTAATTTGAGGGTCCTTGACATGGAACAAGTTTGAGAGAATGGTTTAAGTGAGGTGTTGTGTGTATCCCTGGCACATGCTCGTTGTTCTCATTCTTCCATCTGCAAAATGTTACCAGGCGGACAAATCACACACCACCCTTCTCAATAACACTTTCTTCCCATAGGCAATCATTTTGCACCCATATGCATGTTGTTGTCACAGTAATGTCACCGTGGAACGTGGAATACACAATGTTGCTGTGGGCCAGGAACCTTGTATGTCCACATTGCATCTTTTGTCATAAATTAAAGTTATTGTAAGTCATGTTTTATGTTTATTTTGGTTTCTTTTGTGTGAAAGGTTTAAAGCTCTATATTCAGATAGTAATCATTACTGTATATAGATAAAGTGTTTGTTCAATAACGGGGGTCTCCACTTCTCTCCAGCTCTTTAATAATCAGAAAATATATTCTCAGATGGGTTGCAAATTTCACCTAATCAGGAGATTAGGGATGTTAACAATTCATCAAAAATGAATCATTGTTAAGAAATTCTTCAATTAAACGTAAGGATTAACAATTAATTTAATTATTTGGTTCTATCAGTGGGCGGTTTTCTGTGAATGTAATGCTGTCTGCGACTGCGTGCATGCGGCCAAAGAACGCACATGTGGGCCGGTTTAAATTAATCGATCATTTGCATCCCTACAGGAGATTTATCAGCTTCAATTTGATTGTCTTCCATTCCGATGTTGTCTTCTCAATTCTTTGTATCATCACTTCCAATCTCACTTGTTTATCCTGTATCCTGAGTTCTCTCTCCTGATTGGATAAATGTGGTATGCCATGTACCCCATTAGCAGATCTACAAGCACGAGCTTGTAGGTCTGCTATTTTTGAAAAAGCGTGAAATGTGGCGCAGATCTTTGCTTCTGGGGAAGTCCCTGGAACAACATATTTTCAGGTGGGGGTCGGCAGCCAAATACATATATTTTTGGGGGTCCTTGACATGAAAATGTTTGAGAACGACTGACATAGAAACATGGTTTTTCAAAAAACGGTCAGGATTTAGAAGACATTTTATAGAATCGAGCTCGGGTCTAAATGGGTTGAATGCATTTTCTGTTGGAAGACCTCTGTTACTGAAGAAACACTACTACTGCAATGATTACTATCAGAATATAGATAGAGCTACTTAACATTATTTTAACAAAAAAAGAGCACTTACTGCACCTTTATTCCCTTACTGCATTTTATACCTTGTCATATGATCGTAGTGCTATGAGCTTGTAGATCGTCTATTTTCACAATTCTTGCCCTAAATGGGGACACCAGGTCAAAATACTAACAAGAGTTAGAGCTTGTGATTAAATTATAGCTAACACATAATTTTTTCCCCTATTTACTGAAAATGATCGATTTGGGTTTTGGCCATGACAACAGCAACAATATAATGTAGCCTATACGTTATGAGTGCTTTGTGTATGCAGTCCATCCATGTAGGTGTTCTTTGTTGGATTTGGGATGGTGTGTCCTTTGTGTGAAGGCAAAGCGAGCCAGAGAACAAGAATGTCATTGTATTATTATGCACATGTTAATGAACTTGAACTTAAACACCTTATCCTGGTGCTAGGAGAGAGTAATAAAGAAGCTGTGTCTATCATGGCACCATAACACTTTCTCCATGTGAAGTGTGGATTTAATTGGAAACAGCCACACTGGATATCAGGATGGAATATCTGAGTCATTGTTGCCTCTACAATGTAGAAGCAACAAAACTCCTTTTTACTCCTCCCTTGTAACATGACATGGCAGCACAACAAAAGGAAATATTCAACTTGTCCCAGTTAGGCTCACAGTCATGCAGAAATAAGGAGTGTCTTTGTGTCCGGGTGTCTGTAATGGTTTGTTTTCTATTACCATGGCAAAGCATTTCTCTATTGTTGGGGAGGGATGCATGAATGGTATGCTTAGCTTTGATGTCTCAGTGTTGTACAGTAGGCTCTGTTTTGTTGCCTCTGCTACCAGTTAAATCAGCTCCCTTTATATAATATATGAAGGAAAAGTGAGTGGAAATGCAGAACATTTGGTTTCTCCGCTGTCTAAGAAGGCAACAGTGGGCAGAGATTGCATTTAGGATAGACTTTGTGCTTAACAAGAAATCTCTTAAGAAGAGAATACCAGCACCAAAACAATATTTTATGGTTGGCATGGTATGCTGCAGACAGCACAACGTATGCGTTTCGGCTTGGAGCCTTCGTCAGCGTTGCATGCTATAAATATCAGGAAGTGTCACTTTTATAATGTCCGGGGGGGTACGACACCTTCCCTTGTCTATGTCGATATAAACAACATTCAGACAAAACCCAAAAGTGCAATCATAATACAGAAAAATACACAGTATTAATATGAGAAACTATGAACATGAATGGAGCATTTTATGCCCGTCTCCAAGTCCTTTAGCCAATAATTATGCAGGTACACTGCACATAATGAAAGATTGATGTGCAAAATGGGCATAAATAGCCCTTGATGATGAGGGGGGGGGGGGGGGGTTGTTCAGGACTTATAACATTGCAGGTAGTAGAAAATATATAATGTAGCAAAATTAGCTGGAAAGTTTTTTCTTTTTTTGACAAGACAGGTTGAGCAACAAACCACATGTCCGTGAGTGCTGGTGTTCTCTTCTTAGAGATTTCTTGTTAAGTTAACTTTCCCCGACCGCGCACCCGGTAAGAATGTATAGAGAAATGTATAGGATTTGTAGAAGAGGACAACATGGGTCAACTCATACCAAATGTGTGGGGCCAATACTGATATTAGGGAGCAAAAAAATAAATAATATATTTCAATATGAATTATCTATTCATATTGACTATTGAAATATATTATTTATTCATATATTCACATTGTATAAGCACAGTATGTAAATACCACTAGGACCTCCTGTGCATCCCCTATGCCAGTTCCCTCTTAACCATCAACACCGGCGTACTGGCGTAGGGTCCATTGGGCCACGCGGGCCGTGGCCCAGTCAGTTTAGAGCTTGCCCAGTCTAACTTCGAGGAGAGGGGGACATGTGAGAACATGTGTTAAGCATGAATTGAAAACACTCAAGGGAGTCGACATGGGTTGGTTTGTTTGGTTATTGAAAAAAATGGAAACAACATGCACTTCCTCAACCCGAACTTGGGTCAAACTAACAGTAAAAGGACAAAATAAATAAAGCTTGCACATTGAGGGCTCTCCAATAATTGGTTTGTTTGGTTGCCTGTGCTCGATGAATAGGTTTATTGTATTATGTTTCCCACCTGCAGACAGTGTCTTAGTTTTTTTTTTTTTTTTTTTTTTTACCCCATGATATCTGGCACTAGGGTACTATAGTATTTATCAAGCAAGACTTTCTGGATTTTATTTTGTATACTTTGTATCACCTGCACTGTACTAAAGAACACCTGTCATATGAGCCGTCAGAATTAATTAATTAATTAACGGTTAAGGCATAGTTTGTTTTACAGGTTTGCATGATGCTTGTTTTACAGGTTAGGTTAAGGCTTAACCTAACCTGTAAAACAAGTAGCCCATCAGCGGCCATCGACCCCAGGCTCTGCGAAAAAGGTAGCCCTGTTGACTACTGAGAAAATGAAAAGGGATGTGGCCATTGTGGGGTGGGGTTCTCAATCTCCTAAAAGATGTGCACTGTGCAAATATGACATCCGACAAGCACAGACAGACAAATAATAGTTGTTGTGATTGTGTCTTTCTGCAGGTGTGTACAAACCCGAGCCACTGGGTGACATGTGGTGGGCTCTTCTATCCACTGGCATTCTCTTCCTGTACCATTTCCTCTTCCTGCAGGGTCTAGGCCTGGTAAGATGGAGCCATCTACTGGATACACATAATAGTCCATCATGAAAATATGTTTAATTCTGGGGTTTGGGGAAATTCTGTTGTTTTAGGCCAATCGGTAATGACAAGTGTACAGTGAACTAAATGCTATCAAATGCCACTGTCAAATCTGATGAATTTTTTTTTTTTTATAAATTTTCTGTGAAAAGGTTTAACAATTTAATGATCTTTTATCAGAAATTATTATTAAACCTTGTTTAATGTACTTAATAAAACATGTACCAATTAGGCCTTGCAACTCAAATCACTCCTTTCTCTCCCTAGTCCCTATCGCATTTTCTTTCTCTTCCAGGTTACTGAGGTCAATCTCAACAACATGCTGTGCCCGGCTGTGTCGGACCCATTCTACGGCCCCTGGTATCGGGTTTGGGCTGCAGGGCACCAGACCCTACTGACACTGATTCACGGGAAGGCTCTCACCATCCTATCCCAGCATACTGGTCCTGTGTGCAGACACTTGGCAGATTCTGTCAGACTACGCAACAAGAAGGTTGACTGAATGTTCCTGAAGATGCTCCCAGATGAAGCCTTTCACTCCAATCGCCTGTTTTCTTTTCTGTTTTTTATGAATCCTTTAACACACTTCAGTTTTTACTGTAACAAATGCGCATTTCAGGGTCAGTGAATAAATCTCATTCCTTTTTAGTATTATAGCTGGCTTGCCCGCATACTTGCATGCACAAACACAATAGGAAGGGACTAACGGTAAACATTGTGGAGTTGACCATATTTAGCCTTTCCTGTCTTTTGAGGGACTGAATTTGTCCAGGATGAGTAAGTGAAATTGTAAGAGAAAACGTCTTCACGCTGCCTTTTTGTCAATGCAATCTTCTAAGGAAAGAACATGGGGCTATCTCCATTTTGTCACTCCTAAAACTGTAATTGTTAAACTTCAATTATCTGCGATAACTACACCAGTTAGTATGTATGTTAGTGGGTGAAGTTGCCGGTTCATTTATATTAAGTTACATTTTCAGTATATGTAAAATATTGATATATAAATGTTATAAGTTGTTTATAGATCGTCTTAAGTGTCACGATCCATGATCCAAGTAGCATTCTATTGGCCATTTGTGTCCACCTCTTCGTCTGTGCTGTCATGACTAAAAATAGAAGCTCACATGGGTAAATATGTTTTATGGTGTGTACAAGTGATATGCATCTGTCCCCACTTGACCTACTCAACGGTTGAGGTTAAATAGGAAGGAATAAGCCAGGTTAATGAACAGGAGAGAAGTTTGCAGTTTCTACTGCTCCTCAGTCTTTTCGGTTATGATCATAATGATCACTGGCACTTGGTTTATTTTTCTTTCTTTTATCTTTCTTTTTTGTATTGACATTCAAAGGGATATGTAAGAGAAGAACAGTGCAGTATAGAGTACACTGCTTATTTTTCTGTCTTGTAACTTTCAAAAAAATATGACTGTGTGCCAAGCCAAGGTTGATCTCTGACTAGACTAGTCGAAACTGGTGTTGCTGCTGCTTAACCAATTGAAACCTAGTGTTCCTATTTTGGGCATGCCATTATAGGCAAAGGTCCCCCCCCCCCCCCCCCCCCCAAAAAAAGGTTTACAAGCTCACAACACCTCGCATCGTGATGTGAACTTGTGAGCATGGTTATGAGCTTGTAGATCTGCTATTTTCGCCTTGACAAAGTTAACAAGTGGTTAACATTGCTGGTTAGCCTACCATAAAGGGCAGCCTAATTTAAGTTTAACATGTTCAATGTTAACAAGTTACATGTTTTTATGCCTGAAAAAGAAAACCTGCCGATACTGTGCATGGAGCCTTTTCTGAATATATTTATTTAAAATCCCTGTTCTAAAATAAGTATGCAATTGAAAATAGGAAAACTTTATTCATTGTGTCCCAGACTCCCAATTCTATGTATGAGGAATGTGTGTATTGTAACGCATATTTAACTGTATACAAACTAATATTCAATTTTAAAGAAAAAAGGGATAAAATAAACTTTTGTATTTTTATGTGTACTGTGTTGTATTGAACAATAAAAGTGATTTCAGCACTCATGCTCTCAATCATTTTTATTATTTTTTTATAGGACATTAGGTCTGCATCTGAATGGAAGTTAGGCCTATTCCTGATTTTGAACAAACATCACTTTAAGGGTGTAGATTAATTGTACCCTGGTACGATGTTAAGTATAGCTTGATACCACTCAATCTACAACTGACTGTAGCTGGCCACTAGCCCACTACTAGGCATTACAATCAGGTTCTCTTTAAAATAAATCTGTTTTAGCGCCTCAATCCACCCAACGAGCAGTATATTTATTTTTGACTGGTGCCTCTGCTCCATTACGCAGCTATGCGTGTCCCTGTGTCTGTCTGAGCACATAATGCTGCAACACGGTAACTGTCATTTCTCAACCTTTTTGGACACGGGAAGGCTCACTGGGCATGTTCCTGGGGGTCTGGATGTTCCAGGGACCCCCACGTGGTAACTGTCATTGTTTCAACCGTTTCGGACACGAGAAGGCTCGCCGGAACCGGGCCGGCCACATTGGACTAGTGCAGTGATACTCAACCTCAGGCCCGCGGGCCACATCAGGCCCGCGGGACCATTATGACTGGCCCACCAATGAAAATCTAAAAAGAAAATCTGGAAAATGAAATAAAAATAAATAAATAATCTGAATGAAGTTATCTTTAATTACATTATTATTAGAGTTGTACTATTACTCGAACGAAAATAAAAGCTTGGGGGGGGGGGGGGGGGGGAGATGCAATGCAAATGAAAGACATATACTGTGTATCCCTATTCCCTGAATTTTATAGCTAAACGGACAGAATTCTATTTTATTTGAATGATGAAACCCAGCTGCCATTAATAGTTGGAAATGGAAATTGCGGAAATTGCTCTTCACTTATAGCTATCTATTTTCAGGTAGATTGTTTTATTTTACTCAGTCAGCCATATCACTACTCATTTTTTTTCATGAAAAAGGTCATAGCTGGGTAATCTATTTTCAGGCAAATTGTGTTTATTGTATTTTATTTTACTCAGCCATAACAATTTATTAACATTTTTGCCAACTTGCTGGCTGGCAGGCAGGCAGACATACTCATAGACAGGCAGACAGACAGACAGACAGCTACTCATGGAGAATTGGACAGGCAGGCAGTCAGACAGCTACTCATAGACAGGCAGGCAGACAGCTACTCATGGACAATTGGACAGGCAGGAAGGCAGACAGCTACTCATAGACAGACAGACAGCTACTCATGGACAATTGGACAGGCAGGAAGGCAGACAGCTACTCATAGACAGACAGACAGCTACTCATAGACAATTGGGCAGGCAGGCAGACAGCTACTCATAGACAGGCAGACAGCTACTCATAGACAGACAGACAGCTACTCATGGACAATTGGACAGGCAGGAAGGCAGACAGCTACTCATAGACAGGCAGACAGACAGCTACTCATGGACAATTAGGCAGGCAGGCAGACAGCTACTCATAGACAGGCAGACAGACAGCTACTCATGGACAATTAGGCAGGCAGGCAGACAGCTACTCAGACAGGCAGACAGACAGCTACTCATGGACAATTGGACAGGCAGGCAGGCAGACAGACAGCTACTCATAGACAGGCAGGCAGACAGCTACTCATAGACAGGCAGACAGTAAGACAGCTACTCATTGACAGACAGACAAATAACTACTCATGGACAGACAGACAGACAGACAGACAGACAGACAGACAGACAGACAGACAGACAGGCAGGCAGGCAGGCAGGCAAAGAGCTACTCATGTTATGTTATTATGTTATTATAACAGCTACTCATGTTATGTGCAATAATTTGTGCAGTTATGGAAACAGTGTGAAGTGAGGGGCGCTTTAGACGTACATCATCATGAAGGGAAATAGACACTATGTCTATATTTGCTCAGACACTATGACGTAAAATTATCCATTCATTGTCAATGGGAATTTCACATTTGTGTAGGACAAAGTTTGTGGACAGACACCAAAATCTGGATACAGTAGGAGGGGCTATTAAGTGCCCCTCAAAAATAGAACAGCCAATACCAATGACTTGAATGACCCCACGGCTGAGCCAAAACTAAAGTTAGACCTATATTAAATGTTATACCATTACCAATGCTGTGTTGCATAAGAGCAGGCCTATGTAATCAGAGCCATTAAAGGCCCATCCAAATTCTGACTGAAGCAATGTATGACCCATTTAAGTGATCAGCTCATGGTTGCATGCACCTCCCCCAAGTGGGACAACTGGGGTCCTCCCCCAGAAACGTTTTAACATACCGGTATAGTAGATGTAAGTTCCTGCATGTTCTGGTCAATTTTGTGACTTAAATACCACATCCAGTTGAAATGCAGGAGATTCCTGAGTGTTGGCAGCCCTGGTACAAAGATGAACCACAACATTAGGCCAATATATGACCATGGTAGACCTAACTAGTAACTACTAGAGTAAAATAATGTAATTTTATTCAACTCTTAACTTAAGTACTGGAATAAAAATAATAATAAAATAAAATTCCCATTGACAATGAATGGAGAATTTACGTCATATATTTTTGTCCTATTAAATTCCCATTGGCAATGAATGGAGAATTTAGTCTGAGCAAATCGACATAATGTTATGTCATGATGATGTACGATGATAAGAGCACCCCACCCTTTGTGTGTGATTTTTTTAATGAACCAAAATGTGTACACTGATCTACTAAGCTACTGTAGGCTAGATTCACTAAATTGGGGTCCAATTTTATTTTAAGCTCCATGTGACCGTCACCACCTAATGCATATCAAATTGGAATATGGAGGTCCCTGTCCCTGAAATTAAAAAGGTTGAGAATCACTATATGCTGTAAAGGAAACAAACATAATTTATGCCTATGATCGTCATGCGCATGTAAAGTTTCTTTCTGGGTACACATTTGACAACACTCAGTCCCCTCGTACGTCTACGTCTACGCATTATGTGTAGAGATCGGGCGCAAGATACTTCCCGAATCGCAATTCGGCGTGGAAAGGGGACGGGAGCTATGCCTGACTGTGCGCCTACAGAATGATTACAGGGCTTTTCCAGGCAGCAATACTGAGCACGGCTGCGGAACGAGGGTTGTGCCAAACAAACCCGGCGGATCATTTCTGACGGATGATGGAATAGAATCCTCGTCTGTTATGTATCCCAATAAACGGATGACAACAACCTCCAAACAAAACCAACAGAAAACTTCCACTTCTCCTGTATTTGACGCGGGGTGGTATTGAGAGATTTTTAACAACCAAGCTGGTCCAAGATCAGACATGAATGCAAGGTGCATTAAAGTGAAGCGGTTGTTTATTATGGGTGGTTAATGTTAACTGAGATGATGACTGGGGCGACGCTGACGCTTTTCATTATGTCAAGCCGAACCTGCATTGTCAGATGCCATTTTACTCTGCTGCGCTTCTATCCCGGCTGCGCCTGGAATTCCAACATACTGGGCCTGGTCGTCTCTAAACAGAAGTTCGCCAGAAAGTAGTAAACAACTGGTGTTATAATAAGAATAAGCTCCATTGTCCGATGCATTGTGCGCTATTCGTGCTGAAGCTTATGGGTCCTGCGTACTCCAGCTCCCGGCTCCCACACAAAGCGGTGTGTGCTGCAGCCTGGTCCAGTACTGCTCTCACATCTGGACTGCCTGGCCATAGTTGATCTGTCTGTCTGCGGCCTTGTTGGATCGTGAGGTGCCTGAACTTGTGGACGGTTTATAAGCTGCTAGAAACCCTACTGCATCGGAGGGGACTCGTGTCACGAAGAAAGGGGGTTCTAAATATTTTTTTTGGCGTGGACGTGTTTGGGATCCATTAAACCATCGTGGTGGTCTAAAAGAAGCTGGACTGTCTGGTTGTCTAGTATCATAAAGGCTAATCGGCTATGGATTTTAGTGCGTGAAGGCACGCAGTTTCCTTTTTAAAGGCAACTGTTAGGGTGACATTGCAGTCTCTTGTCACGTCGGGTTATTTCGTCGACCGACATTAAACAGTGAAAGTGGAGTATAGTCCGTCGTACGTCTCAACGCAGTGGAATTTGTACGTGTGGTCGGCGGCGGCGTCCCCCCACCTCCTCCACCCACCACCCCCTCCTCCACCCCACCGCCGTTCCCTCCCGCGGTGACGGTGATGGGTCGGAAGCGGTGTGTCGGTGCAGATTGTTCCAAGATGGCGGCCGGGTGCTGCGGGGTGAAGAAGCAGAAGCTGTCGGGATCCCCCGGGGGGTCGGGGGGTCCCGGCGGCGGTGGCGGGGTGGTCGGCGGCGGGGGGGCGGGAAGCGGGGTGGCAGGAACCGGACATTGTGGATCGGACTTGGGGATTGGTTCCTCCACGACCGTCGCGGCGGCAGGGAACGTGAGCGGCAGCGGCAGGGCGGTGAACGGCCTGGGGGGACCGGGGGGGAACGTTAACGTTAGCGGCGGCGGTGGCAGCAGCAGCAGCGGCAGCACAAACGCGTTGTCTCCGCCTGTCCACCCGGCCGGCTACAACTCATCCATCGGCCTCTCCCCGAATCTGAGCCCGGGAGGACCCGGCTCGGGAAGCGGCGGAGGAGGCAGGAAGATGGTCGTCTCGGCGGAGATGTGCTGCTTCTGCTTCGACGTGCTTTATTGCCATCTGTACGGATACCAACCTCCCAGAACACCCAGGTTTACAAACGATCCCTAGTGAGTTTGTCTCTTTTTGTTTGTTTGTTTTGGTTTGCATGTCAGACCTGCTGGGTGATGCTTTTGTTGTTCAAACCACCCGGTACAACCATTGTTGTGTCTCGTGACACGCTGACAAGTTCCCCATAAGTTTCCCCCTTGAAATGCAATGAGGGGAGAACTGTGTGAAGAAAATGCATGTTATTAGATTTTTGATTGGGATAACAAATAAGGTTGAAGTGGACAACACTTATATTCATCCCAAGTTGCAAAGTAGGGCCTTGTGGACATGACTGGCTGCATGGCTATTGGCTAACTGTTAACATTAATACCACTGGCCTTCCGAACCTCCTCTGTGCATCAGATCTAATGTTTCGGTCTGAACAGGATTTTTGAAAAGCTGCCCTGTTCATCCGCAATTAACATGAGAGGTTTCTGGAGCAAATACACATTACCCTTAAGTCCTTTGTAGCCAGCTAATGTAATGCTAGCCACTTGAGCCTGGTTTCAATTAGCTAACGTTATTAAACGGCACAGCACGGCTAAGGCTAATGTTAGCTAGCTAGTTAGCCACGAGCTACTCTAATAGGAGAGCGGAAGGGCGATGATTATCTTGAATATCTTCAAATCAAAACGGCAGTACACCGACAAGAACATTATTTGAGTCATTTAAGAAGCATTCAAGAGTACAATGCGTACGTTACTGAATGACAGTCAAAAAATATACCCCTCCGGTAAATTAACTGTATGTACCACCCTGCTAAGGGGTTAGCTTTGTTAGCTATGTTGAGAAAAAATAGGACACGATGTTGAGCTGGTTAACTTAATTAATTTACCAATAAAGTGTCTTTGATCCAAATGGACGGCCATGTGTGCCACTGTGCACATCCACAAATTGTGTGCCCATTTCAGTGGTCAAGTTACCTCACAGTGGAGTTGTGGCTGAACAGTAACAAATATGGTTCGGCTTCAACTAACAAAGAAACATGGTAGATTGCTAACTTTAGCCATGGTTAGTTGCATGCTAACCTCAGCCAAGGACCACCAGATCATGGACACAGTGTAAACTTGTGTTAAAGACCATTTAGTTGAAAAACAATTGATATCTTGTTCACAATGTTGTTCACATGCTGAGTTAGACTAGAAGTAGCTGTGAGACCATGTCTTGGATGTCATCACTACATACATAGGTATAATTAACATGTCAGTTATAAATGAGCATTTTGTGACCGTCAATCATCACGAGGCCAATTTTTACTTGGTCACACACGAGACTTTCGCGATACAAAATATATGTTGGCTATATTTTTCAACTGGAAAAAATAAAGACGCTTTTCCAGTTTTTACCTAGTATTTAGCATACTTATTTTGTTCATGTGTCATTTTTGTCTAGACATGTAAAGGGTCACCAGATGTACTGGTATATAAAGTTGTTTGTTTAAACATCGTTGTGTTTGAACAATGTTTTTTCTTTTTCAACCGGGGGCCCAGCCGTCCAACGACTGTCAGGGTGGGACAGTTGGGCATTTTTTGTGTGTGCGCCATTTAAGTGTTAAAAGGATATAACATTTGCAATATTTATAAACACTTAATGATAATATAAACACTTGATGATAATACTTGTAAATATTGCAAATGTAAATTCCTGAAATACTCGACAGTTAGTTTTTTGTATACCAGTTTTACCAGTTTTACTAGTTGCAAGTGTGCAAAGCTCTATATAACTCAATGGTGCCTCTACTGGTAAAAAAAAATCAGCATAGTCTACATTAAAGGGCCACTTCACCCCTTTTGTAACCAGATCTTATTAATGATGTTTGATTCTTTCCTGGGGTTTTTATGTGGGCAAATATGTGTTTTTAGATATTTTAGTATTTCCAAGTGTCCATGATGTCATGGACACTGGGCTCACTTCCTGCCTGGACTACAATTACCATAATACTTTGGTGCACTGCTCCTCCTTGTGGATAGGGGGAGGGCTGTCTTACTGAGACAACATGTAGTCCACCATCTAGGTATTAAAAAGTCCTTAAATTGTCACATCACTGTCATCTGGGGACCCCCCCAATCCACAGGTTGAGAACCAGTGGTCTAGAGCAGTGTTTCCCAACCTGTGCTACGCGGAGCTATGGTGCTCCTCTTGATGTCTCCAAGTGTTCCGCCTGATTTTAACTAAATTAACACTATCCCTCCCCCGAAAGCAAAAGCTATTGAGCTGCAGGCTTCCTATTGTTGCGTCGTTGTTGTCACACGTCTAACCATTAGACATGCGATAACTACAACACGGAACAATAGACTCTAACGACCCTCGGCCATTGAAATGTTAATGCTTAGATGCATGCAGAAGACGCTACATTTCGCTCCCTCCAGAAAGACTGGAGCGCGGCATATTATGCACGTAGACGGCAGACACACACAGTCCCGACCCAAACACTGAGGAGGTAAAGTAAACGTGACGTTGTTGTGATTAAACATAATGTGCCACGAAAAATAGCTGTCCAAAATAGCTTTCCATAGATGTCCAAACATGATCGCCGTTCGGCCAACAAAATATATCTCCCTCCCTTCACAGAAGCGCAGCGATGCCTGATTTATTCTTCGTCGTACACGTGTTATGCTTGCATGCTGAAAATGGCTGATCTACAAGCTCACAGCGCGTTGCGGACGCAACGCGTTGTGAGCTTGTCGATCAGCTATTTTCAGCACGTGGAAATAAGCAGGCTGTGAGAACTGAGACAGTGAGACCCTTCACAATAAAAGCATGCAGCATTCACAAGTTGGCTCATAATAAAGAAAGGAAAAGGATTAGGTGGCATTTCACATTTCATATGAGCATTTTTTTTTAACTGAGGCTCTGTCTCTGTCCTTTTCTTTCTCTTTGAAGTTATTTGATGAGTGCTGTCATGTGTGTTTTTAAAAGTATATTTACTTTTACTATATATTTAATATATATATATATATATATATATATATATATATATATATATATATGTATATATATATATATATATATATACCCCCCCCCCCCCCCCCCCTAGGTGTTCCCCGAGATTTTAGGGCTATGAAAAGTGTTCCCTGGGACAAAAAAGGTTGGGAAACACTGGTCTAGAGTACCAAAAAGATGCAACCATTGCATTTGCAATGATGACTACCTTTGGTCATTGTTCAGATGCACGGGACAACCCGGCGCTTTCCTCTGAGCGGCCTGTCGGTGTGCACTCAGTGCACCCAGAGCGCAACACTTTGAAATGTCATGTTCATCTGTTAGTTTACATTAGTGGTGGATATTGCTTTCAATCTCACAATAGATATGTATCATGATACAGATACATATCGATTATACATTTATTCAAAATAATGACCATGTTGCACAAATACAATAAAACACTTTCAGGCCTGTGAGATCTTTAAATTAAAATAAAATGTCTAAATATCCTAACGAGGGGTCGGGGAAGGGAGTGCATTGCAACTTGCAAGGGGGGCTTTGATAACGTTAAACAGAGGTACATTTGTCAACACTGCGTCACCCAGATAATTTGTTGCATTTATTGCCGTATAGATACAGCAGTCTCTCGATCGATTCACCTATTGTCTGGCTTTTTTATCGATATATTCATATTGCCATATCGATTAATTGAATGCACCACTAGTTTACATACACTACAGTGACTACACATGTCACTGTTGGAACTTGGACTTTCATTCAAATGAAATGAAATGGTATACTTTACGGATATTACAAATTATTGACGCACTGACTGAACAAGCTGTTGCAATTTTCCATTATAGTTATTTGTACACTTGCATACTAATTACAGTCAGTTTATAAAGCACATTTCAATTCCTCTGTGGCTTGCTTTGTACAGCTTCTACCAGATATGTGTGCCTCTTGACCTTTCAATATGAAATGGAGATTGGGGGAGAGTTGCAATACTGCACCTATTAAGTCTAACCTATATAGATTTCAGCTCATTTGCATGACCAAAGTCGGGGGTGGGAAACCACGCTATACCACCAAGTATAGTGAATGATTTACATTCTTGTATCAATCTTCTGTAAGCGTGTAATAATTCTGTAACCGTTTATAGGAAAGGTGTGTTTTCTAACACCCACTTCTTCGTATTAAAAAGAAAAAGATTCATTGCTTTTATTTTGTAGATTTTAACGGTCCATGTGGTCCATGTGGACTGTGGAGCACACTGGGCAAGACCTATGCTGTAGAGTGCATTGCTGTAATTTGGCAGAAGTAGTGGGATTTTAGCGGATGTACTGCTCAAGGAAATTATGTTTGACGCTTTACAAATCTGTTTACATTCTCTGTGAATGTTGTGATTGGTCGAAAAATAGCATATCCGGGGGAAATACATCTGACGCATGTTCCGGCCCGACACTTCCGGCCATGCAATCTCTGCCGTAGCTTGTGGCCAGGCTTTTCTCTTCGCAGATAAGTCTGGGACCGAGCCTAACTGCAATTACATTTTTGACAAAGAAAAACATTTCAAACTACAATAAAAATGTTTTATCAAGTCAAATAAATTATGAATAAATACATTATTTAACTTTTCGAACTGCCATCAATAATTTGGGAATGTCATAAACAAATATTTAAGAAATATCAGACCCACAAGCTCACATGTGTGTAGGTCTTAATACGTCTTAAATACTATATTTCATTTAGTGTGTTTGTTTTAATCAATTAAAAAAAAATCTAATTGAATCAATCTATGGTATACATAACAATATATGTGTAACTGAAGGAGACAGAATACCCATAAAAAGGAAAAAAAAACCTTTATTGACACACAGAATGAACATAAAAGCATATAATATTAATGTGTCACAAACTGGCAAATGGTGCATGATTAAACAATGAACCATCCTGAAATAAAATTGAACTCCCAAAGTGCATGTAAATTGTAAACCATCCCAAAATTATATAGATTAGACAGGTAGTTACATGAGAGCTCAGAGAGCATGAAACTTAGGTTGGGATTTTAAATGCCAAAGGTTTTAAATACCACACTGAAGAAGGCTGTTAGCCGAAACGTTTGTCCCGATAAACAGTTTAAATGTATTTCTTGGTGTGTGCAACCTCTACTTTTTAAAATGCCAAAAGGTTAACATTACAATGGAGGAGTTAACAAATGTTTCCTCTATTCAAATAATGGCTCCTTTAAAGTCTGTCTGTGCTTTGCGCAATAAATATTACAGCCTTGTGTTCCGTTCAACATTGATTATCTTTTAATATCATACAAATCATATCCTTAGCCTTACTACTCTATGGAGTGCAGAGCTATGTTTTGATGAGAGGGCATGAAGAACGGAGATGCAAGGAAATGGAAAGGAGATTTCAAGATTTGTAATTAATCTTTGCCAGCCAGTGAGCTGGTGTTGACTCAGGGGTTGACTCAGATTAAATGCAGTTCCCTCACTTCCCTGTTTGATAGGCTATATGGTACTCCATCCTCTTCAAATTGAGAGGCTGGTAAGTATTTATGGTGGGACTCCTGCAGTAGTCTTGTGCCGAGAGTTTACACACCGGGGAATCCATGTTATATAGCCCCTTCGTGTTGTAATCAAATATCCACACATGGTGCCAGTGTATCGATGTGTCGCAAGAGGAAGTACGACGCCGTATCAATTTTATGTCCCACCTCTAATCCAAATGTTTGGGTAATTAATGTCCTGAATAGATAAAACAACATATTACCACTTTCAACTTCACATCCAATGTGACTCAGCACTATTAAAAATGTATGTGGCTTTCCGGTGTTTGAATTGTGAGCAGGAAGTAATTAGATTTAAAGAGCAAATTTGCAGCTATGTAACCTGAAATTCCTGAATGCTATCATTCTACTTTGGGGAGGTTGTGAAAATCTGATGTCACTTCCTAAAGTGCTTGCTGTCAAAGGCCATGGAAAATCTCTGCCAGCCAGTACGTACTAAAGTACTTCACAGCAAGCTAGCAACATACAGAATGTACGGTGTTGCGGTTGGTAACACTGTCGCCTCACAGCTAGAAGGTCCTGGTTCGATTCCCGCCAGGGATGCTGGGGCTGTCTTCTCTCCTCCGCTCCGTGCCATCAGCGCCCATAGCCTAGGTGGGTTTGGCGAATGGGCTTTTCTGTGTGGAGTTAGCATGTTGTCCCCATGTCCCCTAGGGTAGGTAGTGGGCCCTCACAAAAAACATGCAGTAATCCTGGTCTCTATACTGCCTCCATCTGGTCAATCGGGGCGCCTGATGGAGGGAATAGGATCTGGTTGCAATAACATGTTCCTTCCACCCGCTACATCCTACCGGGGGAACCCCCCTCCTGTCAGGTGAAAAGAAATGGCCTGCTCACTCCTCATGCATTGAAAGAAGCATGAGCTCAGTTCACTGTCCCAGGTTTTGGAGTGTACATTGGCCCCTGGGTGAAAAGATGGGTTACAACCCCCCCCAAAAAATACAGAATGTATTGGAGAGTGCTACATCAGATTTTCACCTGTGCCCCGAAAATGATAGAATTCAGATTTACAAATTGGCAACGTTGGCCTTGAATTGAAAGTAACATAAGGTAGACTGAAGGTTATGCAACATTGAAAAGTACATTTCTCAGTTTAAGGCCAAGACATAAGATTGATCCATATAACAATAATCTGTCAGGTCCCTACCAAAATAGGTGGCTGTGAACAAGTAGGGTGCTTATAATGTGTATACTTCCACTGAGTCAAATGAAATTATGCTTTTGGTGTATATGAATTATGAAACCTGTCTCAATGCAGATACCAACCAAACCCTTAGACTACTTTTGTGTGTGTGTGTGTGTGTGTGTGTGTGTGTGTGTGTGTGTGTCTGTGTGTGGTAAAGTCGCTAATCTTTTTTCCCCCTTTTTTACATAATAGGTAGTTAAACAACTAGTCAACTAGTGAAAATGACTAGAAGTGTGTGTGTGTGTGTGTGTGTGTGTGTGTGCGCGCGCACGTGGTGTGTGCGCTAGCACCACTCAAAAATTGTAAAGGAAAGCTTCCCTATGATATGTCATATAATATCTGTCTTTTCTTTTCAGCCCACTGTTTGTCACATGGAAAATAGGCAGAGACAAGCGGTTGAGGGGTTGTATAGGTACATTTTCTGCCATGAACCTGCACTCAGGACTCAGGGAATACACCCTTACCAGGTAAGGTTACTAAAATGCAGTCAGATCTTATCTGTCTGATCTTAGGTACTCTCATAGAGTGCAGTTAAATATTGTTGCTGTTGGGCAGAAACCTTGTATCGCCATATTTCATTGACCATGATTAGGGATAAATGTTACCCATAATCAAACTAGGGATGTACAGATGAGACATTTTGGCCGATATTTATATCCGATCTAATTAATTGCTGTTGGTCGATAACCGATGTCGATATGATCTCATTCTGTATTAATTATAATAATTTTGTCTATTCTGAGAAAATGCTTGAAAAAAGCAATGCCTCTTTATTCCAAAACTAGGGATGCACAGTTATTGAAATATTGGCCCATATCACAACATAAACAGCTTGAATGTAGTATATTTATTTGAAAATGTTAACTCTTTTGAAATCTTCCCCAGATAACACTGTTATTATATATTATTTATTTCAGTTTGATACCGATATTGCATTTTAATGACCGAATAATTGCCCATCTCTAAATCAAACCTTATGATACAACCTTTTTGCTCACTGCTCATGAATGGCAGTGTTTAGACTGGATATACATTTTTAACTGAACAAGTTAAGAATTGTTGCAGAATATTGCATAGCATGTGATAATTTTTTCCCCAGCTTTAAGGATAGCAAGGTCGGTCCGTCTATCCGTCCACCAGATCAATGCTCCACAGCATATCTAAATTGCAATGGAATTTGCTGTGCATCTTCATGCCCCCAGAATGAACTTTACTGATTTAGGTGACCCATTAGGCCAACATTTTCACTTGCACACGAGACATTTTAAAATAAAATGGCCTGGTGCCAGCGAGTGCACAGACCATATGCTCCTTGTGAGAGGACCTGGGTTTGAATCCAACTTCACTTTGGTCTTGCATGTGTCTCTCGCTCGCTCGCACGCATGCACCTTGGTTTCCTTTCTGTCTAGTGTCTACACTATCCGAAATGAAGCAAAAAATGCTTTAAAATGTAAACTTTGCATGCAAAATATCTTGTAATCTAATGACCAGTTGTAAAAGAGCAAGTGTTCTTTCCACCTAGAATTATTGGTGGAAAAAGACATCAGTTGAGTATTCCTTCTCGCTCTGCACAATGCTATACCTTTTTTTTCCTTTCTCCCGCGTAACAAATTTAACTCTATATCCTCTATAAAGGTTTGGCCCTTCATTTTAATCTCCTAGTCATACATATCCCTTGACCTATCTGACTAACCAAATAAGTGTGTGTTATGCACAATGTTATAGCCATGGTGTCATGTAAATCAAGTCATTTACACACATTGGTTTCGATATCATGGATCATTTGATAGCCACGCCCTGTACCAGGTTTTCTGTGTTATTCTCTCGTTTCTTCATTTAGAGGCTGCAAGCAGAGGTATCATTGGTTTGACCACAATGTGGCATTTGGAATGCATCACAGCGCACAGGAAACAATCTTTGATGATTAATGATAACAGGCCCTGCAGTTGTTGGCTTTTCCTTTGTAGCATTTAAAAATGTGTAGGCATATGTATTACATCACATTCTTGTAACAAGACATGCATAAAGTTGTGAAAACAGCATTTTCACGTTGGGATTCAGTCGGTTGCTCACCCCTCCCGCCCCACCCCCAAATGCATGTTCATTTATTCCCCAGCCCTAACTTGTGGCCATATGCTTTGATATTTGACAGTGCCCTTAAAGACAGCCGCTTCCCCCCCATGACAAGGGATGAGCTGCCTCGCCTCTACTGCTCAGTGTCTCTTCTCACCAACTTTGAAGACGTCGGTGATTACCTTGACTGGGAGGTAAGGTACCTTGTCAGATGAGGAGTTTTGCTGTTCCAAGTGCTGTCTCAGAACATTGCTTAAACACGAGAAAAAAAAGTGCTTTTCAATAAATCATAAACAGAGTAACAGACATCAGAAAACAGATTTAGATTAAGGAGATAGAATGCAGCTTTAGACAATAAAAATGGAACACACAATTAGAAGTGCAACCTTTTTAAGCGGACCATCAAAAACATCGATTAAAGGCCTATTCATAGTCTGGATTTTCGGTGGTGAGGTGACCACCTCTCCGGTGGTGAGCTGAAATAACGTTGAGCGGTGGTGAGTAAAAACAGAGAGAAGGGCTTGAGCGGTGGCGGTGGTTTGCTCTTCACCTCGGATCGTGACGTCATGTTATGTTGTAGTTCGGTGAAAATCCAGACTATGTATGAGCCTTAAGGCCTATTCATAGTCTGGATTTTCGGTGAGGAGGTGACCACCGCTCCGGTGGTGAGCTGACCACCGGAGCTGAAATAACGTTGCGCGGTGGTGAGTAAAAACAGAGAGAAGGGCTGGAGCGGTGGCGGTGGTTTGCTCTTCACCGCGGCTCGTGACGTCATGTTGTAGTTCGGTGGTCACCTAACCACCGAAAATCCAGACTATGTATGAGCCTTTAAGGCAATCTCACCCTTATACCTTTTTGGGTGAGATTGTAGTTCCCTGGGACATGTGACAAGGCTAGCAGGAAGTGGCCTTGTATATCAAAGCACAATCCACTTTGCCAGTCAAATGGGTAAACTCAAGTGATGTCACTGCAAGAGTATTCGGCCTTTCATAATTGGCCAAAGATGAGAAAAGGCCTGCGTTTGAACTATTTCATAAAATTGTGTTTGCTGTAAAACTTGTCTTTCTCTGTCTGTCTCTCTGCACTGTGGTTGGTGCTGAGTAACACCGTCATGCTCTCTTGCGAGATCAAATTAAGGATTCACATAGCTTATTCTATAGCCTCATTTTAATAAGGTTAAGTAATATTGTGGTCTAAAATAAAGCCCAGGCTATTAATTGAACTCTTACAACATGGGTCATGCTGAGACCAGCTCAGTGGCCTTGTTGTTAGAGTGTCCACCCTGAGACTGGGAGACCAGGGTTCGACCCCCGGCCGGGTCATTCCAAAGACTCTGAAATTCCAATTCAACATCTGACCAGGTGAGGAAATACGCCTCTACAGCCACAACTACCTTGAAAAACATATAATTGGTTGACTAAATTAGCGATTTAAACGCTAATTTCAACCTGTCACTTAGATGTTCTTGTCCGCTAATCAACAAAAGATCTGAGAGTCTTGGGGCCGACCTTTACTTTTTGGATACAATGTGCGGAAAAGGAATAGTGAAAAGTGGAATAGTGGAAAATATGCGCTGGCTCTGAAACGTGGCAGAATGGTAAGCCGGTGGGACCTCATCTCAGAGCTACAGTATGAGTGGAGGGAGAGGTTCCATATGGGGCTATTGTATAGTGATGTGTAATACATGTAAATCTAGTGTGAGCAAGGCTGAAGTGGCTTACTTCATGTTACAATGTTATACGTAGTGTAAACCCATTAGTAAAAGATGGCTCTTAGTCTTGGTGCAACCCTTGTTATCTCATGGTGCAACCATTGTTAGCAGTCACTCATCACCGGTCCTTACCTCATTGTGAACAAAATGAATTAACTGAATGTTATAAATATCATTGTAAAATGAGTTAATTACATAATAGAGCAACTGTGTGCATCATGCGAGAAAGATAGACCAGGACCTTCATTCATAACAAACCTTGTAATTATGCTTAAATATTATCCTCCTAATCTATCCCATACGTAGTACTTATGCCTGATTATTGGAAAATACTTCAGTCCGGTCACTTTAAATGTGGAATTGTTACATACTCATCTTTGATTTATGAATCTTGAATGATCTTAGCTTTTCTCTTAGCTAGCTATCTGTATTGCCTGGAACATTGTGGGCAGGATGCAGCTGAGATACTCAACCTGTCACTGAGTTCCCTCTGAAAAGTCCACAGTTATTTATTTTAAGTCTTTATGGTAGTGGATGTCGATGTAACTAATGTAATCTGCAGTGGTTTGATGCAGGTCTCCCTACTCTTCCATTGAGAAATGTATACAGTGAGAGTGAGTCAATGTCAATAGAATGATTTGAATCAGATGGACACTAGATGCACCGCCATCTCTATGGTAGTTTGGACATTGTTGCAATTACCTCTCTCTGTCAGGAGGAGACAATGGCCATTAAACGTATGGATTGTAGCTTTAACAAGTAATTTTGCAGGCATTTTCTAGAGTCTAGACTTTCTCAAGGTTGTTCCATTTGGTGGCATAAGCAAGTGTTGGTGTTAATTAATAGAACCTATTATTTTTTTTACTTTTGTACCTATGCATCATGTCAGCTTTGTAGATTAAGCAGAACAACTCGCAAAACAATTATTACTGACAAGGCACAAGTTTGGGCAGCCAGGGGATACTGGGGTTTTTGGGAAAATGAACAGATGCTGGCCAGCAGTTTACAGTTCTGCTGAAGATACACCACCCTCAGCAAAGGGTTGGGCTATATTCTAAATTTAAGGACCGGTGTCTTTCAGAATACTTCCTTAGCATAGACTAGAGCAAGACAGCTGCTCACTTCGGGCGCCTCCTCACAACGCCACAACGCACGGACAGCCTCACGGAACCTAGCGCCACGCAGGCCTTTCTCCAACCTCAATCTGCCCTGCATTACACACGCCAAACATCTAACAATCATCTTAATTAAATGAATTTGCGTCAAACGACTCATCTCCACGCAAATCACGTGTCACCAGTGAAATGCCAGCTCTGACAGTTGGACAGGGGCATGTTAACGTGAACACACGCGCTGTTTCGCGACCACACTGTCCGTCCCCTCCTCAACCACCTCCCGTGCCATACACATGGGCTACATGCACGCTGAAAGCCTGGACACTGACAACGAATGGTTACAGCCCTGCGCGCACCCAGCGTGGCTGCGTGACACTGAACAGCATGATCACAACGGAATGCTTATCTGTCTCGGACTCAGGGTGGCCAAATGGAGACGTTTTCTTAACCGCCTACCGTTGGCACGCAATAACAACAGGGTTTAAGTCCGCCCGGATGGGGAACTGCCTTGGCAACAGTTACATTACTGTGCAATTTTATATCTGTTGGATCATAACATATGAATACTATAATCCACCACTCGGAAGGGGAAGACGGATCCTGTGCCGTCGGAACAACACAATGACAAAATACATAGACATGCAATGACCAACGCTGGCTCAATAGCTCAGGAACGCCACATTCCTAAATCACACAAAACATCTCATTCTTAACCTGATTATATAAAGAACAAACTACAACTTGCTTTGAAGCCCAAAAAGCCACCCTCCACGTTCACTATTTAATAGTCTCCATGTCCATGGGCAGCAGATGGTGGGACCGTCTACAAAGTGCAACACAGAACGTGAAAATATCCAATAACTTCCATTTACATTCAGAATATCACCACCAAATTTGGAAGTATGGAAATATAACTACAATGTGTAATCTCAAATGACAAAGAATTTGGAACTAGAGCTAGTAACAGCTCCTGGTCTAGCCCTGTTTTACAAAGTTAGATTTTCTGATCAGACTGTGTAAAGTCAGAAGGAGCAGCCATCCTTTTAGACTCTGATTGTTGATACAATGCCGTTTCTGAACTGCTGAGTGGGCTATTTTCAGCTGGCAGAGTTAGTCCCATTAGCCTATTGTTGAGACTAGAGTAGAGGGTGGAAATCATTTGGTGAGATTCTGTCGACCAAGTGTAAAGTGCAGTGTCAGTGTAGTGTAAATTCAGAAGAATACTATAGGTGAGTAATTTGTTTAAATACCATAGTGCTAAACCTGAGTAAGGATATAACAAAGAAAACATGTGAAGCACTTGTGTAGTTTATTTGATGTTATGTAAAGGACTAAATACATTGCCACAAGGTTTCTAATATCTGGCCACTGTTGGTTTTCTATCCTTTCATTCCAGGTGGGTGTTCACGGTATTAGGATAGAATTTTTCAATGAAAAAGGATCAAAGCGCACCGCCACCTACCTACCAGAGGTTGCAAAGGAGCAAGGTGAGATTGTGTGTAATGTGTATACTTCTGAAATGTAATCAAGTGGTTAACAATGGCTACGTTTACATGAGCAGTTAAATCCCCTTTTCATTCCGAATAGAAGTTCAATCCTATTAAACGTTGTTATGTAAACACCTACAAAAACTTACATCCGAATGAAAACGCTCGATGCGATCTAAAAACCATTCCGATGTCACTGGCCGGATTACTCCGATTTTCAATGCGATTGAAAGAAATTTGACTCATGTATACACTGCTTCGGATGTAAATTCATTCTGGTCTTTCTGAGCATGCTCCAGGCGCTCATATCCAAGGCGCGCCGTCGGCGCCGAGGAGTTTGCACATAGAGCGCGTTATTTCGTTCCTTTTTTCAGATCCGAAATCCACAAAAAAAACGTGGAGCAGCAGCCGATGAGATACCCCTGATCTGTGTGTGTGTGTGTGTGTGTGTGTGTGTGTGTGTGTGTGTGTGTGTGTAACGGTCTCTCTCTCTCAAAAATAACGAGCGACCCGATACAATAATAATCATCAGTGTTGCGTTGCGTGCCCTGGCCGTGCTGTAGATACAAAGTATAGTAGTAGGTAATCACCTCGTTTTTATTTGTAGGCCTACTGTACTACTAGTAGGCCTACAAATAAAAACGAGATGATTACCTTCCCAGCGGAGAAGCGGAGCCGCAGCGGGTGGGGAAAAAAAGACGGTAAACACTAAACATATATGCCCGCGCCGCCCCTATCCAACCAGCAGCCTCAAAGCTACTGCGGAATGAAATGATGGGATTTCAAAGTATCGTCTTTCGTCTGTAATATCATGTTTGTATTGTTGAGACAGTCACAATGAATGAACTGCCTATATTTTATGTGTCCAACAGATGGCGTAGTTTCACGTGAATTAACATGTATCATGTCTTCTATCACTTCTCCATATAAACACTCATTCGGAATGACCATTTCCCATGTAAACTCGCGGCAAAAAACATTACATCGGATGTATTTTATTCGGAAGTATTTATTCGGAATGATCACCCTTCATGTAAACGTAGCCACTGATGGGATATTTTCTTTAACAAGAAAATAATCACTTACATTAAAGCTGTTTGTGATCGAATGTTACGACTTTGAAGATCGACAATGTCGCTCACGAGCGACCAGTTGGTTACAACTGTAGATGATGATACAGGAAAAACAAGTGATTGACCATAAACAAAGCTCGGTTTGATGATACAGGAAAAACAAGTGATTGACCATAAACAAAGCTCTGTTTTATTACAATCAGAAACTGGAATTAGAATCGGAGGTAAAAGCATCTAAAAATGGTAAACAGACCGTGGCTCAAATTCAATGGCCTCGAATTGCAACTTTCTAAACTACATTTGTTGTATATATGGAACATAACCTACTGTGAAGCTGTTCACAAAGGTTTACCTAACTTTGCTACTACAGGGGAAAAAATGCACATATATGTTACTCTTTTTTTTTTTACTCTGTTTGCTCTTTCTTGCCCTCTATTCTAGCCCTTTGCTGTTATCTATGCTGCTGCCTTGTCTGAAGGAAGCCAAACAAAAATAAGTTTTACTCTTATATACCTGTGTACAAGATGTAACAATAAAGTACAACCTTGAACCCAGGGTTACTTGAGGGGATTTCAGGGGATGCCCAGAAAAATGAATTGGTATAGCATCAAAATCAGTTTAACCACTTAATTCGAAAACAGCCGATCTATAAGTTCGCAAGGCGTCTTGTTGTGAGTTTGTAGAAAAAATGTGGAAAAACTTGGTGCTGTCCGAGTTAACTCATTTAATTGCAAATAACTCACTGTAATGTTAATTCATTATTTGAATTACAATTGATTGCATATTTATTTATTTTAGCCATTTGGACAGTGGTTCTCAACATGTGGATCCCTAAATAATTTTGGCCCAGATGATTATTTTAATGTGCAACATTGTTTTCTCACTCAACAGTAAACAAACCAACATACAGTATACTGTAAGTGTACCGGTTTACAGGTCTGCACATTTATAAAGTGTCAATAATATACCCATCTGCTGCAGCCATGCAGTACCATTATGGTTTATTTGAGTTTTCAATTGATTTCCAATAGAAAATTAACTTGGTTTTGCATAAAGCCACCATATTTTTCCACTCCCATGTTAATAGTGGTATAAAAGATCTGAAAAATAATATCCCTCTAGGGTACATTGTAAACAGAATTATGGATGACTTATTTGCAATTAACTAGATAAATCGTGTGATTAATCGTACAGCACTAAAACAAGCTCTCCTCCCTGGCGCACGTGCGTGTGGCTGCGCAACAGTGACACTTGGTGGTCAACAAACGCTATTTCCGTGCTTTGATGGACGGATACGTGGACACCTACACATAGGGACACACATTGCTGTCTATAGAAGTGGCTAGCACCACTCAAACTATAATCTTGACTATGTTTAATTCAAATCTTATAGGAATGTTTTCTAATGGGGATCCACAGGCAAATGCATGCATATCAATTTGGGGGTCCGTCACATGAAAATGTTTAACTCCTGGGGTGATTTGTTAGTTATTGATTCATTCCCTTTTCCTACAGGTTGGGACCACATTCAGACCATAGATTCCTTACTACGAAAGGGAGGTTACAAAGCTCCCATCACAAATGACTTCAGGAAGACCATTAAGTTAACCAGGTAAGATCTTGACATCCCTAAACATGTACGCTAGGAACCCACCAGCTGCACAACTGATTTTCTTTCTTTTCAGTGGTTTAAGTTAGGTCCCGGTCGTATGCTACATATGCACTGGGTTGCTATGCGATCGAGTAAACAGGCAATGAACCGGAAGTGAAAAAATTAGTCTCTATTCACCTCCATTTTACATTATTTCAAATGATTTATCTCGGATTCTTTTTCCAGATTCCGATTCTAATGAAAATTATAACTAAAGCGACGCTGATCGTGGTTACATGTTTAGGGTGAAAAACATAGCAAGCGTTTTAGCTTTCACTTCTGGTTCACAACCTGGGGTAATTTTCGCTTTAAGCAAAAAGCTCAGAATTAATGGAAAGACATCAGCAGGTGGTGAAATAATGACTTAATTTTTACCTAGCAGAAATGTATCCCTTCCCCAAAAAGGAAAAGCGATTATTTTATAACCGATTAGTTGGATTTAACAGTTGCACCCCTACAAGGGAATAACTAGCCTTTTCACGACTCTTCCTCACCGCTAGGTACCGTAGCGAGAAGATGACAATGGGTTATGCAGATTACATCACCCACCGTCAGCATCATCACTACCAGAATGGCATTGGGCACCCTCTACCACCCTACAACCATTATTCCTGACAGCGAGCCGCATGACCAATCATTGGACCTCTCCTCGGACCTTTTTCCAGGAGAACCCGCCCCATCCTGGTCTAGCTATTTCTACTACTGTACCATTTTATGATGATAGTTTCCGTTGCCATGTTGACTGTCTTAGCAGACGCTGACATGGCAACGGGTGGCAAGGAAGCAAGCATACATTGATTATGGCAAGAAATCATGATTTTCCCCCATTTTATTCTTCTGCAATTAAGCATTTGCAGCATATATTTACCCATCTATAACCCCTCATTGTTTTTTATTTTTTGTTTTATTTTTTTGAGAATTAAACAAATAAAAGATTTTCCTAAACATTAGTTTTTCAGTAAACCTAATTAGGTTTTTTGATTCTGTGGATGGAAGGAAGTCTCTTAAGGTGGATTAGTCTTGCTTTTTTATTGTTTAGGCTTTGCTACTCTACATTTAGGCTGGTTATATGCTTATTCGTTTTCTTTATCATAATAGCCAGGCGGACTTTATGTATACCATGTAGCAAGGCAACTGCAGTTCTAATAGGCTGTATCTTCTTTATTTCATGTCTCCTCAGAAAAGATAGACTGTTAAGGTTGGTTTGGCTGTGTAAACTCTTGTATTATCATAGTTGGGGAATAAATGTTGGGATCTATATACTCATATTTGTAGATTGTTGTAGGGTTGTGACGCTACTCAGCCAGTATTTCCTGGTGGTCTTTATTGTTTTGGCTCACAATCGTGTGTTTGCTTTTTTTTCTGTGTAATTAGATGTTTGGTCTGTCTGACATTGGAACCTGTTAGAGTAAATTAAGAATTGGATATTGTCAAAATATTTCGATGGCAATTGTTGGGAACCCCTACCCCCACCCTGAGTAGTTCTGGTGTTATGTGATGAAACCTGTAAAACTTGAACTGCGTTTGTTTGGCTAGAGCTCACAGCTATACTCTGACTGTTTTGTCCAGCGCTTTCACCATTGAGTACAAATGTGAAGGAAGCCATTTTGTATGAGGATGATCCTGTCAGGAGCTCGTTGATGGGTTTATTTTATAGAACTGTCCTGAATCCTTTTTTCCCTCTCTCCAAGCGTCAGATATTCTGTGCAGATATTTATATATAAATAATCTCAATCTTTGCGTTGAGATTTTTATCTTCGCAGAGGGTATGTTCTCCACATCGATATATCATAAAGCTGCACTGCTATCTTTGTTTCTTCATAGAGTTGAAACATTTATAAAGATCGCTATGGCCATTTAGCCAAAACAGCCAGAGGCAGATTATTGTGCGAGTATATTGAAAGCGGTTACAATACTTGCCAACTCCGCTCGCCACCTATACACGCACTGTGGCTGTGCAATGATTCAAATAAAAAAACATTAAGCATCTAAATTTCGAAAGTATGTTCGAGGTTGTAGCAACCTTTCGAACAAGCTTTCACATTTTGGGAGCCAGGCCTATTGATTATCCTGTCAAGTAGACTAGATGGATTGATTCTCCAGCTTTAAGGGGTAGGGGTGTGTTTATCGGGGGTGCCTATTTTTTATTTAGAAGAGCATTGGCTGCGACAAATTGGAATGATTTAGTCAGCTGAAGAATGCTTACATCTTAATTTACTGTGTATGTTGGTTAATGAGTTTGCTGGCAAGGAGACTATTGACAGGGACATGCGATAACTACTAAAAGCCATATTCTTTTTAATCCACACTTTTCTAAGAGTAGATGTTTGGTTGGTTTCGCTTGAAGTGTTTGCTTTCAAACGCATTTATTTGGTCATCTAACATACCAGGTCTTCTGATGTCTGAAGCCAAGGCTGGGCTGCCATCACTGAATATTTATTGAATCTAGTGGTTGAACTGAATGGCTTGTATGAGTGCCACTTTATTATTCAGGAGCCATTAGCTGCAATCACTTCTTCATATAATCTGTATTTCTGAATACAGCTGAGCATTGGCCACATTCACATGGCAGCCATTTTGTTTTATGCCATGCTCACCGAGTATGGAGCAAAATGGCCTTTATGATTGAAGATGGTCTTAACCCACATTTGTGCTATTTCTTTGTCTACCCTTATGAGGTAACATACCACTTGATGCATGAAGGACACGTTCAGCAACATGCCATTTGACATTTACATTTGTCTTTGTCATGCCTTGCATGAACCGTGTGCTTTTAAAAAAATAGCAAATTGTAGAGCAGATTTTAGAGTACTCTGCTGTTCACGAGGACCCGTTAGTTACTCATTGTGTCTCTACATCATACATTTTTGTGATGTATTATTTCTGTTGGTCTGTTTTGGCAGCTGCTCTGCCGTAGACTAGAGCAAACAAACAGTTGAATTAGCTTGAATAGAATCTCTCCGAGGGGCCAGGCTGTTTACAGTTAAGGTCTAAATCTAAAGTCAGGGCTTTGTAAGGACTAAAGAAGCCATTTCCCACCCAAATATTCCTCGTTACAAGTCACATTTACACACAAGTTAGGCTAGCATGTGTCTTGAATGTTTTTACTCTTTGAGGATTATCATTGTTGTGATCCATTGTGTTGGGGTATTTTTTTTCTTTTAGTTCTGATGACTGGAATTTTTGAGAGGCGCTCTGTATTTGACTGACATCATTTTGTAACAGCCTTTACTAACCGATAGGTTCTTTTTTCTTTATGCAAAATGTCAAGGGCTTTTGGCACTCCATCCACAGTAACCTGAAATGATCCAAACTTAAGTTGTGTTGCCTTAAACTGAATGATTTGACAAATGATGGACCAGTACATGGTGCTGTGAGTGTTCCTGGCTTAGTCTATCTCATATTGTGCTGTTGTCTTAACCTCAACCTACTCTCCCCCCACAGGGTGATACACAACCCAACATGTTTTACTTTTGCCCTCCATAGTAAGTTCCAATGAATTTGTCATGTTATGGTTTAAACCTACCTATATGCTCACATATTGCCCAGCTACTGGTGCTATTGTTTTTTTAAATTTCTTTCAGTTAAAAAAATTAATAAAATTGTCATGAGAGATCCTAAGTCATTTACATCTTAGCCCACTCCCCCCAGCACGTACTATGGTGATGGGATCAAGAAGTTGCCCTGTATAGTGCGATTAAATTGGGTGTTTACTGGGGCACCGCATGTAATTCAGACAGGGCATTAGTCCGACATGCATCCTGTTTATTAGGCCAGTGGCTTGACTTTTGGCAATTTTTTGCGAAGGAGTAAGTAATGTAAATTCAGCAATGTGAATTTAGGAATTTATTTTGGAACAGTTATGCCTTATATTCCGTTGTAGAATGGTGTCACGTGCCGGAAATGCCAGATCTACAAGGTTGTGAGCCTGTAGATCGGTTATTTTCACTGCACAACACTGGCACTCAACTAAGTATATATCAGACTTCACAGAAGTTCACGCATTCATTTTCTGGTCCATTAAATACGGCACAACCTAAAAAATTCTGCTGCAAAACCAAATTGACCATGCTCTCTTTTACATAAGTCTTTGTATACATACACATGCAATGCATTTTTTTTGCATGTACATATGAGTATGAGACCTATGGTTTTTATCCATGATATGCTTGATCTATGGCTTAGACACTCTTATTAGCCAATAAGAGAGATTAAAAAAGTCAAAATAAAAAAAGACAAATATGGTGCTATTGGACCTCAAGTGGGGTTGGTCACGGCATAAGTGACTGGTCATGCGGACTCATCGATCATATCATACTTAAAGATGCTGCATGTATGATTTTCTAATGAATATGTTGCTGTCATAACCTGTGATGACGCATTCTAATACTAGCAAAATAAGAATGTAATTATCACCGATATAAACATTACCCCCCTCCCTCATTCACTTTGGTCCATTATGTGGATGCTCTAGCCCTCCCTCTAGTAGAGGTGCATGGTGTTATTTTAGCCATCAAATGAAGGGCGGGGGGACAGGTTGACAAACCATACCGACAGAGCAACTCATGGGGCTATTGAATGTCATGCAGACGATTTTCACCATCTGACAGCGATGTATTGAGAGAAAATCTACATGTGTTACCTTTAATAAATATCCTTGATATATGCAGATCTGTTGAACAGGTGTTGTTTTTCCCCTACCAGTGCAAGTCACCCCTGCAGGTTTGAAAGGACACAAAGTCACAAATATCCTCCCTCATTTTATTTCTCCCTATACTGTGGCCCAGACTCATATCCTGCTTATTTATACATCTGTCATTAATATTATCAGTGGAAGTGATTGTTGCCTTCCGAAAATACGTATTATCCCATGGATGCTGCTCCCAAATCGTAGCTCATGTCAATTTCCTCTCCGCTGTCAAAATATGTTTTGCCTAAAATTTGTTATTTTTGGAAAGGTTTGGTCATATAAAGGGAAACTTCACCCTTTTTGCAAAGAAATATGTTAAATGTTAATGACGTTAACGAAGATTTGGAAAACTTTCCCGGCGGTCTTATTGTGTGTGATATGTGATTTTAGATTTTAGCAGTGAGCCAAGTGTCTCTGATGTCATGGACACTGGACTCACTTACTTTCTGGACTACATGTTGTCTCAGTAAGACAGCCCTCCCCCTATCCACAAGGAGGAGCAGTGCACCAAAGCATTATGGGAATTGTAGTCCAGGAAGGAAGTAAGCCCAGTGTCCATGACATCAGAGACACTGGGCTCGCTGCTAAAATAATCTAAAACCACATATTACACACAGACCCCCTGGAAAGTGTTCTAAATCTTCTAAATGACATTAACATATTTATTTTTTTGCAAAAAGGGTGAGGTGTCCCTTTAAGGCTTTCATTGAGTTTTGGCTCAGAGCCTTCCCAAAACAATGTCATTCAACATTATTTGTGAGGTCACTGAAACGTCTTTCACACCTCCATCCCACACCCTAAAAGGTAGACTTGATGGTCACAGTGTAATTTGGGCCTCCCCTTGCGTTGTAAAAATAACTACACACTGCACGGAATGGACTCTTAGTTTTGTAGTGACCATTTCAAGCATTGATACCTCATAGGATATTATGGAAAGGCATTTCTAGTTTGTTGTAGCACATTGTCTTTTGGTTCCATACCAGGGTTAGAGTTCAAGTCTCTGCATTCCTTGCGTGGTCATTCGTGTACTTCTGTGGAATGCACAAGCTCATGTTAACTTTGTATGTTGGACCTAACCAAAGATGCCAACCGCCATGCCCAAATGCTGCTCTTCAGACTTGGCTTCCTGTCCTTCCAAAAAACACCCCTGCAAAAGACAACATGTTCTTTATTTCTCTGTTTTTGTTTTGTTATTTTTTTGTGCGTTTCTCACCTGTCTTTACTTATGAAGCAGCCAGATATTTTTCAATGAATTTTCATTGAGTAGTCTGAAGCCATTACTTGCCATCAATGATGGTAAAAATGGTTGCGATTTGTTATTGTTTTGTTGTTTTGTTACTATTATTATTGCTATATTTTTTTTTTAAAGAAGAAAATCCCATGGTGTGCCTCCTAGCTTAATGGGTTTCTAAATGTTTTCTTTTCCCCCCCCCCAAAGACCAGCAGTTATACTTTATATATAAAAAAGATGGTTTGTCCTTATTTTTTATGCCATTAAAGATGAAAAAGCCTGTTTTCTTTACTCTGGACCCAGTAGCTGCACTGGTATACAATCGCACTGATAGATGAATAATAATATGGAGAAAAAAAAGTCAATAATTATGATAATGACAAAGGAAATAAGAACTACAATAAACTTGTGTTTGGAACTTTTTATTTAAAAAAAAAGGAAAAAAGAAAAAAAAGAAATGACCTTTTTTGTACATTGAAATGAATTCTTTTTCGAAAGAATATTTTGGATCTAGTTTAAAATTTATTTTAGTGTTTTTCTATGTTCTGAATCTTTGAGACACTGAGTTATAAGACATGTCACTGTACAAAAGTGGGAGAAAAAAAATACTTACAGTGACTAAATGGGCTGGGAGGGTTACCTGGTGTAACTCCTCATACCAACTTTTATTTCCTCATTTGTTCATTTTTTCATTTTTTTGGTTCTCTTTTTCTCTGCTAAAGTAACAATGAAAATGTTGATGGAATATACGAACTGGGAAATTAAAAATACAATCCCCCTATAGAGTTAGATCCTCTTTCCCTTCCTTCCCCATTGAATTGCTGTTAGTGTGACGAGACTTGAAAATGGGCATTTATTACGATAGTATGGCTCAAAAAACATTTAAAAAAATAAAAATGAAGAAAAAGAAAACTTTAAAAAGAAACAAATGTGTGGGGAAGGTGAAAAATATATAGATGGGTTATCAGTGAGTATGTACGCGATGGCTGTGAAGATGATAATGTAGTTTTAAAACATTGTTATTACCTTTTAAAATCATTTATTCAATAAAAAAATACAAAACCAACTGTAAAGAGAAAAATGTGTTGTTTTATTTTCTGTCTATATCTCCTAGCAAGATATATTATAAGCTGCTGGGGCAGCACTGACTTTCCTCAACTTAATTTAATCTGTACATTATTGTGATTGGAATTATCTGTCCCTCATGATAGTTGAAACATGGCATAAGGGTGAGTATAGATGACACTAAAATTGTACTTTTCAGCTTGGCTATATGTAGGAGGTCAGGGTACCTTATACTTACAGGCCTATAATTGCCATGGCTTGTTTAATCTGAATCCAACATATATAAAACATATATTTAAAAAATATATATATTGTTTGTTAAATTTGAATTCATAAATGTATGCCTAGATACATATCAATAAGATTTTAAAACAATCATAAACAATATCAAACGTTAAAAGTTGAGTCATTTAGGCCTTCAATGCAGCCGGATAACGTCAGTCAGTCAATAAAAAATAAAATAAATAGACTATAGCGTGTGTGTGTGTGTGTGTGTGTGTGTGTGTGTGTGTGTGTGTGTGTGTGTGTGTGTGTGTTTGTGTGTGTGTGTGTGTGTGTGTGTGTGTGCGTGTGTGCGTGTGCGTGCGTCTTTGCAGTAGGGGTTCTGACTTCTGAGCATAGAGTAGAGTGGTTCTGAGCGTGGGGGGGGGGGGGGGGGGGGGGTTGTCTTCAGCTGCGGTGGGTACAGTCTGGGTGGGATCCATAATAACGCACGTGCATGTATTTAAGTCATCAGATCGTGCGCGCCACCTCTTGGTGACACCACCACACACACAGTCACTGACACACACGCTGCTAGTGTTTGTTACAACAAGACGTTTGTTTTAATATTAAACACGTCGGAAGTCGGAATGTAACTTTCATTGACATGAACATGGAGTTAATGAGAGTCGACAGTGTTTTTACCAGCTGGTGGAAAACTAAAACGAAGAAACATTAAGTTCTACAAGAAGCTTACCTCAATCTATGCATCAACACTCCACACCAGTGGGTGGCAGTAACGGACCTTAGATGTTAATTTAAACCGGAAAAGGAAGGTGAGCGGAAATGGGAGGAGCTTAGAGTTTAAAACTGGCGGGCGGATGATACTTTTATTTCTAGTTTGGGGCGGATTTCCACTTTTCCATGGAAGACAAGACGAGACCTTAAGCAAGTTATTTGTTCGCCAATGGTGCTGCTGTCGACTGCAAAACAGGATTCCGTAGAAAACGTCAAGAAGCGTTGACTTTGTAAGTTGCCAATGTTAGGTAAACATTGCCTGACTTGTCACGATCATAGATTATGTCTAACTATGGTCACGATCCGCAAGCTCACTGTGAGCTGGTGACGGTTAACGTAAACATAAACACCATGTTAGCATTACTGATGCACATTGCACATGTTCTTTGTTTTTGATAGAAGTTGTTTAATAGCCTATTGATGGTTAAATCTATTTGGGATTTGATGTTTAGGAGTTTATTGATATGGCATATGGGTAAATACTACTACACAAACGTAACATGTTACCTTCTAAAAAGCTGTAGACACTTCCTAAACCCTTCATCCCTGCTGGTAGCCCCGTTAGTGTTTGGTTAACACGGATATGTCGTCCACAAAAACACTATGCCGGGTGCTGACCATACTCAATATCTTATTTGCCATATTGAGTCTTAGCTCTGGTCCATAGCCTTCTACTGTATAAGGCTATGGACCAGAGCTAATTGAGTCTTAATGGTGGAAATGTAGTACTAACCAGACTTAGTAGTCAGAAAATGAAACTCCATCCTCTTGGTGCGAGCAACATGCACATTTTTAGCCCTTTCATTCATCGGTCATGATGCTGCGCCTCTTTATATTGCGAGCCTGCAAGGTGTCCTTAAAAGCTTTGTACTGCACCATTCACTCTTAATGCATTAGCATTATGCCATTGCCAGCCAATATGTTGTTGGGTGATAATGATCACAGTGCTTTATTATCAACGTCCTTTGGTTGTTTCTGCTTCCAGCTGATCCACAGTCGTGACAGCTGATTGCAACATGTCAAACGAAGATAAACTGATTCCGGTGAGGGTGGCTCTGCGATGCCGTCCACTGGTGCCTAAGGAAACCAGCGAGGGTTGCCAGACCTGTCTCACATTTGTGCCTGGAGAGCCACAGGTCTGTCGTGAGCACTTAAGAAAGCTATTTGAAATGCAACACAATGAACACATGTAGTGCCAGTGGGAGCAAGACGGAAACAAATTGTGGTACTTTTGTGGCAAGTCTTATTTACAAGAGCATGAAAACGTTTGTCTTTGTACATTGTAAAAGTATAATTTAACATTAGGTAACATTAGGCCAAGCTGAGCTCTGTTCAATGCAAGCAGGCTAAAACCCCATGTATCTGAATTTCATTTGACTATCATTGACTAATTTAAATATCTGCGACTTTGGTTAGATTCAAAGCTTTCCTTTAGGCCGCACATTGATTTTATTAGAAATAGGGTAAATGTTAGTCTTAAAATAATAGGTCAATCAATAGTTTCCCCTTCAAGACTAGAAAACAAATCTCACAACCGCTGCAATTCTGCATACTGGAATATGGTGAAATTGGTGATATTATCTACCAGAACACCTCTGATACACACCTTGTGTTGTTTTCAACAATATTTGTAGATTCGTTTTGACGAATTTGTGTCCTGACTCCTTATCAAACGCATCATTGTCTAATGTATGATTCATTGAAATGGTTATCACCCCATGCCAGGAGACATTTTCATTGGTTACTTTTTGTGTGCAACTGTTTTTATTTAAATTATTCCAGATGCCTACAAAACTACTTATTCTTTTAGACATGCCCAACATCTTTTTTTTCACTGTTCCCAATATTTCAAGAGAAATAGGGAGATGTGCCTTCAAGTTTAAAGCACCAGCAGATTGGAACATCTTGCCCTTGTCCCTTAGATCAATTACCTCTTTCAATGCTTTCAAAAATGCATTGCTGGTTCATCTTGCATCTAGCTGTTCTTGTTTCTGATTATATTTCAATTTTTTTTTCTTTCTGGCATACTCTTTTCCGGTATAAAGTTGACTGCTCCATAAGTCACTTGCCAATGTCATCCAATGAGCACATGGCATTTATATGAAATGGCTACCAAATATAATTCATGTAATTGTCATTTGTTTGAAGGTGGTTGTTGGCACAGAGAAGACCTTCACGTATGACTACGTATTTGACCCAACAGCTGAGCAAGAAGAAGTCTTCAGTACTTCTGTTGCGCCCTTGTTAAGTGGGCTTTTCAAAGGTACAGTAGGTCTGACCTGCAGTAATGCGTTGGTTTGGTTTCCCTAGTTTGGTGTTTGATACACGTGTATCATGGTTTTGTGTCCTTGTCTTGGAAGAAATCATATATTCTAATTTATATATTCTCATACCTACTTCTCCTCTATCCCCTACAATTACTTGTCCAATCAATTTACCCTGCCATGGTCATTCTATCTATTCTATCAGAGGGATTGGGGCAGGGATGTGCAGAGGGAATTTGAAGGGCGGCAGCTGAATCGAAAAGGCACTTTTTATTTTACATTTCTATTAGAGGAATATCTCTTTTTAAACACTAGGAAATGACCCAACCAGTCTGCCCTGCAGCCCAAATTTCTGGTTATCAAAGTAAAACGAGCCGTTGCTTGCTTTGCTGTTATTAATATTAAGTATCGCATTTGCTTGTGCGTGCAGAGAGAGAGAGAGTGGTGGTGGTGGTTCTCCTCATGTCGTTTAAATGTATACGAATTTCGAAATTAAACAGATTCGGGTGGTTCATGTTTGCGTTGTGTGTGTGTGTGCGCCTGCCTAGAGGGCATGTGTGCATGCCATGCGCTGCACTCCTGTTCAAGCTTCGTACGACCCAAAATTTCTTTGGGAAACCCGGCCAATGCTAATAAAGAAACTGTACGCTAATAACGGGTTTATAATGAGTCAAGCAACTGAATTGAAAATGGAATTCAACAGAATATCAGAGATTAGTAATGGGCCACAATCTACTGATGCACAACCTTGGACACATTATCAGTGTTAACTGGTCCAGGTGACCCGACCGATGCAAGTGATAAAGTGAATGAATGGCTGCTGCATACCTTAATTGTCGTTTATGCACACATACAACACATACAGGATACCATGCAACTGTTTTAGCCTATGGTCAGACGGGCTCAGGCAAGACCTTCTCCATGGGTGGGACCTACACGTCTGCTCAAGAGACTGAGCCGTCTGTTGGAGTCATTCCAAGAGTCATCAGGCAGATCTTCGAGGAGCAAGAGAAGAATCCAGAGATTGACTTCTCTGTGGCTGTATCCTACCTGGAGGTTTGTTGTGTAAAAAATGTCCTACTCCTACTGTATATAGGCTGGGTACCGGCAGTGTTGGGCTGGAGTAGTGGGAAGGAGGATCTCGTGAAACATAAAAATTAGCAGACAAAATTGAAAAATGTATCTGCTATGATAAATTAGTTCTCTGATTGGAAGAAATTGGTGTTGATCCTGAAAATATTAATGGAAGTCGCTCTGGATTAAGAGTCTGCTAAATGCCTAAATTATTAAAGGGCTGGAAGATGGGGCGACATTGTTACAAACACTATAGCAATGAGAATTATTAGAATGTAGAGCTTTAACTTTATAACAAGTTTTTGTTTTGACCAAAAAATATTATTTGACCTTTGGCTCATTACACGTGTGTCGTGTGCTTTTCGTATTAACCACAGATCTACAACGAAGAGATACTGGACTTACTCTGCCCTTCTAAAGATAAAGCCCCCATCAGTATCCGTGAGGACCCCAAAGAAGGCATCAAGGTAGGACATTATTAATTTTGGAACTCTTAAAAAGAGAACACTTGCACACTGTAGGATACATTTTTTTTAAAGATTTTTTTAAAACTTTTTCTGCCTTTTTTATTGATGGGTTGAAAGTAGTCTGACAGGGGGGGAAGACGCGTTGCAAAGGCCGTCGGGATGGGGAGTCGAACCCACGGCACGGTGTCGGGCTGGCTCAGCAGCCTAGGTACACGGACGGCTGAGCTAACTGTCTAGGCCTGTAGGATTATTTTAATAACCCGAGTGCCGCACTCGCCCTTTGTCAGACGTTCATTGTTTAACAGTATATAATGACGTGCAGAAAAGAGCAAGGCGGTGAAGCGGTTCAAATGACTAACTGGTTTGTTGGTGGAGCTATAACATGTCCTTAAATGCAGATTTGATTCCTAGAGAATAATAATGATCCAATCCCTAACGCAATAGCTCAGTGAGTATTGAGTGGTGTCATTAAGTTTTTTATGAATTTCTGGGATTTATAATTGACTTGTTTTAGGGATTATAATTGTGAGGTATATTATTTATCCTGATGTTCTAGCATAGTAATGTTTAAGTGTGGGGTTTGATTTAAGGGTGCTGAAATAGCCAGGATACATGGAAAAACAGTTGCCAATAAAATTGTTAGGATTCTTTTGAAAACGAGTAGAAACTAAGCTTTCCATTTGCTAGCTTTTTATTTGGCTTCATTTATAAGTATCCACTCCTCACAGATTGTAGGCCTGACAGAGAGGGAGGTGACCTCTGCCCATGAGATGATTGGCTGCTTGGAGATTGGGAACTCTTCTCGCACTGTGGGATCCACAGCCATGAACGCTGCCTCATCACGTTCACACGCCATCTTCACCATTACCCTGGAACAGCGCCACGGGAAAGACAAGTCAGTCCCCTCATGTCGTCTTTGAATAGCCCACCAGCCACTAGTTGTATTGGTTAAAATGTCTTCATTCCTCATTCAGTCCTGCTTTAGTGTGTTAAAAAAACATTAAAGCACTGCTCTCCCATCTCACTGTCCTGTTACTAAGTCTATTTAGGTCTTTGGTTTATGACTTTACTACATGTTAAATTCTTAGAACTATTGACATGTAATTGTAATTTCTACTTTTTTGTAGAACTGACTCTGTCATTTCAAAACTTCACCTTGTGGATCTTGCTGGTTCGGAGAGGCAGAAGAAGACAAAAGCAGAGGGTGATCGGTTGAAGGAAGGCAAGCCAAATCTTAAGTCTGATTTGTACTTGGTTGCACTTTGTAAGATATCAATTCTAACTCGCCCACTTCAAGCACACGTTTCGTTAGCAGAAAGTCTGCAGTCATCATTCAGTCATCATCCAGCTGGGGGAGGGGGGGTACTCGAAGGGACCCGGCCATGGTTTCCCAGAAAAACAGGCAACCGCCGTTCTGGGTTTTTTTCTCACTTGTACTGTAACATTATATCCAAGTAAAAAAAAAAAATTACTAAGTGGTGGTGTGCTTTGACGTAGAGCTCTTCACCGGTTCTCCAAAATACCCGAGTGCACCCGAGACCCGCACAGGTCTGATCCGTGTTTTATCATCACTTGGGCAGGGTCTGAATCGGCTATATCCCCTGCGGATCTCAGATCTGTCAATCATTGTGTAATGCCCGAGTGGATCCGAGAAGACCCGTAGCCCTACTGTGTGTGTGAGACGTGTGTCTGTGCTTGTTTGTTGTTGCATTGAATGAAACGGACAACAGTGTTGACCTCAACGAGTTGAAAGCAAATTAATTGAAGGTTAAAGCAACCATGGCAACTCTCCTGCGTGGCTCCACTTCAGCCAAGACAGGCACATGCTGCATCTGCTAAAACTCTGATGATTGTGTGAAAAAATTATCCGTTAATTTTAAATGCACGCATGACTCACGCTGAAGAGAAGAGAAGAGACAAGTCTCTCTCACCCTCTGCTGCAGCCTGCAGGGAATCTCTGCAGGCACACGCATGCTTTAATCATAAAATGGTAATTGGTCATACGTCCACAGTCCACTATATTATTTCATAAAGTCCACATTAATGTCTGCCTGGCTGCGGCGGGTCTCTCGGAATGACGGAAATAATTGGATCTCGGTCGGGCTAGGCGCCGCCATTTGAAAGAAATTTCGGAACTGGTTGGAATCGGACAAAATAGTCACGGATCCATTCGGGTTTAGTTTTCCTCTTTGAAATTGTTTTCGGGTTGGAATCGGTAATGTCACAGATTCATTTCGGAACCTTTTTTTTTGGACCTGTGAAGAGCTCTACTTTGACGTGGCAGTAGATCAAAATAAAAGTCCTTCATGAGCACTTTTTGTGTCCGGCAGGTATCAGCATCAACCGAGGACTTTTGTCTCTCGGTAATGTGATCAGTGCCTTGGGGGATGAAAGTAAGAAAGGCACCTTTGTTCCATACCGAGACTCCAAGCTGACACGCCTGTTGCAGGGTATGTATACATGACCAAACATGGGGTAAAACTGCCATTATGTAGTCCTTCTGTAATGTAGAGAAAGGGTAAATGACTGGAGGAGAGTGATAGTGGACAGAAACAGGAGATGGAGATGGAGATGGGCAAGAGCTTGCAACAAAGGGACTGACCCTTAATGCTATGCGCTCTACCGATGATCCACCGGGGCACCCTGAAAAAGTCTTTATTTTCTTTCTCTCAGATTCTTTAGGAGGCAACAGCCACACGTTGATGATAGCATGTGTGAGCCCTGCAGACTCCAACATGGAAGAGACTCTCAACACGCTGCGGTATGCCGATAGAGCTCGCAAGATCAAGAACAAGCCTGTGGTCAACGTTGACCCCAGAGCTACAGAGCTGAAACGGCTGAAACAGCAGGTAGGGTCATTAAATCACTCCGTCATGTCGTGGATTAGGCCAGGGTTTTAACCACATGTGTCCTGACTGGCATCTCTCCCTATTCTGGGCATGTCATAATGGGCAAACCTTCTCTGAAAATGGGGGAGTTTGAGGTGAAATTGGCTTCACTACTTCGCCTGGAAAGGAGCCAGCTTAGGTGGTTCGGGCATCTGGTTAGGATGCCTCTCGAGCGTCTCCCTAGGAAGGTCCTCGATGCACGTCCCTCTGGGAGGAGACCCCGGGGCAGACCAAGGATCAGATGGAGGGATTACATTAACTCTCTGGCCTTGGAATGCCATGGAATCCCCAGTAGGAAGCGACTAATGTTTCTCTGGAGAGGGAAGTCTGGAGCGCTCTGGTGGAGCTGTTGCCCCTACGACCCGACTACGGATAAGCGTGGATGATGGACATTCTCATAATGCATTGTAACACATTGTAAATTGGCTGTTTTTTAAATTAAACTATTTGGTGTCGAGGGGAAAAAGTAGGAAAGTATAGACCTCGGGGACACTGGTTAACTATGTATAGGCTTTAAGTGGTTATGCTGTGACAGAGCCCCAAATTGAGATGTTCTGGCCAATATACCACCACTTAACTAGTTTATGTAAAGTGAAATAACCATTCTTCCGCAGACCTCTGTTCATTGTTTGGAGCTGGACTCTGGTTAACGAGTATGATTAGCCAACCTTTTCTCCCCAATTGTTTTAGTTATGCCAATTGAGTCCTACGCACGCACACACTTCTGTGTCACTGCTGTTGTAACTTACTGGCTTACCTGCCAGAGAGGAGCCCCCGCCAGTAGCAGAGTTTGTGCTACTCCTGCCCAACACTCCCAGGTTCCTCAGGGCAACAGAACCCACATATGGTGGTGGGCAGGCACTTTACCACTACGCCACCCGAGCGCCCCATGTTTAAACATTTTACTCCAAAGCTTGATCCTAACATTGTGTCTGCATCTAAGCATATGCAGCCATTTATTCAGTTACAAAAATGTTGCATATCGCACAATTCATTTTGTACAGGCCTACATGATTGGGTCATATATCCATATTTAATTTGAATCAATCCAGTTTGTTTTGGTGGTTAGTTTAAACACTGACTGTCAACAAGACAGTCTACAGTACAGCAGGCAACAGATATTGTAATTTTCTCTTAAAGTGATGGTGATTGTGTTCCTCTTGGTCCATAGATTCAGGAGCTGCAGGTGATGCTGCTGAATGCCTGTGGAGGTGTGGCTCCGGTACTCTCTGGGTAAGGCAGTCATTCTTTGTCCTAGAGAATGTCTAGATGTCCTACACATAATGTCTGATTTATAATGGGTAGCTATTGTTATCTGTGTTATTTTAGATTTCTGGTCACACTGTATACTTTTCATACAATGTTGGATGGAAGTGCAGTAATGCCCAAGTCTTTGTCTAAAGCTAATTGGAGGCTTTGGAGCACAGTTATTATTTTATAATTTTATTAGTCTCAATAACTGATTTTTAGACACAAATTCCATTGTCTTCATCAGTCAAAACACTTTTGTTAATAACTTTCCTGTGTCTCCCATAACCACAAACGTGGTCCTGTCATCACAGGCCAGAGCCAGCTGAGAACGTGACAAAGCTTCTGGAGAAAAACCGTGTTCTGCAGAACGAGAACGGGAAGCTGAGCATGGAGCTGAGCCACGCCGCTGGCCAAACAGCCATCATGTTTGAGAAGATCATTGAGGTAAATAAATATCGATACCCGGGTCGTTTGGCGTCCTGTTAGTGTAGGGACCAAGGCCCCTAATTTCGGCCCTGCCTTCCTTGCCCATTCCCAGTAGCCTGTGCCTGCAAATTACAGGTAGGGCAGCTTGCACAGTGGTATTTTGGGTCTGCACTACCCGCTATACATTATGCCGACCATGTTATTTGCGCCTGGAGGTGTGGCCATGGATGTATTGGTACGCTTTCCCCAATATTGTTGTTTTGCCCGCCCCACACCTTTTGGGAAAGGGGAAAGCTGATTCTAAAAGCACCCGTAAGCCGTAATGCCAAATTAATTTGTTTGAGCGTGTCCTGCAATAGACTGACACCACGCTAGACAGGAACACCCACAAATGTCACATCCCGTTTTAGCCCGGGTAAGAATTTTCTTTGGCTGTCAATGCAACTTGGTCCAATCCTTAATCACATACGGACAAACGTCTATGCCGATAATATCTAACTTGCGGAGGTAGCGTGCCTTGTCCACGGGCAACAGATCTTTAAACTTATGGCATTGCAAATCACAAACTTCCCCGGGGGTGGGTGGAGTCACAGCTTTACGCCCTGAATACGCACAGTGGTGTCAGTCTATAGACGTGTCCGCCTGTCCGGAGTCGGGCTGCTTGCGCACAGTGGCACAATATTCAGAGGTCTCCTTATTCTCCACGCATCTCTGCGAGTCTAATTTCTCTATAATCAGATGTGCTTGTCAATTCCTTGTGTCCATTGTATTTATATACAGTAAGATGATAGTCTAGTGTTCCATTTATTTTCTACAAGCTCACATATAGCGTGAGCACCACAATAGATTTTGTTCAAAATGTTAGCTAGATACAGTGTTTAAAGTTGAATCACTTTCAACCTCCTGGTGTCTCCATTTTGAACATGTAATTTATAGGCGGCCGATCACTGGGACTGTTGATACAAATTCATCCGTCTTATGTCTGCAAAGTACCCATTTTCGATCAGTTACTTTCATCATACAGTTCTCTTTTCTCCTTGTAGACGGAGCAAGTAAATGAGAAGCTTCAAAGCAAGTTTGAGGAACTGCGGCAACACGAGGCGTAAGTTTACTAGTAATCTGATCAGACGGTGAAAAGTAGGCTGTGATAAACCATACAAGGGAGCCAGCATGTCTTTGTCTTTATTCCACATGTTCATTATTATTTGATGCCTGTATCAGTTTTGCATTTCATTTTGGCCATCAGTTTTGCAATAGTTGGCAGTAGATTTGTCTGATTTCGGCATGTGCCTTGTTTCTCTCGTTTGTTTTTTTTAGGTGTAGAGTAGACCTTGAAAATGTGCTAGAGACCCTGGAGGACCATGAACTGAAGGGCAAGGTGGAGCTGATGGCTAACTTGCGAGATATCATCTTGGAGCTCCAGGTAGGGAATCTTGGAAAGCCTTTTCCATTTTCTAAATTTCTAGTCAGACGATCAGAGATGTGCTGTTATGACTATCCACATTGTCCTCGGATGAGCCAGCCAGTCATCTTATGTCTGGTGACCTAAAAATTTAAGGTGAACGCTAAATTCAATGAGAAATGCTGTATCACAAAGCTTTCCACTAAAACTTGTTACTCCAAGACATGTCAATAATCAGTTTTCTCTGATTTGCTTCTCAGAATGAGAGTGCATGCATTGCTGCCTCTATTGATGCTCTTACCGCAGGAGAAGCTGGGTCTTTCAATTCCAGTGGAGAAGGAGCAAGTGCACCTCCAGGATTGGGCAATGCTAGTGACGGCTCTAGCAAGGATCACTCGGTATGTATTAACCACATAAATTCAATCTTAGTATAACAGACCTTCATTGCACAAAAACTTTGTCATAAATGGCTGATCTACAAGCTGGTCTGCTATTTTTGGCGAACCACTGTTCTCATTTGCATTGAATGTGGTGGGGTTTTTTTCCGTTCTGAAACACTTAATGTGTTATTCCCCTCCACCTCACTATGCAGGACGCCGTGGATGATAAATCACCAGATGCTGGTACTACCCATCACGCTCTGCGCCAGGCCAAGATGTCTAAGGAACTGTTTGACCTAGACAAAATGTTGGCTTTGAAGGAGGAATACATTAAGAAAATGTCTCAAAACCAGTTGGAACCTATGCAGACTGAGAATCAGGTAGAGCCGTTACATTTTAGCTTTTACCAATATAGATGCTGAATGTATCGAGACAGGATGTCAAAGAATTGGTTGAATAGTGGTTTCATAGGAATTAACAAGAACTTATGTACAGTATGTATTTATGGATGTGCATAACTGCATTGCTTTAGGCTACTATCTGATTAACTGAAATATAAATATATATATATATATATAAACTTCATATTCATTAATGTAATTATAATCAAAACATCAGAGCTTTTGGCTCAGACAGTGACTTTGTGTCGGCAGTAGTGAATAGTGATGGTAGAATTCACTATGCATTTACTAGTTTTGCAATTTTACTGAATTTTTAACAATTTTTTAACAAGGGCATTCATGCACACATGAGCACACAAGCACACATTGCTTTCGGCAATTTGCTGGGTGAGTTCAACATGACTTTCCATTGAACTGCCCAACAGTCCTGACTCCTGTTGGTGGTTGTTTCTAATGCAGCATGTCATTCCACAGACAAGCCTGCAGTCTGCAGTAGATTTGCTGCAGAAGGAGAAGGAGGAGCTAACACTGGCCCTGCAGTCTGCTAAGAAAGACGTCAACCAGGCCAAGTAATGCCAGTTAGCTTTTCCTTGCAGAACGACTTTAATTGGGGCTAAAATGTGGCTTAAAATATATATTTTTAGCCTAATGTGTTGATTAAGTAAGACATTTGGTCTGAATTACACATTGTAAATGTAAACCTTTCTTTTGAAACCTTACACAAACTGGTTTCATTTTTCATTTGTTTGGTTTAATTTGTTTTTTGTATTAATATACACTACTATTATTCTCCAGGCTTAGTGAGCAGCGGAGGAAGAGGCTTCAGGAACTGGAGGCTCAGATGTCAGACATGAAGAAGAAGCTGCATGATCAATCTAAACTCCTCAAGCTCAAGGAGTCCTCTGTCCGCAACGTCTCAAAACTCCATCTGGAGATACAGGTGATCTTAACCGCTTCACTCTACTCCCACCACGTTACTGAGATGTCTCCCACCACCTCTTGTTACTGATATGTCTCCCACCACCTCTTATGTTACTCATAGATATTTATTGCAGAGCAATAACAGAAACGTTGCTAGTATAGAGCCCTGAGGGTCAACCAAGAAGAGTTTAAGTGGTAAGACAGGCTTGTCACTCATTGTAGGGTTTGACTTGTCTTGCAGGATATGAAGACCCAGCGTGTGCGGCTGATGCGGCAGATGAAGGACGACTCTGAGAAATTCCGACAGTTGAAGACTCAGAAGGACAAGGAGGTTCTTCAGCTGAAGGAGAAGGTCTGTGGTCTATTTACATTCTTGGATTTCATTTTAATTTGCAGGACATGGAGTCAAATGATAATACCAAACCAATTCTGGACATCAGTGTTGAATAATTGAATTCCAGTTATATATTATGTTTCTTGTGCTTGATTGTCTCTTTTTATAGGATCGTAAGCGGCAGTATGAGTTGCTGAAACTGGAAAGGGACTTCCAGAAGCAGACCAATATCCTTCATCGCAAAACTGAGGAGGTTGTGCCTTTTATCATAATGTGATACTAACGTTAAACGGCTTATACCATATTCTCTGATTTGCTTGATCTTTCTCTTGCTCTCACACATGTACACACTTGAGATGACTGTTACACTTTACTGTTCTCCCCCCAGGCTGCAGCAGCAAACAAGAGGCTGAAAGATGCCCTGCAGAAGAGAAAAGAAGTGTCTGAGAAACGCAAAGATGTCCACGGTAGAAAAATGGATGGCGATGCTGGTAGATTTAAGGTAATGAAGCTTCTATTAAGGATGAATTTCCGATTCTTAATCTTTTTTTTTTATTCAAGATTCAGGGTATACAGTAAATCAAATGACATATGTGACACACCCATATGAAACATATAAAAGATAACAAAATATTGTGAGTCCATACACAAAATATTGTGGTAGCATAAAATAAAAATAAGAAAAGAAAATAAAAAGTTGCATAGTCCTATGCTCCGATTCTTAATCTTAATATTCTATTTAGTTCCTTCTTGATAACATGCTTTACTAGACAAGGAAGAACCCCCAAACATTTTTCTTTCAGATGGCCCTGTGGTGCTATAGCTAGCCACATTTTGGCCTGTAACTCCTGAACCGTGCCTTTTTATAAACTTTCATAGGGGGTCGAATGCTACAAAATTAAATGTTCAGGTTTGTTGCCGACACACATTTCTCACATCAAATTTGGCACAATGGTTTCCTGAGTCATGTGACAAGGACTACCAAACAGGGTTCTTCTGATACTCCATACTGTTTTCAATCATACCAAATTGGAATTGCATTGAGGGAGGGACCTATTTAGAGTGCAACTCCAAACTGTTTAATTTCTGCCTATAGTAGGCACCACACTGTCGTACAAACTGTATTTCCCCTTTAGCTTCATCGATGTATCCTGATGGCTTCACTCCACATCTGACACAAACCGGCCTGGTGGATTGTGACTGTATTTGCACCTGAACTGTTTTTTATTCTCCCACAGTAAAGAGTAAAATTTCGAAACCATAATGGTATATTTGCTATATTTACCTGTACCTGTTTGTGTGGCCAGGCATGGTTCCTCAATGAGGTGGAGGTGCTGGTGAGCACAGAGGAGGCACGACGGCACCTTAATGACCTGATGGAGGACCGGAAGATTCTGGCACAGGACATCAAGCAACTCCATCAGCAGATTGAAGCAGGGGGAAGACCTGCTACCAAAATGAGGGTGAGGTTAATCAAACTGCTTATCAAAGTTTTTGCTGCTTATCCAGCTTTTAAGTGTTTGTGTAAACACAAACATTGTTTTGCTACCGTTTCCTATGACTAGTTTTGAGTGTTTGTGCACTCAAACACAAACCTTGATGACAAAGGTGAGGATGCAAATTGTGATTGTATGATAAGGGCGCCCCTCACTTCACACGGGTGTGATATATATATTTTGATTGAACAGAAGTCCATACGGATTAGCTCATGGTTATTATCAGTTACTTTGTTTCTGCTGGTGATAGACCTAATCCTCCCATCACATAGTTTAAACTTTCTATAACCAGGAAATAATCTTGTACTGTGGTATTGTCTTCCTCATGCAGCGCAGGACATTACTCATGTCTGAGATTGAGAATCAGCGAGACATGGAAGTGCCTCTGACTAAACAGGTGGCTAACCTTGAGACAGAAATGGGATTAAGGTGAGTCCCACATTCAACCTCAGTCCAGAACAAGCTCAGTTGTTGGCGCTACTAAATGTAGCTCCTAACCTTGGATTTCAGGCTGGCTTTCTCAGAAATTAAGCCTGGGGAAACATTAATGTTTCTCCAGTGCAACGTACATTATTGTTTTGGTTAATTAAATGGTTCTTTAACAGGAGCGCCCAGATTGCTGATCTTCAACAGAAGGTTCTGGATGCAGACAATGAAGGGCGCCTGAAGCAGCGCTGGGACAGCATTACATCTATAGTCGATGCAAAGCATTCCCTCAAGTTCCTCATGTCTGAGGTGAGCCCACCAGCTAAAGCTAGGATTTACTGTAGTTATGCGATACAGGATTTATTAACTGTTTCACTACTGCCAGGTGGAGTTTGTTTTTCAACGCATTGAGGTCTCAATGCGTTTTGAGCTTGTAGATCTGCCATTTCCACTATTTATTTATTTAAAAAAATTATATACATGGAAATTATTATAATTGCAACTATGTATGTTTTTCCTTAACTAGTTGGTGACTACTAAAACGGGTAATGCTAAGATCGAGAGTGAACTCCAGCTGGAGAAGGCAAACTTGGTGGACTTGGCGAAAAGGTTGGCTGATGAGAGAAACCTTGTAAACACCATGGAGACGGAGCACCAGCGGCAATTGATTGAGGTGGAGCAAACTCATCAAGAGGTATTTATTGATATCTGTGTAAAACTTTTGTATGAAGTACTTTACTTTGTAGAGTTCTATGAAAATAAAGTTTTGTATTAATGGTTCATTAGTATTGTCAGAATTATGAACAGTTGCGGTTCTAACCCATGCTGGAAAATGAGTACTAGTTATGATGACGGATTAGGTTTTTGGAAGATAATTATTTTCAGGAACTGTTTTCAGTTGCACAATATGAAAGCTACATTGTGAAATTATATAATTTTATATTTAGTGAGTCAGGGCTACGCAAATGGTTTGGTCCTGTTGGAACTGTTGTGTGACTACACATTGGAACTGTTGTGACTACCAATCTAATTTGCTCAGCAAGATGATTGAACTGGGCGTCTCCTTATGATCAATGTTGTTGATCATTTTGTGCCCATTTTGTTTTAAGCATCTTGGTATTGTCTTCTGTCCCTACTTCCAGGTCCTATGCATCCTTACCCAGCGCCAGAACAAAGAATCTGATGAAACGAACCAGGACGTGGAAGAGACCTCACATGGCAAGCGTGAACTTCTGCAGCGTCTTCAATTCCAGGTTTGTACTTTTTGTGACGGGGAATTTCACCCCATCCCAAATGCAAAACTCTTGGTGATCCAGGCATGATTGTGATGACAGCATTTTTCTCAAGTTAAAATGGTGAGCTATTCAGATGATGCAGGCTAGCATATGACCCCCAAATAAAACCAGTGGTGCTGTAATGTACCACTAAGTACATTTACTAAGTACTGCAAATTAAAAAAAATCTCCAATAGTTATTTGAAAACTTTACTTTACTAAACATACATTAACCACTTAAGCTCTATAGGCACATCATGAGTTCTGAGTGGCAATTTCCAAAAGATTTTTATACATTTTGAAAATGTTCAATGGGACATTCTGCCAAGTGCTTCTACTTTTGATACTTTTGTATATTTTTATGCCAATACTTTTGTACTTTCTATATTGTGGTATTGATACTTTATTTGTTGGTCAGGAGGTAGAACAGGTTATCCAATGTTCTGTGGGGGCTGCAGTTCGACTGCTGGTTCCACCTGTCCAAGTGTCCTTGTGGGCAAGACACTGAACTGTCGGTGCTAGCTTGTCACCATTGGTGTATGAATGTGGAAAGTTAGGACGCAATCGATTATTAGTCATTTGAATACTTTTTACACAACTGCCCACAACACAAATCTGTCTTTTTACAATGGTGTCCCTTATTGAGTAGAATTATTAAACTAGTTGTGCATTCAACCATTTTAGGAAGAGGAACTCGTGAAGATGCAGGAATTGAGTGATAAGAACAAGGCATTGACGGAGGAGATTGAAGAATATAAACGGGTAAGACTGGTAATCCATTCAATGGATGAAATGATGGTTTCAGTGTACTTTTGGCAAAAAGACTAACTATTTTGTTTTTTTTATAATATTTGTTTTATTCGGAAAGTGCAGTATAATTGTACATATAGCATTTCTACAAACGATATAAGAGCAGTTCCCAAGATTTTCTTCTTTTCTTTTTTTTCCCCACCCCTCTTCCCTCCCTCATCCCCCCTCCATGTGGCAACATCTCCAATGTCTCTGTATAGTATAGTCCTTTTTCCTATATAAGACATCGAGTCCACACTCAAACAGAGACAGGCACGTCAGTAATACTTCAGGTGGTACATTTCAGGAGGACAAAGAAAAAAGAAAGAGTGAAGACTAACTATTTTGAGACAAATTCAACAATACCAAAATGGAGGTTCAATTTATGAATGAATACTGTATGATTCAGAGGTAATGTAATACAAAATTATCTACTCAACTTTGACACACCATAGGCTTATAACAAAAAAGAAATTCTGTCATACAAGCTCCATTACATTTTAAAGAAATGTGGAATTACAGTTAATGGTGGAAATGGATTAGACGAGCAGAACTGGAATGATGCAGCCAGGTAAATGGCAGCAGTTGTCATCATGGCAGATGATATGTTTAAGGACTATATTCTGTTTACATGTCTGTGTATATATCTTTTAGTCTGGCTTATACTGGTTGTCTGTAAATATTTATCTTTTAGTCTGGGTTATACTAGTTATGTTGGCAATGCTATATTTTGCTTTGTTACAGAAACTGCTGGCTAGTGTGAGAAAAGCACCAGCACCAGTTAAGCCAGAACAGAGCGACTCTTTGAATGACTCTTTTGAATTCGTCCCACCACCAGTAAAGGTGAGGCATTTCTTTCACTTACTTACTACTGTATTTTCTTATTTGAAAAAGCCACATGATATGGGATTGTACATTCATACTGTATGTATGTGCAAAGGTAATGGTCTCTTTACACTAATATTAAAACAGAAGTGTACTGAATCAGGTGTACTTGGTGTCATGTCCATATTTTCTTTTGTCTGCCCACTACAGTCCAAAAAGCCAAAGCGCAGCACAGCGATCAGTGTGGAGGAACTCAAGTCGGCTTCCTCGACTTCTGAGGAGGAGGAGGAGGAAGAGGAAGAAGGTTGGTCTCCACCTAAACCTAACAAGAGGAAGACTTCCAAAAAATCCAAGTTGACTGGAGTAAGATTTTGTTTGTGTTCAACATTTTTGCATTGACGCTGCCAATAGCCATACACATACATGCTACTGTCCTGAATATATTTGCTTGTTTATTTTACCAAAATAATTAATATAATTCAGAGGAATGCACAGAATGATACTGTTTGGTCTCTGAATGACAATGAAAGTCCATTGTCACCATGACCCGCTGGAAAGTTATTAACCAATTAAGGCTGCTGATAGTGTAATATTTTGGCGATCTCTGCTTTCACAAGGAAAGTTTGACGAAAGGTAATTAAAGTACAAATATGGCATACTAATGCATTAGAAGGACTATCAGCCATCAGAACCACGGATGTGTGTTTTCTAACATAGTTAAAAGGGAATCTGAACTGAAGTTACAAGTTACTGAAGCGTGTTTGTCTGATAAAATGAATATTTAACTTTAAAAACTGCATTGGGTGCATGGAAAACCCCCAAGTGGCCCCCAAGTAGTGTTTTTTAATGGTGAAATAACCCTTTAAGGACTTTACATACTTAACTTGCTCTGACCCGTCCCTACAGTGTATCTCCCAGCACTAAGTGAAGGGCATACAAAATCAAATGAGATTCTTATATGTGCTGCCAGTTCCTGGGTAGCTACTAGCTAGTACATGCAGACTACACTCTCACTAATGTCTCCCCTCTTCAGTGTGCCTGTAAGGGTCGCTGTGGCAACAAGATGTGTCGTTGCCGTAAAGAGAAGATGTCATGCGGAGAGAACTGCCAGTGTGCTCACAATCACTGCCGTAATCGGGAAAACCCGGAGGAGGTAAGTTGGTTTGGTACATTTTTGGTGATTACAGTCGCCAGCAATGAAATGTGGTTGGGATATGTTCTGCACAGACTTGAGGAAATAGGAACAATACAATAACATAATGATGATTTAAAAAAAAAAAAAATTGATTAGATTGATACATATTTTAAGTATAGGTAGAACACAGCAGGTATGATAAACATATTGATCAACGAAGCAGTGTGTCTCAAAGTCAAAATATATACCGTATGTGTACTTTTTTTAATGCACGCTATACTTTACTCTAGACTTTGGGTAGCGCAACATCTTGGGCGAAAAAGCACTGTGTCCAACTTCAAAACGGATTGTATATGATTTTCAACTGGCCCAGTCAATTTATTTATATTTTTGTATTTTTAAACATCTTTCCGTGTCACTCGGGGAGGGCGGGACATTAATAATACATTTAATGTATTTGTATTTCACTTTTCATTCACAGGAAATCTCTGCTACAAAACATAAAATCAATCGTAAAGGTAAAAATAAAAAGGTCCAAATTATATTTTGGTTGGGGGAACAAACGGATCAAGTAGAGAGGTGATGCAAGTAGTCAGGGTAGCCTGGGGTCCACCTATGCTTTCTATGGCATAGGCAGCGCCCGGCCGGATCCGCCGGGAGAATCTAGACACAGCTGCGCGACATGAGACTGATTAATTAGAGCGACAGAGAGAGAGAGAGAGAGGAGTGTGTGTGTGTGTGTGTGTGTGTGTGTGTGTACATGTGTGCGTGTGTGCGTCAATTTAACAAAGATGCAGACAATCCGAAATCAGCAGAGAGTGATCGACGTTTGCGCTACTCTATGCCGAATTGAAGTGGACTCGGACCCAGACTTTTTTTTCTCCTCCCTGGAAATAAAAACGTCTGGGTTTAGTCAGGGTGACTTAAACAGAGTAAATAATGTAATGACGTCTCTAGAGTGTCACCAGTCAAATTACTAAACCAACTAACCAATAAGCTACCTGGACATTTTTGTCTATCCCTATTTCAGGATTTTAACCGTCCTCTTATGGAACTCGGTCGTCCCCAGACACCTCTTCCACTTCCAGTTGACCCCACAACCCCAGATGGTCACGGATTCTTTCCACCAGTCACTCCATCTGATAAGCTGGTAAGCTAACATGGGGATCTGTATCTGTGTGCATCTTGATTGATTTATTTCTTGTCTACTGTCTAGACCAGAATCATTTCCACAGACTTGACTTCCAGTCAGGAGTCGTGTCAAATAGTGTTGATGAACAGTGTTGATAAACTGCAAGAAATGTTGCCTTATTAAGTGCTGTCCAAATGAGACTAGCGTCTAGTGGTCATTGTCAAAGACGGTGAGCCATTCATTCACGAGATTGAACTGTACAAAGTACAACAGCACACAATTACAAGAATTTTATCACCTAATAAAATCACAAATTGTCTGCCGACACCTCCAGGAATATCATTACTTTACAGCCAATTACCACTTATAGTGACTTGTGAATAATTACAAATATAAAATGCGTCATAGCATTATACGTACAGTAATGTATTACAACTATACGAATAATGACTCCCTATAATGACTATATATGGACTTCATGAGATTGTTCATGTACAGATCATGAGGTTGCACTGAGATGAAAAATGGTGCAATCCTAAATTAAGCTATCATTTCAGGATGATGAAGAGGAGGATGAAAATGGCGCGAAATTGACGACCAGCTTTATGAAGAAGAAGAAAAGACTAGGAAGTAACATCGATAGCTTCTTCTCTGGTTGTACACCAATCAAGGAGTAGTTAGCCCAGTGGGGCCTTCTAGCGTACTCCTTACTTTCTGGAGGATAGGTGAAAGATTCCAAGATGTCTGTTTATGATCATGTTCTGCTCTGTTGCACTAGCGCACCATCTCAAATTTAGGAGTACTGTACTATATTTTTAGACATTAGAAACTACTGCAGATATTTAGATATCTGGTAACTCAAATGTAAGCTGTTTTTTTAATCCTCATTCTAGATGGACAGTCTATATTTTAACTTTTTCACTGAAATTGAAAGTTTATGTAGAAATTTAATAAAGTGGTTTTTCTGTATAATGTATGAGTTTGATTTCAAAGTCCCCCCCCCCACCCCCTTGTAACAAAGCAGGTGTTTGTGTATTATTGACATTTGACAAATCCCCACATGACTGGTTGCTGTCTTTGCTGTCCTCTGTTGGACAAATGGCAGAATTACTGAGAACTACACTCATGCAGTCTGCTGCTATGGGGCTTGTTCAGTGGCTCAGCAGAATGATGTTTTTTAACGGTATTCTTAATGGCATCCCTATTCTGGACATGTCGGTGAAGCCTAATTAGGTGAACATGCAGATAATAAGCGCAAATTCTGTGAAAATGGCAGATCTACAAGCTCACAACACATCTCATTGTGAATTTCTAGTGATAGACTGATACTGTATGTCATCTGAGGTCTTTATTCTGTCATAAAAATTTACTCTAATGCTTATGAAATCACATGTGACCCTGCATCAGTTTATGAGATTATTTTATGTGTGGCTGATTGCTGCTGTTATCGCATCAAAGCATGGTTGAAGTTGTTATCACCTGAGGTACAGTCAATTCAAAGGTAAGAGACACAGCTTTATCTGTATTCTGGATACATGGTACACCTTTATTCTCTGGCTCTCCTGTGGTGACACTGGACTCTGTACACTAGCACACCAATTCCTTGAACTTCTGAGATAAGATGATTCTAGTAAGAACGAAAGAGGAGGCGGAAGTAAAGAAAATGCATGTGTATACACCCACACAAAGTCTTTATTAATATATCAGCAGAAATCGGTTGCTTTCTATATTAATTGCTACATCCTTATGCTTTTTGATAAGTGGGTAACCTTGCTTGCTTTAGTTTGAAAGCAATGAAAATGTATTTACTACTGGAATGGGAGATTGGCATGAAACTGGAAAATCCAGCATTTTGAAATGATACGTATTGCCTATATTCTAAGATCATTTATCAAATGCACCTTGGCAAAAGGGTGGGTGTGCGTGTGTATGTATATACATCATCACCAATTTATCACTCTTGTCTTGATGCTGTGTTCTGCATTATGTGATTGTCATTATTCACTCATGTTCTTTTTTTTTTTAACTTAAAATGTTATTGATTTTTCAAGACAAAGACAGAAGAAAAAATACAGTACACACAACACCACAAAAATAAAGGCATCGACATTGCGTTTCAAATTTGTTACATTACATTTTTCTAGGCATTTACTATTGTTTCTCATTCCCCATACTCTTAAATATTGTCCATTTAGACCATTTGTCTATTTTTTTTCTTCCTGTAGCCTCAGACGGTGTGTCCATGAAATGTTACTGTATCTCCTGAATCAAGTCCTCCCATTGTCCCTGTGTTGGAGTTTCCATCTGTCCCCATTTTCTTTCCTGCCGCCAATAAAATGTTTATCAAATATCTATCCTCTCCTCGAATCTTACCCCCTATCAAGTTTCCTAAATACAATCACTCATGTTCTTTCATGTAAAATAATTTGTGTACGGTAGTCTACACTCAAATTGAAGGATACCAGTTCAGACAGTACCACATTCATAAGACTTTTTATTGCATTTTTGTCCTGTTTGGTGACTAGAGTCCAGAGTCTTGTCCTTCCTTCTGGCTGTTGCTTAATAGCACTTCATATTTGCTTATTCCAGTAATTAGATGTGGGTGTGTGCCTGTGTGCAAGCGAAAGAGTGAGTTAATGTGTGTATAATGAAGTGGGCCTATCGGCATGTGTGGGGTAGCTACGCAATACTTGTCACGTGCCAGTTTTCAAAAAGCTCAACAAGAATGCTTGTAGATCTGTTAATCCTTCCATTACCATGCATGAATGGCCACAGTTAAGGCATCAAACTACACTAAGTGTGTCAGATTTTACGGGGGCCAGTTTCGAATTGCAGCCGTCCGTAGGTGCCCTTTGAGAGCGGTTTTGAAGGAGTCAAGGGATTCGCATGTCTTAATGACTGTTGGTAGGGCGTTCCACATTTTGGTGACATAGGAGCGAAAATAATTTAGTCCCTTTTTTGTGCCGAATCTAGGTTGTACATGGTTCGTTGCACTCCCTCTGGTGTTGTGGGTGTGGACTTTGTTAACATTAAGGAAGTATCTAGACAGGTACATGGTATCTTGGTGGTGTATTGAATCTTGTGGACCAGACCCATTGCAAGATGCTGTACTCTGTCATCGACCCTAAGCCATTCCAGCCTGTCAAAGTGGGCAGGAGTGAGGTGGGTTCGGGGGGTGAGGCCAAGTAGGAGCCTGACCAGTTTGTTTTGGGAAGTCTGGAGCCTAGTTTTAAGGGCCTATGCATGCATAGTCAAAGAAACCTTGTACGAGGGCTCCTGTCAAGGTCTTCAATGTGTTTTTGTTGACCAGTGAGGAGATCCTGTAAACTTGTAAAGGAATCTTGTTCTTTGGTTGACTTCTTTGATTATATTGGTGGCCATTTTATCACTAAGCTACTTCTTAATCTTCACGGTAAAAGAGGACTCGTTGGTATGGTGTGGCATTTTATACAAGGATGGCACCCATTGCGGATCAGCGGGGAGTACTATGATGTCATCTCCATATTTGGGCAAAGTTTTAAAAACTTTGCCGCTAAACAGTCCAGTTGGTTTCCTGGCCTGAGATTAGCTTCTGAAACACATTCAATACAGAGTTACAGACCCTCAGATATGGCTCGGCCATGAATCACACTGTCAATAAATAAATAAATCACTGTATACTAATAGGATATAGCATTGTTGGGATTTGTTTGCCACTCTGAATAAGAGAACCACTAAACTGAAATCCATGTAAGGAATTTGGTTTGGCACTTGTGGTGCAACAACTCATCATTTTAACAATTAACACAAGCATACAGACAGCAGACTTACTAATATTGCAGAATATACAGACGGCATGCATTCGATAATAATACCCATAGATCAACACACTTATACCTGTAAGATGTATTTTATTCACATTGTATAGGCAAGAGAGGCCCTTCCCTCATGTCAGTATGGAATCAGGATGTTAGATTGAGGGGCAGGGCGTCCAGCCTGTTAAATATTGACTGGGTGTGTAATAATTAACTATTCCCCAACTCCTGATCTCAAAAACTGGCTGCTCTGCCTCTCAGGCCCATTGTATTGCTGACGAGTTCACCCCTAAACTTTAATCTCTCTGCTGTTATATTTTTTGGGGGATCTCTCGCTTTTGGTTGTCTTACTCTTGTATTTATGGTCTAGAGTCTTGGTGCTATGTGTTTCCACATGTCTGTTATACCACTCTAGAATGGTGTCTGCGTCGAGGCCCCCAGCCGCTCCCGAAATCTTTGGCCTCCTCCTGAGAGATCCATTGGGCTATAATGGCATCTGAAGGTGAGTACATTTCAGGTGCAGTTCCTAACATGTATAACTGTATAATTTAATGTGCAGTATGTCTTATTCTATAACGTAAACTACTACTTCCTGGGTTAAATCCCCACTTCCCTATATGAGGCAAGTGTAATATTTGAGGAAAACTAGCCTAAGTTTGTTCAGTTTGTGCTTTAGCTTAAAAAGCATTGATTTCTCATCCATAGTGGCTAATATATCTCATAATTCACTAATTGTATTAATTTGAAATGTAGGAAATAGTAGGCTATTTCGCTGTTTGGCAGTAGTAGAATGCGATATATGGAGTAGGCCTAGTTCTAAGAGAGAAGAGAGAGAGAAGGAGGGGGACAGAGAGATATAGAGAGGTGGGATCAAGTGATTAAAAATGACTATGAAGGAGAATAAATCACACAGCCAACTTTTAACTAAAGGTAACTATTTTTGATTGCTTTATTGTTTTGTTTTTCTGAAGGCGCATGCAGAGGAGGTGGACAGAGATTTACTGCCAGGCAAAGTCTACAGAGATAGACTAACAACAGGGAGTGTCAGATATGAAGAGGGTTGAAATGGAAAGCAAAATTATAGTTGAAGAACAATCAAACTTAAACTAGATTTAAACTGACAGCATAACTTTCAAAATGTGAAACACATCTTTTGGATTTATGAAGTAAAGGAAAATGATTATCAGTCATATGAGAGGTTCAAAACGTAATAGCTAACTGTCTGACACACCCATTGTATGTTCACACATTAAAAAGGCCCTCGTGTTGACTAGCACCATAAAACCTGTGTTATCTGCACAGGCCTTGGCCCTTTGGCCATCCTGTTGGAGGAGTGTTACTGATGATGCCGTCTATTTCAAGTCATAAAACTGGGAGGAGGAAATCAATGGGTCAAAGTCAGTTACAACTCCAGGCTGCTCAGATAAATTGAAATCTCTGTTGCAGAGTCCAAGTCCTGACTTGACACCATTGCAGTTACTTGTAGCCTACTAACTTTGTCTTTATTCTGCTTTTCATTTCAGATGTTCCAGGCTCACTACCTCTGGATGGGGACAGGAGACAGTGTGGTATAAACACTGTACACACCATTGTCTACAGCAGTGCTGTCTCTCACACAGAGGAAGGAATTGAGTATTGTGGGGGTCATTGGCACTCCCTGAATGTAACAGCAACTCCATGTGGAAGTTGCTTCTGTTCCAGTGGAAGTGCTGTTACTTACAAGGAGCCACCACAGACAACTGTGACGCTCAATCTGTGAAGACATGGGGTAATAAATATAGCAGAAAAACTTTGACCTGATGTCGGACGCATTGTAACATTATTTTACCTGTAAAACTTTTTCTCTGTCAGACTACATCCTTGTAGCTCTGTGATGGTTTCTCCTTTCCGTTCATAGTAGATAAACCTTTAGTGATCCCGCAGGGGAAATTCAGTTGTCATGGCAGTACCGTAGATATGAAACACCAGACAGATTATAGTAAAGAAAAATATAAAGCAAGGAGTAAAAAAAGTATAATCGTAATAATAGAAAAGAATAGACATGTACTATAGTAAGTAAGAGATTAGGAATAAAGTACCAGAAACCAGGAGATTTAGGGCTACTACAGTAGTCTTAATTGGCCTTCTGCACTTCAAATGCCTCGGATTAGCATGGTGTATGAGCTATTAGGTATTATAGATATAAATGTAGTCAAAGCACTATTATTAATAGTATATTAGCAGTGGTAGTAACAGGTATATGCTAAACATAGTCAAACTTTACATAGACAATCTGCCCTGTATCTGTCTGTATGTCAATCCACAGTGGATGGTGTAGAGATAGCCTTGTTATTAATATCATTAGTCTGGCTAAGTACAGATCCAGGTGCGATACACCTTGGATCCAAGATGGATCCAAGGTGTATCAAGAAAATAAATGGAACAATGGAATAAATGTAACATTTTACATTAGGGTTAGGGTAATCTGGATTTGGGTTAGGGTTACCCACATGTAGTGACAACAGATGTAAATGTAGAATTAGGTGGCACCTTGGTCACCAACATTTCAAGCAACTACTATTGCTATTATACTCTCCTGGTTTCTGACCCTTCTACTGTCATCTAGGAATGATCAAATTAAGACAGACGTGGAGTGGGCCCGGAAAAAGAGGCAACAATAAACTATATTGTAGCATGTTTAAGGAGCGATGTTGATGGCTTCAAAGTTCACTATTCAATGCTTTTATGCATCCAAGGAGGTGGTAAACAGTCAATCAAAATCAGATTTCAAAATGCTGTGAGTTTCATAAAAGGAATTTGCTTTGGCATTGTCTCACAACCCATCATTAAATGATGAATGCATGATTACAGTGCCAGACTACAGCAATATGCAGGATTTCTTCTCGGACATGACACAACCTACATGCAGACATTGAGAATGTCAGAGTGGGAAGCGTTGAATGGGAAGCTGGGTGATGACCTATGAATTGACAGCCAATGCTTTATGACGGCTGCCTGTCAGTTTTGTAGGCCACTCCTCAGCTTGCCTCCAAACATATACAGTAATTGTACAGTATTGCAAGGAAGCTTTGGTGATATACTGTGTATGAACTGCCAGGGGACCCTAAAGGGAGGTTGTACATAACATATCTAAAGCTGTTTGTGCTAGTCCCTCCTATTCTCAGCTTTGTGTCTGTGTGTATACCACAGGAATTATTTGATTGGCTGAGCATGGCATGTGATGTATGATGATAAGAGCGCCCCTCACACACGACTGTGATTTTTTATTTTTGTTCGTTTTTTAGTCATTTTGCTATAGGGGCCACAGCCAGAGGCTAATGCTATTTGAGGGTCCTTGGGTCCTATTTGAGAGTCCTTGTCCTTGGTAAAATGTTACAGGTGAGCTGGTTGTATCTGCAGTGCCAATAAGTCATCAAAAAAGGTTGTATACTTTATGTATATATTTTTTTCAAATAAAAACTGGGTAAATATTTCTGGGTGGATGAGTGTCATTTGGCCTGTGAACAAACATTACATTTGATACTTGATTACTTTATTTACTGCATGTATTCTGCATGTGATTTACGTATGTCCATTTTGAGAATTAATTCCAAATTGCAAAGTTACCCCCAAATTCAAGGTTAAGATTACACTAACCAAAGCTTCACATAAACGTGATGAAATGTGGGGATCCTTATTTTACTGTAATCACATGTGTACTATAGCCTATGTAAACATATCAGCACTATAAGCCATCTTTCAGTTACTACCCTGGGTAAATAAAGGATTAAAAATGTGATTCATATCAGCAGAAGAAGAGTAATATACGAAACAAGAAAGATCAAGTTAAGGTTTAAATCTGTCATTCTTAACCCTCTATGCTAGAGGCAGTGTCTGGTAAGTGCTCTCCACTTACCAGACAAAAAAGCAAAACCGCATGGGACACAGTGCCATCAATTGGCAAGATATATATCACTTTTTTATTGTGTTTAGGATTATGCACATGCATATAACATTATGCATGTGCAGTATGTAAAGAAGTATGTTTGATTATATACCAAAGCTGTGTTAGTGTTTGGTCATTGACTCAGGGCAACATTGTACAGTTTAGAACACTTTAGTTCAGGCAGGTAGGCCTATCATCCATTCCAAATAGCAAGCATTTTCATGTCAAGGATCCCCATATTGATACATTAATTAGACCATGGACTCTGATTTTAAGATATTTGGTGCCAGGGACCCCAACAGATTATTTTGTTAGATTAGATTTTGTACATAATATTACAACTGAACTGACTGTATTGTAGGTGGGGACGGGGAGATAACATTGGAGAAAGTGTATCCTATGATTTGAATACAATAGTCATTATCATGTATCATCTCAGTGGGCTGGTGAAATAATAGTGAAATTAATCTGATCCCACCCCACATTTTTTTGATACACGTAGAGAGGTTGACAGGAAACGGAGAGATGGGGGAAAGACACGCAGCAACGGTCGTCGGGATCGGGACTCGAACCCGCGATCTGGATTACCAGTTTAGGTGCCTGGACTGCTAGGCCAGCCTGGGCCCCAGACCCAACTTTGACAACCTTCGCCTGATTGACTCTTGGTTTCACACTGGGACAGATTGTTTTTTTTTAATGTTTGTTTGTGGCTTTCGCCTTAATTGTATATTTTTATAGAGGGATAGACAAGTAAAGGCCGTCAGGATCGGGACTCCCGATCCTGACGGGAGTCCAACCTGCGGCACACTACTCTCTTTAATGTCATTTCAACCACATACGTCATACGACATAGCAATAGAGTTTCATGATTCTACGGAAATGCCAATGGACATTGTAATTAATAGCCTAGCTAATAGACTAATACCGGTAGCTAATGGACTAATACTTTTCAGTTCAATCAATGAAAGTCATTTTAGATTTTAGCATTAGGCTCCTGGCTACCGAAAAATAGAAGAAGTAGGCTACAAGCTCGCAGAGTCGCAGCTCGTCAACCTGCATTTTTTAAACATCTTGAAAGTGTTTAGAAGGCATTTGTAGAATCGGCGTCAGGTCTTAGAAGGGGGGGTGGGGTGATGACATATTCGGAAGAAAACACTGACATCTGCCGGGAGAAGTCAGAAATGCACTTCCTCTGACACCAGAACCGCGCTAAAAGGACTTTCCGGCGGCGAGAGAGCAGATCAGCAGCAACACACACACACAGAGAGCAGACAGCAGCATGGCATCCAGCACCATGTCCAACGGCCAGGAGAAGAGCGCTTCCCTGAACGGCGAGCCGGCGACGAAGCGGCCGCGGGACTGCAGCAGCTCCGCCGCCGCGCAGGAGGCCCTCCGCACGCCCCGGGAGCCTCGCAACAAAGTGACTGTGGTCCTCGGGGCGCAGTGGGGGGACGAGGGCAAGGGGAAAGTGGTCGACCTGCTCGCCATGGACGCGGATATCGTATGCAGGTGTCAGGTAAAAAAGGAAAAAACAAATGCCGCTTTAGTGTATCCGGACCGGTCACCACCTCGCGTGGTTTGCTACCCAAAATGTCGGCTAGCTGTTCGAAGGTCAGATGCTACATAGTAAATATTCATGCTGTGTGTGGCTGTAGGGCTCTAACGTCAGCGACCTGGATACAAAATGGCCCTGTGTGTGTGTGTGTGTGTGTGTGTGTGTGTGTGTGACTCCGGCGTACCACAGTGTCGCTCACGCGTTGGGAGCTTGTACGTCTGTCTGCTGCTTTCGGTGAGGTACACGGCCGTACGATGATGAAATGCAAACATCGGTTATATAATTTAGTATAGTAGTATGTGAATTCGCGCGTGCGTGGGCAGTTACGCCTTTGATCTTTTAACGTGTGAAAGAAGGTGGTTGTCCAGCTGGTGGGGTGGTGACACCACGCTAACTTGGGATCTATAACAATACTAGGCTCTCATCTGTGGCCTTAAAGGCAAAGCAGCCTGTCGCACTTCCTGTGGTGTGAGAACTTTTTCAACTTTAAAGCTGCAGAGTGGTAATGAAATAAACGAATTGTTCATGTAATCGAGTCTATTTTACCATGAGTGTGAACAAATGCATTGAACATTGTATTAACAGATTGAAAAATGGGTACATTTCAAGGAAGTTACAGCAGGTCAATACAAAAACTGCTATGAGGATAAAACGTTAAAAATACTTTTTTAGATCAGGGTCCTCTATTTTCAATTAATCAAAAATCGTATCAGCAAGATGGCAGATAAGATAAATAATTGCTTATAAAGCTGCAGCCCAACTTGTTTTATTGAATGAAACGGTTAGTTTATCCAATCTCTATCAATGGTACAGTATGTCCTCACATCTCCAGGGATTGTAGGTGGTGTGTGTGTGTGCCTACTCTTCCAATGAGAAATATAGACCCTGTAGTGTCTGGTAGGAAAACTACCGGGTGACCAATCTGGGTTCACTTCAAATCCCAGAGGTAGTACATTCAAGTCACAGATTGCATCTTTAACTTTCTACAGACAGTTTATCATCTCATGATGGCTCGCTTCCCCCTTTTTGAATGGTGATTGTCCTTACATTGTCAAACCATCATTAAATGCTTCTATAAATGTTTTCTCTCCAGGGCGGTAACAATGCAGGTCATACTGTGGTGGTTGATTCGGTGGAGTATGATTTCCACCTGCTGCCAAGTGGTGTGCTGAACAAGAAGGCACTGTCCTTCATTGGTAGGTCACGCTGCTTGTCACAAATTTCTTTCACAGCTTCCTTTGTTCTAGTAGCGCCATGAGGAGGAAGTCCCTTGGATTTCTCGGCCCTGTGACAACAGTGTCACACTGTGCAGTGTGTGACCTTTTGAATGTACCGCAGTACACTGTAAAATGCTCTGCTAATTTAAGTCTGAGAGTGTACTAATGCAGACATGCAGTGGTTCCCAAATCTTTTAGCTCAAGACCCGAAAGAGAAATTAGTTTTTGCCAGGGACACAAACTAGTGAAAATAGCAGATCTACAAGCTCACCACCTGTCGCTTCATGCCACGTTGTGAGCTTGTAAATAGTCTGTTTTCACTATTATGGAAGTAATAGTAATTTTTGAAACATGTTGGAATTGTTTTGTGATAACGGTATTTATTTGCGACACATACATTTTTGTCCGTAACCCAAAGATGGGTCCTGACCCACTCTTTGGGAAACTGTGTTCTAATGGAACCAAACTGTCCATTTGTGTGACTGAAGAGAGCATAAACGATGTACATGCATAGTTTGCATACATGCAGTCTGCTTCATTAATATTTTCTGTCTGTAACACAGGTAATGGGGTGGTGATACACTTACCTGGTCTCTTTGAAGAGGCTGAAAAGAACCTGCAGAAAGGAAAAGGTACGCTTTTAATGGAAACTGCCAATATGCCATGTTTAGTGTGTTTAGTCATTTGGAATATAATTGAAATGCATGATTTTTCTTGTCCAACCCTGCAAGGATTGGACGAGAGGTTAAAGATTTCTGATTATGCTCACATTGAATAAATAATTCAAATGTGATTTTCTTGTCCAGCCCTGCAAGGATGGGAGAAGAGGTTAAAGATTTCTGATCGTGCTCACATTGGTAAGTTTTATTTGTATTGCCCAGCATATCTCAAATGTTGGGAAACTCTTGCAGACTCCACATCATGTGATGTGGAAAAAGGGGCGAGTTTCAATATAAATAAATATTGCATAAGAGGAAGGAACCCCCTTGCGCACGGTACAATATAAACAAGGATAAAACTTGGTCAAAGGCTTGGTAAAGATTCTGTAAAGAATCTAAAGATACTGTATAGTATATATAGTGTTACACTAACATTTTAAGCATGCTAGGGACATTCACTTCAAATCAGCTACAGCAGCTCTCGACTTAAGTCTATCCACAATGCCCACTTCATAATTGTTTTTGTCACAATGGCAGTTTTTTTCTGATGGTCGGTTGATTTTCCTTCTGCAGTGTTCAACTTCCACCAAGCTGTGGATGGGATCCAGGAACAACAGAGACAGCTACAGGCAGGAAAAAAGTAAGTGTTACTGCTAAAACATAACCACTCAAACCCTATACTTAGCTGACCACATTTCCATGCACGCTATACTTGGCCCTCCACTAAATTATCTTAGTTTTGTAGATCTGCTCTTTTTGCTGGATGTTGGCCTCAGAATAGGGATGCTAGGGTGTGTTGTATTCATTTAACTTTTGGCACCACAAAATTGCTTATTTATCTGAGCTAAAACTTGAACAAATATGAACTAGTACTGATAACTTTCATTATTTTGCTGTTTGTGATCCAGTTTGGGAACAACCAAGAAGGGCATTGGCCCCGCCTACTCCTCGAAAGCAGCTCGGAACGGTCTGAGAGTCTGTGACCTTGTTTCTGACTTCAAGGTCTTCGAGGAGAAGTGAGTGTGTTGATTTTATAGTGATTGTGGGGTTTAGACTAATGGCCAAATATATTGAATATGCTTGAATTAAATATTTTTTATGTTTTGGGTAATTGTGTACTTTATAAAGACAAAGTAAGAGCAGGGTGCTGGAATCGAACTGAAGACTTGGACACAGTGGAAAATAGAATAATTGTGTGCAGTACGCAGCACCCAAATTCTTGTGGAACACGTATGAGTTATCTTGAATGGCAGATTGCTTAGACCAAGTCCCTTTTATTTATTTTTAAATGCAGGTTCCGTGTGTTGGCTGAGCACTTCCTGACAATGTACCCTAATCTGAATGTGGACATTGATGGTGAGCTGCAGCAGCTGAAGGTGAGTGGAGCTCAGCATGTGATTTCTATCTTTCCCCATGCTGTAAAAGAGTGGACGCCATTATCCTTGTTTAAGATACAGTAGGCAACACAGCAAGAAATCTGAGGAGATGGGATACAACTGTTACAACAGTGGTTCACAAATGTTATGTGAGACACTCAATCCATGCCTTGGGACAACCACATTATTGCAGTTTATACAAATTATGTACAAGTTTAATTTACTCAGAACTTTGTGTCCATCCCAATTTAATTCTATACCCCAACAAATCCATTTCAATTTGGCTATGTGCTAATATCCCCATAGTTAGTTAGTTTATTTATGCAGTGTCCATGCATTCTACTGTTTCTCAATAGTCCACAGACTACTAGTGGTCATTGGCACAATTAGGCCTGTAGGTGGTCCTCCAAGGGCAAATAAAATGTAAAAATGTAAAAATATCTCTGGACATCTCTGTTTTCAAGTCGATTTCAATTCCATATTTTCCAATATACTCTAGCATAATGAAATGCATTAACTTAATCCATGGTGATATGGTGCAGTACATTTAGGCGATAAAAATAGATTATGGCACTGGCATTCGTCGCTGCCCAAGGTTATCCAACCAAGGGCAACTGTGAATTTCCTTGGTGGTAATTTGTCATAAACAAACCGAAAAGGAACTGTGGCAGCCATGCAGAGTTCCACAGTGACGTCTTCTCTCACAGTGACAGTTCAGCGCACGGTCCGGAGCACTTTTGCTTTGACTGATTGGACCTGTTGTATCAGCCCGTGGGGTTAACAGACTTCCCTTTCTCTGTCCTTTCATCACCCTCCTCCAAAACATAAATGCAGGAGGGGGAAAAATGCATTCATTTTCAATTGAAGTGGGACAGTTATGTAGTACCTTACTCCCACATTTACCTATGGAATGGTTCTGCTGTTTTCTACAGGCCTATGCTGAGAAATTGCGTCCTCTAGTGACCGATGGGGTGTACTTCATGCACAAAGCTCTTACTGGACCCACTAAGAAGATCCTGGTGGAGGGGGCCAATGCTGCCCTCTTGGATATCGACTTTGGTGAGCGATTGTGGGATCTCTATCTTTCCCTCCATCTCTATTTATTTGGGGGCGGGGAAGGGTGGTGATAAATAAACCTTCACATGTTAAAGCCTGGTTTACATTTAATGCCTATAATCTAATCATTTGCAAACGCATGCATGCTCGCTCAGACCATTTCTCGGTCCTCTCTAAACTGGATCGCCAGCCAAGGAAAATTGATAAATAATCGTTATTGGCAACACACACTTAGAATTGAATAATTAAGTTCTAAATAATTAATTGCTTCATGTTTGTCTAATTATCACTGTCCTTTTAATGATTGTGCAGACATAAAACTGACGGAATTGCTTTAACATTAAGATTGTGCTTTTTTTCTCCCAGGGACTTATCCATTTGTGACATCATCCAACTGCACCGTGGGAGGAGTATGTACTGGGCTAGGTGTGCCACCTTCCCATGTGGGCAGAGTATACGGTGTAGTCAAAGCTTACACCACCCGGGTGGGAGTTGGGGCATTCCCCACAGAGCAGGACAATGTGAGTAGAGGGACATTGATCAGTGTCCGTTCATTAACCACTTTCAACTTGGCATCCCCATTTTAGGTATGTCCATTATAGGCAATAATATATATTTAAAAAAGGACACGTTGTGAGCTTGTTGATCTGCTATTTTCGTTATTCGTTGTATGGCAAAGTATAACCTTTACGCCGTTGGGTGATTAATGCCTGTCTTGTGCCTGAGAAAGGTCCCACTCAAATTGGGTTTACTTTTTGGTTTATAGTGTGACATACCCCCAGGAAGGAGATGACTCATTGTCGTCTTTTTTTTTTTTAACCAAGATTAGTCGAGGCTAAGGGGCCTGTATCCCTTTAGGAACCTAGGCCATTCTGGAGTGAGAAAAGGGCATCAGACCTGAAGTACAGGCAAATCTACGGCCCAAGCAGTTTCATAACACTGCTGACGTATAAGCTAGCACCACCTCCAGTTACGAGCAGAGGCTGGAGTTTCAGGACTGCATTTCTAGGACTCTAGTTATTTGTGTCAGGGATGGAGTGCTTATTTTATTTCTCAACATCCTGCATATGTGCAATTTCAAAATGGGTGATAAACTATTTTGTCTACCATGGCTTACCAAATTGGACAAGTGCTTGTTGTCATGCGGGGCCTTGTTCAGGCAAATCGAGTCCTTGCTGTCGTTACCTGCCTTGTTTTCCATTACTGTCATTTTAGCGTTACTATACATTTTAGCGTGACTTAAAGTTAATTTGCATATTTATGCATGGTGTGACAAACGCAGAATTAACTCTTTAAATCTGCAATCCGTAAGATTTATGTCCTCTCCCGACAGACGGGAGTAATTGTAACTGTGGCGTCACAGTTGCAATTACAGTAACCATGACCCCTCATTCAAAAGGGAATCCCTGCTAGTACAGGGTTAATATTCAGCTTCAGGCATGGCTACTCATCATCCAGGTGGTGTCCTTCACAACATCAGTGTCTAAATGTATCAATGGAAGAGTAGAGAGACCGCCTTGGCTTCAACCACTGCAGATGTACTTGTCATGTTCTTTACTACACAGATTGTTTAAAATACAGTTTCATTCATGAAAATAAGTTCCGGATTGCAGCTTTAATATCAATCCATTACTCTGTCCCATTGATTGGTGCTCAAGGCGTTCTCTTCTGCGATTCAGGAAACTGGGGAGCTGTTGCAGTCCAAGGGGAGGGAGTTTGGTGTCACTACCGGCCGCAGGCGGCGGTGTGGTTGGCTGGACCTCATCCTTGTCCGATATGCACACATGGTCAATGGCTTCTCTGCGTAAGTGAGCAGTCATCTTGACTTGATTTGTTGTGAATGGAGAATTGAAACTGCAGCATGTTTTATCTATATAATGATACAATTCCAGTTTATTTGACCTGAGCCTACAGTATATCCTGACGGGAGTGGCATAGATTTATTCCCATAAAGGGGTGACCACAAAACCATTCTATGATGCATCATTTATGTCATTGACTACAACTACAGTTAGTGTTATACCTCATTTATGTAATTGACTACAACTACAGTTAGTGTTATACCTCATTTATGTCATTGACTACAACTACAGTTAGTGTTGTACCTCATGTGTTTATGTCATTGACTACAACTACAGTTAGTGTTATACCTCATTTATGTAATTGACTACAACTACAGTTAGTGTTATACCTCATGTGTTTATGTCATTGACTACAACTACAGTTAGTGTTGTACCTCATGTGTTTATGTCATTGACTACAACTACAGTTAGTGTTATACCTCATGTGTTTATGTCATTGACTACAACTACAGTTAGTGTTATACCTCATGTGTTTATGTCATTGACTACAACTACAGTTAGTGTTATACCTCATGTGTTTATGTCATTGACTACAACTACAGTTAGTGTTGTACCTCATGTGTTTATGTCATTGACTACAACTACAGTTAGTGTTATACCTCATGTGTTTTTGTTATGTGCCAAAACAATGTGATGGTTTCTCTTTGTCTTCCAGCATCGCTTTAACGAAGCTCGATATTCTGGACACGCTGCCCGAAATCAAAGTGGGTGTGGCATACAGCGTAGATGACAAACCCCTTCCCAGCTTCCCTGGTAGGTCATACATTTATCATGTAGGGGTGTAACGGTCATGATTTGTTTTAGTCGCACAAACATTTTATTAGTATGTGTATGATATAGTCGAGTTGTGATGTCAGTGCTTTGAATCCCTTCCAAAACTGAGTTGTGTTTCATATTGTCACTCACTAACCCGGTCTTCACCATCTCTCCATTGTGCTGTAATGAATCGCAATTACCTTAATTCGTAAATCGTATTTAACACCTTGAGGGCCCGGGCCTATTTAATCCATTAATAAAATGTGCCAATCGTCAGCAAGCGCCTCTAGGCTGTAGAGAGATGCAATCAGTTTTCATAGCACTAATTTGACGGAGATTATCAATCTCCGTCTCGGGCACATCACTGTGCACTTGAATTTGACGGTGATTTACGTCATGGGCCCCGATTGGTGTTAATACTGAAAATACTAGTGTTTTAACGAATCAAAAACAATTGTCCCTCCCTGTAAGTGTAAACTGCTGCATCAATACTTATCGACTTTAGGAATTCTCATACATTTATTCCATGGCAGCACAATGGATAGCAGCAGTAGTAGTTGAACCATTTGGTGGTGATAACATTTTGTAACTTTCCTGCTCAGATACCAAATGTATCTGATGTTGCCGCAGGCTGGTGGAATCGGATATGACAAACAAGATTCACTTTGAAGAGCGACTTCCTCATTATGTCCACTCAGATTCTAATTGGGTTCTTCTATTTACATACAGTGCAAAGCTCTTGTTTTACATGTGGCACAATATGGATTCAAAATCATATTCAAATATTTGTCAAAGGTTGTGATTCATGTAGATTTATTTTACTCTTCTCCTAGAAACCCTTTAGGCTTAAAAAAAATCCTAACCACATTTTCGTAATCGTACTGGGAAGGCAGAGAGATTTGTAATGTATTGAGGTGCAATAGCAGATTGACAAGCTCACAATGTGATGAGTGGTGAGCTTGTAGATCTGATCTTGTATACTTCAAAATCGTCAATGTTTGACAACTCTTGAACGTTAACGGGCTACAAAATGTTTCTCACTATTAGCAATGTGCTTCTGTTCCAGCCAACATGGATGTTTTGACCCGGGTAACGGTGACATACGAGACGTTACCTGGGTGGTGTTGCAGTACCGAGGGGACGCGGAGCTTTGATGACCTGCCCTCCCAGGCTCAGAACTACATCCGCTTCATTGAAGATTTCCTGCAGTTGCCAGGTTGGTGAAAACCACACTCCTATTTTGGGTATGCCATTACAGGCAATAAGGAAAAGAATCACACCCATGTGAAGTAAGTGGTGCAACTCCTTGTGGGGGGGGGGGGGTTCCCGACCCACAGGAACGCACCCAGGGTGCTGGACCGATTCCGGCGAGCCGCCCCGTGTCCGAAACGGTTGAGAAATGACAGAGTTACCGTGTGGGGGTCCCTCTGCTGTACTGTACTGTCATTGTACTGTACTGGCACACCCGAAATCACCATATATACAGTTAATATGTGCGTTTGTGTTAGGTTGCACCCACCCACTTACCCACACACAGTCACTTAAGGAAGTGGTTGCACCACTTAAAAAGCTTAGCTCTGTCTGATATAATCCCAATTTTTGTGTGTCCGCGCCCGCGTCCGTGCCAGAATTCAGCTGGGTCAAAGGTTTTGTTCATTTAGCTGGGCAATTAATGTAGATGTTGCATGTTATTTGCCGTGACTAGGTTCTTGAGCCAGCTACGGCTACATGACATCTGGCTTAAGTGGGGAGCATCTTCTGTAGTATTGTTACATTAAAGGACCATACTGCTGTCCATGCATGCATGCGTATATCATAAATAAACATGGGCCAATTTCCCACTAATTATTATTATTTTTTTGTTGCAATGTCCCCCAAGTCTTTAAATCATCACTGAACATAATGTCACAAAAAAAATTGTTTGTGAAATCTTTTCTCCAGGGACCATCTTTGGGTAGACATTTCAAATCCATCAATGTTTTTAAATGCACATTGCACTTAATCTTTTCTCCAGGGATCATCTCCGGCTAGACTTCTCAAATCAATTCATGCTTTAAAATGCACTTAAATGCAAAATCCATGCAATGATATTGTGTGTTGAAGTATGTTTTGAAGTCTGCAAGTTGATCATGGTCAGCAGTAATATCTGGTGATCCGTTTAGAACCCAACCTATTAACTTGGCCAGTACATCATTACTTACCTTTGGTGTCTCAAAAATCTGGATCCTATCCGACAAAAGGTCTGGCATCGGCCGGGCTCTAAAACCATGAGTCATAGTCAGTGCATGGGCCACTGCTAGTATGGTTTTGCATGGAGTGGAACTGTTTCTCAATTTGCAAACGTATTTATCATTTTGTGCTTTCAGTGAAATGGGTTGGAGTTGGTAAATCCAGAGAGAGCATCATCAAGCTTTTTTGAGCTCATTTGAAGAAAGGGGATTTGGGGAAGCTCTCCGTCTTTCCAATGATGAGAACAGCTGCCCGGACAAGAACTGTATGTTTCAACCCCTAATAACATGCCGAGTTTAAAACTCACAACTATTGTGCTACACAAAAGAGAACGCATCACCAGCTAAATTACTTGTAACATTTTTTTTAATAGCTTCGTTGCATCGTTCACATTTCCAATAATTCCTCATAGATGCAATTTTTTTCTGCATTCCACAAAGTCTTTTCTATATTTATTAGGCTAGTAAATTTTAATAGTTGGTGATATGGTTCAGTCAGTCTTTGACTGCACCCAGTCTAAATTTTCAGTTGTCACATCTGCAGCTCTAGGATCAGCGTTGCCCAGTTGGGCTGATGTGTGCAATCCTCAGTGTGTGGCTGTTTGCAAAACAATCTGGTGGATAAATGTAAAGAGAGCTGGTGCACATAGACTTACAAGTGTAATTTCCCCATGTTGGTCTCTCAAATTCAAATTGCTCAATGATGCTGACATGTCCAAAATTTTCAGGTTTCAGGTTTTCATGTAATATACATGCCAATATCAGCTTAAAATTGCTGTCTTCATTTGATGCAACATTTTAAAACTCTTTTATATAATATGTAGGAAGCCGAAGGGTTTTCCTTTTATGTACATACTGTAGGCTTCAATACAATTCCAAATGTTACCCATAGCATTCCATTCATAATTCATAACGATGAATAACCTTTACTGGTTTCAATTGAAACAAATAAATGTGTTCTGAAAATTGTTGTTCATTATTAGTTATTTATTTATTTCTTGAGCACTGGTTCACAATGTTGGGTACAGCAGGGACCTCGCAGTGAGTCCAAAAAGGGGACGCCATAACTGAATGGGTAAAGGCCCTCTGGGAAACACAAGGTGCCCGGTTCACACCCCTGTCTTTGTGTTAAATGTCCATGAGGAAGACACCTAACCCCCTGACTGCTCCCCAAGTGTTGTACTACTCACAGAATTACCTGGAGTTGTTGTGGGTGGACTGATGACTGCAAATATGTAATGTCAAATATTTGACTACGAGGTTGTCACCTTTTCCCTGCAACATATACAGAATACCAATTGAGTAACTCCCAAGATGGAGGCCCCAACATTTTGTTGTGATGGATTATTATAAACTGGAAGTGTATCATGCATCCTATCTCTCACCACCACCACATCCTCCACTGGTCAGCTAATACTTCATAATTTCTTTTCTTGCTCCTTCATCTCCTCTTTCATGCTGACCTCCCCGCTGTGGTTTAAAAGCTTTTTCAGTGCATGCAGGGATTAGATTAATGTGCAGACAGAGTAGATTCCTTGGTCAGATCAATTGGAAGTGTGTGCTGTTGGTTACCAGGTGAGACACTGTCTGGGTGTTTGGATTTGGTCAGGCCTTTTTGGCCAAAGTATCTGAAGGAAAACCTGATAGCTGATACCTAAATGTTTTTCATGCCATGGTACTGCCAAGAATATGGCACGGTATACCTCCATGTCTATTCCAGGCCCACCATGTGTCCTGTGCTGGGTCAAGATGATATCCAAAGGATGCAGTCCCCCTTCCCCCATACCGTACACAATGCATGTTCCATTTCCACATGGCAAAAGACCACATGTCTGTCCCACACACAGACCAACTCCTAGCCTGCAAAATGCTATACAATCAGATACACGTTATCATTCCCAAATGTAATTCTTTGAAAATTGATAACTGGTTCATGGTCTAAACATAGTCGGATTTACTTTTATATACTATTATTGGCCTGGGCCGCCTTCGGTAATCCAGCCTAACGGCATGTTCGAGTCCCGATCCCGACTACCTTTGCCGCATGTCCTCTCCCGCTTCCCTGTCGTAACTATTAACATCTACATTTACCTATTTCTATGATCCTAGTGTCGGGGATCAGAGAGCACTCATTTTGTGAGATGAGCTCCTGCCCTATGTGCTACATGGCTCGGCAAGGCTTACATTAAGTTTTAACAGCGGGCGATAGCCAGATGATTTTCTGGAAGTGCATTATTTGTCTGTGACCCGGCGATTATCGCCGATAGCAGGCGAACGACCGATAGTCAAAGTGGGCGGAGGAAGATAAAAATAATTCATCTTTTTGGGCGATTAGGTGATGTGTCGGCCGATGCTCGCCCGCTGTTAAAACACACGGTTATGCTGCATTCACATAGGGTTAGGAAGTCGTTTAAGTGGACGGGAGCAGGCCGGTTAACGGGACAGGACGGCCCAGCAGCCAGAACTGGCAACTGTAGCGGCAGACGGCATTGCCGTTCAATGTTAAAATATTTAACTTTTTACCGTTCCGTGCCGTACAGCAGGTGGTGCCGTTTGTCGTCTACCGCTTGCCTGATCCCATGTGAATGCAGCATTAGTTATTAGTCAATTATCAGGAACCCTGAAACATTTTCAGGATGGGTTATGAGTATGACTCATTTTGCGGTTCTGACCCAGATCAGAATGATCTATTGCCAGGTAGATTTGCTCCTATTTTGCAGTTGTCACTCTGCCTTTGACATCTTCTAAAAATGCCCAAATTGTACAACACACCCCATGTCCCAGACTCTTCCCTTCTGGCTCAAACTATGGAATGAACTCTCATTGCATCAGAACTGCAGACTCCCTTCCAATCTTCCGCCGTAGTCTGAAAACTCACCTCTTCAGACTCCATTTTAGCCCGTAGCACTTGCACTAGCCTCGACGACCATACATGTGTACATGCAAAGGTTATACTTGTTTCATTCTACAGATTTCCTACTATTAGACAGATGTTAGGTTCTTAGCTTGCTTATGATTCTTGATGACTATTTCTATGTATTGGGTGCATTGCAATGTTTTGTTTACTGTAAATCGCTCTGGATTAAGAGCGTCTGCTAAATGCCTAAATTGTAATACAGGCATAAGGTCAAGGGGCCTTTTCCCTGCAATGCACATACATTACAAATTACAATCCTAAAGACTCTACTAACTGTACGTAACTCCAAGATAGAAGTCGAGACATTTCATATTGATGAATTATTGCATAGTGCACATGTATCATGCAATCTTTTCACCTTTCACCACATCCTAGTCCAACTGGTCAGTTAATACCTTCATAATTTCTTTCTTACACCTTTTTCTCTTCTCTCATGCTCACCTCCCCTCTGGTGTAAAAGCTTTTTCAGTGCTTGCAGGGATTCAATTAATGTGCAGAGTGATTCTTTGAGCAGATCGATGGGAGGTGTTGGAGCACGCTGGTGGTTCTCAGGTGTTCCACTCTGGGTGTGAGGAGGTGGTCAGACCTTTTGGACAAATTATCTCAAGGAAAACTTGATAGGATTAATGTTTTTCATGCCATGGTCCTGTCAGGAACACAGTGCGGTATACCCCCTTCATATCTGCTTTCAGAGATGCTTGGAGTCTGGTGGTGGTGATTGTTTCAACCACACAATTAGCAGTCTAATTATAATTCATAGTATGGTGCAGAATAACATTAACACTTTAACTTAAGACATTTTAAAGATGGGAGCAACACTTCCAACCTATAATAACACTGTCTGGCAGAAACCAGCTCCATTTTTCAGGTTTCATATTTATTTTAATAAATCAATAGTAATAGAACACCCACATGGTATTGGTTCAAAACATATTGAACGAATGAAATATATTAAAGTTCTTCTAACAATTTTTTTTATTAGATAGTCCCTCCATAAAAAAATAAAGGCAAAAGCCACCAAAAAAAACATTAAACTAAATTATGTGTCGGGTGAAACATGCGCTGTCTCCGTTGTCCCCCCTCCCCCATATTATTTTAGTAATGTATGTTTCTCTGGCGCAACCTCGCTGCTGTTGTTTGCATTTGTTTCTGACGTTCTGTGCGTGGTTCAATGACTGTTGTTGTGGCTTTCCTGCTGGCCAGCTCATAACATTAGCAGCTGTTGTCGCTTCGAGGCTGCGGTCGTACAGCTTTCTCATTGCGGTGCGGAAATCAGCCCTTTGTTTCACGGTGCATAGCTTAGGTCAGGAGGCAGCAGATCCATAGAGTAAGACAGTTGCGACATTGAGGGGGCAGAAAACAACCTGGTCCCTTTTCAATACAAGTCTATGTAGAAGAGACTTGCCCCATTAAGTGAACGGAGTTGTCGTAACTGTCTTACTCCATGTATGATTGCCTGGCTCTTGGAGGCAGGCAATCATACTACAATCATACTTAGGCAGAGAGTGTGGTGGCCAATCAGGCTAGGCCGTCAGTATGACTAGGTCCTCTAAAGGTCTTTCATTAACTTTCATTAGTCACGTTTCACCTGACAACTACATTGGACACTCAAAGCAGCTAACTCCACCCCCTCTCCCCCTTTCATGCAAGTACTGTATCTGACAATATATAAAAACACAATACTAGTCCATTACCAACTTTGATGAGGCAGTATTGCTTTGTTAAAAATATAAGGTTTCTCCATTTCCTGATAAATGAATATTTTGGAGTTGGCTGTTTTCTGCCCGACAGCAAAGATATTCAACTTTACTTAATCATCACATCTCAAATGTACAGGGCTAAATGAGTGTGTGTGAAATTAGTTAGTGCAAGCTACCATGTATTTGAGTTAGATTTTTAAATAACAGTAAAATATCAAATATTAAAATACCGGTATACATACAGTTTGTAATATAGAGTTCCTCAGTCTCTTGTGATACTGTGATGGTACCATTTTAATGCTAGTATGTTAAAGAGGGACGGTGCCTATTTAAGCACTTTAGCAGCCTGATGGCCTGGCTGTGGAAACTGTCACTGACACTGCAGTATCGACTGCCTAAGCGGTGTGACCACATTGAGGCTAAGTGTCTTTGATCATCTGCTTAGCTTTGGCTATGCATTGCATGTCCTGGAGGGATGGAAGCTCACCTCAGACTATGTGCTGGGCTGTCTGCACCACCCTCTGTAGCTCATGCTGAATGTCCTCAGCCACCCAGATGGCTGTACAGATGATGTTGGGCTCTGTACAGCCTCAGGCGGGTGAAGACATTCAGCATAAGCCTCCACATCGCATCCTCAGGATATTATACTCTCACATTGTAGCGTATCAGGGCTGTAAACTGTCTGAGGAAGTATTCCCAGCATGCTTTTGGGAACACGCCCATGTTATTATGTTATTGTCTTTATTGATTCACTGTTATCCATCCATCCATTTTCAAGCGCTTATCTGTATAGTCGAGTCACGGGGGCAACGGCTCCAGAAAAGAGCTCCAGACTTCCCTCTGGCGATCCTGAGGCGCTCCAAGGGCAATGTGCGTGACATCATCATACCCGGACTTTATGCGCGAATGCCTACTGACTGGCAAAAAACTACTTTCTGGCTTTGACAGCCCATACATCCAAACAGAAAAGTCCCATTTGATTGCATTAAATTACTTTTAACAACATTAAATTCACGTTGTCACTGACTTTGCCACTCGATCTGCCATTCACTTCATGCATGAGCTTACCCTCTATTTGGAGATATAATCCCTCCAGGGCCTCCATCTCATCCTTGATCTGCCCGGGGTATGCTCGGGAGGCATCCTTACTAGATGCCCGAACCACCTAAGCTGGCCCTTTCCAAGCGAAGAAGCAGCAGATCTACTCTGAGTCTCTCGCGTGATTGAACTTCTCACCCTATCTCAAAGAGAGAAGCCAGCCACCTGTCTGAGAACTCATTTCATCCGCTTGTATCTTCAACCTTATTCTTTCGGTCATGACTCACAATTCATTAGCATAGGTACCGTGAAAGTAGGAACGAAGATTGCTTGGTCGACTGAGAGCATTGCCTTCTGGCTCAGCTCTCTTTTCGTCACAACAGTGTACTGCAATACCGCCCCTGCTGCTCCGATTCTCCGCCTGATCTCCGTCCTCCCCTCACTTGTGAACAAGACTCTGAAATACTTAAACTCCCTCACCTGGGGCAATGTTTCATTCCCTACTTGGACTGCACAATCGGTTTCCTGCTGAGAACCATGGCCTCAGATTTGGAGATTCTGATCCTCATCCCAGCTGCTGTACACTACTGATTGGCCTGAAATGTTAATTGGGGTTATTGTGTTCCAGGTGTGTTGGAGAATGAGTGTTTCTAAATTCTGTAGAATTTTCTGTAGAATTATATGCATTATCATTTACTTCTCTATTCATTATACAATTTATTTTGTATTTTTCTTTTTTTAAATAAAGCAATACTGCCTCATCAAAGTTGGTATTGTGGCTTTATATAATTGTCAATGTCAATTGCTTGCTGGAGAGGTGGTGGAGTTGGCTGGTTTTGTCGGAAGCACTTTTTAACACTTCATTGGTTCAAAATGTTTTAACCAACACACAGACGTGTTCAATAGCATTGAGTTATGGGGGGAAAAAACAATATTTCGATATACAGATACATTTTCAGAGGGCACCCCTCGAACGGTGCTCGGCTACCCTCGGCCCAACTCATCTTGCTGTACCACTTTGCACATGGGCCCAGTTCACTTGCATCCATTTCCACTGTGCTGCTGTTGAAAGTGCATTTTCAGTTAACTTAACAAAATTGCAGACGTTTGCTAACTAATCAATTTCCAGACCCAGAAGTACATGCATCATCAGAAAACGCAGAAAGAGAGCTTGTAGATGGAGGCTTAATTGAAACAAAAGTGCTTGTAAAAGAAGAGAAGCCATCATCCTCACACTCCCTCCCTCGCATGCTCATGTTTTGTTGATTTACTACCACCTTCCCCATGTGGCTTCTTCCTATGTAATGGATTGAGTATTGTCCATCAGCCCAATCAATGTCAGTGTTTCATTCCATTGTGGCTACCTGTGCAGATGTCGATTACTCTTCTTTTGCTTGGTTCCCCTGATCTCTACCCGTCTCGTTTCTCTACCATGGATCTACAGTACCACTAATATGCCACCTTTTATTATGGCAAATATCCACAGAGAATAAGAGAGCAAATGGAGTTTGAGCAATTTTCAGAAGAAGCGAAAAGTAAGCATTGTTTACTTTTTTCAGGCTAAATTCTTTGCATGAATTGCTGTCTGTATTCAGCAGCAAGTGGGATTTCACCATCAAGTGTTTGCTGCGTTGAAGGAGCATGACGTAATGCACAACGCACTGAAAGAAGCCTAATGACATGATATGGACTGAATATATATAATTATTGTTGGGTTATGATTCAAAATGTCTAATTTAGAGATGATTGGAGGGTCATTTGGTAAGCTAAGCAGGCAAGTGTAAATTACTGGGAGATTTGGAATTAGGCTTGTAATTCTAACGTTTGCTGGAGATGTGTCATCTTCCGATCTCTAGGTCAGTTTTATTTACCTTAAAATGCCCGAAGCCATATGCATCCCAGTGCATAGAACTGTCTTTGTGCGCAGCCTTTGCAGTGATTTATTCAGACAAAGTAATAAAACAACTGTTTCATAGTGTTTGGACTCTGTTCAGTTTTTGTAAGCAAGAGGCAGACTGCAGCTCTTACACAGATTGAATTGGAGCTAAAGTGTATTTTATAGTTTATTTGGTGAGTGCATTTAACAAATCACATCCTGATTTTCAGCAAGTAGTGTTGAGGACGTAATACTGTATATCTGCAATAGGAGAAGGGGGAAATGCGTTACAATGTATCGTATTACCGATTACAAATACCCCTTGTTCAATCGAATTACAAGTTGCTGGTGGCAAAAATATAATACAGGAATGCTGCTACACAGTTAATACAAATGCATTCCCTACCTGCGCTGCAATAGGCAGCCCAATACAACATATTTTGTTTACATTTTCTTTTAACTATGCAATCTAAAAGAAATACAAAATAAGCCTTTGGGCTTTTCACTGAGATTTTGTCTTACAAATCATTACTTTACACTTTCCTAAATGAAAATGCTTTTAGTTCACTTTGGTTCAGATCTAAATATAGCCATAGACTTAATTTTTTAACCAATACAGCCAAACGGGTTCATAAGAATAACTAACAGGTTAAATGTATGAAATGATCAGAAATTCTTGTTGTAAGCCTACTGGTATATACAGCAGACACATTGCATCTTTAATGGTTTGTGTATGGATACCATCAGGCTCACTCTGAAAAGAATGGGTGGGTTTTAATCTCAACACAATGTTCTCTGTATGCTATATTATGTAAGTGAAGTAACTTCGACTGAGACTAATGGTTCAAAATATTCTTAAATTCAATCAATAGGCATGTGTAGAGAATTCATGCCCACACCCACAGTGTCCTGACAGTGACAATATATTCCATTAATGATGATGCAAAAGAATGGGCTACAATGAGAAAGGGTTGTATAGGAGTACTGTAAGTGTTGGGATGAGACACTACAGAAGGTGCTTGGAAAAGGAATGATCACACAACGGAAGGTGCTGGCATAAGAAATGGAAGTGCTTAAGGAAGGATTTTATTTGACCGTTCGGTCCTTGGCAATACCCATCTCTGCAAACCGTGTTAACAGTATTGCAGTATGTAGGCTGCTGTAAAACATTAAAGTTGCCTCTCGCATTTCTTGTCTACCAAAACTAAGTTTTTGTGGGGTTGTGACCAGAAAACTGTGTTAAAGCCCTTCGTTTTGTCTTGATAGAGAGAGACTCATTGCTTGCATCTTAACGATTTCTTTATTATAATTTACTATTATATTGTCCTAGACCTGAGTAAATTACATTTGGCCACAAAAGATCACTGGATCTGTTGAATGTGAAGGAGGAAGTGACAAACTGACATTGAGCCTATAACACAGTATGGCAGCCCCTAGTAGTCAGTTTTATATTCAGACACACGGAAACCAACTACTGTGGCCATATGTAATTTTCTCTGGTCTAGTAGGACAATCATAAATAATAAAGAAATACTTATTTAGCCCCATGTTTGAATGCCCACCGCCCCCTGTCAAAAATAGCTAAAATCGCTCGAATGAAAGAAAGCAGCAAATAAAACAATAACGTAAAAGATGAACCTTGGTTGAAATAAAACAAAGTTGTCCTTTAAAGTGGTTACACAGAGGCTTTCCCGGTTTATGGGTTAAACAAGCAGTATTGCTAGGCTTGCTTGGACTTGGACTTTGCGATGCATTAGGTAATGATAAACTTTGTTGGTTTGGTTTGGCACCAGTGAGTGACAAAGAATGATGGCATATTGTGTTTTACTCTGACGTCGTTGTCAAGCTGAGTAACGGTCCAATATAATTTGATCTCTACTAACAATGAAGTTTGGCCTTTAATTAAATACATTGGGGAAATGACCAAATTGGCTTTATTATTTTAGTTGCCAGTTGCCACCAACAAAGAATGTCCCCCTTGGCTTGACAAATCCACAATCCATGACACTCAAAATCCACTGTGCTCCCACTGTAGGCTACTTGCTCTGATTTCAAGAGTGTAGGGTTTATACCATCTATACTGTTTATACTATAGTGGGCGGCATAGCTCAAGATATCAAAGAAATTAACGATTGGTTAGCTATGCCCACTACTAGTCTAAATCTAATGTTCTGCAATCTCTTGTTTCACAATACAAGAGAGTCTTGTGCCAGCATCCCTTGAGTTGCATGTGCACCAAATCCTTGTATGAACCTTGTTCATAGCAAAATGGCTATAAGATAAATGTTTCTGAATCTGTAATCAAGTAGCCCACTGCGTCTTTACACAAATGTGGGAACGGCTGAGGTGCAAAAGCAGTGCTGCATGCAGTAATTATAAGTTTATACAACTGTAACGGAGAGTCGAGCATTGCTCATTATGTTATCATCACTGAGTTTCAGTAAGAGCTGTTAAATAGGTTCATGAATAATAAAACAATATTGATGTCAGTTTAGCCAGATGTGTAATGCAGATGAGGTTGGCATAGCTTTATAGGGCATAGCAGTGGGCGTGGTTTTCTGGCTCCACAGAAGAAGAAAAAAATTCCCATAGAGATTTACAAAAATATTTATATCTAAAATCCAGGATCCGGGTGAATTATGTGATTCTGTGAAGATTTTAGTTATTACATTTATGACATTAGAGTCGGTGACTATGGAAGTTTAGATCCATGCCCCACCCGACTATGCAATACCCGTTGTACCCGTGTCAGAGTACCCGTTCCACCCATCTGTCTGTGTCCCTTTTATGCCCATATATGGAGATTTCTGTATCTGTCTCGCTGTGTCCCTTTATTCCTATATATGGAGTTCTGTGTCAGGCATGCCCAAATATGGGAGTGTTGTGATGTCAGAACAGGCCAGCTCCATATATGGAGCATGGGCAGGGGCCCTGTTCAGAGCCTGGCCAGAGGCCTTTTGTGGCGGTTCTGGACAACTGTGGGTCCGACCAACTCGACACCGGGCACTGCACTCCCTGTGTGGGTTCGGTGGGGCTAATGGTTCTCGAGTTACGTGCATTACAGCCGTACGTACGATCGTACAGACAGACATGGTGCATGTATAAACTACATTTAATCAGTACGAGGTCATGTGCACACATCGCCTGGGTGACGGCAGACTGCTGGGCGAGCTCTGGTGCTTTGGCATGGGGGGTCAGATCAACATAATATGGAATGAATTCTGTACTGGCCATATATGGAGCGTGTCTTTCGTGTACAGGGTTTGATGAGGTCAGATCAACATATGGAATGTCAGAAAGGGAAAGACGGGCGGGAAATGATCAACATATGGAATGTCAGAACAGGTCAGCTCCCTATATGGAGATCAAAGGGTTTGAGTTTGAGGTCAGATGTAGAGTTGCTGGCCGACTCCATAAGGTACAGTATATGCTAATGCAGATCTATGTGATGATCCAGTCTTCTCCATGTATGTTATCCAGGGTTGGATGAGGTCAGTGTCGTGATCTTCATAGTGTAGAAGGTTTGATGATGTCAGATTGACATATGGAGCGTGTCACGAGGCGTGATGGACTGAGAAACATATGTGGAGATCTAAGGGTTTGAGTTTGAGGTCAGATGTAGAGTTGCTGGCCGACTCCATAAGGTACAGTATAATGCTAATGCAGAGCTATGTGATGATCCAGTCTTCTCCATGTATGTTATCCAGGGTTAGATGAGGTCAGTGTCGTGATCTTCATAGTGTAGAAGGTTTGATGATGTCAGATTGACATATGGAGCGTGTCACGAGGCGTGATGGACTGAGAAACATATGTGGAGATCTAAGGGTCTCCATGATGTCACGTGATGTCACGAGGCGTGACCATATATGGAGGCGTGATGTCACGAGGCATGACCATATATGGAGGCGTGGGTGACTAACGGACGGTTTCATAGTAAATGCGACCTACTGTCGCATTATATACAGTTTGTTTAGCGGTTTTGTAGCGGTTTTCATTTTCACTTTTTCCCCAGAATCAAAGGTTTTATGGTCATGATTCACTAGGATCCTGGATGGCTGGATTCTAGGCTTAAAATAATTGATATTTCTTTTGGTAAATCTCTATGGGAAAAATGAATGGCCGATTTTTCAGTGGAACCAGAAAACCATGCCCACTGCTATGGCCTATATATTATACAGTAGTACATTTCAAGTGTCCCAGTACTATTGGTAGTTTAAGTATTTATTCATGTTTTCATGGATGGCTCTTATTAGGATTTCAATGCCAAAGAAATAAATCTTCATCCCTTTCTTGATGTGAGGTGGAGAAAGAAAGGACAAGAAACACAACAGCAAGTTTGTTATGATTAAAGAGTAATCATAGCTGAAATTAAGCTAAGCAGTGAAAACCCATGACAAAAACACTGGCAAGATATAAACAATTATACTGATTCAGGAGGCTACATTACAATTAACGTGTGAATTCGACCTGCCTTTTTCGTATAATTACAGCAGGAGATAACAGGGCTGGTATTGAACAGAGACAATCTCATCAGATTGCAAAGAGTCTGCAAATGTGAGCACCTATCGGTATAAAGTGTTGCTACCTGAGTCCGATTCTACAAATGTCTTCTAAAACAGTTTTCAGAAAAACTTATCTTGCTATATGGCTGCTCAAACCGTTATGCTTATGTATATACTTTATACTTATGCTTTACCTTACTTAACCTTTATGCTTACCTATACTTTATGCTTTATCCTTGCTTACCTAACCTTTTTGCTTTATTCTTATCGATACATATATGCATATATTTATGCTTATGTTCATCTTTATACAGTACTTATGTTGTTATATGCTCATACCTTTTCATGTTGAGGACCCCCAGCCCAAAATGTTATGTATTTGGCCGCGGACCAAATCTCAAAATGTTGTTCCAGGGACCCCAGAAGCAAAGATTTGAGTTTTCATCTACAAACTCATTACATAGTGTGGCACAAAGAGCTTATATATCTGCTAGTAGGACCGAAAAAAGAATGGTTAAAGTGTTTACACCGATGCGTTCCCGGTCTTAATGGGTTAACAGTAGAAAATGATCTCCACAGTGCCACTGATCGTTGATGTCAGACGTTTCATAACAGTGTTCTACACTGTAGTACTGTAGAATCTACAGTACTGTAGAAACCACCTAACTCTTTTTCCAAACAACTAAACTAAAACGTAAGTGTTAAACTAACTAAATTAGGGGAAAAAGTCAAAACTAACTAAAACTAAACTAGAATGAAAAATTCCAAACTATTATGTTGTAAGTGTATGTACTGTATTTATTGTGTTGTGCCCGAGGACCGCCTCTAAAACCAGATGATGCATCTCAAGGGCCTATCCTTTAAATACATTTCAATAATAATAACCTCGCCATTGAGTCATCAGAAACAAATCTTTGATATACCAAGATGGACAATCCCACGCCTCGCCACTAGTACAATATGGTACACAACTGGCCTAAGTGGGTGTGGTTGCCTCTCACAGCCCCCCTACACCCCCCATCTCCCCACCGTTCTGATCTCCTAAAGGGGTGTGCACACACGTCACGCACATACAGGAAATCAATGAAAAGCCTAATTTATGCTCCCTCGTGCACTGAAAATAGCAGACCTACAAGCTCTCAACGCATTTCATCCGTCTTTGTCATGAGTCATCATGAGGTAGACATGCAGTGATACTGGGACGTGGAAGGATGCTTACATTGTAATACTATAGTATAGACAAGGTTATACACTAATGAGCCATGCTGGCACACAGTAGCACCTGTGGTGTGTGTGTGTGTGTGTGTGTGTGTGTGTATGTAATATTAATTTGTATGCATAGATATCACAGATTTAGTTATACAAGTATTGAATAGATTATTGAATGATATTTAGTATTGATGGAAAGGGGTGGGAGGGAGCAATAAGCTATGCTTCTTCTCACTCCTTTTGAATTAGCTTTTTTTTGTGTGTGCTGCTTGTTATTCTGACGTTTCGGTTTATATTGGGTTTTCTTTTAATTGCTTTATTCAAATAAACAAAATCAATTCACATTGGCTTTTCATTTTCTTCACATAATCTTTGATATGTCATATAGCTTATTGTGAATGAATGTACAAAGTGATACAGTTTAATATGGTACAGTCACGTGTGCAAATTTAATATTTTACCCGTTCACTTCCATTCTATGGGAGTGAATATAACAATGCTCAATGTCAATATTGTGGTAGCACGAACGGCAATAAAAGCCTATCGACTATCGAGGCATGCGGTACTTAATGGACCCTTTTCGCAGCGAACATTATGCTGTGTCAAATATGGTAAAATAAGGTTTTTATTAAAGTTTCATTTACATTTGTTATGGGTGGATGGACTTACTAAAACACTTACCCTGGTCATTAATTTATTAAACATAAATTACAGACAACAATTACAGATGACATAACACCTAACTATAAAATGATTGTGTCCCTCTTCTCGAAGTGTTAGGCCTCCACAAATTGTAAACGGAGGCTATCTAAGATTATTAGTCAACCAACAACATTATTAGCCAGGAGGTAACCTTTCCCATCGCAATAATCCATAATCATTGCTCTAGTCTAGCACAAGGGTTCTCAACGTTTATGGCTGGGGGAAATGCTTTGGCCATGTCTCGTGTGATGAAATTGGTAACTATCCGGCCTGACAATATATTTCCGGTGCTATACAAACAATATAGCAATGATTACTATAATATAGAGCTATTTACTTATTCTTAAGGCGAAATACAAAAAAATCACACCACCACCTTTAAGCAAATTAAAGTGCTCTGTTATATCCCCCAAATATGCAAACTCATGTAGACTCACTGGGTCACCTCTGCCACTGGCTTGCCTTTCTCATTCATGGCCGGCCCAAATTGTGCACATAGCCTAATTGAAAGTGATGTATGAGCACAGCCCCTAGACATCAGTGTAGCAGGCTAGACCATGTCCAATATTTTTTATTGGAGAGGATTGCGGTCATGCTGGACATTAGGCAGGTTAGGGCTTTGGGCAGTCTGCCAGTGGCTCCCTTATTCGGTGCCTTGGGCCGTGGCAGAGCCAGATTCATCTGACCCCACCATGGACACTATGACATGGTCTTGCCAGACAAGGATAGGGAAAAACCTCTGTCTCAAGTCTGGTCCTCCCATAATATTTAATAAGTATAAGTCAGTCTATGGTTTCCTTACATCAGTGGGTCACGTATTTAATGCAGCTATTCTCCTTCCTGTCTAACTGTTAGAAGTTACTGCCCCAGGTTGCAACAGAGGAGAACCTCTCACTGCAGATGTCAGCAGTCAGCACCCCAATGGAAACAAGCCATAGTGCTTTCTGTTAATAACTGTTAATAAAGTATTCAATCAAGCCTGATCTATCAAATTCAGAGGCACATGTCCCTGGCCAATGGTAAAGCCTTGGCCTATGTGCTGACTGCTAGACCCAACCTTTGGCTGGCACAGACCAAGCTCCCTTCCTCAATGCAACAGAGTACTTTTTCAAGGTTTTCCCAGACCTGAGGTATTTGCTTTTGGCCAGGGGTTGATACCATTCTGCAGCATAATAACAGGGTCAGGAATGACACCACCCTCCACCACCCAGTATGCCTGTAGCTTCATGCAATGTCAGAAGGCCTCTGGTTCACAGAAATCGATTCAAAGGATGCATATTTCCAATTTCCCATCCATTCATCCAAGCTGTTGGAAGTCTAGTTCATCTTTGAAAAAGCTTCTCCCCTTTCAGGCTTCACTGATGCCACAGACATTCACAAAGTGCATGATGGCAGACTGGCAGTACTTGCACCGGCACCCCTAGCAGGCAAAGATCTGACCTGGTCAAAGCATTTCCGCCTTTTCCGGGGGTCCCCAGCCAAAAATGTTGAGAACCCCTGCTCTATAGCACCTGAACAACAATGGCTCAACCTGTGCGCTTTGATCTGAGTAATGCCAATGGTCAGAACTAGGTCTCCAGGAGGGGGAGTATTCACTTCTTGGTGTGAAGACCGGAATCCTGCAATGTGTAGGCCATATTGCATCTCATCTGGATGGTGGATTATCCCCCTCAACTTTGAAAGTCAATCTGGCACTTGTTTCTGTGGGTCATGGCCAGTTTCCAGAGAGTCCATTGGGGAGGCACCGCTTGGTCTCTAGGTTTATGAAGGGTGCCAGGCATCTGAGTCCATTCAGAGCCAGGAAGGCAGTTCACAGGGACCTGGACATTGTATTGTATGCTCTTACTAAGCCTCAATTTGACCTATGAACATGCAGTTGCCTTTACTGGTGGTCACTTGCACCAAGAGGGTTGGTGAGTTGCATGCACTTTTGGTCAGCCCTGAGTGCTTCCAGATGGAGCCTGACCGGAGGAGTGAGTGTATTCTTTGACCCGATCCTTCTTTCTTGCCAAAGGTCCTGCATGAGGGTTATGCTTACTCTCCAGCTCGGACTGCTTCGGAGGCTTTTGTAATTCACACAGTCATTAAGCAAAAGTGACCAGCTCTTGGGGTGCTATGGGGAACAGGTCCTGGGGTCATTTCTGTCAAAGCAGAGAGCTACTACTATATTTGGCTGGTAGGCGTTAGCCAGTTGGAGTTGTAATCCATAGTTGGAATGGCCACATGTATCTTCTGCTGGGTGAGGTGTTTGTTGGGCCTCATCTGGCACCCTTTTGCCTTATCAGGTGAACGTGCTTCCACCTAATGTAGGGTGAACATTTTTGCAGAGTGAATTCTTGAACTCCTGTCCATGACTTATAGGTGAAGTAATAATGTACATTGTTTTGCTGAGATAATTCTTGCCTGCTTGATTTCTTTTACTCTGTTTTACTGGTTTTAATGCTTTGATGAATTCCCAAGCTCTCGCGTTAGAGTGTTGTCTTTTCGTCCTGTGCGTCATGCGGATAGAGGGAGAGCAATTAACCAAGGTTCTGACATATTGTTCTTTCTCTCCTCCCACACTCGATTGTCGAATGAGTAAGACACACCCTCTGTGAGTACTTAAGAGCAGCCTGCAGTCAGTTCCACTTTAGAATTGCTGTGAACATTTTTCCAGCAGGATTTATTGAACTTGTGTCTGTGGACTAAGGTGAAGTAATAATTTACTTAATTTAGCTTACATAATTTCTGCTTGTTTAATTTTCACTAGATCTTACTGTTTTTTTTGTTTTGTTTTTGCCTGCTAGCCTGACGTGGTGTCATTTTGTCCAACAAGCACCAGCAATTATCCCAGTTGGTGTTGTTCTTTCTCGGCCTAGGCTGCAGTCTTTTTCACAGTGAATTCTTGAACCACGCTGTGGATTAAGGCTGCTGCACCCAGTACGATACGATTGAGATCTGCAGTTCTGGGCAGTTTTTTTTACATTACCGGCGAGGTGGCTGACTGGATAGGTTTTAGACTTTCAACTTTCACTTGGTTGCTTAAATGTTGCTGGTTCCACTTCCTACTTCAAGCACCAGGTGAATCGGCTATTGCTATACCCACATTGGAATGATACAATGGGAGGAGACATGCTACATGCAGTTTATAACCACGGTTACAGTATGTGACCCGATTCAATCATTCAAATCCTGTCATGGGCTTTCAGCACCTTAAAATATTTTACAGCAGGTGTGGGAAGGCCCTTTATAGGGGCAGCCAAGCCTTGGAACACACACAGGTGCACACAGTAGTTCATCAGAAAACCTTACCTCAAATGTGTCCCTCTGCCGTGGAGTCATTCCACTTGAGTGATCCAATCGGGTCACATAACTATTCTCCGTAACAGTCATTGGTTCATGCCATGGACACATTTTGCACACTGTGAAAAAATTGCCAATGATAATACCATTCAAACTCTGTTGTGTGTTAGGTTAAATTCAAAAGATATTGGCTGAACAATGTTGTAAGGTAATATGAATACAATTACATAACTGATTAATTAAGATGATTATTACATTTTATAAGGCAATCACAAGCCTTTAAAAGTTTAACAGAATTATTACATTTGGAAGATAACCCTCCCAACATGGCTGGTACAAGAAAGTAGTCTTGCGTTGCCAGACGATCAGAGTTCTCTGTCAACCGGACACATCTGTATGAAGAACCACCATAAATACTTTGGATTGGTTCCACATTGCAGTTCTTGGTTTAACTTTAATTGTTTCCACCCAGTTTGATTGTCACTAGTCTCTAGTTGAGCAAAGACTTTAGAGACTGGCTTGTGAGTCTAGTGAGAAAGGAATTTCTGCACTTACATTTATGTGTATTAGATTACTTGTAACCTAATCACACCCCTACATGTGTGACATACACAATCGTTCTGGACACACACATGCAAAGACATGCACATGCACACATGCAAAGACATGCAGTGAGAAAGAAAGAAAGCAGACGCAGCCATATGATGAGGAAAAGTGGATATTGAGGGAATGCTGGCTGAGCTGGCCACTCTCAGACTGTCTCAGTAGTCAGCATACCTCACATAAACTATAGATCCATAAACCTGGCACGCTCCAGATTGATGGCTGCACAAACATTCGGACACAGAGATGTAGGCGCCACTGTAGTATGCCTCAAGACAAAGGTATCAAGTAGGGGAGAATACTGTGTTGGAATTGCAGACAGTATAAATGCAGGGTGTGCTGCTGCACCTTGTCTATACATTACGTGGCATTTAGCCAAGCCATTCTGCTTATTCCCACAGTGTATATTCTGATGAGGGACAGGCAGACAGATTAGCCTTGGATAAAGATCCTAGCATGTAATCTGAATTCAAGTTCATTTTTAATATGCAAGCATTGTACTCTATTGTTTTACAGATTTACAGAATTTATTTTGCCTCCCAAACACAAGAAAAACAGTCATGTAATCATCGGTTGTTCCATAAATAATGATTAATAATTAAAATAAACAAAATGACTGTTTCCAGATCAGTTTAGCTCCCTCTAGCACAACTGACTGGTCGCTCCTTTCATTGCTGCACTGTTTCACATGTCCCTATATTTCTGTCACTCTTTCTCTCTCTTGCTCCCTCACACTCCTCTCTCTCTTACTCGCCTCTATCTTCCCACTCTCTCCCCTTCTCTCTCTCTCTTGCTCTCTTTTTCTCTCTGTCTCTGTTTTCTCCCCCTTATCCCCCTCTCTTTCTCTCTCCCTCAACCCTCCCCTCTTTCTCTCTTTTATCCCTATCTTTTTTTTTCTTTGACTCACCCTCTTCATACACAGTCAGTTTGATGGAGTAATTCTTCCTCCTTGCCCACTCAGCAATAGCCCCGGCCCACACTCACAGACAGTTGTGCTTTTAGTCTCCCCTGTGCCTGTGTGAATCTATGAAACGGCATTAAGGAGCTGATACGCTGGATTCTTATGATCGCTCATTTTGAGGTAAGTGAACAGTGGGCTGGGCTGCCTGCTACTATAGACCTTATCTCTTTGGCTATAACATGTGTCTAGAGCAGTTTGGTTGCAGCAGTGGCTGTGAAGCGTATTACAGTTTCCCGCATGGCCAGCCGTGTGTGTGAGTGTGTGTGTGTGTGTGTGTGTGTGAACATGAAGTCCTTACTGTGTTGCTGCTGCTTGAGGTAGGTAGTAGATATAGTGTTTTAGCTGATCTTATTCAAATGCATACATTTTTCATGTGTGCATAATGTTTGATTAGTATGCATGTCTCTCTATATGGTTTCTTACTTTCAAGTTTGACGATAATATACAGTGAAACTGTAGATTGTACTGTATGAAATTGAATATATATATAAATACAACTTACCTCACACGATTCTCATAGTGGCAGTATTGTATACTGTGTAGAGGACTGCCACATTAGTTGTGAAAGAAACATATTTATATATTGTAGGCTTATGTCTGGAGAAAAAACAAGAAATAAGTTAACAAATCTGTGAACAAAAAAGTGGAGCCAAAGTAATGTGCAAATACAATGCATAGGGACCCAATTCCTCCCTGCATACTTAGCACTCATGCGTCAAGGGTTGGATTGGGGTAAATCCCTGCAACATACTAGACTAGAGTCATGTCCAAGGGTTGTACTTGTACATCAAGCTGCCTCACGCTACAGAAACAGGAGATAAGCTCTTGTGCTATGGGCAACATGGCTCGGCAAGGCTATACTTACTTATGACCAGGAAAGGTATATCACAAAAGGTCTAAAAACTGTGTGATAAAGTAGCCTAAACCAAATTGCACTATTAAAAACTACAACCTATAGTATAGTAAACGCCATAGTATTACAAACTTAAAGTGTTAAAACTTAAAACGACTAATGTTAGGCCTATTTAATTGTGAAAGGGGTACTAACAATAACATTAGTTAGCTGCCCCAGCTTCACAGATTAGAGATGCACCTAAATCGGAGGAAATCCTTTATTTGAAAATTAATATTTTATAGACACACATCACCCACATCCACATGGACAAATTGGACATCAAAATCCAAAATTAAATGAAATTTTCAGTTTTTGCTGCAGTGGGCCTACTGCTCCTCCCACCCCAGCTGCGGAGCTCCCCCACTCCCCATTTGTGATCACAGCATTGCTGCTTTCTAAGTTCCTAAAAAGCCACTGACCAGACTGTGTCCCTACGCCAAGCGCAGCTGCTCTCCCCTACATGTAATGTAGCATGAAATTAAAAGTGACACAATATATCCACGAAATGTTTGGTTTGTCTATATTTAATTTACCATTATGAATAGTTTATATTTATTATCAAAAAACTGTCTTTGTAGTATATGTATGTATAGGCTGCAGGCCAACTGTGTCTGTGTTTATACTATACAACAACAAGGCAAGTATCTAGAACACGTATGTGACTATGTGTACATGGCAACTGAATTTAACTCTATACAGCACTATGTCACATGTTGGTGTCTGCAATTTCTTACCAGCCGTGCTAGCGTGGCTGGTATTGTATTAATTGTTTTCTAATCCTCACAATTCACAAGTAGCATGCATGTGGTCAGGGCAGGCACTAACTATAGCTGAGCCACCCAGGGAACCCCATGCAGCGTCTGCAATTTAGTGAGAAGGTCTGAGTTCAGATATTCAAAACAGCTCAGAAGGCCACAGTATATTTTCCTGTCAGTGTGTGACAGTTTATTGGGCCGAGTTTAAGCCATGGCCAATGGAACTGCTGACTGGGGGATTGTAAGGACAGAAGTTGTACTTCAGAAAAGTAGATTTCATTCTGGCTTGGAGAAAGCTAATAATGTAATTGACAAAGTATGAAATGCATCTCCTCATTGAAATATGTTCTACCCTTTGGGAGTAGTGTTGGTGTCAGTATCATCTGACTCTTGCTTAAAGCTGCTATAAGCATAATATGTCAGTTTAATGACCTTTATTTTTATTTTTAAAATTCAGATAGAGCAATGAGTACAACGCTCCTAAAAAAATGTATCTCTCTGACACATCCATCTAGGGGCCACAATTTGCATTCAAAGATGTTCCTAGAAGCTTTGTCATTGGTTGAAAAAAATAAACCTGGTCGAAATGACTAACCAATCAGGAAGTAGACAGGCAAATTAATCGACCAATGACAAAGCTTCTAGGAAAATCTTTGAATACAGACTGCGGCCCCTAGATGTGTCACAGAGACTACATTCTTTTTGGGAGCATTTTACACATTGCTGGCTGTCTGAATACCCCCCCCCCCCCCCCCCCCCAAGTCATTAAAATGTAGACATTATTGCTTATAGCAGCTTTAAGTTTGAAAAAGATTCAGCTACAAGTTATTCAGTATTCAAAGTTTGCTTGATGTTTACTCCTACAGTGGAGGATTCAAGGTCATGCTGTATGTTTGTTTGCACTTGCAGAGTATGGTGTTTGAAAGTGTAGAATGCTGATACGAAGTACGTATTTTGATAGTAGTTTTGGGGCCAGTGTTACAGTATTGGTGACACGTCTCCTGTACTCACAAACAATGTGTAAAGTACCCTGACAGTCTGCAGAGCAGTGGACATGTGTTCCAGACTGTGATCAGCCAGTCAGAGACATATAGGCCAATGGAGGATTTCATTTGTTTGGAAGTGGTGAAAACATCCTAATGGATTGCTTGGCTCAGAAATGTACAGTATTATTGAACAAGAAATTATAGTACATATAATGAAGCAACAAAGTAGTGTCTCGGGCTGTTAGCGGCTGGGAGAGACTTCCCCCACATGCCTTGGAGTGCGTCTGTGTTTGTTATGGACTGCAAGCTGAACGACATGCCAGCCAGGTCCTTATCAACATGGTAGCTTCCCTCTACCTGGTCCATCGAGGCACCCTGCCTGATGGCCACAATCTCCACTGTGTGTCGATTCTGACTGTAATGGGAGAGTGATCGCAGATGTAAGGACTGCTCCCAGTAACGGTGGCCAATAGGAGATGAGTTCTGTCATCCAGCATTAGTGCATCATTGGATTGGCTATGCTCGAACGATGAGGATATTCAGAGGGTCCTATACCGCCCAGTGGGCACAGTGACAATAGTAACAATAGTCCTTCAGCGTCTCCGGGGCAAGAGATGCAATAATGTGTCAACAACTCTGCATTCCACATCGGGCACAGCTAGTGTGTGTAAAACCCAAGAATCGAACCTGAGTCTCCCATGTAAGCCTAAGGTCGAATCTCCCTTTGGCCAGGGGAGTTATTAGCTATAGGCTGAGCTACTTCACTTCCTTCATCCCATTTTGTCCCGCCCAACAGGAACCCTGATCCCAGTCATGACACCAACGTAACACCTGAGATTTGAACCCGGGTCTCCCCTTGGCCAGGGGTGATCTACGCACAGCTTTTGGGCTTCAGGCTGTGCTACTCTGCTACATGTGCTTACCGATTACCGGCCCAGCCAACCGTCTAGAGTCATGTAAAAAAAGAAACATGTGGTACAGTCAGACATTAAGGCTAAAAGGATAACAGAAAGGTCCTGGGGACTTGTTTCCATTGTGGTCCAGTAAGGCATATTCAGTGGGCCAGCCATGCTATTATCAACTGCCTGCTCTATTGTAGATTGCGAGCACCAGAAGTGGGACGTAAGATAGCTTCCAGTGCCTTGCTGCCACGAGTCTACTGTAAATGAAAGAGATTCATGGCTGCACCACCCAGAAGGGACCTAACCACCACCACACACACTCACCCTCCAACAACAGTGTCAGTAATGGGCCTTTGCAGAGAGACCCTCCACACCAGACGGGGGCCATACGTTAGTCCGACGTACCAATAGTCGGACATACATGGCCGGTTAAGACTCACCCTGGCTTCCGTGTGTGAGGTTAGGGTTAGTTTTATAGGTAGGGTTAGTAATGTCGGATTATTATTGGGATGTCATGTCGGAATAATGCTACGCACCCACACCAGACAACTCTCAGTCTGAGCCCTTGGGAAGCGAGGGAGGCGTTCGCCTCAGCATCCTGTGTGTTGGGTAAGTGGGTTACTGGGGACAGTAGATAGCTTCAGGTGGGGGCTGTGTAGTGTGAGTGCATGTGTTTGGTCCAACGGAGCATTGGTCCGATCGACAACCTACCTCAAACCCTCACCCTAACCCTAACCTCCCCCTGGGCAGCACACCTAAACCTAACCGCAACCCTCTCCCGACCCCCAGCGCACCTCGGACCAATGCTCCTTCGGAGCAATGGTCCGTCGGATCATAGTATGCCTCCTGTGTAGTGTCCCAGGCTACTGGTTACTGGGAGAGACTTCCCAGCATAACTTAGGGTCGTCCATGTGTCTTTATTGATGTCATGGGGTCCATGCTATATCCAGGGTTCAGCTGGCTTGATGGTTGGTGTACTGGCGTAAATAAAAGAGAGTATTGTGTAACTGGTCATTATAGTAATATTATACAATGGCAAGATCTGTTTGCTCATTGGGGTGTCTGATTCCTCATTGATGAGATAAAAGGTTTTAAGGGGTGTTCACATTCTAACAGCAATCATAATCACGATAATGATGTAACAGACCGCGCTGTTGTTACTTTATGGGCTTAGCTTTAGTTGTGTATTCAATTGTGCCTTAATTTGTTAGTGGGGTTGTAAAGGGTGAATGCATGCAAGGGTGCAAATATTACCCATTCAGATTATGGTAAATAAAACCATGGTAAATGACTCTTGATTACGAATGGCAATGTAAACAAACAAAACAAGTAATAATAATCATTCATGACTGAAGTGTTTAAGCATGCTATTGTGAGTGACTTACTTTAACTTTATACTGTACATTTCCTTATTCACACCCCGTCTAAACACTGGAATCACAGAGACAGAGACATAATGCCCAAGAAATTTAAGCCAGTGTCTGTATCTTTTTAGTGTGGCTCTAATGTCATTATGGACCCTTCATCCATCCCTAATTGCTAATTCATTATTGACTTCATTGATTAACTGGAAGATGTGATTTCATTGACTGGTAATTTGGTGAAATATTTGCTCATTACTTCAAAATATGCAAGTCACTGTAGTAATATACTGTAACACTAGACACTAGACAATAACAGATAATGTCATCATTGTATTATGTATTAATAAATACTATTCATAGCCAAGTCCTCGTTTCCATCACACATGTATTATGGATGTGACTGTCTCTCTATTACAAATTTTAATAGTTGGAGCTTGTCAATACCCAGACATGTGAGTCAACAATGTCAACACAAATAGACAATAGAGTTTATTGCAGTCCTGTCATATGTTGCTCTTGCTCCTATCTAGTGTCAGAGTGCGAGGGCGACGGCCTTCGCAACAGCCTGACCTCGAGGGATTCCATTCTCAGTCGTGAGAGGAAGAAGGCCTGGAAAAGACGAAGGTTTGTCGACGAAGGGGAGAGAATCAGGTATCTACGCTGCTTCATGAATGGATCTGATATACAGAAACAATGTTGAGTGTTGGCCTGTTGGGTTGACTCTGAAGAGTTTGAAAATTGACCTGTAAGGGTATTTTTACCCTTTCAAATTAACAGGATTTTAGCTGTTGCTTTTGGGGTGTACCAGTAGCTCCACCAAGCGTATAATTACAACGTTCCTGGTTTGACAAATGTACTGCATGAAACAAGAACACTAACCACACCCCTGCTCTAGCTTAAAACAGAAATGTTTACAAAGGTAATCAAGGTATGCAATCACATGATCACATACATTTTAGACATGTCAGTCTATTTTACTTATTTAATAATAATAATGCTTTTATCAATGTAGGCCTGTTGATTCACATAATCAAATGCATTTCTCTAATAGAAATTTAATTTTGACAAAAGAAGAGGACATCAGGATTTAGAAGAAATGGATCGAAAATCTGTCACGGGCACATAGGAGATCCCTGTAAAAGTTTCTTTGAAGTGCAGAAGGGCTTTTTTCTTTTATGTGACATTTACATAGGACATTAAGACATCATTTTTGCATTATGCTGTATGGCAGTGGCAGCATTGTAGCACGGAGGGCTTAGAAGGCTGTGGGTGTAGAGATATATGGCATCGAAACAGACAATGGGATCTCAAAGCCTTCATGTGGTCGCTGATGTATCTGTTGCAGCAGCTGGACTGCTCCTGAGTGATCCGGCGCTGGGTGGTCATTCTGAATGTCAGCAGCATCATCTCACAGTGGAACATGGTTTATTTAGACAGTGCCGCGGCGACAGAGGATAGACAGGGGAGATCAAACTGCATGTGGCACAGATCCCGAACTATGATGATGATGCTACTATGTGGTCAGTGCTCTCACAATTCATTGTGCTCACACAAACACACAACACACACACCACACGCAAGGGCAAGTGTGCGCGTGCACCAACACTCCTAACCCGTTGTAATTTCACAATCTTAGTATAATGTCCCATCTTCAGTGTCTTCCATCAGAGAGGGGATGACGATTCAGAGTTTTCGCTAACGATAAACTAAACAGCTTTGTGTCACGTCGGCTGACGGACAATGGGTGCAACCTCATTTAGTTTGTTTTGGGCAAATGACCATTGGGTTCCGTGGAGACTTGTTGGGTTGATGAAGTCACTGACCGTTGCTGATGTATTTGTTGCAGCAGCTGGTCTCTCCCTGACTCTCCCATCAGTGGAAGTGGGCAGCAGCAACAATCGGTGTTGGATTCGGAGGACTTTTGGGGACTATCTGGACGTGTAGCCATGCGCTGCTCCACCCTTCTGATCATCCTAACGGGGGTACTGCTGTATCTGGTGATGGGTGCAGTGGTGTTCCGCACCCTGGAGCTGCCCACTGAGGAGGGGGTCTACAATCGCCTGCAGGACAGACAGCGCAACTTCCTGCTAAACTATACCTGCATCAGCGAGGAAAACCTACAGGCCCTCATAGAGGTATGGCAGGTATATAGGCCTACATGTGGCTAGATGAGAGACATGTGACATTTTGTGTTTGTATGGTGTGGCTCTGCTAAAGGCTAGCTCTCTATAGTCCAGAGGGTTAGTCTGTGGGTGTGTGCGTGCGTCTGCCTGCTTGTCTGTCTGACTGACTTTTGTAATGGAAGTGAAAGGGGTGGCTGAAACCTTGCCCAAGTTAGAGCCATACATCATTGATACGTCACACTAGTCACATTATGAGATCAACATTGGAGCTATGATGTTCATGTGGATCACGAGACCAACATGATTTGACTTTTGTTTTCTTTAAAATGGACAGATTGAACACCTAACAATACCACTGTCTACCCATTGAACTAAGCTATCCATTGAACTAAGCTATCCCTTTACCTTGCCAATGTTAGTGGCATGCTCTCACCAATGTGCTATGCAGGGAATGAAACCCCTAACCTTGGGAGTGTTAGAGCCATATGGTCTACAAATTGAGCTGTGCACAACTGCTCTGCCACAGCTCTAAGGAAAATGTTTTGTAATAACCTTCAGCATTTAATAATAGATACACACAGTGCGATCAGATGTTCAGTGCTATGCAAAACATTGTTTTGCTTTTACTTGTAGCACTTACTGGTAGAAATGACTTAGTGGCTTAGTTCATCAGTACATCTTTTTTAAATTGTTAATTGATGAACTAAGCCTTTTTGTTGAAGCTTTTTAACATTCTGAAAAGTGCATTGGCTTCTTTTTGACAGTATTGTAGCCTATTCACTGGGGTATTGAAGCTTTGACTCACACTGACCAGCCAGAGACCTATCATATTTCACAGTTAATACTAGGAGCATTTCATCATCCATCATACAGTATTTGCCCTGGGTCTGCGGCCATCCTAATGACAATTTATTTTGTTAGCTTAAACCTTTTGTTTGCTTAAACCAGTATTCAGACTCTCTAAAAGCACTTTGTTTATGATCCAGTGGAGCAGTGTGGCTTGAGTGAAAACCAGATAACAGGTGCTGGCATCGATAGAACCAGCTATGAAAAAAGGGAAGCCTGTGATGACAGGGAGTGACAGCTATGCCAAGTAGTTTTAGCTAGTTTGGCAGCCATGTTGCGTTCCCAGATGTGTGTCAAAGTTTTCTCAAAGGTCTTTTTTTAGTCTGTATTAAAGATGCAAGGGGATGTTAAGGGTTCAGCCAGTTCAACAGTAAAATAATAATACTTTTAAAAATAAATGTTATGAACAAGATCAGAGTTATACATCCAGTGAGGGGTTGATTATTTATTTATTTCATTTTAAAGGTGTGTTTAAAAGTGATTGACTTTATGTATTGTTTGAAATAAGTGTTGAACAGCTCTATATTCTGATTGCATTCATTGTGTCCAGAAACTCCAGTCTCCCTGTCTTTCCATTTCTTTAGCCATACAGTATAACAATTTTTTTATCAAGAGAGAACTCATACAGGATAAACAAGTGAATTTGTAAGTGATGACATAAATAAGTGGAGCAGGGAAAACTGTAACTGGAACACTAGCCTACTCTCTCCTGATTTACTTACACTACCGACAACTGTTTTTGTGCCTGAATATTATAACACAGTGAACTGTATATTCCTTTCTATGAATACAGCTCATGAGTTATACTTTTATATTATTTGTGGTTAAAATATCATGTCTTTGGCAAGTGTTTGGGGTCTGTAATAAGTTTTGAATGTAATCTACAATATTAAAAGTGAATGAGTCATATTTTAGCCTTGTAAGTGAATCATAAATCCATTAAATGACTGAATAGGCTTACTGTTGAATTAATATTGACTCATTGTCACCGGTCAATATTTGCTATACAAGAACACACTCCTCTTACTGTATTCTCTGTTATGAGAAAAAGTAGTGGAGGTACTTATTTGGCTTCCTGACAGTGTATATGAAGCTTAGCCACTAGCAGTTTGCTAGATTTGTTCCGGGTACACATGCATGCACGCAAGCACGTGCACGCCGTGCCCCCGGAGACAGCTCTTCCCAGGATTGGCTGTATCCTCCTCAATAGGCCTAATACTGTTCCGGGACTCATCCAGGTGAGACATTAGCCTCACATAGTATGGATTCATAAATGTAATACTACAGGAAACAATGCTTGCCTTCTAGTCAGCCATTTCATAGTGAGTTTTCAGGTCCTTCTCCCAGGTTGATATTACATACTCAATATCTATGTTGCGATTATTCCAAGTATCCATAAGCGGATGGAAATATGAAATAAAACCTCTATGCCATGTGAACTGAACATCCTAATGAACCCATTCCTCTGGTTGTGTCCTGTATGTCAGGAGGTGGTGGAGGCCATGGGGGCTGGTGTGGACCCCAGCAGCAACTCCACCTTTGTCAGTCAGTGGGACCTGGCCAGTGCCTTTTTCTTCTCAGGGACAATCATCACAACCATTGGTGAGTAAATAATACATTATAATTGTTAATCACTTTAACATGGTGTCCCTATAGGCATATAGGTGAAAGTGTATTATTATTTATTTATTATATTATATTATTAATAGCAGGGTGCAGCACAAGGTGCGGAATGGCAACGTTTTGAGGGCTTGTAGATCTGATATTTTTGCTTGAATAGCTTAAATGCAAACACATCTGGAAATAAAAGTGCATGTGTTTAACATACAGTAGCCTATATGCAACTCTGCGCACACACACACACACACACACACACACACACACACATACACACAAAAATGGGTCGTCAGTGGGGGCGGACCGAAAGTTAGATTTAAAACTTACTTAGCCTTCATCAAGATCAAAGTTGCTCATAAAATATAGATATAATAAACAATATCCATTTAAAAATCCTGGTCTCTAAAC